>NC_051334.1:138828171-139480465 GCF_015220235.1 Choloepus didactylus
AGCCAGAGTGCATTGAGCCCCAAAGGGGGAGCAAGGCCTCTCTAAAAGCCCTGTAACTGCCCCTGACAGGACTGAAGGGGCCCAGAGCAAATGGCTCCCTGAATCTCACCAAAGAACATCAAGATCCATCAAGCCCTAGGTGTCTCTTGACAGGGGTGGATAAGAACTTTAATTTTTTAATTAATATGAGAGCCACCTATTCTGTCTAAACCTCTCACTCCAGCCCTTCTCCTCTAAAACTGACCCATGTGGAGTAGACAGAGTCTCAGACTCAAGCTTTACCCCACCTCTCCCTTGCCAAATTTGTAGTATTTTAAGTCATCATTTTCTAGTAATGCCAGAGTGTCCCACCCCACTTCTAGGAAGGGATCTATGAAAAATATAGGTGCTCAAATCCAAATAATAGGTTATCTGCCAAAGCAAGAACCTGAGAGTCCCATTGAAAGTGTGGTAGCATTAAGCATGGCTAAAGAAAAAAAGCCATGAAAAATCAACAAAAGCCCATAGACATTCTAGCAAGCATGGTGCTGCAGAACTGACAAGCCTTAAATATTCTTGCTCTAAAACAGGAAAAAGCAGTACTTTGTTTAATGAAACTTGCTGTTTTTGCAAAATACAATTGGCTAAGTAGTTGAGAGCTTAAAAACCTTAAAAGAGAATAGAGACATAAAAGAGCTAAAGAAAATGCAGGTAACAACTCATCCTGGCTTAGCTTGCTCCTGTCCTACTTCTCATCTCCTCTGCATTCATTCTGATACCTTGTTTCTTACAACTTCTAACAAGGTTCATTTGCAGAACTGTTCAAGCAGTGGCAAACCAAGGTGTCAGCAACATGCTACTCCAACAAAAACACCCTTACCAGCCAGTACCCTGCAATGGACCATAGGGACAGCTTTAGACCCCCATCATCCTGAAGCAGATACAGAAGGACAGAGCTGCACCCCTCAACATCCTAGAACATAAAGAAAATTTCTGGAATGTTAGGTTTTAGGCCCTGGGCCCTCACCTCCCCACCTTTAGAATTCTGTAAGCTTGAATAAAGCCACCAGCACCCCCCACCTTAGGAACCCTGCAGGTCTGCAATAAGCCACTACCCCTGCCCTCAGGAATTCTGCAAGCTTGCAATAAACATTAAACTTTTAAACTTTCCCACCCCAAGCCCCACTCCCCAGACTCCACTCCCCAAGCTCACTTTCATACTGGCCAATGGAAATCTGCAAGCTGCCCAACTTCCTGAAAGTAGCCACTGAGAAACTGCCAGCCTAGACCTGCCAACCTCCCTGTCCATGGACAAAGAACTTCCCACCAACCCATGCTTTATAAGACCTACTCTTCTCCTGGTTCAGGGATGTTGCCATCTTTGGCTTTGGCCTGTCTGTGCATGGCTGGACAAGTAAAGCTACCTTTGATCAAGTTTTCATCTCTTCTCTTCCTTATCAAAAAACCTAACACTTTGCTTTTGGGTTCTAGTTTCAAAATGCTTTCTCCAGAAGTCTCTGGGCTTCTGTCTCTCAGCTTCTCTTAAAGCTCTTGTGCATTTCTACTTGTTCTCCCAGGGAATTTCTATCTGTTGGCTTCTCTTGGCAAACTCTGTGCTTCATCTCTTAACTTTTCATCTCCAAAATCTTTCTGTCTGTATCTCCAAGTGTCTGGGTTTGTGTGGTTCTTAGGTTTCTTAAAGTCTCCAGTGATCTAATTAAGATCTCCCCTGAATGGGCAGGGTCATACTTCCATGGAAATAATCTAATCAAAGATTTCACCCACAGTTGGGTTAGTCACATCTCCATGAAAACAAACTAATCAAAATTACCACCCATAATATGTCCAACTCCAAGACTGCATTGAAGAACATAGTCTTTCTGGGGTATATAATAGTTTGAAACTGGCACATTCTACAGTCTGGACCCCAGAAAAATATGTTCCTTCCAATGCAAAATACATTCATCATCATAATATCACAAAAGCCTTAAATCATTTCAGTAAGAATAGATAAGTACAAAGTCTTATCAAAATCAGTTAGAGGCATGGTTTGTCCGAGGCAAATTCCACTCTGGCTGTGGAACTGTGAATTTAGAACAAGTATCTGCTTTCAATATACAAAGGAAGGACAGTTATAGGAAAATGTTCCCATTGTCATAGGGAGAAACACATAGGAAAATAGGGGGTCATGGCATCGAAACAGTTCCTAAAACCTGCAGGGCAAACTTCATTAGATTTCAAAGTTTGAGAATTATTTATAGAATGACATTTTATCTTCAGAGCTTGGGAGATTGGCAGTCCCACCCTTTCCGAAGGCTTATGTGGCAGCTTTGCTTTATCCAAATGCTGGGATGATTCCTCCAATATATCCAAGCACTGGGGAGACTACCTTGTTGTCAGCTCCATCATTCTATAACATCTGTGTGGCACCCTGACTCTCTGTCATTTCCCAGGCACACATTCAACCCCTTCAGAACAGTGCTGTGGTGACCTGGCTTTCCCCAATCCCCATGGAATGTGCTCCACTCTAAGGACTGGGGCTGCAGCACTCTTCCTGAACATCAAGGAAGAAGGCCCACCCTCTGCCTCCAGGGACAACTCACCCTCTTCATATACATGTGTATGTCTGCTCTCCTGGCCTGAGGTTTCTTGGTTCCAGACCTTGGCTTCCATGGTTCCACCTTTGAAGAAATTTTCCTTCAATCTCTCCCTTTTCTTTCCCTTTTAGTCCAGACTTGCGGTGGTTCCATTTATACAGCTCTTGCAAAAGATTTGTTGGCTTGACATGCAGAATACAAGTTTCAAATTTTCTTTACATTTAAATTTTTGATCAATTTGAAATTCATCCTACTCAATGGAATGATGTATGATCCAATTTTATCATTATTAAAATGGTTATACAGTGGTCCACAAAAAATTTATTAAAACATCCATCTATTCCACTTACTGATTTACCCATTCTCTCATTCTCTCTTCTCTTTTCTCTCTCTTCTCTCTCTCTCTCTCTCTCTCTCTGCTCTCTCTCTCTGTCTCTCCTGCCCCATCTCTTCATCATTTATCCATATGTGTAGTTTATACTTGCTTAAAACTTCAGCAAGCCTAAGATGCTTAAGTATGCTTCTGGACTCTACACTATTTCTGGCCATTCATGCCAAAATACTATACTCTTTTAAATAATAAGGATTTATATTATTTTTTATTACTGCTGGGGCTAGCTTCATCCAACTCCCCTTTCCATCCATAAATACTGTTCTGTTTGCTAATGCTGCAGAATGCAAAACACCAGAGATGGATGGCTTTTATAAAAAGGGGGTTTATTTGGCTACACAGTTACAGTCTTAAGGCCATAAATGTCCAAGTAACATCAGCAATCAGGTACCTTCACTGGAGGATGGTCAATGGCATCCAGAAAACCTCTGTTAGCTGGGAAGGCACATGGCTGGCATCTGCTCCAAAGTTCTGGTTTCAAAATGGCTTTCTCCTAGGACGTTCCTCTCTAGCAAGCTTGCTCCTCTTCCAAACGTCACTCACAGCTGCACTGAGTTCCTTCTCTTTGAGTCAGCTCATTTATACGGCTCCACTGATCAAGGCCCACCCTGAATGGGTGGAGCCCATGCCTCCATGGAAATATCTAATCAGAGTCATCACCCACAGCTGGGTGGGGCATATCTCCAAAGAAACACTCAAAGAAATCTAATCAATACTGATAATGTCTGCCCACACAAGATTACATCAAATATAATGGCATTTGGGGGACACAATATATTCAAACTGGCACAAATACATTCTCATTTTTTTTTGTTTCTCCTTGGATATCCTTGTTTGGTATTTCCATGTGAATTCTATAAGAAATGTCTTGCTCTTCAAAATATTTAGTATTTTTGTTGGGAATACACTAAATTTATAAAGGAACTTGAATTGAAATTTTATGATGCTGTGTCTCATTATTCAACAGCATAATAAGTCTTTCATTTGTTCAAGTACCTTCTTTTGTATCCAGCTGATGTGTTTTATAGTTTTCCACATTCAGGATTTGCATATAACTCTCTAAATTTATGTGTAGGTATTTTCTTTGTTGCTACCTGTAAATGCAGAATTTTCATAAATTTTTTCTTCTTCCTGGGTATTGTTTCCTTTGTGTTACTTTTATGCCATCCTACTTTATGAAATTCTTTTATTGTTTGAATATGTTTATTGCATTTATTCTTTTGTTGGTGGGTGTTTTCTAGAAACTTATTTTTTGGTGGTTTCTTATACCTACACCATTACTTTGGGTGTGAACTCATCTGTAAGTAGAACCAAATCTGTAAAGGAATTTTTCTTCTTTTTTCTTCTCTCTCTCTCTCTTCTCCCCTCTCTCTCTCTCTCTCTCTCTCTCTATCTCTCTCTCTCTCTCTCTCTCTCTCTCTCTTTAATTTTAGCAGCCATTAGAGGAAAGCAGCAAGCATTCTCTTTTCAGCCCTGCCTGAGGCAAGGTAAGACCTAAGGTGTGCTTGAGTGACAAAGTAATCAGGTGAAAGAGATAATTCCCTAAAGGTCATATCTTATCCAAGAAAAAGGGTGGAGCAGGGCCAAACACAAGTTGCAGTTCTCATTCAGAGAATTATGACCCCAGGGTCTGGAATGTAATTAGCAGTTTCAACTTGCCAAAAGTGGAGACCAGCCTGTCTCAAACATGCCACAGTTTCAACCTACAACATGTGGAACACAGCCTATCTCAAACACATTCCAGGCATGGAGAGAAATGGGGGGTGCTTAAGAAATGTGCAATTTTTCCAGCCTGAAAGGAACAAAGGCTGAAGAACATCTCCCCCATAAAAGAGAGGGGAAGTGCCCAGTACATGCAGGGACTGTTATTTAGAGAATTCAGATCCCTGGAGCTGGAACAGGAACAGTTTAACCCCTCTGTCAGCCTCAACTTCTGTCACAGCCTCAATCCTGACAGCGACAGGGTCTGCAGAGAATTAAAGGCACCATAATGACTTATGGCAGTGGGGAGCAGCAGGCTGACAAGCACCATATAATGGGCAGGATAAGAAAAGCACAAAATTAAGAGGTTTCACAGGAAAGACTGGCACCCTGCTGGGTCTCATCACCAGGGAATCTTGATACTGATTATACCATATTGTAAGTCCTAGGCCTGTCTATTCTTGGAAAATCTGATTGGGGTCAATCCTATCTGAGGAGACCTTCCACCCAGAGTCAGAGATCCAGGTAAAATTTGCTAGTGGTAATGAAAGGAGTGTGAAAAACATATAGAGGCAAAAACAAAATGAAAAAAAAAAAAAGCAAACAGAAGATCAACCTTCCCTGATGAAGAGAGAGCTTTCTCCTGGAGGTAAAACAACTGCACACACACAAAAAGGGCAATCTCAAAAAACTTTCATATAAGAAGGACAAGTTACAGAACAAAAAGAGATAAAAATTCTGTTCAGTCAAACAGAAGCTATGCTAGAGGTCCAGAATAAGTTGAATCAAATGTCAAAGAAGACATAGAGAACAAAGCCAAAACAACAAGAAAATCCCAGGCAAAGAGGGAAAAGGACTCCAAAATAAACTAATCAAGGAAATCAAATGTCTAGACACTAGCAAAAAATCACAATTCATACCAGGAAGCATGAAGATATGGCAAGTAAAAGGGGCAAACTAACACTTCAAATGAGATAAAGGAGTGAAAACAACTAATCAAAGATGTTCAAAAAATCTTACAAATCAATTCAATGAGGTGAAGGAAATGTGGCAAAAGAGATGAAGGCTATAAAGAAGACAACTGGTGACCACACAGAACTTGAAATCTTGCAAAACAAATGGCAGAACTTATGCAAATGAAAGGCCCAAGAGAAGAGGTGAAAAAACACAATGGATACATACAACAGCAGATTTGAAGAGGCAGAAGAAAGGATTAGTGAACTAGAGGACATACCAGATACTATGTATCTGAAACCCAACATACAAATGAATAGATACAGAAATGAATGGAAAATATGAGTAGGGTCTCAGGGCATTGAATGACAACATGAAGCATATGAATATACATGTTATGAGATTCCCAGAAAGAGAAGAGAAGGGAAAAGGGACAGAAAGAATAATGAAAGAAATAATCACTGAAAATTTCCCAACTCTTATGAAGGACATAAAATTATATATCCAAGAAGATCAGTATACCCCAAACAGAAAAGTTTCAAATAGACCTCTGTCAAGAATTACCAATCAAATGTCAAATGTCAAAGACAAAGATAGAATTCAGAAAGCAGAAAGAGAAAAATGATCCATCACATACAAGGGAAGCTTGATGAGACTAAGTGTGGATTCTCAGCAGAAACCATGGAGGCAATAAGACAGTGGTATGATATAGTTAAGATACTGAAAGATAAAAATTGCCAACCAAGATCTCTATATCCCAACAAAACTGTCCTTCAAAATGGGGGTGAGTTAAATATTTACAGAAAAACAGACACTGAGAGAGTTCTTGAACAAGAGACCTGCTCTACAGGAAATACTAAAGGGAGTGCTACAACCACTTAGGAAACAACAGGCAAAAGAGGTATGGAGATGAGTGTAGGTTGTAAGAGTAAATAAAGGGGCAAAAGGAGAGAAAAAATAAGATATGATATATAAAATCCAAAAGAAAAAATTGTTGAAGAAAATATTGCCTTTATGTAGAAACATTCAATTTTAATGGATTAAATTCCCCAATAAAAACATATAGACTGGCATAATGGATTAAAAAATAGTATCCATCTATAGCCTGTCTACCAGGGACTCAATTTAGACACAAAGATAAAAGTAGTTTCCAAGTGAAAAGTTGGAAAAAGATGTTTCATGCAAACAACAAGCAAAAAGAGTTGGGGTAGCTATACTAATATCAGACAAATTAGATTTCAAATGTAAAACAATTAAAAGAGACCAAGAAGGGCACTATGTGTTCATAAAAGGGACAATTCATCCAGAAAAAATAACATTCATGAATATTTATACACTGAGCCTGAATGACCCAAAGTACATGAGGCAAACACTGACAACCTGAAAGTGTGAAGTAGATACCTCCACAGTAATAGTTGGTACTTCAATACACCACACTCATCAGTGGATAGAACATCTAGACAGAATATAAATAAGTAAATATAGATCTTGAATAATATGAGAAATGAACAAGACATGAGACATTTAGATAACATTGCACCCCAAAATAGAAGAATAAATACTTTCCTCAAATGCTCATGGATCATTTTCTTGGATAAACCACATGTTGAGTCACAAAGTAGGTCTCAATAAATTTAAAAAAATCAAAATTGTGCAAAACAAGTTCTTGGATCACAATAGAATGAAGTTGGAAATCAAAAACAGTCAGAGGGCTGGAAAATTTACAAATATATGAGGCTAAACAACACACTCTTAAAAACAACCAGTAGTTAGAGGAAGAAATTACAAGAGAAATCCATAAATATCTCAAGGCAAATGAAATGAGAACACAACATATCAAAACTTATGGGATGCAACAAAGGCAGTGCTTAGAGGGAAATTTACTGCCCTAAAACCTATATTAAAAAAGAAGCAAGAACAAAAATTGAGGACTTTTAACTGCTCACCTGGAGGAGCTAGAGAAAGAACACCAAACTGACCCCAAAGCAGATAGAAGGAAAGAAATAAAGATTGTAGCAGAAATAAATGAAATTGAGAATGTGAAAACAGTAGAGAGAATCAACAAACCAGATTTTGGTTCTTTGAGAAAAACAGTAAAATTGATGAACCCCTGGCTAGGCTGAAATAAAAGAGAGATAATGCAAATAAAAAAAATCAGAAATGAAGATAGGACATAGATACTGTAACTGAGGAAATAAAGGGGATAATGAGAGGATACTATGAGCAACTATATGCTAACAAACTAGACAACTTTGATGAAATGGGCAAATTCCTAGAAAAGCATGAACAATCAACACTAACTTGAGAAGAAATATAATTCCTCAACAAAGCAATCACAAATTAAAATATTGAATCAGACATCAAAAAACTCCAAAAAAGAAAAAGTCCAAGATCACATGGCTTCACATGTGAATTCTACCAAATATTCAAGAAAGAATTAGTACAAATCCTAGTCAAACTCTTCAAAAAATTGAAGAGGAAGGAAAGTTACCTACCTCATTCCCTGAAGCCAACATAAAACTAATACCAAAGTCAGAAAAAGATACTACAAGAAAAGGAAATTACAGTAAAATTTCTTTAATTAACATAGATGCAAAAATCCTTAACAAAATATTTGCAAATCAAATCCAGCAGCACATTAAAAGAACTATACATCATGACTAAGTGGGTTTTATTCCAGGTATGCAATGCCGATTAAACATGCAAAAAATCAATTAATGTAATACACCACATCAATAAATCAAAGGGGAAAACCACATGATCATCTTGATTGATGCAGAAAAGGCATTTGACACCATTCAGCATCCTTTCTTGATGAAAACACATCAATGGATATGAATAGAAGGAAATTTCCTCAACATAAGGGGAATATATGAAAAACTCACAGCTGTCATCATACTGAATGGGGAAAGATTGAAAGCTTTCCCTCTAAGATCAAGACCAGATAATGATGTCCACTGTTATTTCTATTTAACATTGGACTGGAAGTTCTAGCTATAGCAATTAGGCAAGAAAAAGAAATAAAACATATAAGAATTGGAAATGAAGAAGTCAAACTTTCACTGTTTGAGATGACATGACTGTATATGTAGACAATCCTCAAAAATCTATAGTAAAGCTACTAGAGCTAATAAATGAGTGCAGCAAATTTGCAGGAGTCAAGATCAACATGCAAAAATTAGTAATGTTTCTATATAACAGTAATGAACAATCTGAGGAGGTAAACAAGAAAAAAATCCATTTACAATAGAAGTTGAAAAAATCAAATATTTAGGAATAAATTTTACCAGGAATATAAAGATGTATACACATAAAAATACAAAACATTTCTAAAAGAAATTAAAAAAAGACAAATAAATGGAAGGACCTAATGTTTTCATGGATTGGAAGACTAAATACAGTTAAGATGTCAATTCTACTCAAAATGATTTATAGAGTAAATGCAATTTCAATCAAATTCCCAACAATTTACTTTGCAAAAATAGAAAAACCAATTATCAAATTTATTTGGAAGGGTAGGGTGCCACAAATAGAAATAACTTGAGAAAGAAAAATGACATGACATGGGAGGTCTCAAACTACCAGTCTTTAAAGCATATTATAAAGCTACAGTTGTCAAAACACCATGGTACTGGCATAAAAATAGATGTACTGACCAGTGGAACTGAATTCAGGATTCAGAAATGAACCCTTTCATTTATGGGAAATTGATTTTTGATATGGCAGTCAATTCAACTCAACTGGGACAGAGCAGCCTCTTCAACCAATAGTGCTTGTAGAACTGGATATTCATATCCAAAAGAATGAAATAAGACCCCTATCTCGCACCTTATACAAAAATTAACTCAAAATGGATCAAAGACCTAAACATTAGAGTTAAGACCATAAAACATTTAGAAGAAAATGTAGGAAAATATCATAAAGATCTTGTGGTAGGAGGTGTTTTACATCCAAAGCATGAACAATTAAAGAAGAAATAGGTTAATAGGATATCCTCAAAATTGAAAACTTTTCTGTATCAAAGGACTATATCAGGAAAGTAAAAAGGCAACCTATGCAATGGGAGACAATATTTGGAAACCATATATTGGATAAAGTTTTAATATCCAGAATATACACAGAGATCCTACAACTCAACAACAAAAATACAAACCAATTAAAAATGCACAAAAAATATATAGAGAGACACAAAGGGCTCAAAACATATGAAAAGATTCTCAACTTCGCTAGCTATTAGGGAAATGAAAATCAAAACCACAATGAGATATCATGTCACACTTACTAGAATTGCTGATATAAAAAAGAGAAAATTACAAGTGCTGAAGAAAATATAAAATAGGTATACTTATTCACTGTTGGTGGGAACATAGAATGCTGTATCTGCAGCTTAGCAGTTCCTCAGGAATCAAAGTATGGAATTGCTGTATCATCTAGCAATCCCATTGCAAGGTACATACTAAGAAGAAATGAAAGCAGGGGGCACACTGATTTTATAGCAGCATTATTTGTGATTGTCAAGAGATGGAAATAGCTCAAATGTCCAGCAATTGATTAACTGTTTATAATCAAACTATTATATATATACACGATGCAATACTATGCAGCTGTAAGACAGAATAAATCATGATGCATGCGACAATGTGGATGAATCTTGAGTACATTATGTTGAGCAAAATAAGCCAGAAACAAAAGGACAAATACTCTATGGTCTCACTAATATGAACTAACTATAACTAGCAAACTCTGAGAGTTAAAGTTGAAAACACAGGTTATCAGGAGATAGAAACAGGGTAGAGATTGGGCATTTGATATTGAAGGAGTATAGAATGTTCAACAGAATTGATTGAGTTGACTGTAAAGATTCAGAAATGGATAGCAGAATCCTATGAGATGGTAGCACAATATTGTAAGTATTATAAATAAAGTTGAATGAGAGTACAGTTGAAAGAGGAAGGCTATGGGACATGTATGACACCAGAAGGAAAGATAGGGGTTGTTGTGTGAGGCAAATTGTGCAAGGAAGGAGGAGACACAAACTGATAATATAAATTTACAGAAGAAAATTTATTGAATTACAAGACTACAAGCATTTATCATTGATGATACAATAGTTGAAAGTAAAGCAGTCTGTCCAGCAGACAAAGGAAAGGAAAAGAAAAACTCACCAAACCAGGGAAAGCCCCCACATCAGATACTACTGGCTGGGGAAATCCTGGGTCTTCAGTCAATCAGAGTCCTGGTTGGCACATGGTCCCAGGCAGAGCATCTCCTCCTGGGTGAGACCTCCAACTTTTCCTGGGACACAGGCAAGTATTTATGGCAATTTGTCCAGGAATAGAAGTGCTTTGCTGCATGTCTCAAGGAAGTGCTAATTCCTTAGGATGATCACAAAGACTTCCTTATCTTAGTTTCACTGGCGCATCTGCGGGGGGGGGGGGGGGGGGGGGAGCCTACACCCCAGTGGAGACACAGGCAATCTATTACATTACACCTTCCTACAATTTCTAACAGGGATTAAAAACTGGAACTATATAACTTTGAGAAACTTAGAGTGGACAATGATGGCAATTAAATGTACAAATATAAGAACACTTTTATATGAGGAAGAACAAATGAATGTCACCATTGCAAGGTGTTCAAAATGAGATGGTATTTGGAAAAATACAATTAATGCAAACCTGGGTCTATGGTTAACAGTAACATTATAGTGATCTTTCATTAATTGCAACAAAGGCAATATACCAAAGCTAACTGTCAGCAAGAGGTGGATATAAGGGAGGGGTATGGCATTTTTTCTTGTTGTTTTTCTCATTTGTTTTCTTTTCCTCTTCTTTCTTTGTGGAAGAAATGGAGATGTTTTCATACAGATTGTGGTGGTGAATGCATAACTATGTAATTATACCAGGAACCATATATTGTACTCTTAAGATGGATTATATGGTGTGTGAATAAAACTGTTTAAGAAATAAACAGAATGATACCAGTGCTGGAGAAGATGTATATAGAGAGGTATACCACCTATTAACAGTTGGTAGGGAAGTAGAGTGGTGCAAACACTCTGGAGGGCAGTGTGACAGTTCCACTGGAGGCTAAGTATGATTTTTCAATGCCATTATTAGGTATATACTTGGAAGAACTGAAATCAGGGACATGAATAGACATTTGCACACCAGTATTTATTGTGTCATTATTCCAGATTTTCAATCGATGTAGGTGGCCTAAAGGTACAGTGACTAATGAGCCAAAGGGAGAACTGTGGTTTATACATATGATGGAATATAGAGTTTCAGCAGGAAAGAAGGAATTTGTGTGGTATGCAGGTAGGGGAATGAATCTTGAGGACATTGTGTTAAGCGAAATAAGCCAGAAACAAAAGGACAAATATTGTATGGTCTCACTGATATAAACTAACCATAATAAGCAAACTGAGAATTTAATTTGAAAGCATAGGTTATCAGAGGATGGAAAGTCAGAAGTGATTGGGCAATTGATGACTTAGGAGTACAGAATGTTCAGTAAGTCTCATTGTAAATGTCCCTAGACTGTAAGCTCTTACAGCAGTCTCATATATTCCTGATTTTAAACTGTTATTTCTAAATTCTGTGAAGCTGTGCTCTTTGTGTATATCCTGGTAGTTCCTTGGAACTTTGGGTATCTGTGTGACACTTGAGACTCAGAGTTAGAGTTTTCCAGCTCTGAAAGTCAGCATTACTCCATACAACAACTGTTAACAAAGCTAAAAAAGAGGATCAGACTTCAATTAGAGATATGAATGAAGTGGATCTGGTTAGAAATAAGGTAAATCAGAATACAGAGTAAAAGATGATATTGTTTTGTATTTTAAAACTTCAACTACTGTGTGAGACCAAAGGAAGAGATGCTTATTTAGTCCAAAAATTAAATTTTTTGTAGAGCACTATGTAAGTTAACCTGTCTGGTCCGTTTATTTGAACAACTTAATTGCATGGAACCTAGAATAGGGAATGAGATCTTTTTATTCTATACACTAAGGTAATAAATGCCCTGATACATTCCTGAGTATTTTTGGCAGAAAAAAAATGGACTTGCAAAGTCCCTTGAAGGACTGGGGAAAAATGTGGGACTATTAAACGTCCCCACCTGAGGAATTCCTGGTATTCTCTCAAGCATTAGGGACTCCTAGTTTAGTAAGCCAAGTACTCGATGTTGAGGCTTGCCCTTATGAAACTTAACTATGCAATGGTGAAGGTAAGCCTACTTATAACTCTGCCTAAGAGTCACTCCCAGAAAACCTCTTTTCTTGCTCACATGTGACCTCTTTCTCTAATCCAGTTCTGCAAATAAACTCACTACCCTCCCCCTTACATGGACTATGACTCCCAGGGGTGTACATCTCCCTGGCAACATGGGACATGACTCCTGGGGATGAGACTGGCCCTGGAATTCTGGGATTGACAATACCTTTTTGATCAAATGGGTGAAATAAATGAACAAAATAAAGTTTCAGTGACTAAGAGATTTCAAATAGAGTCAAGAGTTCTTTCTCGAGGTTACCCTTATGCAAGCTTCAGCCAGATATTGCAAATTGCCACTGTATACCAAGATCCAACCAACAATATTCCTGAAAACACTAAAGAATGCCCTGGGCTCTATCTAAGACTCTATAAATATTTTCCTAGTAGTTTATTTTCTTAGAAACATAGGCCTCTAGATTTTTACTTTGCCAGATAAGCCATGAAACACAGAGTTACCAATCTCTCCAATAACATCAACTGGTTTCATTCCTCTACCCCCTAAGGTCAACACTCCTTTCCAGCATGAACAACTAAAATGGTCATTGCCAAGAAATCCCTGAAGACTGAGAGAATGATTAGCTACTGTGTAACTAACTACTGACTCATTATATAGATATTTCTTTTTAGTTTCTAGTATATTAGAATAGGTAGAACTAAATACCAGAAACTGTTGCACTGTAATCCAGTAGCCCTGCTCATTGATAATGTTTGGATAGCTATATAGCAAAAAAAGAAGAAGAAGAAGGAGAAGGAGAAGGAGAAGGAGAAGAAGGAAGAAAAATGTCAGTTGCCCATGGTTTTATGGATCTACTTTTGGATGTTTTATTCTGTTTCACTGATCTATATATCTATCTCTGACAATGCTACACTGTATTAATTAACCTACCTTTATTGTAAGCCCTAAAATTGGATAGAGTGCAATACTAGGGGTCAAATGGGGGTGGGGGATAAGGGGTATGGGATATTTAGGGTTTTCTTTTTCCTTTCTATTGCTTTTCTGGAGTAATCCATATGTCCTAAAATTTATCATGTGATGAATACATAACTATGTGATGATACTGTGAACCATTGATTGTATACTTTGCATGGATTGTATGGTGTGTGAAAATATCTCAATAAAATTACATCTTTTAAAAAGTGGCAGAGAACTTGGCAAAAAATGAGTTCAGGTATAAGATGGAAGGCTTGAGAGTGATTAACTTGGATATTTACCTGAGGAGATTTCCAAGTTAAATGTGGAAACTGCAGCCTGGTTTCTCCTTGCAGCTTATAGTAAAATCTGAGAATAAAGGGATGAGGATATTAACTGAACTACAGGGAGCAAATAAAGCAGAAATTGATGGTTTGGAATATTCTGAGCTTCTGGAAATTGAATTCCCAGAGAATAGTGTTCCATGTGAGGGTTTAACAGAGTATGGATTCAGTCAGGCATTTCACTGCAAATCAGGATTGGAGATGCAGTAACCAGGAAGGATCTGTGGAGAGTTCTCTTGTCTGATGGATTGAGCCCCTGTGAAGTATATGCAAGGCTGACAAGTTTTGCATAATTTGTATGTACAGAACCACTGCAACCTGAACTGAAAGGGACAGAGAAGGGACAAACTGAAGGAAGAAAGACTTCAAGGGCAGAACCATAAATGCCAAGGTCTGGACTGAAGACACCTCCTAGGGTCAAGAGAGCAGGCCCACCTATGTGTGTCTGCTCTGGCACTTTGAGGGGGTGGGGTTTCTGCCCCATTGTTTAGGAAGAGCACTGCCACCACTATGCTCAGAGATGTTGAGGCCCTGCCATTCACAGAGAGCCTGGTTGCCAACCTCAGTGCTCAGAAAATGTGGGAACTGTGACCCAGGGAGGGCAAAAAGTCTGGCCACCACCCAGGGCTTGGAGAGAGTGGGGCCAGTGCCCAAGTATTTGCCAAGAACCTAGACTCCACCCTCATGCTCTGAGAAGATGGAGCCTGCACCTGTGTTCTGGGAGAACATGGTCACTGCACAAGAAATTGGAAGGAGTGGGGTTGCTGCTTCATCCTCTTGAAGGACAAAACGTCATTCCATAGATGATCCTCAATTTGGGACCTTTGGACTCTGCTTTCCTTCCAATTTCTTCCTGTGGAAATGGAAATGTTTACTGCATGACTGTCCCTCCATTGTATATTGGAAGCTGATAACTTGGTTTCTAGGTTTCACAGGCCTACAAACAGAGGGAAATTGTGCCCCAGAACAGGCCACAGTCAAACAGTGTTGATGAGATTGAACAAAAGAAACATTTCTAAAATGACTTATGGCTTTTGTGATATTCTGATGAATGGATGTATTTTGCATATAGAAAGAACATATCTTTGGTGGTCCAGGGGGTGGAGTATGGTGTTTTGAAGCTGTTATGTGCACCAGGAAACCATGTTCTTAAATCTAATCCATTTCTCCATGAAACCCATTGTAAGTAGGGAATTTTGATGAGATTAATTCATTGAAGCTGTGGCTCATCCCAATCAAAATAGATCTTAAAGCTATAACTAGGGTCTTTTATAATGGGAATGAAATTCAGACAAAGGGAGAGATAGCTACTGAAGCAAGAAGCTGAAACGGAACTGGGAAGAGAAGAAAGAGACCAGGAGATGCTGCCATGTGCCTTGCTAAGATAGAGGAGCCAAGGGTGAAAGATAATTGACCAACAGCCCTCAAACAACAGTATTCAGGAAGAAAGCATTGCTTTGATGATGCCTTGATTTGGATTTTATCCCAACCTCCATCATGAATGAATAAATTCTCATTTTTTAGCCTAATCCATTTCATAGTAATCACTTGAGCAGCCTAGTGTGAGATAGAGGTCCCCATTCATTTTTTTTACACAAATATTCACAGCAGCTTTATTTGTAATAACCCCAAATCTGAAAACAAACCACACGTCCATCAACAGGTTACCATGGGTAAAAAAAAATGGTATATCCATACAGTGGAATTCTACTCAGCAATATAAAGGAATGAAATACTCATATGCATTACAACATAGATGAATATCAAACAGTTAAGCTGATTGAAAGAAGTCAGGCAAAAAGAGTACGTATTCTATTCACATAAAACTCTAGAAAATGCAAACTAATCTATAGTGACAGAATATCAGTGGTTGCCTGGGAAAAGGGAGGGACAGTTTACCAAGGGCATCCAGGAAACTTTTGGGAGTGGTGGATATGCTCACTTTCTGGAATACAGATATATACATATATCAAAATTTATCAAACTGTATACTTTATGTGCAATTATTTTGTGTCAATTAAACCTCAATAAAGCTGTTAAAAATATGACATCCCATCAAAGTCAAGGAAACAAAGTTAATATGCCTTAACTTATTGCTTCAAATAAATAAATAGAAGTAGTAACTAGTGGTAGTTGTGGTGGTGGTAGTAGTAGTGGAGATAGCAGTAGCTAATGTTTATTGAGGAACTCTATGTACCAGGCATTTTTAAAATGTTTTTTATTCATTTTATTGAGATATATTCACATACCATGCAGTCATACAAAACAAAGCATACATTCAATTGTTCACAGTACCATTATATAGTTGTGCATTCAACACCAAAATTAATTTTTGACATTTTCATTAACACAGACAAAAATAATAATAAAAATCAAAGAGAAAAAGAGCAATTGAAGTAAAAAATTATACTGGGTGACTTTTTTTCTTTTTTTTTGTTTTTTTTTGTTTTTGTTTTTGTTTTTTTGTTTTTTCTCTTCCCCCATTTTTCTACTCACCCATCCATAAAGTAGACAAAGGGGATTGTGGTTCATATGGCTTTCCCAATCACATTGTCACCCTTCATAAGCTGCATTTTTGTACAATCATCTTCAAGATTCATGGGTTCTGGGTTGTAGTTTGATAGTTTCAGGTATTTACTGCTACCTATTCCAATTCATTAGAACCTAAAAAGTGTTGTCTATATTGTGCATAAGAGTGCCCACCAGAGTGACCTCTCGGCTCCTTTTGGAATCTCTCTGCCACTGAAGCTTATTTCATTTACTTTCACATCCCTCTTTTGGTCAAGAAGATGTTCTCCATACCATGAAGCCAGGTCTCGATTCCTCCCCAGGAGTTATATTCCATGTTGCCAGGGAGATTCACTCCCATGGGTGTCAGATCCCACATAGTGGGGAGGGCAGTGATTTCACCTGCCAAGTTGGCTTAGCTAGAGAGGGCCACATCTGAGCAACAGAGGCATTTGGGAGGAGGCTCTTAGGCACAATTTTAGGGAGGCCTAGTCTCTCCTTTACAGCAACAGTCTTGCCAAGGGCAAGTCCTGTGGTAGAGGGCTCAGCCCATCAAACCACCAGTCCCCTATGTCTGTGAGCACATCAGCAACCATCGAGGTGGGGAAGCCCAATACCCCTGGATTCTCCACCAGCTCCTCAAGGGGGCTCTGCATATTTTTCCATTTTTTTAATTAACTCTTTTTGTAATCAACTATATAAAAAAGTTAAAAAACATACCATAAAAAAACATTTCAAACAAACCATAACAAGGGAGTAAGAGACAACTAACCTAAGATAGCTACTTTACTTCCAACATGTTCCTACTCTACCCCAAGAGAATAACCTAATATAGCAACATTTCTGTGAACTTGTTCCTACAATAGCCATCAGAAATTAACAGACCATAGTCATTCCTGGGCATTCCCAGAATGTTAAATTTACCTGAGATAGTTTATCTGTTCTTATTGGGTTATCATTCCCCCTTCCTTAATTGCTCTCTATCACTAATTCCCCTACATTCTACATTATAAACCATTTGTTTTACATTTTTCAATGTTCACATTAGTGGTAGAATATAATATTTCTCTTTTTGTGCCTGGCTTATTTCGCTCAGCATTATGTCTTCAAGGTTCATCCATGTTGTCATATGATTCAAATCGTTCCTTCTTACTGCCACGTAGTGTTCCATCGTGTGTACATACCACATTTTATTCATCCACTCATCTGTTGATGGACATTTGGGTTGTTTCCATCTCTTGGCAATTGTGAATAATACTGCTATGAACATTGGCATGCAGATATCTGTTCCTGTCACTGCTTTCAGATCTTCTGGGTATATACCAAGAAGTGCAATCGCTGGATCAAAGAGTAACTCAATATCTAGTTTTCTAAGGAACTGCCAGACTACTTCCAGACTGGCTGAAGCATTATATAGTCCCACCAACAATGAATAAGTGTTCAAGTTTCTCCACATCCTCTCCAGCATTCATAGTTTCCTTTTTGTTTAATGGCAGCCCTTCCAATTGGTGTGAGATGGTATCTCATTGTGGTCTTAATTTGCATCTCTCTAATAGCTAGAGAAGCTGAGCATTTTTTCATGTGTTTCTTGGCCATTTGCATTTACTCTTCAGAGAACTGTTTTTTCATATCTCTTGCCCATTTTATAATTCAGCTGTCTGTACTATTGTCACTGAGTTGTAGGATTTCTTTATATATGCAAGATATCAGTCTTTTGTCAGATACATGGTTTCCAAAATTTTTTTCCCATTGAATTGGCTGCCTCCTCATCTTTTTGTTAAATTCCTCTGAGGTGCAGAATCTTCTAAGCTTGAGGAGTTCCCATTAATATATTATTTCATTTGTTGCTTTTGCTTTGGGTGTAAAGTCTAGGAAGTGGTCGCCTAAAACAACGTCTTGAAGATGTTTCCCTACATTATCTTCTAGGAGTTTTATTGTACTGTCTTTCTCATTGAGATCTTTGATCCACTTTGAGTAAATTTTTGTGTAGCATGTGAGCTAGGGGTCCTCTTTCATTCTTTTGAATATTGATATCCAACTCTCCCAGCCCCATTTGTTGAAAAGACTATTATGTCCTAGTTCAGTGACTTTGGGGACCTTATCAAATATCAGTCGGCCATAGATCTGGGGGTCTATCTCCAAATTCTCAATTCAGCTCCATTGATCAATATGTCTATCTTTGTGCCAGTACCATGCTGTTTTGACAACCGCGGTTTTATAATAAGCTTCAAAGTCAGGGAGTGTAAGTCCTCCCACTTCGTTTTTCTTTTTTAGAGTTTTTAGCAATTCGAGGTGTCTTCCCTTTCCAAGTAAATTTGATTACTAGCTTTTTCAAGTCTGCAAAGTAGGTTTTTGGAATTTTGATCGGGATTGCATTGAATCTGTAGATGAGTTTGGGTAGAATTGACATCTTAATGACATTTAGCCTTCCTATCCATGAACATGGAATATTTTTCCATCTTTTAAGGTTCTCTTCTATTTCTTTTAGTAGAGTTATGTAGTTTACTTTGTATAGGTCTTTTACAGCTTTGGTTAAGTTTATTTCTAGGTACTTGATTTTTTTAGTTGCTATTGAAAATGGTATCTTTTTCTTGAGTGTCTCTTCAATTTGTTCACTTCTAGCATATAGAAACATTACTGACTTATGTGCATTTATCTTGTATCCCACTACTTTGCTAAATTTGTTTATTAGCTCTAGTAGCTGTATCATCAGTTTCTCAGGGTTTCCCAGATACAAGATCATATCATCTGCAAACAATGACAGTTTTACTTCTTCTTTTCCAATTTGGATGCCTTTTATTTCTTTGTCTTGCTGGACTGCCCTGGCTAGCACTTCCAGCACAATGTTGAATAATAGTGGTGACAGCAGGCATCCTTGTCTTGATCTTGATCTTAGAGGGAATGCTTTCAGTCTCTCACCTTTGAGTACTATGCTGGCTGTGGGTTTTTCATATATGCTCTTTATCATGTTGAGGAAGTTTCCTTCAATTCCTACCTTTTGAAGTGTTTTTATCAAAAAGTGATGCTGGATTTTGTTGAATGCTTTTTCAGTGTCTATTGAGATGATCATTTGATTTTTCTCTTTTGATTTGTTAATGTATTGTAATACATTGATTTTCTTATGTTGAACTATCCTTGCATGCCTGGAATGAACCCCACTTAGTCATGCTGTATGATTTTTTAATGTGTCTTTGAATTTGATTTGCAAATACTTTGTTGAGAATTTTTGCATCTATGTTCATTAGGGAGATAGGCCTGTAGTTTTCCTTTTTTGTAGCATCTTTGCCTGGTTTTGGTATTAGATTGATGTTAGATTCATAAAATGACTTAGGTAGTGTTCCATTTTCCTAAATGGTTTGAAAGAATTTATGATTGGTGTCAGTTCTTTTTGCAAAGTTTGGTAGAATTCCCATGTAAAGCCGTTTGGCCCTGGGCATTTATTTTTTGGAAGCTTTTTGATGACTGATTGGATCTATTTGCTTGTGACTGGTTGATTGAGGCCTTCTATTTCTTCTCTGGTCAGTCTACATTGTTCATATGTTTCCAGGAAGTTGTCCATTTCCTCTAAATTATCCAGTTTGTTGGCATACAGTTGTTCATAGTATCCTCTTACAATTTTTTTTTTTAATTTCTTTGGGATCCACAGTAATATAAACTTTCTCATTCATTATTTTGTTTATATGGGACTTTTCTGTCTTTGATTTTGTCATTCTTGCTAGGGGCTTGCCAATCTTGTTGATCTTCTCAAAGAACCAACTTTTGGTGTTATTTATCCTCTCTATTGTTTTTTCTTTTGTTCTCTATGTCATTTATTTCTGCTTAAATCCTCATTTCTTTTCATCTACTTGGTTTAGGATTCCTTTGCTCTTCATTTTCTAGCTTCTTCAGTTGATCCATTAGTATTTTGATTTTGGCTCTTTATTCCTTTGTAATGTATGCATTTAGTGCTATAAATTTCCCCCTCAATACCACTTTTGCTGCATCCCATAGATTTTGGTACATTGTGTTCTAATTTTCATTCTTTTCTGTATATTTAGCAATTTTTCTTGCTATTTCTTCTTTAACCCACTTATTGTTTAGGTGTGTGTTGTTTAACCTCCTGGTATTTGTGAATTTTCTAAGTCTCTGATGGTTTTGAATTCTAACTGTATTCCATTGTAGTCAGAGAATGTGCTTTGAATAATTACAATTTTTTAAAAATTTATTGAGGCTTGTTTTATGTCCTGGCATATAATCTATTCTGGAGAAAGTTCCATGAGCACTAGAGAAGAATATGTATCCTGTTGATTTGGGATGTAATGTTCTATATGTCTGTTAAATCAAATTCAGTTATCAGATTGTTTAGGTTTTCAATTTCCTTATTGGTCTTCTGTCTGGTTGATCTATCTACAGGAAAGAGTGATGTGTTGAAGTCTCCAATAATTATTGTGGAAAAATCAATTGCTTCCTTTAATTTTGCCAGTGTTTGTCTCATGTATTTTGTGGCATCTTTATTGGGTGCATAAGCATTTATGATTGTTATTTCTTCTTGTTGTACTGCCCCTTTTATTAGTATATAGTGGCCTTCTTTGTTTCTCATAACATCCTTGCATTTAAAGTCCCTTTTTTTCTGAGATTAATATTGCTACACCTGCTTTCTTTTGGCTGTAGCTTGCATGAAATATTTTTTTCATCCTTTCACTTTAATTTCTTTGTGTCCCTGTGTCTATGGTGAGTCTCTTGTATGCAACATATTGATGGTTCATTTTTTTGATCCATTCTGCCAATCTATATCTTTTGATTGGGGAGTTTAATCCATTTATATTCAACATTACTGTGCAGGCATTTCTTGAATCAGCCATCTTATCCTTTGGTTTATGTTTGTCAGATATATTTTTCCCTCTCTCTATTAATGTTCTTTAATGTACCCATACTGAATCTCTTTAGTACTGAACCTTTCTCCATGTCTCTCTCTCTTTTCTTTGTTTTTCTGTCAGTAGGGCTCCCTTTATTATCTGAAGTAGGGCAGGTCTCTTTTTAGCAAATTCTCTCAGCATTTATTTGTCTGTGAAAAATTTAAGCTTTCCCTCAAATTTGAAGGAGAGCTTTGCTGGTTAAAGAATTATTGGTTGGAAATTTTTCTCTCTCAGCATTTTAAATATGTCATGCCACTCCCTTTTCACCTCCATGGTGTCTGCTAGGCAGTCAATACTTAGTCTTATGCTGTTTCCTTTGTATGTGGTGAATTGTTTTCCTCCTGCTGCTTTCAGAACTTGCTCCTCCTTTTCTGTATTTGACAGTGTGATCAGACTATGTCTTAGAGTGTGTTTATTTGGATTTATTCTATTTGGAGTTCACTGGGCATTTATCATTTGTGTATTTATGGTGTTTAGAAGATTTGGGAAATTTTCCCCAACAATTTCTTTGAGTAGTCTTCCTAGGCCTTTACCCTTCTCTCCCCCTTCTGTAACACCAATGAGTCTTATATTTGGACATTTTATATTATCTATCATATCCCTGAGGTCTATTTTGAATTTTTTTATTTTTTCCCCATTCTTTCTTTTGTTCTTTCATTTTCCATTCTGTCCTCCTCCAGGTCACTGATTCGCTGTTCAGCTTCCTCTAGTCTTATACTATGAGTATCCAGAATCTTTTTAATTTGGTCAACAGTTTCTTTTATTTCCATAAGATCTTTTTTTTATTTAGTCTTGCAATTTCTTCTTTATGCTCTTCTAGGGTCTTCTTCATGTCCTTTATATCCTGTGCCATGTTCTTCTTCATGTCCTTTATATCTTGTGCCATGCTTTCATTGTTCATCTTTAGTTTTTTGATTAATTACTCCAAGTTCTGTGTCTCCTCTCATCTTTTAATTTGGGTATTTGGGCTTGGGTTATCCATGTCATCTGGTTTCTATATGCTCTAAAATTTTCTGTTGTTTTTGGCCTCTTGGCATTTGCTTTACTTGATAGGGTTCTTTTAAAATATGTAGACCAATTCAAACCCTTATCTCTAATTTGTCAGATCTACAGCTTCGTGGAGTACACTTTCTCTAACTAAACAGCAGGTGGCATCTGTGAGCCATCTATTCCCCCCAAGCCAGTCCTCCCCCACTTTGTCTTTGTGGTGGGTGGGGTTGTGAGTCTTGTGGGGTCCAATTTGTGCATGAAGCTTGCGTGTGTAGTTGTTGCCTGCCCTGCATATGGGACATGTGTCTAAGCAGTTAGGGATGGGGGCAGCTTTAATAATCAAATCTCCCAGGTGTTCCTGGAGATTTAAAGCTGTTGCAATAGTCTAATCCTTCAGTTCAGTCTTGCCACAGTTTGCCTCTGCTGCTGACCCACTAGTCCTTGGTATTGGCATATGGTCCCTTGGACTTGGGAGTGGGTCCCTCTTCCAAGCTGTGCTCTCCTAGGTGTTCTGCTGAGGGACAACTGTGCTATGTCACAGGTGAGTGCAGTTCCCCAAGGGAAGTTCTGGGCTGCAGGGCTGTGTAGGGGCATTCCCAGTCTGCTGAAATGATGGCTGAATGAGGTGTGTTAATTTCCCCCCTTTCCCACATCTCTGCCTTCCCAGCTCTGGGACAATTAGCTGAGGGTGTTGGAAAGGCTATTGTCCATGCCCAATATTGTGGTGTGTGTGTGTGTTGTTGGAAACACTTCCTATCACACTGGGTTGTTTGGGGCATCTCTGGACTGTGGAGCTGGCACCAGGCAGGAGTGTTCCCTGCCCACTAGGAAGATGGCTGTAAGGGGACACTGCCTTTTCTTGGGAAGTTGTGGTGTTTAGTGAATTTTCTCAGCCACTGGACTTATTGCCTTGTGTCTCAGAGCTCTCTTAGCTCTGCTCTTGTCTGGGCCCAAATTGCAAGTCTTTGAGGCTTTCTGTAATGGGCTTCTTAGATTAATTGTTTTATAAAAAGAGAAAAAGTTAAAAAAAGGCCCTCTTTGCAGATATAACGGGCTATTGAAATGCTAAAAGACAAGGAGATTAGGGCCATTAAGGAACAATCAGGAAAGCAGAGAAACTGGCTCTTAAGACAAGGAAACTTGCCTTCTGTATTTGCATATGAGCCTGACTCTGCCTGAGCCCTGCCCTTCCCCATTCTGTGTTCACCAGAACTCCAAAAAGTCTATGCTTTTATTTTTAGGTTTTCCTTGACATTTTTGCTAGCCCTATCTCCTCTCTGCCAGGCTGACTGCTCCTGGATTCTCTGGTGTCTGGTCTCTGTCTATCTATGTTTGGAGTTTGGATCAGTCATGTGAGGTTTCAATAAGAGCCACAATTGCAGTTCTCCCTCCTTTTTCCCACTATTGATGGCCCCTCCTCCCACAGGACTGAGCCTGGCAGTGAGCAGCATGAGTCCCCTGGCCACAAGAACTTACAGATTTTGCTGACCTCAGCTCTTCCACATGTTCATGAATGTTGTATGAAGTATGCCCAAAGTCAAACTGCTCTCTGGTGTCCAGTCCACACAGCTCCTGGCTTTCTACCTGCTGTCTTGGAGGAGTAACTAAAACCTACACCTCACCACTCCACCATCTTGCCCCACCTCTTTGCCTACCAGGGATTTTTAAAGCATTTTATATGAATTGCCTCATTTATTACTCAAGATAATCCTGTTGTCTCATGAATTAGGCAATAATCATATCAAATTTCACAGGTGAGCAAAATAAGGCAAAGAGTTTAACTTTCCCAAGATTTCACAGCTGTTCAATGGATCCCCCACTCATTCTTTTGCACATGGATATCCAGTTTTCTCAGAACCATTTGCCAAAAAGGCTATTCTTTCCCAATTGATTGGAATTGGCAGAATTGTCAAAAATTAATTTGCCATAAATGTGAGGATCTATTTCAGGACTCTTAATTTGATTACATGGGTCTATATATCTATCTTCATGCCAGTATCATGGTGTTTTGAACACTTTAGCTTTGTAATAAGTTTTAAAGTTAGGAAGTGTGAACACTCCAACTTAATTCTTTTTCAAGATGATTTTGGCTATTCAGGGCCCCTTATCCTTTCAAATAAAATGGATATTGGATTTTCCATTTCTGCAAATAAGGCAATTGAAATTTGATTGGGGTGACATTGAATCTGTAAATCATTTTGGTAGAATGGACATTTTGACAATATTTAGTCTTACAATCCATGAGTATGGAATGTCCTTCCATTTACATAGATCTTTGTAGTTTTCCATATCAGTACTTTACAAACTTTGTTAAATTTATTCCTAGATATTTGATTCTGTTATTTACAATTGTAAATGGATAATTTTCATGACATTCTTCTCAGATTGTTCATTACTAGTGTACAGAAAAAGTACCGATTTTGGCATGCTCATCTTGTACCCCACAATTTACTGAATTCATTTATTATCTTTATTAGATTTGCTGTAAATTTTGGGGGACTTTCTATGTATAGGTTCATGCATCTGTAAATAGTGAAAGTTTTACTTCTTCCTTCACAATTTGTATGGCTTTTATTTCTTTTCCTTGCCTACTTTTTTTCACTAGAAATTTTAGCACAATGTTGAATAACAGTGGTGACAGTGTGCATCTTGTCTTTTTCCAGATTTTCTGGGAATATTTTCAATCTTTGACCATTGGGTATGATGTTAGCTTTAAGTTTTTTATATATGCCCTTTATCATGCTGAGGAAGTTTCTTTCTATTCCTATTTATCTAAGTGTATTATCAAGAAAGTGTGCTGGATTTTGTGAAACATATTTTCTGCATCAGTTGGGATGATCATGTGGTTTTTGTCCTTTTTATTAATGTGGTGTATTATATTAATTGATTTTCTTCTGAACCACTCTTACATACCTGGAATAAATCATACTTGATCATGGTGAATAAGTCTTTGACTATGCATTTAGATTCATTTTTTCTAGTATTTTGTAGAGGATATTTGAATCTATATTCATAGGACATATTGCTCTGTAGCTTTCTTTTCTTGTAGTATCTTCATCTGGCTTTGGTATTAGTGTGGTGTGCCAGTTTGAATGTATTATGTCTTCCAAAATGCCATGTTATTTGATGCAATCTTGTGTGGGCAGATGTATTAGTGTTGATTAGATTGTAATTCCTTGAATGTTTCCATGGAGATGTGACCCACCCAACTGTAGGTGATAACTCTGATTAGATAATTTCCATGGAGATTTGGCCCTGCCCAGTCAGCAGGGCCTTGATTAGTTTACTAGAGCACTGTGTAAGCTCAGACAGAAGGAGCAAGCTTGCTACAGCCAAGAGGGACACTTTGAAGAATGCACAGGAACTGAGAGAGGAACTGCACATTTTTGAGATTGCCTTTGAAAGCAGAATTTTGCTCTGGAGAAGCTAAGAGAGGACAGATGCCCCAAGAGCAGCTAAGAGTGACATTTTTGAGGAGCTGCAGCCTACAGAGGAACACCCTGGGAGAAAGCCATTCTGAAACTAGAACTCTGGAGCAGTTGCCAGCCACATGCCTTCCCAGCTAACAGAGGTTTTCTGGACACCATTGGCCATCCTCCAGTGAAGGTACCTTATTGCTGATGACTTACCTTGGACCCTTTATGGTCCTAAGACTGTAGCTGTGTAACCAAATAAACCCCCTTGTATAAAAGCCAATCTATCTCTGGTGTTTTGCATTCCAGCAGCATTAGCAAACCGGAACAGTACCTGATTGTTGATGCATTACCTTGGACACTTTATGGCCTTAAGACTGTAACTGTGTAACCAAATAAACCCCCTTTATAAAAGCCAATCCATTTCTGGTGATTTGTGAAAAGGCAGCGTTAGCAAACCGGAACAGGTTGTGTTGGCTTCATAGAATGAGTTAAGTACTGTTGCCTTCTCAAAAATTTTATGCAAATCTAAGAGCAGCATCCTTGTTAAATCTTCCTGGAACATTTGGTAGAATTTACCTGTGAATCTACCTGGTCCTGGGCTTCACTTTGTGGGAGGTTTTTGATGACTGATTCAATCTCTTTATTTGTAATTGGTCTGTCACAATCTTCTACACTTTCTAGTGTCAATATAGGTTGCTTGTGTGTTTCTAGGAATTTGCCCATTTCATCAAGGCTGCCTATTTTGTTGGCATACAATTGTTCATAGTATCCTGTTATGATCCTTTTGATTTCTTTGGGGTAAGAAATAATGTCCCCCCTCTCATTTCTGATTTTATTTATTTGCCTTCTCTTTTTTTGTTATTAGTCTATCCAAAGGCTTGTCAACTTTATTGATCTTTTCAAAGAAGAAGCCTTTGGTTTTGTCTATGCCTTATATTGTTTTTTATTCTCTATTCCATTTATTTCTGTTCAAATATTTGTAATTTCTTTCCTTCTGATCATTTTGGGTTTATTTTGCTGCTCTTTTTCTAGTTCCTCCAGATGTGCAATTAAGGCTTCAATTTTAGCTCTTTCTTATTTTTAAATTTAAGCATTTAGGGCTATAGATTTAACTCTGAGTGCTGCCTTCACTGTTTCCCATAAGTTTTGATATGTTTTGTTCTGATATTAATTCATCTCATTATATTTACTGATTTTCTTTGCAATTTTTTCTTTGACCTATTGTTTGTTTAAGAGTGTTATTTATCTTCCCTATATTTGTGGAGTTTTCAGTTTTCTACCTGTTATTGATTTCCAGCTTCATTCCATTGTGGTCAGAGAAGATGCCTTGTATAATTTCAATCTTTTAAAATTTATAGAGACTTGTTTTGTGACCTGACATATTCTGGAGAATGATCCATGTGCATTTGAGAAGAATGTATGTCCTGCTGTTAGGGTGCAATATCCTATTTATGTCTTTTAGGTCTAGTTCATTTATCATATTATTCAAGTTCTCTGTTTTCTTATTGATCTTCTAGGTAGATGTTCTATCTATTGATGAAAGTGGTGTTCTCTGTATATGACTTTTTAAAAAATACCAATAATAATTTGGTGTATTTCTAATTTAAAAACATTTCAGAAATAGAACATGTTTCAATAAGCCCTTACTCAAGAGAAGAATCTGTTCAACTTCCTAACTCTATAGGATAAACCCATCTTCACATTCCACTTTTCTATGAGTGTTATTTTCAGGCTGCCACAGAGCCATGATCTTTGGTAAGAAATCTAGCCTCTGTGTGCTTCAGTTTCCAAATCTGTAAAATGAGTGTGTTACATTTAGGTGATTCTAAGTAACTCCAACAGCACTCATTACTAGTTAAAAAACATTTCTACATTACTGTCACATGCTGCCTCAACTCTAAGGATCTGATTTTTCCAACTTCCTTGCAACTTGCTATCTTTTATGATTTATGCCTTCCTCAGAATCAAGGTTAAATAGTAATTAAGGGATTTAATTTGAGGCCTTGATTTTTCTGCCTATAGGTTGCATAATCCTGAGAAAACATAAAATAATATGTAAAGTGGGATAACCCTAAATATTTACTTGTTATCGAGAGAGAGAGAGAGATAGAGAGAGAGAGAGGAGGGGGCATTGAAAAAAATTGCATTTCTCAAAACCAAATGAAATGCTGGGGCATGATTATATTTAAAGATTAACCAATGCATCAGACAATAGATTTGATAAATATTTACAACAGTTCATCCCCAAAATCTTGATATAAACAACCTGAAGAATTGCTCCTAAAATCTTGCTGAGGCAAAGCCTATCTAGAACACATTGGATGCAACATATACAAAGAAATATATACCACTTTTTATTACAAAAGTTATAAAAAAACACTTAGAGAATTCCAGTTTATATATATTTTTTTTAAGAAATGCTCTTTTATGGCCAAAAGCAATCAGAGAAAAAAGTGACCAGAATGTTATTTCTTACAGATAAGGCAACTATTTTCCTCATATCACAAAAACCTTTACGAAAGGAAATAACTTGGTTTAAGTTCTTCAGGATTTTTTTTTTTGGACTGTTGCTTCTTTTTTTTTTTCTTTTTCTTTTCATCTGTTTCCATCTTAAGCTTAACTTCTTCAGTTGTAAATGCTCCCAGTTTCTTATTCTTTGCTTTCTTAACCTTTTCCTTGATGGTAGTCTCATCAATTTTAATTTCAGTATCACCTTCCTTAGGTTTCATAGATGTTTTTTTCTTTTGGTGGAATAAAAGCTTTGTTTCTTTCCTCTTGTCTCTTACTGAGAGCTTCTGCTTGTTTAGCCTTTATTGTTTCAATTTTCTGTAGTTTTCCTGACTTGCCTTCAAAAAGTATTCACCACTAGCCAATTCTTTATCAATCTGAATTTCTGGCTGTGGTGTTGGGAATCAATTGTATATATTCTTTTGTAGCAGTTTTTTTTCTTTGGTTCCTTGCATTTATTCATATTTTGTGTTTGAACTGTGGCAAAAATCTTTATCAATGTTGTGATCCTAATTCAGAATCTTTTGCCAACTCTCATTTAATCATTAAGGTTTAAATGTTATGAATTGGATGAATATTTTTCATAGTATCTATTTTCAATATTTCCACTATATTTTTTTAAATTGTAGTTCTGAATTGCTTAATTGGGTTGTCTGGTTGAAGATTAACTCCTGAATTGCTGAATTCAAATGATTTCTGCCTATGAAAAGAACTATGTGGATGGATGATGAATCATCTATTTGAATCTCTTTGGAGGATCTCCCAGAAAACAGTATGTAAGGGAGTTGGGAAAGGGAGAAGTGTTGAGGAGATACTGGTTACAGAGGGGGGAAAGATCTTGGAAATTTTTATCATGCTTAAATAACCAAGGGAAATCCAATATGTCACTCTATACTCCTGAAATGGAAGGAATATCTGGCATGAGAAGAGACTGTGCTTATCTGATACATGCAATGTGGCATGAAATAGGGAGTGAGATCTCAGAAATGGAAACTAATATCTCCTGCTAAGAGCCAGAAGGAACTGTCAAGAAAGTTACTGCTTTCTCTTCTTATTCATCTCTGTGAGTTCTGTATTAATTTTCAGATTTTCCTTAAAATAGGATTGTTTCTTTAGGTTTACAGGTAAAGGTGCCATCTGTGCTTCCATTTCCCATTATTCTAAGATTAAGACATTTCTAACTTCAATACTATTCATATGTGAAATTAAAACACTTCATATTTTTAGTTACAGCTGAACAAGCATAAGCAATGTTATCTGCTCTGTAATTTAGGGGAATGTTGAAAGATTTAATTCCATTAAGCAATATCATAAAAACCTGCTATATGAAGATATGATGCAGTGAAGTATCAATGTTATTTGAAGAGGATTAGGTATGCATCCTTAGCTAATATAAAGTGAGTATCAACAGGATATTAGATGTGAAGTTGACTGTACATGATCTTAAGAATTTGCAACCCAGTGGTATTTTTCTACTGAAAAAATTTATCTAAAGTACCATGAAGGGCTACAATTGTTTTTACAGTCAAGCTATTTTGTTTCTTTTCTTTAGTAAAAGAGAATAATCTTTTATTGTAAAAATGGTAGAATGAATACTGATAAGAGGGAATAGCAGTCCAAGATATGTGGAAAAAATCATAAAAGAGCACCTCCTGGCCAAGAGGAATTGCACATCAAGTTCTGAGAGAGTTTGTAGATAATATTGCTAAACTGGTTTGTTTATCACTGAGAACAGGGAAATGCCATTCTAATCGTTGAAAAGAAAATGCAACCTTCTTCTTACAGACCAATGAATATGTATTCAAAGTTGTTCATGAATTGAGAAGGGGCCATAAAAGGCATAGTTTGTAAGATTTTATTAGAGAAAGCAATGATCCCTTGAACCCACCATGGGGTCACCAAGAAAAGTCCTAACAGATCATTTCTTTCCTTGATGAGTGGATCAGGGAAATTGTATAGGCATAGACTACCCAGACTAGGGTATTTCGCTTATCATTCTAGCTGCCCTTTTGTGCCACTTGACACAATTGATTATTTATGATTACTTTTAGATTGATTCTTACTCCACAATTCTACAGGATTTTTTTCTGTCTCTGGTTGCTCCTTTCAACCTTTTTTTTTCTGTACATGTATACCTTATACCCTTACATGCTAGTATTCCTGAGCATTTGATCTCCTGAATGATTTTACTATGTCCATTGTTTAAATTTCTATCAATTAGCTAATGACTCTCAAAGCTATAGAGCTCTTCACTTGGATTCCCACATATCCCAAAATAAACTCAATTCTTTTACCCCATGTCTGCTGTTCCTCCTGAATTTCCTGTCTCTGTGAACTGTATTACCCATATTCCAAAGTCAGAAACCTGGGAGTTAACCTTGACTAGTCTCTTGACAATCTGAATCCTAAGAAGACCCATTTTTAGTAGGGAAAACTAGAAGGTACTACACCAGGATTCTCAAACCCCTATGAAAGAAAGAAAGAAAAAGAAAGAAAGAAAGAAAGAAAGAAAGAAAGAAAGAAAGAAAGAAAGAGGGGAAGGAAGGAAAGGGAGGGAGGAAGGAAGGACAGGAATGAAGAAACCCAGATGTGTAAGTATGCTGTGCAGGAAATGTGGTTTATCAGCAGTATACAAAAGTCACCTTATTTTTTAGATGATTTTTAAATTCAATATGCATCAGTAGTTGGATGTGGCTGCTGGAGGATGTAATACTTCCTCAAGCTGTCTTAGCAGAAGAAAATCTACAGTGGGATACTGGTAGGTTCAATTTGCTCTTGATGCCACACTTGAATATGGTTGCAGGGAAGTAAGAGTTGTGGAATAGAAGAGCCACACACACTCACTGTGCAAGAAATAGTTGGAATATTTTATAAGGAATTAAAACTCAGATGACCTTGTATAGCCCAACCGATACTTCATTGTCTATCAATCCATTACGTTTAAAATTTAAAACAATTACATTTATTGCAAATACATTTAAATGTTAGATTTAAAATGTAATCATTGCATTTTTATTTTACTCATAGGTATATTTTTGGGGTCCAAGTGGCTACTAGTAAATATTTTCAAGTTCTTCTTTTCCTGATTTAGGAACCATGGAAGGACCTCTAGAGGCACTATTGAAAGGGAGACTGTTACATTCACAACCCTCCTTCCTTAACTGGGAATTCCTGGAAAGGAAGATGGGTTAGGTAGGGGATGTGATTAATACTGATGACTTCCATGTTACCCCATTTAAGGAGAGACAGCAAGAAGAATAGAAAGGACATTGGATTTGGAGACAGATAATCCTGATTCACTTGCTCACTAGACATGAGACCTTGGGCAATTTCACTCACTCTGAGGCTTAGTTTCCTCACCTGCAAGATTACAGTACCAGTACTTGCCTCAAGGTCCATGAGGCTTCAATGAAATGGCATACCTGAAAGGGCCTGGCACGTAGTTGGCATTTAATAAACACTGGCTTTTTTGCTTAATGATCGCAACACTGTGTAAATTGGGAGATCATCTCCCAATTGCTCCTAGCAATAGGAAGCCTGGAACCTAGACTAAGATGGGTCAGTGTTATTTGTTTTAGGTGCTTTGCCTTCCTTCCATGTTTCTGTTGCAGGCTATTTAGCAAGAGCAAACAAGATTGGGGCAGAGGGAAAGACAGTAGGCAGGGAGACCTATAATAATATATGCAGGGGGTGAAAACAACCTGAATGAAGACTGGAAATGAAGACTAGAGGATACCACAAATAGAATAATCTCCCACTGAATTCAAGTGATAGAAAGATGAAGTGAATTATTATTTCAGTCACTTGATTCTAACCCATCTCACAGACTCTGATATGATGAGACAGCCTCCTGCCACCATTGTCTGGTCTTTTCTGTTTCCTTTTATTGCCTTTTATTTTCTCTTGTGCCCCGATTGAAGGTTACTGGGGAAGGCAAACAAGGCAGAAGTTGCTCCTGCTTCCCCCCATTGCCAATTACAATGGATCACTCCATGTGGCACCAGTCAGTCTGACTTCATTATTTCCAGCATGTGGAATAGCAAATAGACCAATCAAACAACATAAGTCAGATTGTATTATAGATCTGGTTTGGGGGCAAAATAAGATTGCCCCTGATACCCGGGAGCTAATGGCTGATTAATGGCTTCTACATTCAGTGCAAGCCCATGGAGAAGAGGATTTGAAGGCCATAAGTCCAGAATGAATTTTGGCTTTGGGATATGGAAGATTTTATTACTTTACCAATTCATTTTTTTATTTGAGTTTTTTCTTATTTTTCTTTCTTTTATTTTACTATTGATTTACATTGAACAGAGACATACAAGGAGACAGAAAGCCAGAATTATGCCTGTGTATAACCTCATTGAGAGCCCAGTTATCACAAAGCAGCACCAAAAATGACTGAAAAAAAAGGTGGAGGAAATATTTTTGTTAATATTTATATTTGAGAAAAAATATTCTGTTTCTAAAATGGTTAAACCAGTTATGTCTCACACATAGGCAGACACCTCATTTTGGGCAGCATTTATCAAATAGTACCATATTCACTGGGCCATAACTCATTTTTAATGATGAGGTCCCTGAATTAAGTCAAGCCCTGAACGAAGCAATCAATTTGAGTGGAGCTTTGAGGGATTTTTGTTTGTTTTTTGTTTTTTGTTTGTTTTGTTGCCATTGTGATTTCATGAGTTATCCTGGTCAAGAGGGGAGGAGTTTCTGCTTCCAGTCTACTCTAGGATGTTTTCGTATGGCTCTAAAATAGAGTCCACTGCTTTGTGGGAACAGAAGTACCAAGTAGACATGTTTAGGCATTTCACCCAAAGGGATGAGGATTCATACTGTGAAACCAGTACATGGACATAAACCTCAACAAGCCATAAGAGGAAACAGCCCTTTGCAGATTTGTCATGTGCAGTAAGTGATTTAAAGTACAAAAAGAAACCATGACACTACCTGTTACTCAGTAGGTGCTCAGGTACATATACAGTGCTGTTACTTATACGTTGTTTTTATTTGGTATAAATTTATTGTTTTCTCTATTATTATTATTTTGCTGTTGTTGTTGTAGGCATTGTTACTTTATGTAAAAACTTTTGATTAGACTGATGGCAAGGCTTAAGGACTCTTTCTTGAAATCATGATCTTAGAAAGAGACCCATCCTCCCATTAGCCAAAATAAGAGCCACCTCAAATCTCCCATGAAATGGTAGAATATCAGAGCTGGAAGAAGTCTTATGGATCATCCATTCCAACCTGCTTTTTGTATTGATGGTGGCAAAGTCCAGAAAGGGAAGTTAACCTGTCCAAGCACACACATGTATTGCAATAACTCCTTTTTGAAACACTCCCTTCTCTGGAATTCCATAACACCAAACTTACCTGGTTTTCTTCCTAACTCTTTCTCAGTTTCCTTTACAGGTTTATTTTCCTCTGCCTAATCCTTAAATACTAGTGTTTCTCAAGGAAGTCTTTCAGGCCCTCTTCTCTTCTCCGTCAAGACACCTTTCTTTGGTAATCTTATCTACTTTCAGGGCTTAAATTACTATCCCTCTGCTGATGACTTCTAAATCTACACTTTCAGTTCTGCACTTTCTCTTAATGTCCAAATATCTACTCAACATCTGTATTTCAGTGTTCCACAGACACCTAAATATTATGTCCAACACTGCACTTATCACCCCCCTTGTGCTCCCTTCCCCAAAGAAAGCTACTCTTCTTTCTGTGCACCCTATTTCAATATGTGGTACCAATAACCCAGTTGATCAAGCCAGAAACCTACAAATTATTCTTGACCCCTTATTCTATGTTACCCCACCCCCATATCAAATTGGTCAGGAAGATCTATGATGCCTATCCAGGCCATTATCATTTTTTATCTCTACCACTGCATTGACCTACTAATTAGTCTCTGGGTCTAATACAGTATTACACCCTTCCCCCATGCATCCTCTATACTCTAACTTGAGTGATCTCTGCAAATATTGAAAAATATTGTCACTTATCTGCTTAGAATCATTCAGTAACTCCCAGTTGCTCTCAGTAATCCCTCAATGCTTGGATGGCTTACAAGTCCTTGCATGATCTACTCATACTTACCTTTCTAGCTTTTTATACCTTCTTTATCCCACTCCCTGCATTCTAGCACAGGACACAAGATACTGAGTCTGGCATATATTAGGTGCTTGATAAGTGCATGTTGACTAAATAAACAAAGCAGGTGTAATGTATATGCATCCAGTTACTTAGTTCAAAGCATTTCTGTTATATTATTTGGCTAGTTATACAGTGCAAACTTAAGCTTTTATATTTTTTTCCCTTCATAATCTGTTCTAGGCCCACTTTTCTGCTTCCTAATTAGCATGCTTCAACACAGAAACAATTGTCAACCTTTGGGTCTTCAGTTCAAGGTTCATTAGGCTGCATTTGCCAACTACTGAAAACAATAGTGAAACATTTGCCTAGGTCTAAGTAATAAAATAATCTCATCTCTTTGATATAATTGAATCATTCTATATTACTTTCTAGTCTTGTGATTTAGCATTACCTGAAGGCTGTGCTTTGGAAACAGAAATAAGATCATTGTGATTTGAGCAAGTCCATGACTAAAATTGCCCCAACCCATTTGTGATACCAGGAGAAGCTTGGTAAGAGCTATATTCTGAAACTGAGTTCAGGTATTTCTGCACCTAGTAACTAGTTTCTATTATATTTTCTTTTCAGACTTGATGCTAAGAAATCTGTGAGACTCAATAGCTTCTTTCCATATATTGTAGGACTAATGATTTAGCAAATTATCAACTGATTGCATATTATTAAACTTTTTTCCATGTTGAAAAGGTTAAACAGGACTCTCATTTAGAAAGCATTTAATTTTCATTTCCATCACATACCATAACAATGACTAATGATCATGATGAACATGAAAATGCAGCATTCCTAGTGCACTGTGCTGTGCTCTGTCTCCTTCTTCTCCCTTCCCCATGTTTTACTGTGCCGTCCCTTCACTTTTTTATTTTTTAATTTTATTTTTATTTTTTCTTTACTAGAGAAGTTGTGGGTTTACTGAAAAACCATGTATAAAATACAGGATTTCCATACACCACCCTACCAGCAAAACTTTGCATTGGTATGGAACACTTGCTACAACTGATCATAGCACATTTTTCTAATTGTATTATTAATTAAACTCCATTGTTCAACCTAGGGTTCACTTTTTGTAGTGTAGTTCAATGGATTTTTAAAAATCTTTTATTCTGTTACTATATTGTAGTAGTCAGGACTCTCTAGGGAAACAGAGCTGACAGGAGATATCTGTAAATATTATAAGACTTTTGCAAAAAAATTGTCTCATGTGACTGGGGATGCACAAGTTTAAAATTTGTAAGGAAGGCACAGGATGGGAAATCCAATGAAGCTTTTGATGAATTCCCTGGGAGAAGCTGGCTTCAAATGATTGGATGAGACATCTTTTAGTTGAAGGCAATCTCCTCAGTTGATTGTAGATGTAAAAAGTTATAAATGATTGGTGTTTATGGAGGCAGTAGCCATGATTTGCAGTAGGTGGAGGTGGCCTAAGGGTACACTGACTGTGGAACAGAATGGTGAACTGTGGTGTATGCATGCAATGGAATATTGAGCAACTACGAGAAGGAGTGAAGTTGTGAGACATGCAAGGAGGTGAATGGATCCTGTAAACAGCATTTTGAGTGAAGTATTCCAGAAACAAAGGCAAACGCTATAATGCCTCACCAATGTGGACTAACTACAATGTGTAAACTCAGAATTGAATCTGAGAGCACAGCTTAACAGGGAAATGATTACTGAAATGGTCCCTAGATTGTAAGCTCTTAGAGCAATCAAATCTATTCCTGAATTGTAATGGCTATCTCCAAACTCTGAGATGTTAATGCCTTGGTGTATAACCTGATTGGGCTCTGGAACATTGGGTATCTGTGTGACACCTGAAACTCAATGCTAGAGCTCAGTGGCTACAAATGTCAGTATTAATGCATACAGCAACTGCTAAAAAGCTGAAAAAGAGCCCAGACTTCAATTAGAGATATGAATGAAGCAGATCTGGTTAAGACTAGGGTAAACTGGGCCAAAGAGTAAAGGTTGAAATTGACTGTGTGTTGAAACTTCAACTTCCATGTGCAATCAAGGGAAGAGATGTTTATTTGGTGTAGGATCTATATTTTCTAAACAATATAACTTCTACAGTCAGTTTGTTCAAACACCATAATTACATGGAACTTTGAATAGGAAGTGAGATATGGTAGGTCTGTGTAGGTTAGAGTGAAATAGCAACACATCCCAGAGTAATTTGGGCAGAGAATAAAAATATATATTCAGGGCCCCCCTGAGGAAGTGGGGAAGGATGCAGAGGTGTTGGACTTCCTCACCTGGATTCTTGCTGATGTTCTCACAAACAGTGGGGACAGATGGCATGACATGCTGAGCCCTCTGTCTTGGGGCTTGCCCCTATGAAGCTTGTTACTGCAAAGGAGAGGCTAAACCTGCTTATAATTGTGCCTAGAAAACTCCCCCTGAGTGCCTCTTTGTTGCTCAGATGTGGCCCTCTCTCTCTAATTAAGCCACTTTGGCAGGTGATCTCACTGCCCTCTCCCTTACATGGGACCTGTCTCCCAGGGGTGTAAATCTCCCTGGCAATGCAGGATATGACTCCCAGGGATGACTCTGGACCTGGCATTGTGGATTGAGAACATCTTCTTGACCAAAAGTGGGATGCAAAATGAAACAAAATAAATCTTCAGTGGCTGAGAGATTTCAAATGGAGTCAAGGGGTCACTGTGGTGGACATTCTTACACACTATATAGATAACACTTTTTAGGTTTTAATGTATTGGAACAGCTAGAAGTAAGTATCTGAAACTACCAAGCTCCAAACCAGTAGCCTTGAATCTTGAAGATGATTGTATAACAATGTAGATTACAAGGGGTGACAGTGTGATTGTGAAAACCTTGTGGATTTTACTTTTTCTAGTGTATGGATGGATGAGCAGATAAATGGGAACAAAAATTAAATGAAAAATAGGGTGGGTGGATGATTTGGGTGTTCTTTTATATTTTTATTTTTTAATCTTATTCTGATTCTTTCTGGGATAAGGAAAATGTTCAAAAATAGATTGGGGTGACGAATGCACAACTATATGATGGTACTGTGAACAGTTGATTGTACCTCATGGATGACTGTATGGTATGTGAATATATCTCAATAAAACTGAATTTAAAAAAAAAAGTTATAAATGCAATCAGCTTACTGATAATTTAGGTCCACAAAATATCCTCAGATTAACAATCAGGCCAGTGCTTGCTTAACCAAACAACTGGACACCATCATTTGGCAAAATTGACACATGAACTATCACAAATATATACAGTCTAATATTTCCCCTTCTAATCATATTCAGATATATATTTCACCATGGTTAATTGTGTTCACAGAGTTGTGCTATCATCACCACAATCCATTACCAAAACCTTTCCATCATTCCAAGTTAATGCTGTACACTTTAAGCATTAACTTCCCATTCCCTATTGCCACCCCATCCCCTAGGAACATATGTTTTAGGTTCTGAATTTATGTTTGTTTATTAAAATTGTTTCAAATCAGTGATATCATACAATATTTGTCCTTTTGTTGCCTGGCTTATTTCACTCAGTTTGATATCTTCAAGGTTCATCCATGTTGTCACATGAATCAGGACTTCATAAAATTTTATGGCTCAAAAATATACCATTGTATGTATATACCACATTTTATTTATCCATTCATCAATTGTTGCACACTTAGGTTGCTTTCATCTTTTGTGAATAATGCCACTATGGGCTTCAGTGTTAAAATATCTTTTTCAGTCCTTGCTTTCAATTCTTTTCAATAAATACCTTATATGGGATTGCCAGGTCATATGCCAGGTTCTATACTCAGCTTTCTGAGGAACTGCCAAACTGTCATCCACATTTTACATTCCACCAGCAGGGAATGAGTGTCCCTGTTTCTCCACATCCTCTCCAAACTTATTTTACATTTTTTAAGTAGCAGTCATTCTAATAGGTGTGAAATGGTTAACTTTTTTTTATTCATTTTATTGAGACATATTCACATACCACGCAGTCATACAAAACAAATCGTACATTTGATTGTTCACAGTACCATTACATAGTTGTACATTCATTACCAAAATCAATCCCCAACACCCTCATTACCACACACACAAAAATAATCAGAATAATAATTAAAGTGAAAAAGAGCAACTAAAGTAAAAAAGAACACTGGGCGCCCTTGTCTGTTTGTTTGTTTGTTTGTTTGTTTCCTTCCCCCACCTTTCCACTCATCCATCCACAAACTAGATAAACGGGAGTGTGACCCCTATGGCCCCCCCCCCAATCCCACTGTCCCCCCTCATAAGCCACATTTTTATACAATTGTCTTCAAGATTCATGGGTTCTGGGTTGTAGTTTGATAGTTTCAGGTATCCACCACCAGCTACCCCAATTCATTATTACCTAAAAAGGGTTGTCTATATTGTGCATAAGAGTGCCCACCAGAGTGACCTCTCGGCTCCTTTTGGAATCTCTCTGCCACTGAAGCTTATTTCATTTCCTTTCACATCCCCCTTTTGGTCAAGAAGATGTTCTCCATCCCATGATGCCGGGTCTACGTTCCTCCCTGGGAGTCATATTCCACGTTGCCAGGGAGATTCACTCCCCTGGATGTCTGATCCCACGTAGGGGGAGGGCAGTGATTTCACCTGTCAAGTTGGGTTAGCTAGAGAGAGAGGGCCACATCTGAGCAACAAAGAGGCATTCGGGAGGAGGCTCTTAGGCACAATTATAGGGAGGCCTAGCCTCTCCTTTGCAGCAACAGTCTTCCCAAGGGCAAATTCTGTGGTAGAGGGCTCAATCCATCAAACCACCAGTCCCCTATGTCTGTGGGCATGTTAGCAATGAAATGGTAAACTTTTGTGGTTTTTTTTTATTCTGGATTATAATTTGTGGCCAATTTTATGCATTATAGGTAGCATCCAGTTTGGCTTTTTGCCTTTCTACTGGTCAGTGCCTTTTTGTTTTTTGTTTTTTTTTTTTGCTTTTTAAAAATTTTTCTTGAATTTTATTTTTTAACAGTTTTATTCACACACCATACAATCCATCCTAAGTGTACAATCAGTGTCTCTTGGTTTAATCACATAGTTATGCCTTCACCACTATAGTTAATATGAGAACATTCTCATTTCTTCCAAAGAAAAATATCTGAGACCCCTTATATCCTCCTAATATTGACATTTAGATTTGGTATAGTGACTTTGCTACAATTAATGAAAGAATATTACAATGTTACTGTTAACTATATACCTCAGATTGTGTTAATTGTATTTTTTTCATATATCATCCCATTTTTAACATCTTGTATGAATGACACATATTTGTTCTCACTCATGCAAAAACTTTCTTACATTTCTGTAATCAACCACCATCATTGTCCCCTCTAGGTTTCACTAAGTTATATAGTCCAAGTTTATATCCTCTAGCTTAACTTCTGGTGACATACATGACTGTAGCCTTCCTCTTTCAACCATACTCACACTTGGCTTTGTTAATTACACTTACATTATTGTGCTACCATCACACAATAGTGTGCTATTCATTTCCTAAACTTTAAAAGCAAATTTAGTGAACATTTTTTTTTTTACTCCTTAAGCATCAATTGCCCAATGTCTGCCCTCATTCTATCTTCTGATAACCTAAGCTTTCAAATTTAACTCTTAAAGTTGCTCATTATAGTGAGTTCATATTAGTGAGACCATACAATATCTATCCTTTCATTTCTGGCTTATTTTGCTCAACAGAATGTTCTCAAAATTCATCCTCCACATATTTGTGGATGTTCAAGTTCTTTGGTGGTTACTGACTTTTAGTTGCATTTCATTATGGTTAGAGAATGTGCTTTGAATAATTTCCATGTTTTTAAATTCTTTGAAGAATCATACATTTTAACCCATTCTGCCAATCTGTATCTTACAATTGGGGAGTTTAATCCATTCACATTCCATGTTATTACTGTGATAGCTGTTTTTGAATCAACCATCTTATCCTTTGATTTTTATTTGTTAGATCTCCCCTCCCCATTTTTTTTCCTTTAAGTTTCCCTTAGTAATACTCTTCAGTTCTGTGCCCTTTTCCAGAACTCTCTCTTCTGTCTTTTATTCTCAGCCAGTAGAACCCCCTTTAATATTTCTTGTGGGGCAGATGTCCTGTTAGCAAATTCTCTCAGCATTTGTTTGTTGGTTAAAACTTTAAACTTTCCCTCCATTTTGAAGGAGAGCTTTGCTGGATAAAGAATTCTTGGCTGGAAAATTTTCTCTTTCAGAATCTTAAATATGTCATACCACTGCCTTCTCACCTCCATGGTGCCTGTTGAGTAGTCTCTACACAGTGTTATTTTGTTTCCCTTGCATGTGGTGAATCGCTTCTCTCTTGCTGTTTTCAGAATGTTCTCTTCAGCATTTGACAATCTGATTAGTATATGTCTCAGAGTGGGTTTATTTGGATTTATTCTATTTGGAGTTCATTGGGCATCTTTGATTTTCATATTTATGCTATTTAGAAGGGTTGGGAAGTTTTCCTCACCTATGTCATTAAATACTCTTCCTAACCCTTTGCTCTTCTCTTCTCCTTCTGGGACACCAGTGATTCTTATATTTGTGTGCTTCATGTTGTCCATCATTTCCCTGAGATCCATGTTAATTTTTTCCATTTTTTCACCATTTGTTCTTTTTGTGTTCGCGCTCAATTGTTTTGCCCTCTAGTTCACTTATTCTTTCTTCTGACTTCTCACATCTTCTGTTATGTGTCTCTACTATATTTTTAATTTGATCAACAGTATCTGCTATTTCCATAGATCTAGTTTTATTTCCTTTTTCAGATTCTTATTATGCTCTTCTAGAGTTTTCTTGATATCCTTCAGTTCTTTAGCCAACTCACTGAAGTTGTTTTGGAGATGTGTCTGTAATTTTTTGATTAATTTCTCCAAGCTCTGTGTCTTCTTTTGGTTTTTAATATTGTCTTTTGGTTTGTCCATATCTTCTTGTTTCTGCATGTGCTTTATGATTTTCTGTTGTTGGCTTCAGGATATTTGCTTTTCTTTGTAATGTTATTTTGGGATATGCAGGATTATTTGAATATTTACCTATAATTTGTCAGAACTACAGCTTGCTGGAGTGCACTTTCCCTGTCCTTCCAGCAGGTGGCATATTGAGCCACCTCTTACTCTCAGATCAGGTGTCCCCCAGCTTTGCCTGTGCACTGGGCCAAGTACAAACTGGTGGAAATCCAATCAGTGTACCAGTTGTCCATGTGCACTGGGGACTACCAGCCCTGTGGGTGGGGGGGGCAGTCCCTGTGCTGTTTGGTGTGAAGTTCCCTCTGGGTCACAGTAGGTCTGGCATTTCTGTGTCTCCTAGTGGACCACTCTTGCACTGTATGGCCATACATCTCACCCCCTTTCTCAAATATGCCCCCAGACAGTGTACACCATGTGTCTGTGAGCCTCTCAGTTTTGGGACAGGCTCCTGGCATTTCTGTGTGGCACCCTGTCACTCCTCACCTCCTGGCTGTGCATGGGCTTCCTTGGAGGAAGAGTAAATATAGTCACCACAAGTATGCTGAATCCCATGCTCTCTCATGGGAGCTCTGGACTGCAGGGTTGTGAAGGGTTTTCTCCCTAGCCAACTGCTGAGATGGGCATACAGGGCATGGAAAGCTACTTCTCCCATGCTTGGTAGCTGGCTCCCACCACCAGTCCCTGGTGGTGGTCCTGACCAAACACACTCACCCCATCCTTTCAAGTGCAGTCTCTCTGCCTCTCCATCTAAGTCCCTGCTATATGCTGTAGAAGCCCCTGTCTGGCTAGTCACACCCTCAAACTGCTGTTCTGAGGTGCTTTCTTTCTTTTATCTACTCTTTCATGGAGGAGAAGATTGCTCTGCCTCTCCTAATCTGCTATCTTCCCAGAAGTCCTCCACAATCTTCCCTGAAGTATTCCAGTGTCTTCTTTATATGCTTCATTTCTTTTGCCACATTTTCCTTCAACTCATTGAATTGATGTAGGAGGTTTGTTTGACCATCCTTAATTAGTTGTTTCAACTCCTGTATCTTGCCTGAAGTTTTAGTTTATTCCTTTGAGTGGGCCATGACTTCATGATTCCTTGTGTGACTCATGATTTTTCCTGGTATCTAGGCATCTGGTTTTCTTGATCAATTTATTCTGGAGGTCATTTCCTCTCTCTTACCTAGGGTTTTCTTCTTGATTGACTTTGTGTTCTAATTGTTCTTTGACATTTGCTTCAACTTAATCCATACCTCAGTCATTGCTTCTGTTTATTTGATCAGAATTTTTTCAGCTCCTATTTTTCTGATTCATTCCAAGAATATATGGAATGTGTTTTGAGATTATCCTTTTCTGTGCAGTTGTTTCACCCCCAAGAAAAAACATTCTCTTCCCTCTTCCTTCTCAGGGAATGTTGATCTATTTGTTTTGGTTTTTGCCTCTATATGTTTTTTTTTTTTTTTTTTTTTTTTTTACATTTTAAAAAATGTTTACAATTTTTAGAACATTTTTATTACTCCAGAAAATAAAGACAAAAAAAGAAAACTCAAATCCCCCAATAAACCTAACCACCCCTCCTCCATTATTGACTCATAGTATTGTTATAGTACATTTGTTACTGCTGATGAAACAATGTTAATATACTAACTGTAGTACATAGTTTGCTATAGGTATATTTTTTCCCTATATACCCCTCTGTTATTAACTTCTAGTTATAGTGTCATACATTTGTTCTAATTCATGAAAGAGATTTCTAACATTTATACAGTTAATCATGGGCATTCTCCACCACAAAATTCACTGTTTTATACATTCCCATCTTTTAGCCTCCAACTTTCCTTTTGGTGACATATGTGACTCTGAGCTTACCCTTTCCACCACCTTCACACACCATTCAGCACTGTTATTTATTCTCACAATGTGCTACCATCACCTCTGTCCCTTTCCAAATGTTTAAGTTCACCCTAGTTGAACATTCTGCTCATAATAAGCAACTGCTCCCCATTCTTTAACCTTGTTCTATATCCTGGTAACTTATATTTCATGTCTATGAGATTACATATTATAATTAATTCATATCAGTGAGACCATGCAATATTTGTTCTTATGTGTCTGACTTATTTCACTCAATGTAGTGTCCTCAAGATTTCTTCATCAATCTGTTTTTCTTTAAAGATGGTTTTGTTCACCCACCATACTTTCCAACCTAACTAAACAAGTGATGGTTCCCTGTGTAGTCATGTATTTATGTATTCATCACCATCACCACAATCTATATAAGGACATTTCCATTTCTTCCACAAAGAAGGAGGAAGAGTCAAAGAAGGTAGAGAGACAAAAGAAAAAGAAAAAGAAAAAAATAAATAAAACATAACAGCCAAAAAGCAACAAAAGGAAGATAGAGTTAACCTAATGTAGAATGAAAGAGTCAGACAACACTACCAATGCCAAAAGTCCCATACCCCTCCCTTAAGTACCCCTCTTATAGGCATTTAGCTTTGGTGTATTGTCTTTGTTACATTAAAGGAAGCATAATACAATGTTTCTGTATTGATTGCATTTTCTCCCCAATTTCATCCTATTTTTTACACCTTGCAAGGTTGAAATTCATTTTTTCCACTTCATGTAAAAACATTTTTGTACATTTTATCACAGTTGTTGAGCACTCTAGGTTTCACTGAGTTATACAGTCCCAGTCTTTATCTCTCCTCTTTCCTTCTGGTGTCCACATGCTCCTAACCTTCCTCTTTCAACCATACTCATGGTTATCTTTGTTCAGTGTCCTTATATTGCTGTGCCACCATCACCCAAAATTGTCTGCCAAACTTCTGACTCCTGTCTTTTCCTATCTGTCTGTAGTGCTCCCTTTAGTATTTCCTGTAGTGTAAGTATCTTGTTCATAACCTTCCTCATTGTCTGTCAGAGAATATTTGAAATTCTCCCTCATATTTGAAGAACAGTTTTGCTGGATATAGGATTATTGGTTCATGGTTTTTCTCTTTCAGTATCTTAAATATATCACACCACTTCCTTCTTGCCTCCATGGTTTCTACTGACAAAACTGCATAGTCCTATCAAGCTGCCTTTGCATGTGATGGATTGCTTTTCTCTGGCTGCTTTCAAGAGTCTCTCTTTGTCTTTGATGTTTGATTATCTGTTTATTAAGTGTCTTGGTGTAAGTCTATTAAGATCTATTCTGTTTGAGGTATGCTGCACTTCTTGGATCTGTAATTTTATGTCTTTCATAAGAGATGGGAAATTTTCATTGATTATTTCCTCTATTATTGCTTCTGCCCCTTTTCCCTTCTCTTCTCCTTCTGCATCACCCATGACATGTACATTCATGTGGTTCATGTTGTCATTCAATTCCCTGAGACATTGCTCATATTTTTCCAGTCTTTTCCCTATCTATTCTTTTGTGTGTAGGATTTCAGGTGTCTTGTTCTCCAGTTCCTGAATGTTTTCTTCTGTCTCTTGAGATCTGCTGTTGTATGTCTCCATTGTGTTTTTCATCTCTTTTGTTGTGCCTTTCATTTCCATAGATTCTGCTTGTTGTTTTTTCAACATTCTATTTCTACCATTTGTTTGCCCAGTGTTTTCTTTATAGCCTTCATCTCTTTTGTTACATCTTCCCTGAACTCATTGATTTGGTTTTTGATTTGATTTAGCATATTTCTTTGATGATCTTTAATAGATAGTTTCATTAAAATCAAACAATATATCAACTTTATCTTGATTGAGGTGTAAGTTTGTTCCTTTGTCTGGGATATATCCTCATTTTTCCTAGTATAAATTATAGTAGTCTGTTGTCTAGGCATCTGGTTTCCTTGGTTACCCCAGTCAGATTTTCCCAGACCAGAACAGTATCAGTTCTCAGAATGGGGTTATATTCAGGGTGTGTCTTAAAGGAATGACACTTTCCTGTGAGGCTCCAGTTGCTGTGCTTTTCATATCCTGCCCAGGAGATGGCAAATCTCTGCCTGTCACTCCCAACTGGTGTAAGGAGATGTGGCCCCTTCAGTTTCTGTTTTGGCTATTTTCCCCCAGGCTCTGGGGTCTGGTTCTGAAGGGAAATCTGGGCCCCACTTCCTTACTTGTATGGAAGATACACCCACTAGGGAGTTATCATCTGAATTTGAATAGTCTCTCCGACTCTGTTATCTCCACCCCTGTCTGGGTCAGAGCTCTGGGAACTGAAAATGGCTGTGGCTCTCTCCTCTGAAGCCCTCAGGTTGAGAGAGAGAAAAAGGGACAGAAAGCTCCATTTTAGAGCAAGTACACAGCCTCCCAAGTCTCACTCATCAGTCAGAGTTAACACCTGGTCTTCTGGGTCAGTCATCACTAAAAGCCTCTGTCTGCTTGTTGGGGGTTTGTAGCTTGTATTCAGCAGTCCACATTTGTTAATTAAAACCCCTGTTGGAGCTCAGTTGTGCTGTATTTACTTGCTCAGAGCGTGCCACTGTCTACCAGAGCAAGGTTTTGTACCTATGCCTGCCATGTGGAGAGGGGCTTCCTGCACAGTTCCACAGTTTTTACTACAGATTTTATGCTGTAATCTCAAGCATTCCTCCCAATCCAGGTTGGTCTACAATGTGTGGACAGTCATGGTTGTCCCCCAGCAGTTATCCAAAATTATTTACTAGTTGTTCCTGGTTGTTCATTAGTTGTTTCAGGGGACTAACTAAATTCCACTCCTCTCTATGCTACCATCTTGCCCCTCTTCTCCTCTGTAAGTGTTTAAACATTCCTTTCATTACCTACAGCAACTTTTACCTAGAGGGCTGATTATGGGTAGTGGGTGCCTCAGAGGAGATCTACCTCAGACTGTTTTTCCCCAAACAGGTTCAGGACTCACAAGTGGGTTGTAGTTCAGTATCAAGGTTCCTTGTGGATGAGACCAGCAGTGTACTAGTCCCTACTGTGAAGCCTCCTGATTGTGTGTTTTTCCTGTCCTGCCCATCTTATGGTGTTCATCAACTTGCTGGTCCCCAAAGGCCTAGGGTGTTACTGTGCCTTTAATTCTCAGTCAACCCTAGCCCTGCCAGGGGCATGGTTGTGACAGACACTAAAGGGGTGGGAAAGCTGTTTGAAACTTCCACTGTTTTCCAGCCCCTGTAGTCTGAGCTCTCTAAATAACTGCCACCACCTATGCTATGCCTTGCCCCCCCTTTTTTGTGTAGGAGCCACTCCTCAGCCCCTGTTCTCTGCAAGCTGGAAAAGCCACAGTGACTCTCTAGCAGCTCTGCTTTTATTAATAAATAGTGTTCTTCTGTTTTCTCTTATAACAGTTTTTTTCCTTTTTAATTTTTATTGGGATTGTTCAGATACCATACAATTATCCAAAGATCCAAAGTGTACAATCACTTGCCCCTGGTACCCTCATACAGCTGGGCATCCATCACCACACTTAGTTTTTGTTCAATTTTTAGAAACTTTTAATTACTCCAGACAAAAAATAAAGTGAAAGATGAAAAAAGAAAAAAAGGAAAGGATACTCGAATCCTCACATATCCCTAACCAATCCCCCTCAATTGTTGACTTGTAGTGTTGGTAAAGTACATTTGTTACTGTTTATGAAAAAGTGTTGAAATACTACTAACTGTAGTATATAGTTTTCAAAAGGTATATATTTCTTCCCTATATTCTCCTCTATTATTAACTGCTAATTGTACTGTCATGCATTTGTTCTGGTTCATGGAAGAGATTTCTAATATTTGTACAGTTAATCATGGACATTGCCCACCATAGGATTCAGTTTTATACATTCCCATCATTTGATCTCCAACTTTCCTTCTAGTGACATATATGACTCTGAGCTTCCACTTTCCACCTCATTCACACACCATTCGGCACTGTTAGTTATTCTCACATCTTGCTCCCAACACCTCTGTTCATTTCCAAACATTTAAGTTCACCCTAGTTGAACATTCTGCTCATACTAAGCAACCACTCCCCATTCTTAAGCTTCATCCCATATCTTGGTACCTTATATTTCATGTCTATGAGTTTACATATTATAATTAGTTCCTATCAGTGAAACCCTGCAATATTTGTTCTTATGTGTCTGGCTTATTTCACTCAATATATTGCCCTCAAGGTTTTGTCATCAACCCACTTGTTTTTTAATATGGTTTTGTTCACACACCATACATTCCATCCTAAGTAAATAATTGATGGTTCCATGTATGGTCATATATTTATGTGTTCCCCACCTTCTCCACTATCTATATAAGGGCATCTACATTTCTTCCACAAGGCAGAAGGGAGAGTCAAAGAAGGTAGAGAGGCAAAAGAAAGAGGAAAAAAAATGACAGCTAGGAAGAAGCAAAAGGAAAAATAACCTTAAATCAAAGTAGAGTAAAGAGTCAGACAACACCACCAATGTCAAGTGTCTAAGATGCCTCCCCTATCCCCCCCTCTTATCTGCATTTACCTTGGTATATCACCTTTGCTACATTAAAGGAAGCATAATACAATGATTCTTTTAGTTAAAGTCTTTAGTTTACATTGATTGCATCCCTCCTCCAATGAGTCCCCATTTTTAACACCTTGCAAGGTTGACATTTTCTTGTTCTGCCTCGTAAAAGAACATATTTGTACATTTTATCACAATTGTTGAACACTCTAGATTTCACCAAGTTACACACTCCCAGTCTTTATCTTTCCTCCTTTCTTTTGGTATCTCCCTTGCTCCCAACCTTCCTCTCTCAACTGTATTCATAGTTATCTTTTTTCAGTGTACTTACATTGCTGTGCTACCATCTCCCAAAATTGTGTTCCAAACCATGCACTCCTGTCTTCTCCTATCACTCCATAGTTCTCCTTTTAGTATTTCCTATAGGGTGAGTGTCTTGTTCATAAAGTCTCTCATTGTCTGTTTGTCAGAAAATATTTTGAGCTCTCCCTCATATTTGAAGGACAGCTTTGCTGGATATAGGATTCTTGGTTGGCAGTTTTCCTCTTTCAGTATCTTAAATATATCATAGCACTTCCTTCTTGCCTCCATGGTTTCTGCTGAGAGATCCACACATAGTCTTATTAAGCTTCCTTTGTATGTGATGGATTGCTTTTCTCTTGCTGCTTTCAGGATTCTCTTTGTCTTTGACATTTGATAATCTGATTATTAAGCGTCTTGGCATAGGCCTATTCAGATCTATTCTGTTTGTAGTACACTGCACTTCTTGGATCTGTAATTTTATGTCTTTCATAAGAGATGGGAAATTTTCATTATTTCATCTATTATTGCTTCTGCCCCTTTTCCCTTCTCCTCTCCTTCTGGGACACCAATGATACATACATTCTTGTACTTTGTTTCATCCTTAAGTTCTCAGAGACATTGCTCATATTTTTTCACTCTTTTCTCCATCTGCTCCTTTGTGTGTAGGCTTTCAGGTGTTTTGTTCTCTAGTTCCTGAGTATTTTCTTCTGCATCTTGAGATCTGCTGTTGTATGTTTCCATTGTGTCTTTCATCTCTTGTGCCTTTCATTTCCATAGATTCTACTAGTTGTTTTTTTGAACTTTTGATTTCTGCCTTATGTATGCCCAATGTTTTCTTTACAGCCTCTATCTCTTTTGCAAAATCTTCTCTAAACTTTTTGAATTGATTTAGCATTAGTTGTTTAAATTCCTGTATCTCATTTGTTCCTTTGACTGGGCCATAACTTCATTTTTCTTAGTGTAGTTTGTAATTTTCTGTTGTCTAGGCATGGTTTCCTTGGTTACCCCAATCAGGTTTTCCCAGACCAGAAAAGGCTCAGGTCCCAGAGAAAAGAAATATTCAGTATCTGGTTTCCTTGAGGGTGTGTCTTAGAAAATTGATACAACCTGTGATGCCTCAGGTCACTGTGCTTTTCTGTCCAGCAGTGGCCCCTGTTCGCCTATAATTATTGACTGATGTGAGGAGGTGTGGCTGTGTTCTCCCAGGCTCTGGGGTCTGGTTCTGAATGGAAAGGGCCCCATCCCTTTCCTCTTATAGAAGATAGACCCCTTAGGGAGAGGTGATTAGCATTTCAATGGTCTCTCTCTCTGCTTGTGCTATCTCTACCCTTCTCTGAGTCACAGCATTGGGAACTGAAAATGGCTGGGGCTTTCTCCACTGAGCCAAAAAAGAAACAGATAGTCCCCTTCAGACCTAGTCCAAGGTGACCTTCCAGCTCTCCAAGGTCAGTCATCACCCAAAGCCTCTGTCTGTTTTTTGGGAATTCGTACCTGTAGTGAGCAGTTCACACTCACTACTTAAAACCCCAGTTGGAGCTCAGCTGAGCTATATTCGCTTGCCAGGAGAGAGCTTCTCTCTGGCACCATGAGGCTTTGCAGCTCAGGCTATGGGGGAGGGGGCTCCAAGCTTGGTTCTTCAGGTTTTACTTACAGATTTTATGCTGTGATATCAGGCATTCCTCCCAATTCAGGTTGGTGTATGCTGAGTGTACAGTCTTGTTTGTCCCCCTGCAGTTATTCTGGATTTTTTACTAGTTGTTTCTGGTTTTTTTTTAGTTGTTCCAGGGGAACTACTTAGCTTCCACTTCTCTCTATGCCACCATCTTCCCTGTCTCCTCTTATAACAGTTTTGCATTTAAAGTTCATTTTCTCTGAAAGTAGTATAGCTACCCCACTGCTTTGATTGTTGTTTGCATGGAATATATTTTTCCAACCTTTCACTTTCAGTGTATTTGAATCGTTGTGTCTAAGATGATCCTCTGGTGGATGGCTCATATTTTCTTATCCAATCTGCCAATTAGTGTCTTTTGATGAGGAATTTTAATCCATTAACATTCAATGTTATTACTGTAAATGCAGTTCATATGTCAATTATTTTATCTTTTGTTTTTTATATGTTATATCATATTTTTTGCTCTCTGTTTACCCTTTTAGTTACCCTTAATGATAAATTTCATTTCTATACTGTCCTGCAAGCCTCTGTCCTGTTTTTTTTTTTTTCATTTCAGCCTGCATAACTCCCTTTAGCATTTCTTGTAAAGCAGGTCTCTTGTTAACAAACTGTCTCTGATTCTGTTTATCTGTGAATTTTTTACACCCTCTCATTTTTGCAGGACAGTTTTGCCACATAAAAAATTCTTAGGTGGCAATTTTCCCCCTTTCAATACCTTAAATATATCATACCACTGCCTTCTTGCCACCATGTTTTCTGGAAAGAGATTGACAGTCTTATTGAGCTCCCATATATGTGTTGAGTCACTATTTTCTTTCTGCTTTCAGGATTCTCTCTTTATCTTTGGCATTTGACATTCAGAATTGTATGTGTCTTGGAGTAGGTCTATTTGGATTTATTCTGTTTGGAGCATGTTGTGCTTCTTGGACATGTCTATATTTTTCATAAGAGTTGGGAAATTTTTGGTCATTATTTCCTCAAATATTCTTTCTGCCCCTTTTCCTTCTGGGACGCCAATGACATGTATGTTTGCATGTTTCATGTTGTCATTCAACTCCCTGAGACCCTGCTTTATTTTTTCCATTATTTTCCCTATCTGTTCTTCTGTCTGTATGACTCTGGATGGTCTGTCTTCTAGTTTGCTGATCGTTTCTTCTGCCTGTTCAAATCTGCTGTTGTTTGACTCTAGGGTATTTTTAACCTCTTCTATTGTGACTTTCATTCCCATAAGTTCTGTCATTTTTATTTGCATGCTTTAAAATTCTCCTTTATGCTCATTCAGTGTCTTACTAATATCTTTTATCTCAAACCATATTTTTCATCATTTCCTTGAATTGATTTAGGAGTGATGTTTAAACCTCTTTGATTAGCTGTTCCAAATTCTGCATTTCCTCCAATTTTTTAATTAGTTCCTAAGAATGGGCCATATATTTCTGTTTCTTAGTATGCCTTGTGATTTTTTCCTGATGTCTAGGCATCTGATTTCCTTGATGAGTTTACACTGATGGGCAGTTCCTTTTGCTTAGGGTTTCATTGAAGATTAGCTTTGAGTTAAGGCTCTTCTTTGACTCTTGGTTTAACTATTCTAGGTATTTGGAGTTAACCATATTTAACTGGTCAAAAAATGGTGAGAGGCCCATGATAGCCAAAGGGCCATGGGGAGAGTCAGGTAATATGACAAAATGCCTTATTTTTTTTCTGTACCCACAAAGCTGTGCTTTCCTGGCCTACACACCTGATAGTGGTCTTCAGCAAACTATTCCCTGAAGCCATGATGAGGTAGTGTAGTTTTTCAATGTCCAAAGGCTCCACCTCTGGTGGGGTCAGTGTTGAAACAATGCATGAACCCTGGTTGGGCAGGTTAGAAGTGTGATTCAGAGCTGCAACCTCATGTTACAGTCTTGCAAATCAGAAACAGTGCTCTTGATGGACTCTGTTCCCAGGGAGGAATGCTTGCAAATCCCTGTCTGCAGCAGTCACCACAAACCATACCAAGGATGCTTGCCTCAAAGGTGTGGGATGAGATACATGCCAGCATGTGCTGCATTGTGATTTACATAAAGGTGTTTTGTTGCTGCAGGTTTTCAGTCTCCCCATCCTGCAATTTCCTGGATGATATTCAGTGCTCCCCTGACCTCTGAAGCAACAGAATCATTGTTTCAGACAGTTTATGCTTGTCCACTACCTGCTTTTGTGGAGGAGTGTGTCCTACAGCTACCTAGTTTGCCATCTTCCCCAGTAGTACACCATGCTGTTTTGATTTGTGTGCCATTTAAATAAGTTTTAAATTCTGGAAATCTGAAACTTCCAAATTCATTCTTTTTAAATATGTCTTTAGCTATTTGAGCCTGCTTACCCTTCTGTATAAATGTGATGATTGGCTTTTCTGTTTCTGCAAAGAGGATTGTTGGAAATTTGATTGGGTTTGCATTGAATATTTAAATTGCTTTGGGTAGTATTGACATCTTCAAAATATTTATTCTTTCAATCAATGAACACTGAATATACTTCCATTTATTTAGGTCTTATCTAATTACTTTTAGCAACATTTTGTAGTTTTCTGAGTACAAGTCCTTTACATTCCTTGATAGAGCTCTTTCTAGATATTTCATTCTTTTAGTTGATATTGTGAAGGTTTTTTTCTTCAATTCCACTTCAGGTTGTTTATTGCTTGTGTATAGAAACACTACTTATTTTGCAGTGTTGATCTTGTAACCTGCCACTTTGCTGAATTTATTTATTAGCTCTATGAACTTTATTGTGGATGTTTCATGATTTTCTGCATATGTGATCATATCATCTGCCAAAAGGGAAAGTTTTGCTTCTTCTTTTCCAATTTGAATGACTTTTATTTCTTTTCCTTGCCTAATTGGCCTGGAAAGTATTTCCAGTACAATATTGAATAACCTTTGTGACAGTGGGCATCTTTGTTGTGTTCCTGATCTTAGAGAAAATTCTTTCAGCCTTTACCATTGAGTACAATGTTAATTGTGGACTTTTCATATATACCCTTTGTATTTGGTCCCTTAAACCCTGTTTTCCTTTCAGTTTCTCCTTATGGCAATGGGAATGTTTATCCTGTGATTGACCCTCTTTTGTATATTGTCAGTGCATAACTAGTTCTGAGTTTCACAGGTCCACAGCTAGAGGGGAATTTTGCCTTAGGACAAACTACACATGTGACTGATTTTGATGGGATCTTTTACTTTCTTTTTGTTACTGAAATGGTTTAAGTTTCTGTCATATTGTGATGGGATGAATGCATTTTGTATATGGAAAGCTCATGTCATTTTGGGGTCCGGGGGGGAAGGTGCCAGTTTGGATGTATTATGTCCCCCAAAATGATGTGTTCTTTGATACAATCTTCTGGGGGCAGGTGTATTAGTTTTGATTAGGTTGGAAGCTATTGATTAAGTGTTTCCATGGAGATGTGACTCAATCAACTATGGACAAGAATTTGAATAATTCCCATGAAGGTGTTACCCTACCAATTCAGGGTGGGTCTGAATTAAATCACTGGAGCCATATAAAATGCTCATACAGGAGCTCATTGTTTGCTGCAACTTACACAGACATTTTGAAGATGGCTTTTGAAAGCAGACTTTTGCTCCAGAGAAGCTAAGAGAGCACAAATGCCCCAAGGAGCAACATTTTGAAGAATGCACAGGAGCTGAGAGAAGACCTGAGCACAAGCCAGGATCAGCAGATGCCAGCCACATGCCTTCCCAGCTAACATAATTTTTCCAGATGCCAGCGGCCTTTCTCCAGTGAAGGTAACCTATTGTTGAGTTTCCCTTACCTTGGACACTTTATGGCCTTAAGACTGCAACTGTGTAACCAAATAAACCCCTTTATAAAAGCCAATCCATTTCTGGTATTTTTCATAAGGAAGCATAGCAAACCAGAACCCCCTTTATCAAGTTGTTGATATTTCCTTCTATCCCTAGTGTTCTAAGGGTGTTAAGCAAGAAGGGGTGCTGGGCTTTATCAAATGACTTTTCTGCAACAACTGAGATGATAATGTGGCTTTTTTTTCCTTCATTCTCTTAATGTGATGTTTTACATTGATTTGCTTATGTTGAACCCCTCTTGCATACCAGGGAAAATCCCACTTGATAATGGTGTATAATTATTTTAAAATGTGGTAAGATTCAAATTGCTAGTACTTTGTTGAGGAGTTTTGCATCTATATTCTTAAGAGATACTGGTCAGTAGTTTTCTTACTTTTCTTGTGGTATTTTTATCTGGCTTTGGTATGAAGGTGATGTTGACCTTATAGAGTGAGATAGGGAGGGTTCACTTCTCTTCAATTTTTTGAAAGAGTTTGAGCATAACTGGAATTAAGTTTTCCTGGACTGTTTGCTAGAGCTCCCTGTAAAACTCTCTGGTCCTGGTATTGTCTTTGCTGGGAGGTTTTTAATTACTGATTTAAACTCTTTTCCAGTAATTGGTTGTTGAGATCTTCTATTTCTTCATGAATCAATGTAGGTAATTTGTGCATTTTTAAAGAATTTGCCCATATAATCTAGGTTAACTAATTTATTGGCATACAATAAATAATAAATTGGTCACAGTGCCCTCTTATAGTCCTTTTGATTTTAATGGATTTGGAGATTGTGTTCTCATTTTCATTTCTTTTTTCATTATTGCTTCCCACTATATTTTTCTCTTTGCCAGTCTAGTTAAAGGTATACCAATATTATTGATCTTTTCAAAGAACCATCTTTTGGTTTTGTTTATTCTTTCTATTTTTTTCCATATCATTCATCTACCCTCCATTCTTTCTTATTTCCTTCCTTCTTCTCATGTTGGTTATAAATTTCTGATTTTTGTTGGGTTCAGTGTTCTATGTATATATCTCTTAGATCCAGTTGATTTTGTCTATCATTCAAGCCCTGTACTTCCTTACTGATTTTCTGACTAGATATTCTAACCATTATTGGGAATGGTATATTAAAGTCTTCTACTATTAATGTAAACCCTCAATCTCTCCCATCAAATTGTTAGTATTTGCCTCATATATTTTGGAGTTCTGTTGTTAGGTGCATATATTTATAATTGGTACATCTTCTTGTTGAATTGACCCCTTTATCAGTATATAATGACTATCTTTGTCCCTTATAAATGTTTTTCTACTTAAAATCTCTCCCTTTAATATTAGTATTGCCACCCCAGATCTCCTTTGGTTACTAGTTGCATGGTATATTTTTTTCCATTCTTTCAACCTCAACCTAATTTATCTTTGAATTTAAGGTGAATTTCTTGCATGCAGCGTATAGATGAATTATGCTATTTATCCATTCTACTAATCTCTGCATTTTGCCTGGAGTGTTTAAACAATTTACATTTAAAGTCATTTCTGACAATAGAGGACTTTCTTCTATTGTTATTTATCCTTTGTAAGTCTTATATCTTTTGTGTCACTGACTTTCATTAAAGCCTGCTTGTATATGTATTTGCCTTTCTGCATTGTACCATATTGAGTGACTTCTCACTTTTGTCTGGATATACTTTACATATGCATCTTATAGTTATCATGGGGTTAAAATATAACACCCTATATATATAACACTCAAATCTGCTTTGAAACCAACTTGACTTCAATAGCATGTACATATACTTTTCCTGTACCCCTCTGTTCCCCCACAATTTTTGTGTACTAGTAACCAGCTATATCTTTGTACAGTGTATGTCCAAAAGCATAGATTTATCATGACATCTTGTGCATTTGTGTTTTAGCACCTGTAGGAAGTAAGAATTGGAGTTGTATAGCAAACAATACAATACAATAGCACTGACATTTTTAACTACCCAAATGGTTAACTTTAATATAGATCTTTATTTCTTCATGCCACTTTAAACCATTGTCTATTGTCCTTTCCTTTCCATCTGAAGAACTCCCTTTAGCATTGCTTGTAGGGAAGTTTTAGTGGTTATGAACACCCTCAGCTTTTATCTGAGAATTTCTTAATCTTTCCTTATTTTTGAATGAGTGTCTTGATGGATGTAAAATTCTTGGCTGGCAGCTGTTTTCTTTCAGCAATTTAAGTATTTCAACCCACTGCCTTCTCACATCCATTATTTATGATGAGAAATCAACATCAACACTCAATCTAATTGGACCTCTCTTGTACTTTACACATTGCTTTTCTCTTGCAACTTTTAGAACTCTCCCCCATCCTTGCATTGAATAGTGTGATAAATATATGATGGGGTATACTTTTTCATGTTTCTCCTGTTTAGTGTTCTCAGAACTTCTTGGATGCGCATATTCATGTCTTTTGCTAAGTATGGGAAGTTCTTTGTTACTATTGCTTTGACTATTCCTTTTGCCTGTTTCTTACTTTCTTCTCCTTCTGGGACTCTCAAAACATGTATAATGGCACACTTGATGGCATCAGGTATCTGTCTTAGGCTATTTTCAATTTGAATAATTCTTTTATCTTTCTGCTCTTCAACCTGTCTCTTTCAAGTGTCCTGTCTACTACTTCACTGGATTCTTTATTCTGCCAGCTCTAATTTGCTCTTGAAACCCTCTTAAGAATTTTTCATTTCAGTTGTTGTGGTCTTCAACTCCTGTAATTATGTTTGGTTCTTTTACATATTTTCTACCTGCTTACTTAGACTCTCATATTGTTCATTTATTGTTTCCCTGATATGATTTATTTCTTTCTTTGCAAGTTCCTTTATCTCCTTGAGAATTTTATATATAGTTTTAAAGGCTTTTTTTGTTATGTTCAAGTTCCTGTCTTCTTCAATGGTGTTTTCTTGATTTTTATCATCTTCCATTGGATGAACCATCATTTACTCTTTCTATGTTTGTTTATAGTTTTGAGTATACTGTACATTTTAATATTTTAAAATGTTAACTCTGGATTTTACTCCCATTCATATCTGTTTCTTGCTTTTGTAGCCAGCTGATGAATGGACAGAGAATTTCTTGATCTTCAGCCTTATCTGCCCAAGGTGAGTGCAATGTGCATGGCTTTCCATCTTTCTGGGACTCTGTCTTGTCCTGAGTTTTATCCTGTTAGCAATTTGGGAGTTCCCCCTTTTATAGGAGCTGGTTATCCTCTTTGTTTCCCAGGAGATAGACCTCCCTCTCCCTGTGTTTGAAGTTGTTTTTTTCAATCAGACTGCCCATCTCTGTAGTTTTCGATACTCCTTTCATAGTGTCAAGCTGCTTTCACCCGTAGGGTAAATTATGAGAGAGGAGCACCATGGAGAGGACTTTCCCAAGTCACTCTTCTAGTCAAAACAGTGCCAAGGATCCATGAAGATAGTGCAAAATGGCTCCAAAGTGCCCTGGGTTGCCTTCCTTTCATTTTTGTTTTAAAATTCAGTTTTATTTAAATATATTCACATACCATGCAATCATCCATGGTGTATAATCAACTGTTCACAGTACCATCATATATTTGTGCCTTCATCACCCCAATCCATTTTTCAACATTTTCTTTACACCATAAAAGATAAAAATAAGAATAAAAAATATAAGTAAAAAAGAACACACAAATCATCCCCCCACCCCACCCCATCTTCATTTGGACCCTGTCCCCATTTTTCTACTCATCCATCAATACACTGGGTAAAGGAAGTGAGATCCACAAGGTTTTAACTATCACACTGTCACCTCTTGTAAGCTACATAGTTATACAATCATCTTCAAGAGTCAAAGCCACTGGGTTGGAGCTTGATAGTTTCAGGTATTTACTTTCAGTTATTCCAATTACTAAAACCTAGAAAGGGGTATCTATATAGTGCATAAGAATGTCCACCAGAGTGACCTGTTGACTCCATTTGAATTCCCCAGCCATTGAAACTTTATTTTGCTTAATTTCACTTCCCCTTTTTGGTTAAGAAGATGTTCTCAATGCCATGATGCTGGGTCCAGATTCATCCATGGGAGTCATATCCTGCATTGCCAGGGAGATTTACAACCCTGGGAATCAGGTCCCACATAAGGGGGAGGGCAGTGAGTTCACTTGCCGAGTTGGCCTATCTAGAGAGAGAGGAACACATCTGAGCAACAAAGAGACACTCAGGGGGAGACTCTTAGGCAAAATTATAAGCAGGTTTAGCCTCTCCTTTGCAGCAACAAGACTCACAAGGGCAAGCCCCAAGATAGAGGGCTCGACATACCAAACCATCAGTCTTCAATGCTTATGAGAACATCAGCAGCAATCCAAGTGAGGAAGTACACTTCCACATTTTCCCCCAACTCCTCAGGGGGGCTATGCATATATATATTTTTTTCTGCCTGAATTACTCTGGGTTGTGTCACTATTTCACACTAAACTCTGAAAACCTACCAGATCTCACTTGCTGTTCAAAATTCCATGTATTCATGGCATTTGAACAAGCTAACTGTACAAGTTAAATTGTTAAGTGTACTACAGAAAATAGAAATCCTGCTCCAGATAACCATCTCTTCCCTTGGTCTCACATGGAAGTTGAAGTTTTAAAGCACAGTCAGTATCATCCTTTACCCTTTGGTCCAATTTGCCCTAGTCCTAACCAGATCTGCTTCTTTCATATCTCTAATTGAAGTCTAGACTCTTTTTCAGCTTTTTAAACAGTTGCTGTATGTGCTAAAACTGATGTTCATATGTACCAAGCTCTAGCTGTGAGCCTCAGGTGTCACACAGATACCCAAAGTCCCGAAGACTGGTCATGTAATACACAAAGGGATCAGAATCTCAGAATTTGGAGATAGCCATAACAATTCACTAAATGATGTGATTGCTGTAAGAGCTCACAGTCCAGGGACCATTACAATGAGTTTTCCCCTGATAAGCTGTGCTTTAAGATTCAATTCTGAGTTTACACATTGTAGCTAGTCCATATCAGTGAGGCATTATAGTGTTTGCCTTTGTTTCTGGTGTACTTCACTCAAAATGCTGTCTACAGGATTCAGTTACCTTGTTGGGTGTCTCACAGCTTCACTCCATTTCACAGTTGCTCAGTATTCCACTGTATGCATACACTACAGTTCACCATTCTGTTCCTCACTCGATATACCCTTAGGCCACCTCCAACCATTGCAAATCATGAATAATGCCTCCATAAACATCAATGTGCAAATGTCCACCCATTTCCCTACTTTCAGATCTTCCAAGCATATACCCCATAATGAGGTTGCAGGACCTTACAGCACCCACATACTTAGCTTCTTGTGGAACCATCACACTGTCCTCCAGAAAGGCTACAATAAATAGGTACACCCCTCTCTCCATGTTTTCTTCAGCACTTTTATTCCTATTTATATTTTCTCCTATTCATATTTTCTCCATACAATTTTATAGAGATATATACTGTACAATTATCCTCAGTGTACCATCAATTGGTCATGGTATCATCATATGGTTGTGCATTTATCACCACAGTCAGCACTTGAGCATATTGATTACTGCAAAAATTATTTTCTTAAATGAATAATTTAAAAGATAATAAAAATAAAATATCGTAAAATACAATATGATAGTAAGGTCAGACAACAACAACACTACAAAGAATTCCATATCCCTCCCCCCTTGTATCCCTCCTGATACACATTTAGCTTTGGTATATTGCCTTTGTTACAATTTGTGGAAGCATATTACAATGTTACTGTTGATCAAGGACTCCAGTTTGTGTTGATTGTATTTTTCCCCAATATCATCCCTTTTTCAACACTTTGCATTATTGACCTTCATTTGTTCTCCCACATGAAAAACCATTTCCATATTTGTATATTTAATCACAATATTGACCACTCCAGATTTGGCAAGTCATACAGACCCAGTCCCTACCATCTATCTTTATGTCTGGTGTCATACATGCCCGTAGCCCCCCCCCCCCCCAAAGCTTCACTTACAGACATCTTTGTTCAGTGTACACAGAGTATTATGCTATCCATTTCTGGATCTGTACAATCAATCCTGCTCAACATTCTGTAGTCCTTCAGCATCATATGCCCGATCTTTACACTCTTTCCATCCCCTGATAGCCTGTGATATCACCTTTTAACCATCAAAGTTTGCTCATAAATGTTAGTTCATATTAGTAAGACCATACAGTATTTTTCCTTTTGTTTCTGGCTAATTTTACTCAACATAACATCCTCAAGGTTTACCAACATCAATATATTCTCTGTGTCTTTGTTCTGTCTTACAGTGGCATAGTATTCCATTGTGTGTATATACCACAGTTTGTTTATCAACTCATCCATTGATGGACACTTGTGATGTTCCCATTTCTTGGCAATCATGTATAATGCCACAGTAAACATTGGTTTACAACTGTCCATTCATGTCTTAACTTTCAGTTCCTCTGAGTATATACCTATTAAAGGAATAGCTGGGTCAAATGGCAAATCTATACTTAGCTTCTTGAGAAACCACCACACTGTTTTCCAGAGTGGTTGCACCATTCTACATTTCCACCAACAGTGAATAATTGTGCCTCTTTCTCCACATCCTCTCCAGCACTTGTAATTTTCTGTTTTTTGGATAATGGCCATTCTGGTAGGTGTGAGTTGACATCTTATTGTGGTTTTGATTTGTATTTCCCTAATAGCCAGCAAAGTTGAACATTTTTTCATATGTTTTTGAGCCATTTGTATTTTCTCTTCAAAAAAGTTCTGTCCATGTCTTTTGCCTATTTCTTAATTGGGTTGTTTTTCTGGTGTTGAGTTGTAGGATTGCTTTATATATCTGGGATATTAAACCCTAATCTGACATGTGGTTTCCAAATATTGTCTCCCATTGCATAGGCTGCCTTTTTATTTTCATGAAAAAATTCTTTGAGGTAAAAAAGTGTTTAATTTTGAGGAGCTCCTGTTTGTCTATGTCTTCTTTAGTTGCTTGTGTTTTAGGTGTAAGGTCTAGGAAATCAACCCCTATCACAAGATCTTGAAGACATTGCTTTACATTTTCTTCTAAGAGTCTTATGACCTTAGCACTAATGTTTAGATCTTTGATCCATTTCAAGTTAATTTTTGTATAAGGTGTGAGAGAGGAGTCCTCTTTCTTTCTTTTGGAAATGAAAATCCAGTTCTCCAAACACCATTTATTGAAGAGGCTTCTCTGTCTTGGATGCTTTGGCTTGACTGCCTTCTCAAAGATCAATTGTTCATAGATGTGAGGGCCGATTACTGAACACTGAATTTGATTCCATTGTCTGGTATATCTATCTTTATGTCAGTACCATGCTGTTTAGACCACTGTAGCTTTGTAATATGTTTCAAAGTCAGGTATTTTGAGACCTCGAACTTTGTTCCTCTTTCTCAAGATATTTTTTTGCTATTGTGGACACCTTGCCCTTCCAAATAAATTTGGTTATTGGTTTTTCTATTTCTGGAAAGTAAATTGTTGGGATTTTAATTAGTATTGCATTGAATCTATAAATCAGTTTAGGTAGAATTGACATCTTAACTATATTTAGTCTTCCAATCAATGAAAATGTTATGCTCTTCCATTTTTTAGCTCCTGTTTGAATTCTTTTAGCAATTCTTGTAGTTTTTTTCTGTATAGGTCTTTTGTGTCCTTGGTTAAGTTTATTCCCAAGTACTTGCTTCTTTTGGTTGCTATTGTAAATGGATTTTTTTCTTGATTTCTTCCTCTTGTTGCATATTACTTGTCTGTAAGAACACTACAGATTTTTGCATGTTGATCTTGTAGCCTTCCATGTAGCTGTATTCACTGATTTGTTCAAGTAGCTCTACTGTAAACTTTTCTGGATTTTCTACCTAAAGAATCATGTCATTTACAAACAAGGAAAGTTTTACTTCTTCCTTTCCAATTTGGATGCCTTTCTCTTGCCTTATTGTACCATCTAGAACTTACAGCAAAATGTTGAATAACAGTAGTGACAGAGGTCATGTCTGCCTTGTTCCTGATCTTAGAGGGAAATCTTTCAGTCCTTCCCCATTGAGTATGATGTTAGCTGTGTGTTTTTCACATATTGCTTTCATCATATTGAGAATGATCACTTTCATTCCTATCCTTTGAAGTGTTTTCATCAAGATATGGTGTTAAATTTTGTCAAATACTTTTTCTGCATTTAGCAACATGATCATGTGGCTTTTCTGCTTTGATTTATTGATGTGGTATATTACATTAATGGATTTTCTTGTGTTGAACCAGCTTTTCAGACCTGGAAAAAATCCCACCTGGTCATGGTGTATAATTCTTTTAATGTGCTGCTGTATTCAATTTGTGAGCATTTTGTTGAGGATTTATGCATCTATATTCATTAAAGAGATTGGTATATAATTTTCTTTCTTTTTTTTTTTTTGTAGTATCTTTGCCTGACTTTGGTATTAGGGTGATGCTGGCTTCATAGAATTAGTTTGGCAGCTTTCTCCTCTCTTCAAATTTTTTGAAGATTTTGAGCAGGATTGGTACTAATTCTTTTTTGAATGCTTGGTAGAATTCACATGTGAAGCCATATGGTCCTGGGCTTTTCATTTTTGTGAGCTTTTTGATGACTGACCCAATTTCTTTAATTGTGTTTGTTTTGTAGAGGTTGTCTATTTCTTCTTGAGTCAGTGTTGGTTGTTTATGCTTTTCTTGGAAATTGTCCATTTTGTCTAAGTTGTCTAGTTAATTAGGGTATAGTTGCTTCTAGTATTTTCTTATCTCCTTTATTTCGGCAGTATCCATATTTATGTCTCCTTTCACATTTCTGATTGTAATCATTTGCATCCACTCTCTTTTCTTTTTTCTTTTTTTGTTAACTTAGCTAGTGGTCCATCAATTTTATTGATTTTCTCATTAAACTAATTTCTGTTTTTGTTGATTCTCTATTGTTCTCCTGTTCTCAATTTCATTCATTTCTGCTCTAATCTTTGTTATTTCTTTCCTTCTGTTTGCTTTGAGGTTGTTTTGCTGTACTTTCTCTAGTTCCTCACTGTGAACAGTTAATTCCTTGATTTTTGTTCTCTCTTCTCTGTTAATATAGGCATTTAGTGTAATAAATTTCCGTTTCAGCACTGCCTTTGCTGCATCCCATAAATTTTGATATGTTGCGTTTTCATTGTTATTTGCTTCTAGGAATTTACTAATTTCTCTTGTAATTTCTTGCTTTACTGACTGGCTTTCTAAGAGTGTGTTGTTTAGCTTCAATATATTTGTGATTTTTATGACCTTCTGCCTGTTATTTCCAACTTCATTCCACTGTGGTCAGAGCAAGTTTTTTTGTATAGTCAATATTTTTAAATTTGTTTAGATTTGCTTAGTGACCCAGCATGTGGTCTATCCTAGAGTACGTTCCATGAGCACTTGAGAAAAATGTGTATCCTGGTGTTGTGGGGTGTAGTGTTCTATAGATGTCTGTTAAGTCTAGTTCATTTATCATACAATTCAACATCTCCATTTCTTTATTGATCGTCTGAATGCTCTATCCATTGATGACAGCAGTGTATCAAAGTCTCCAACTATTATTGTAGATGTATCTACCTCTCCTTTCAGTGCTCTCAGTTTTTGCCTCATGAATTTTGGGGCACTTTGCCTTTGTGCATAAATATTTATGATTTTTATGTTTTCTTGATGAATTGGCCCTTTTATTAATATATAGTGTTCTTCTTTGTCTCTTTTCTTTTAGATTTGAAGTCTAATTTGTCCCATATTACTATTCTTACTCCCACTTTTTTCTTGCTGTTGGCATGAAATATATTTTTCCAACTGTTCACTTTCAGCCTATGTTTGTCTTTGTGTATAAAGTGAGTTTCTTGTAGACAGCATATAGATGGGTCATGTTTTTAAATCCATTCTGCCTATGTCTTTTTATCAGGTAGTTTAATCCATTAACATTTAGTGTTATTACTGTAATGGCAGTATTTTCTTCTATCATTTTGTCTTTTGGATTTTTTATTTCATATATTTTCTCTCTCTTTCCTTTTACCCTTCCTGATAATCTTTATTTCTACACATATTTCCAAACCTCTCACTCCTGTCTTTTCCTATCAGCCTGTAGCACTCCCTTTAGTATTTCTTGTAGCACTAGTCTCTATTCACAAACTCTCTCAGTGTCTGTGTGAAAATATTTTAATCTCTCCCTCATTTTTTTGCCTTAATTTTATCTTTATTTTTTTAATTGTGATTGTTCACATACCATACAATTTTCCAAGGTTCCAAAGTGTAAAATCAGTTGCCTCCAGCACCATCACACAACTATGCATACATCACCACAATTAATTTTTGCTCAATTTTCAGAACATTTTCTTTACTCCAGAAAAAAACTAAGACCAAATAAAGCACAAAAAAACAACAAAAAGAAACTCAAATCTTCCCTTTTCCTTAACCATCCCCCCTCCATTGTTGACTCATAGTATTGGTATAGTATATTTGCTACTGTTTGTGAAATAATGTTGAAATATTACTAAATGTAGTACATAGTTTGCAATAGGTATATATTTTTTTCCTATATGCCCCTCTATTATTAACTGCTAGTTGTAGTATCATACATTTGTTCTGGTTCATGTAAGAGATTTCTAATATTTGTGCAGTTAATCTTGGGCATTACCCACCACAAGGTTCACTGTTTTATACATTCCCACCTTTTAACCTCCAACTTTCCTTCTGGTAACATACCTGGCCCTGAGCTTCCCCTTTTTACCACCTTCACACACCATTCAGCACTGTTAGTTATTCTTACAATGTGCTACTGTCACCTCTGTTCATTTTCAAACATTTAATTTCAACCTAATTGAACATTCTGCTCATACTAAGCAACCACTCCCCATTCTTTAGCCTCATTGTGCATCTTGGTAACTTATATTTCATGTCTATGAGTTTACATATTATAATTAGTTCCTATCTGTGAGACCCTGCAATATTTGTTCTTATGTGTCTGGCTTACTTCACTCAGTATATTGCCCTCAAGTTTTAAGATGGTTTTGTTCACACCCCATACATTCCATCCTAAGTAAGCAAATGATGGCTCCCTGTATAGTCACATATTTATGTGTTCACCACCCTCAACACTATCTGTATAAGGGCATCTACATTTCTTCCATAAAGCAGGAGGAAGAGTCAAAAAAGGTAGAGGCAATAGAAAAAGAAAAATGAAACAGAAAAAAAACCAATAACATGACTGCTAGGAAGAAGCAAAATGAAAGATAACCTTAGATCAAAATAGAATAAAGAGTCAGACAGCACCACCAATACCAAGAGTCTCACACTCCTCCCCTAATCCCCCTTTTATCTACATTTACCTTGGTATATTGCCTTTATTACATTAAAGGAGGCATAATACAATGATTCTGTTAATTATAGTCTTTAGTTTACATTGATTTATTTTCCCCTGACACCTCCCTATTTTTAACATGTTGCAAGGTTGACATTCATTTGTTCTCCCTCATGAAAAAACATATTTGTATGTTTTATCACAGTTGTTGAACACTTTATGTTTCACTGAGTTGTACAGTCCCAGTCTTTATCTTTCCTGTTTTCTTCTGGTGTCCCATATGCTCCTAACCTTCCTCTTTCAACCATATTCATAGTTATTTTTGTTCAGTGTACTTACATTGCTGTGCTACCATCACCCAAAATTGTGTTCCAAACCCCTCACTTCTCTCTCTTCCTATCAGTCTGTAGTGTTCCCTTCAGTATTTCCTGTAGCACAGGTATCTTGTTCAGAAACTCTGTCACTGTCTGTTTGTCAGAGAATATTTGAACTCTCCCTCCTATTTGAAGGACCATTTTGCCAGATATAGGATTCTTGGTTGGCAGTTTTTCTCTTTCAGTATCTTAAATATATCACACCACTTCCTTCTTGCCTCCATGGTTTCTATTGAGAAATCTGCACATAGTCTTATTAAGCTTCCTTTGTATGTGATGGATCACTTTTCTCTTGCTGCTTTCAGGATTTTCTCTTTGTCTTTGATGTTTGATAATCTGATTATTAAGTGTCTTGACATAAGCCTATTCAGATCTATTCTGTTTAGGGTACACTGCACTTCTTGGATCTATAATTTTATGTCTTTCATAAGAGATGGAAACTTTTCATTGATTATTTCCTCTACTATTGCTTCTGCTCCTTTTCCCTTGTCTTCTCCTTCTGGGATACCAATGATACATACATTCTTATATTTCATTTTGTCCTTAAGTTCCTGGAACATTGCTCATATTTTTTCATTCTTTTCTCAATCTGTTCTTTTGTGTGTAGGGTTTCAGGTGCCTTGTTCTCCAGTTCCTGAGTGTTTTCTTCTGCCTTTTGATATCTGCTATTGTATGTTTCCATTGTGTCTTTCATCTCTTGTGTTATGCCTTTCAATTCCATAGATTCTGCCAGTTGTTTTTTTGAACTTTTGATTTCTGCCTTATGTATGCCCAGTGTTTTCTTTGTAGCATTTATCTCTTTTGCCATATTTTCTGTAAACTTTTTGAATTGATTTAGCATTAGTTATTTAAATTCCTGTATCTCACTTGAGGTGTAAGTTTGTTCCTTTGACTGGGCCATAACTTCACTTTTCTTAGTGTAGGTTGTAGTTTTCTGTTGTCTAGACATCTGACTTCCTTGGCCACCCCAATCAGGTTTTCCCAGACCAGAACAGGCTCAGGTCCCATAAGGAAGAAATATTCAGTATCTGGTTTCCCTGATTGTGTGTCTTAGAGGATTGACACACCCTGTACTTTTCTGCCCAGCAGGTGGTGACTGTCAGCCTGTCACTCCAGCTTGGTGTAAGGGGATGTGGCTTGTGGCTATTTTCCCTCAGGCTCTGGGGTCTTGTTCTGAATGGAAGGTGGGTAGTAGAGCTGGCCTCTTTCATCTCAGGAAGTTATGTCCCCTAGAGAGAGGTCATTTGCATATAGAGTCTTTGTTTCTCTGGCTCTGCTACCTCCACCCTTGTCTGGGTCAGAGTGCTGCAAGTTTAAAATGGCTGATGCTTTCTCTACTGCAGAACACTGCAAGCCAAAAATGGCCAAGGCCTTCTCCACCAAGCCACCCGGGTTGAGAGAGAGAGAAAGGGACAGAAAGACCCCCTCCAATGTTAGTCTTTGGCTCCCAGACCCACTCATCAGCAGAGAAAGCTCTGGGCTCCCTGTCCCAAGACAGATATGTCCCCTGACTCTTCAAGGTCAGTCATCAGCAAAAGCTGCCCACTACTTGTTGAGGATTTGTAGTTTGTATTGAGCAGTTAACATTAAAACCCCAGTTGGAGCTGGGCTGAGGTAAATATGCTTGTTCAGAGAGTGCTGCTCTGTAGACTGTGGGGTTTTGCAGTTTAGGCTGCTGTGAAGGAGGGGGCTCTCAGCTTGGGTCCACAGCCTTTACTTACAGATTTTATGCTGTGATCTTGGTCATTTCTCCCAATTCAGATTGTTGCATGATGCATGGACAGTAGCTGCCATCTCCAAGCAGTTATTCCAGATCTTTTACTAGTTGTTCCTGGTTTTTTTAAATTAGTTGCTCTGGGGGGACTAACTTCCACTCCTCTCTATGCCACTGTCTTTTCCCTTGCTCCTCTTCCTCATTTTTAAAAGGTAGTTATGCTGGATATAGAATTTTTGGTTGAAAGTTTTTCTTTTTCAGTAACTTAAATATATCATACCACTGTGTTCTCTCCCCCATGTTTTCTGCAGGGGAATCTGTACATAGTCTTATTGTGCTTCCTGCACATGTGATGGATTGCTTTTCCTTTGCTGCTTTCAGAATTCTCTCTTTGTATTTGACATTGGGCAATCTGATCAGTAATTGTCTTGGAATAAGTCTATCAGGATCTATTCAGTTTGGTGTATGCTGTACTTCTTGAATCTGTAATTTTCTGCCTTTCATAAGAGTTTGGAAATTTTCAGTGAATATTTCTTCTATTATTCTGTCTTTCCCTTTTCCATTCTCTTCTCCTTCTGGGATACCCATTACACATACATTCATGCACTTCATGTTGTCATTCAGCTCCCTAAGACCCTGCCCATATTTTTCTATTCTTTTTACTATCTATTATTCTGTGTTTATGAATTCAAATGTCTTGTCTTCCAGTTCACTGATCCTTTCCTCTGCCTGTTCAAATCTATTCTTTATCCCTCTAATCTGTTTTTTCATCTCCTCTATTGTGCTTTTAATTTTCATAAGTTTTGCCATTTGTTTTTTGAAGCTTGCAAATTCTTCTTTATGGTCATCCAGTATCTTCTTTATATCCTTCATCTCTTTGCCATATCTTCCCTCATGTCATTGAATTGATTTTTGAATAGTTTTGGGAGATTTATCTGAATATCTTTAATTAATTTTTCCCTAAGCTCATTGAATGGATTTATGATTAGTTGTCTCAACTTTTGTATCTTGTTTGTACTATTAGTTTCTTCCCTTGTCTGGTCCATATTTTCATGTTTCCTAGTATGGCTCATTTCTGTCTAGGTATCTAATTTTATTGATTAGTTTATTCTGGAGCTCATTTTCTGTGTTTTACTTGGGGTTTTCTTGTTGGTTGGCTTGTTCTCTAGCCCTTTGTATTCAGTTTAACTTATTCTAGGTCTCAAACTTAGGTTCTATTTAGTTGATCAGAATTTTTCCTCTCTTGTTTTTCTGTTTCTTGACCTGCCTCTATGTAGACTTTTGTGGGAGGGTCTCCTCAAATATGGTCAACCCCAGTCAGATTTTCCCAGTCCAGAGAGGCCTAGGTCTCAGGAGGAGGATATGGAGTTTCCCTGAGAATGAGACCCTCCCATGAGGCCTTTAGACAGTGTGCTTTTCTATCCTGTCCAACAGGTGGTGCTTGCTAGCCCACAGCTCTTCCAACAGTGTGAAGATATGTGATGCCTTTAGTTTTCTGGCTGACTCTGTCCCTATTGGGGGCATGGCTGAATGAAGGTGGTTTCTGATTTCCAGGCCCTGGTGTCTGAGTTCTTTGAAGGAGGTCTGCCAATTTAGCTGGACCCTGCTTTTTGTAAAGAGCTACTTAGAATAGTTATTAAGAAGAAAGTGAAAGAAAAATAAAATGATTAAAAAAAACTTTTTAAGGCCCTTCCCCAGCCCTCAAGCATTGACTAGTGCTTTAGGCTATTTTATGGCTAGTTACTCTCCAACATCTTTAATTCTGCCTTTGCCAGGGAGCTATTGAAATGTAAAAAGAAGGAGTCAGGTAGGGAGAATAGAAAAGGGACAAAATGTAGAAAAAAAAGCAAGAGTGTTTGGAGCCAAGGAATGGGTGTCTGCTTCTATGTGCCCCATCTTCCAGGTGCCTGGCTTTCTGGAAAGAACTAATTGGAGTAGTTATTTGAAAAAAGAGAGGAAAAGGAAAAAATAAATCTCTTTTTAAAGCCTTTCCTCAGCTTCCAAGCCTTGCCAGTACTTTTGGCTATTGTCTGGATAATTACTCTCCAACAATGTTGATTCAGCTCCTTCCAGGGGGCTACTGTAGTATAAGAAGATAAGAAGTCAGAGGAAAAAACAAACCTTTTTCAAGTCCGGAATGAGTGCCTGCTTCTCTGTGCCCCCCTTCCCAGATCCTAGCCCTTCTCTAGCACCCTGAAGACTCCCAATTCCAAAATTTAATTAATTAATTTATTGATTAATTCTGCAGTTGAAGCTGGGTTGAGCCCCCTTCTTGCTCCCAGCAGATTGCTTTTCCTTACCTTCAGCAAGCAACCTGCAAGACAGTCTGTGGGGTCTGGGTGGGGAGGGATGCCAGACCCCTGGCCAGGGAACTTACAAGTTTGATCTCAGATGTTCTACCAGTTCCAAACTGTTGATCAATGAGTGACTGGTCACTGGAGACCCTGAAAATGCTGTTTCATGCAGTTCCTGGCTAATTATCAGCTGCCCTATAGGAATGACTAAATTCCACACCTCACCACTCTGCCATCTTTGGTGACTCTTCCCTTCATGTTTATACAGTACATTCACTTTCCTAACATCACTTCCTGCTGCCTTTCCTTTTCTGTTTGCTTTTGCTTTTTAATATGTTAAATGGTGTTTTAGTTTTCTAGGCTGCTTAAAGTAAATGCCATTAAATATTTTGGCTTGAACAATGGGAATGTATTAGCATACAGTTTTGAGACTGAAAAAATGTCCAAATGAAGGTATCATAAAAGTGATGCTTTCTTCCTAAAGACCATCTGCCAAAGATCCTTGGCTTCTCTGCCACATGGCAAAGCACATGACAACATCTGGTGGTCTCTCCCATCTCTTCCAGGTTTGGCTGATTTTGAATTCTTGCTTCCATGGGTTTCTCCCATATGTGTATATTCATTCAGTTTATAAAGGATTCCAGTAATAGGATTAAGACCCATGCTGATAGCACAATATTGTAAATTTAAATAACAAAACTGAGTGTGAGTATGGCTGAAAGGGTAAGATTAGGGTCATGCACATCACCAGAAGGAATGCTAGAGGATAAAAACTAGGACTGCATAAGTTAGCAAAAACTAGAGTGGATGATGATGGAGGTTAATTATACAAATATAAGAAAATATTTACATGAACTAAAACAAATATATGTCACAATTATAAGATTTTAATAATGGGGTGGTATGTGGGAAAAATACAATTATTGCACACTGAGGTCATAGTTAACAGTAACATTGTAATATTCTTTCATTAATTTTAACAAAGGCACTATTACAAATCTAAATGTCAATAATAGGGAGACATAAACGAAGGTTATGGGATATTTTTTCTTTCTTTTCAGAATAAATGGGAATGTCCTCATTTAGACTGTGGTAGTGAATGCATAACTATGTGATTATACACTTGGAATGGATTGTACAGTGTGTGAATAAAACTTAAAAAATAGAACCATCTTGAATGAGTTGTGCCACACCATAGGTAAAGCAGCCTCTTCAAAAGCTTTACCTGTAGTTGGTCAACACCCACCTCAATGGACTAAATTTAAAACCATGTTTTTCTTGGTTACATAGAGCTTAAAACCACAACAAATGTTATGTGTGTGCTTGTGTGTATATACAAATGTATGAGTGTGTGTGTATATGTGCATGTGAATGTTGAGAAATGCAGTGAGAAAAGTCATGCTTTGATCTACAGGATCAATTTGTAAGGTAAGAAAGCATATACTTTTTCCTCATTCTTGCACACCAAGAGGACATAAAATACACCATTACCAGAGCTTTAAGTGAGATTAGAGTACATTTGAATTCTCACTTGGAGTAACTAAAGTTCAGAAATGTAAAGTGACTTCATACACCAAAAGGCAATTGTGCCAGTAGTTCACATACAGAGGCATGTATCAGCCACTAACCTAATTTGGGGGACTGAGAAACTTGGCACTCAGAAGCCTGAGTGTCCTAGGCCAGTTAACTTTTAACCTACCACCTTTGTGTCCTGAAAAGAATGTGCAGCTAGACTATGTATGTATAGAAACCAGACCTCATACATCAAGAGTTAGTCTATAGCTTACCTCCTTTCTGAGTCCCCTTAGATGTTATCAATCTTATTGTAATCTACCATAAAATAACCTCTATTTCTCTACTCCCTTCCTGCACAACATAATTGATCACCCCTGTGTCATGAGAAAGTCTTTGTCTAGAAAGCCCTTAAAACCAACTTGCCAGTTAGCTTGATTGTGCAAATTCCCTGCTGAATGCTGTACCTGCCAGTGAAGAGAAAAGCCATTTGATTTTTGCTGATTTCTGTCTCCCTGTTAATATGCCCTAAATAAAGCTCATGTCTCAGAATCTGCCTGGCTTCTCTGGTCTTTCAACTGGCAAAGCCCCCTTGGGCTGTGACAGGCAACAACATGAATAGTGAGTTAATATGGTGAACATATCATCATAGGTCAAGAAACTTCTAAAAATGAGGATGAGTGCATGATTAGAGTGTATAAATAGTTATGAGAGCTACATTTCAAAGTTTAAGTTCAGAGAGGAGGCTGCAGTCAAATTTATCCACTTCAGTTTCTGGCCCTGTTAAAATGCCCATAGCTGCCTTATGCTTGCTTTATTGCTATTATGAGTTCTGCTACCAAAGACGATCATTAGTCTTGGAGTTTCCCATTATGGGCTTTGATCTTTGTAGAATATTGTGTATAAATCCAAACAATGAAAGAAAGTGTATAATGAGGATTGTGGGAAGCTTGTGGACAAAGCAGCACCAGGAATTAGTCCTTCAATCAGAAAAAGTACTAAACAGGCAGAAAATGTAGGAACCAACTATTTTGAATCTCTGGAGTCCAGTAGAACACTGTGCAGCTTTAAAGAAAGAGCAGGAGGAAGAGGGTGGTAAATTGCAGTAAATTCCAGTCAATTACACTCTGTGAGCACAGGCTACTCTTGCCCATCCTGAACCTTGCATCAACTGGCACAACTTGATGATGACAGAGTAGGACATAAAGTCCTAGTTTCCCAAGACTGGCATGTATGTGCATGTGTGGTCTGTTCACTGATCTCTGCTTTTGATTAGCTACTTCAGATTGTTGGGTTCTGGGCTCTGAAGGAAGCAATTGTTCCAACCCAGCTAGACAAGGGCAGTAGAAGAGACTTAAAAACAGTAGAATTCCTCAGAGGTATAAAGGACAGTTGAAGAGCTGCATTTGCCAAGAATGTACCGGGACAAGAAGGCAAGCTTTGGAGAGTCATTGAAGAAGCTCCCAGTGCTCTTCTTACCCCTAACTCATCCTCTGCCTAGGCAAGTTTGGAGCCAGTCATCATGCCCTTTCTGTCACTGGCCTTGCTCCAGTTGAGAAAGACTGACTTAAGAAACTCCCCTCTGTTGTATGTCCTTCCAAAAATTGGCCTTCCAGTCAAAAAGCATCTTGAACTAATGAAAGCAGAGTTAGAAACAATTGAGGTGGGTGGCCTGCAGCAAAGTCTTGCCTGCTTTAAGTCCTGTGGAGAAACAGCTGGGAGAGGGAGATGGTCTGTTGTTTAGGAAGTAGAGGGACATTCAATCTCTTGTAAACAGAGGAACTCCTAAGGCCACTAGCAAGCCAAGGAAAGAACAAATGCCTAGAAAATGCAGGGTGGACCCTGCAATTTATATTCACATTTGGTTGATCTTCCTGATATGATGGCTGAATTTGGAAAGAGAGCAATAGCCAACTCAAAGTCAATTTGAGGGATCTAGCCAGTCTAAAAGTGTTTTTGCTTAAGTGCTTAAGTTTGATTTTACTAGCTTCTGATATTCAAGGAAATCTTAGTCATATCACAAGGTGAATAAAACAACAAAAAACAGATCTTGGACAATAAATACTGGAGTTAACATTAAAAAAATGAAAATGTAAAATGTGCAACAAAAAAGCTACAAGACAGAAAAACAGGAAATGATGGCCCATACAAATGGAGAATATAAACAGAAAACATAAATGAGAAAGATCATATATGGACATACTGGTCAAAGACATTAAAAAATAATCTTCAGGTTCCGGGGAAGATTGGAACCCCCTCTTTCCTCATCTATGAAATAGAACTTAGAATGGCCTTCCTTCATAATATTTTGGTGAGAATTAAATCATTGAAGTTGACAAAAAAGTTAAAAACTATGAAGGGGAGTTCTGGAGTAGATGATGACATAGGGGGTGATAGGGCACATTTCTCCTACAAAAACAGCTAGTGGGACAGGCAGAAACTGAATCAACAGTTCTGGGGCATTGGAGGCCAGGGAGCACCATACAGCACCCAGGAAGGTGTAGATCAAGGAGACTGAGAAGCTGCAGCAAAACTGTGAGTGAATTGCTCCCTTGGCAGTGATCAGTGCCCATACCTTACCCTGGAGTCTGGCCTTGGGTGTGGTCCATGGCTGACTCCACAGATGGAGAGGGGACTGAAGGCCTTCCTTCCAAGGAACAGGGGGTTAATGGTCAAGTCCTGAGCACAGCTTCAGATTGGTGAGTTTAGACTGTTAGGATCCAGTTCTGAATCAGGGATTTAGCCAGTCCAGAAAAGGAATTCCAGCAGCCATTGTTTCAACACCATCCAGAGGAGAAAAAACATTCCTTCTGTTGCAAGGAAATGTATGTAGAAAAGCACTGCCTGCTGGGCAGGCCAGGAAAATGCACCTTTGGGGAGGAGAAGGGAAATTTTAAAAGGAGGCTTTCTGTGTGTCTTTCTTGTCCCTCTTCCCAGGGTCCTTTGGAACTGGTCTGTGCCCCTTTTGTGGGTCCTTAGCTCTGTTTTGACAAGCTAGACATGGGCAATTCTAAAGATCTAGAAAAAGTTGAATGAAGAGTCAAAGAAGAGCCATAACACAAAGTAAATAAACAATAAAACCCCATGCAAGAGAAAGAAACTGAACACCAGAGTAAACTAAAGATAATCAGATTCCTAGATATCAGTGAAAAATGACTAGCTATACCAAGAAACAGGAAGATATGGCCCAGGCATGGGAACAAATAAAAGTTTTAGATGAGGAATAATATTTGAAACAACTAATCAATGATGTTAAAAAAATCTCAAAAATCAGTTCAAGGAGATGAAGGAAAATGTGGCTGAAAGATAAAGGATATTAAGAAGATATTGGATAAGCATAAAGAATAAATTAAAAGCATGCAAGAAAAAAATAACAGAACTTATGGGAATGAAAGACACAATAGATGAGATTAAAAATATATTAGAGGCATAGAACAATAGACATGAACAGGCAGAAGAAAGGATCAGTGAACTAGAAGACAGGACATCTGAAAGGGAACCAACAAAAGAACAGATAGTGAATGGATAGTGACAAGTGTGGTAAAAATTGAGCAGGATCTGAGGGAATTGAATGACAACATAAAGCACACAAACACATGCACCATGAGTGTCCCAGAAAGAGAAGAGAAAGGAAAAGGGGCAGAAAGAATATTTGAAGAAGTAACGGCCAAATATTTCCCAACTCTTATGAAAGACATAGATATCCATGTCCAAGAAATGCAATATACTCCAAATAGAATAAATTTGAATAGGCTTACTCCAAGACACATACTAATCATGTAAAATGACAAAGATAAAGAGAGAATTCTGAATGCAACATGCAAAAAGTGATTCATCAGCTACAAGGGACCCTCAATAATATTAAGTGCTGATTTCTCATCAGAAACCAGGGAGTCAAGAAAAAGAAAACATGGAGTGGTTAAAAAAAAGTCACCTGAGGTCCTATAATTGTAAAGCTAAAAGGAACCAGTATTTGACTCTATAAATAAAAAGAAGTAGAAGGAAAAAGAACTGGAAGGAAGTTTAGAAATCCTCTCAACTAGTTTTATTTCATGGAATAAGGAACAACTGCTCAGGTAGGATTTTTCTGCATCATTTTTGGATCCTTTATATATGGTTTTGAGTACACTCCTTGAGTTGTCATTCTATTACAGGAAAGTATTGTTTGGGCATGTTAACTTTGACATGTAAGCTTAGAGCTATGAATAGAGTTCATTCTTTTAATATAAGTTTATGTGTCTAACCTTTGTTTGCATTCACATTGATGACTTTTTCTTGCAATTTTATTGAGATATAGTTACATATCATACAATCATCCAAAGTGTAAAATCAAGTATTCACAGTATCATCATATAGTTGTGCATTCATTACCACATTTATTTTTTGAATGTTTTTATTACTAAAAAATAAAAATAAAAGTAGAAATGAACACACAAAACAACCCATCTACCCCATCCCCCCTATTATTCATTTGCGTTTTTGTCCCCATTTCTCTACTCATCTTTCCATACACTGGATAAATGGAGTGTGAGCCACAAGGTTTTCTGCAATCTCACAGTCACTCTGTACAGGCTATATACTTATATACTCATCTTCAAAAAAAACAAGGCTACTGGGCTGCAGTTCAACAGTTTCAGGTACAGTATTTCCTTATAACTATTCTAATACACTAAAAACTAAAAAGGGATATCTATATAATGTTCAAGGACAACCTCCAGGATGACCACTTGACTCCATTTGAAATTTCTCATCCCCTGAAATTTTACTTTGTTTCATTTATCTTCCCTCTTTTTGTCAAGAAGTCTTTCTCAATCCCTAGATGCTGGGTTCAGACTCATTGCTGGGACTCATGTCTCATGTTTCCATAAGATTTACACCCCTAAGAGTTGTTCCACACAAGGGGGAGGGCAGCAAGTCCATGTGCCATGTTGGCTTAGAGAGACAGATCACATCTAAGCAACAGAAGAGGTTCTCTGGGGGTGACTCTTAAACACAATTATATGTAGGCTTAACCTCCTTTTCAGTAACAGGCTTCATATGGACAAGCCCTAAAATCAAGGACTTTGCCTACTAAATTGGTATTCCCCAATGTTTGTGAGACTATAAGGAATTCCCCAGATGAGTAAATTTAATATTTCAAAATTTTTTCCTAGTCCCTCAAGGGAGCTTTTCAAATACTTCTTTATCCTCTGCACAAATTACTCTGGGATGTATTAGGGTTTCACACAAACTTTATTTAATGGCTATTAAGTATAAACAAATTATTTTGTCCTTACAAAAAGTCAGTGGTATGATATATTTAAAATACTGAAAAACATCCATCCAGCAATTCTTTATCCTGACAAATTGTCTTTGAATAATGAGAGTGAATTTTAAAATAGTCACAGAAAAACAGAAACTGAGAAAGTTTGTTAACAAGTTATCTATCTTACAAGAAATATTGATGGATATTCTGTAGGCTGAAAGGAAAATGCAGGAGAGAAATTTATAGGATGGTGTAGAAATGAAGACTACCAGTAAATGTAAGTAAAAAGGGTAAAAAGAGATGCAAAAATGAAATATGACATATGAAAGCCAAAGGATAAAATGGTTGAAGTAAGTACTGCCCTTACAGCAATAACATTGGATGTTAATGGATTTAATTCCCCAATCAAAAGACAGAGACTGGCAAAATGGACAAAAACTATGAGCCATCTATATGCTCTCTACAAGAGAATTGTGTTAGGCACAAACACACAAATAGGATGAAAGTGAAATGTTGGAAAATATATTACATGCAAACAGAAACCAATAAAGAACAGTGCTAGCTTTACCAATGGAGGCCAAAATAGACTTTGAATAAAACTGTTATGGGAAATGAAGAATAAAATTATGTATTAAGAAAAGGGGCAATCCACCAAGAAGAAATAATGGTAGCTAAATATTTATGCACTTAACCAAAGTGCTCCAAAATACATGAGACCTACACTGGCAAAACTGAAGGGAGAAATAGACATTAGTACAATAATAGTTTAATTTCAATACACACTCTCCTCAATAGGCAAACCTTCTAGAAAGAAGATCAATAAGGAAATAGAGAACTTAAACAATGTGATAAATAATCTAGACCTAACATACATAAACAGAATTTGCACCCCAAAGCAGCAGAAAATAACATTCTTTTCTGGTGCTTATAGATCATTCTCCAGGATAGACCACATGTTGGGTCACAAAAAAAGTCTCAATAAATTTTAAAAAAGATTGAAATTATGCAATGATCTTTCTCTGATCATATAGGAATGAAACTGCAAATTAATAGCAGGTAGAGAATTGGAAAATTCACAAATGTGTGGAGGTTGAAAAGTACACTCTTAAACAATCAGTGAGTCAAAGAAGAGACTGCAGGAGAAATCATTAAATATCTTGAGATGAATCAAAATGAGAACAAAACATATCAAAACTTTGGGCTGCAGTTAAAGCAGTGCTGAGAGGGAAATTTATAGCCATAAACACCTACATTAAAAGGAAAGGAGCTAAAATCAATAAAATCAAAGACCTAACAGCACACCTGGAAGCACTAGAAAAAGAACAGCAAAATAATCCCAATACAAGCAGAATGAAAGAAATTACAAAAATTAGAACAGAAATAAATTAAATTGAGATTAAAAAAACAGAATCAACAAAACCAAAAGTTGGTTCCTTGAGAGAATCAGGAAAATTGAAACACCCATAGTTGGACTGACAAAGAAAGAGAGAAGATGTAAATAAATAAAATCAGAAATGAGAGTAGGGACATTACTACTGACCACATGGAAATAAAAAAAGTTCACAAAACAATACTGTTGACAGCTGTATGCCAACAAATTAGGCAACATAGATGAAATGGACAAATTCCTAGAAACACATGTTCAATGCACGCTGACTCTAGAAGAAATAGAAGACCTCAACAAACCAATCACAAGTAAAGGGATTGAACCAGTCATCAAAACCTCCCAACAAAGAAAAAGCCAAGGACCAGATGCCTTCATAGGTGAATTCTAACAATCATTCCAAGAAGAGTTAATACCAATCCTGTTCAAACTCCTTCAAAATACTGAAGAGGGGGGAATCAATACCAAACTCATTATATGAAGCCAAACTCACCTTAATATCAAAGACAGATAAAGATACTACAAGAAATCAAAATTATCAACCAGTCTCTCCAATGAATACAGAGGCAAAAATAATAAAAAAAATATTTTCAAATAGAATCCAAATACCAATTAAAATAATTATGCACCATGATCAAGTGGGTTTTATCTGAGGTATCCAATGATTTAACATAAGAAAATCAATTACTGAAATACCCCATATTAATAAATCAAATGTGAAAATTCACATGATCATTTCTATTGATGAACAAAAGGAATTTGGCAAAATACAGTACCCTTTCTTGATAAAAACACTTAGAAAGAGAGTAATAGAAGGAAAGTTCTTCAACATGATAAAGAAAAACCCACACCTAGCATCATACTTTTTGAGGAAAGACTGAAAGATTTCCTTCTAAGATTGGAAACAAAACAAGGTTGCCCATTATCACCACTGTTATTCAATACTGTGCTAGAAGTTCTTGCTAGAGCAATTTGGCAAGAAAAAGAAAGGGAAGAGGCAGAACATTCACTTTTTGCCAAGGACATGATCCTATATTTAGAAATCTCAAACAATCACCTGAAAGCAAATAAGTGAATTCAACAAAGTGGCAGGATACAAGATCAACATGCAAAAACCAGTACCATTTCTATATACTTGTAGTGTGCAATCTGAGGAGGAAATCAAGAAAAAAATCCATCTGTCATAGCAACTAAAAGAATTAAATATTTAGGAATAATTTGAACCAAGGATGTGAAGGACTTGTACTCAGAAAACTACAAAACATTGCTAAAAGAAATTAGAGAAGACCTAAATAAATGGAAGGACATTCCATCTTCATGGATTGGAAGACTAAATATCATTAAGATGTCAATTCTACCCAAATTGATTTACAAATTCAAAGTAATCCCAATCAAAATTTCAATAGCCTACTCTGCAGAAATAGAAAAGCCAAATATTAAATTTATTTGGAAGAGTAAGGTGCCACAAATAGCCAAAAACATCTTGATAAAGAAGAATGAATTGGAGGTTTCACACTTACTGACTTCAAAGCATTTTATAGAGATACATGGTTAAAACAGATAGACATATTGATCAGTGGAATCAGTTTTAGAGTTCAGAAATAGATCCTCACATCTATGGTCAATTGATTTTTGACAAAGAGTCAAAATCCACTCAACTGGGACAGAACAGCCTCTTCAACAATTGTGCTGGAAGAACTGGTTTTCCATATCCAAAAGAATGAAAGTAGACCTCTTTCTCATACCCTAAACAAAACTGACTTAAAGTGGTTCAAAGACCTAAATATAAGAGCCAGGGCATAAAACTAGAATAAAATATAGGGAAGCCTCTTCAAGATATTGTGGTAGGAATCGGTTTCTTTGACTTTACACCCAAAGCACAAGCAACCAAAGAAAAAACAGAAAAATTGGGCCTCCTCAAAATTGAAAATTTCTGCACACAGAAGGACTTTGTCAAGAAGGTGAAAAGGTAGCCTACTCAATGGGAGAAGTTATTCAGAAATGCTCATGACAGCATTATCCACAATTGCCAAAAGATGGAAAGAACCCAAGTGTTCATTAACTGATGAATGGATAAACAAAATGTGGTATATACATATTGTGGACTGTTATTCAGCTTTGAGAAGAAATGAAGTCCTGATGTATGTGGCAAAATTGCTGAGCCTTGTAGACATTATGTTGAATGAAATAAGCCAGACACGAAACAACAAATATTGTATGATCTCACTAATATGAATAAGTTTAATGAACAAATTCATGGAGTTAATATCTAGAATACAGGTTAAAAGGAGATAGAATGACAGTAGAGAATGAGGAGCTGATGCTTCATTTGTGCAGAATTTTTAGTAAGGTTGATTGTAAATGCTTGGAAATGAATAGAGGTGATGGTAGCACATTACAATGAATGTACTTAAAAACTATGAATTATGTGTGTGATTATGGTTGAAAGGGTAAGTTGGGGTTGTGTATATCACTAGATGGTTAGCTAGAGATTGAAAACTGGGACTGTATAACAAAATGAAACCTGTTGTGGAGGATGACTATTCTTAATAGTCTTACATGAAGTAGAATAAATGTACCTCACTATTACAAGGTGTAAACAATAGGGTGGTATATGGGAAAAATATACCTAAAGCAAAATAGGATCTATGGTTAAAAATAATATTTTAATATTTTGCATCAATCGGATCAAAGGTATCACAACAATGCTAACCATCACCAATGTTGTCACATACATCAGGACTTCATTTCTTCTCAAAGCTGAATAACATTCCACCTATGTATATACCATATTTTGTTTATCCATTCATGAGTTAATGAACACTTGGGTTCTTTCCATCTTTTGGCAATTGTGAATAATGCTGTCATGAGCATTATTCCCATATAGGGGGCTATATGGGAATGTTGTATTTTTTATTGCTAGAAAAATGGTACATGTCACAGAAAAAAACAAATTTAGGATCAGCTGCATTGCTTTACTCTGATGCTTCTCTGAATGCGCATATGGTCAGCTGCAAGGCAAAGCTTCATCTTCAGCAAAAAAATAATAATGAGCAACAACTTTACACAAGACGCAAGGGAAATCAAGGATACATCAACCGATGAGCAGAAGGGTGAATTGTGGTGTATACATATGATGGAATATTGTGTGGCTACAGAAAGGAATGGAGTTGTAAGGCATGCAACAAAGTCAGCAAACTATAAGGACATTATGTTGAGCAAAATAAGCCAGAAACAAAAAGAAAAATATTTTATCACCTATGATATGGTCTGCATGTTAAAACTTCAACAGCTGTGTGAGACCAAAAGAAGTGATGTTTATTTTGTCAAAAACTTAAATACTTCTGCAGCACACCGTATAATTTAACCTGTCTGGTCAGTTTATTTAATCAACCTAAATACATGGAACATAGACTAGTGAATGAGATCTTATTATTCTGTACAGGTCAATGTAATATGCTGGTACACCCCAGAGTACTTTTGGCAGAAAATAAAAAAAAAAGTTATTTGCAAAGTCCCTTGAGGTACTGGAGAGAAAATGGGGAACTATTAAACTTCTCCACCTGTGGAAATCCTGATTTTTACATTAGGGACTTCCAATTTAATAAGCCAAGCCCTCAGTCTTGAGACTTGTCCTTTTGAAACTTATTTCTATAATGATGAAGTTAAAAATACTTAACATTATGCCTGAGTCACCTCAAGAGAACCTCTTTTGTTGCTCTGATGTGACCTCCTTCTCTAAGCCAAACTGCAAATAAACTCATTACCCACTCTGTTATGTGGGACATGACTTGTAGAGGTTATCTTTCCCTGACAACATGTGACTTGACTTCCAGGGATGAGACTGTCCCTGAAATTGTGGGATTGACAATGTCTTCTTGACCAAAAGGGGGAAAAGAAATGAAACCAAGTTTCAGTGGCTAAGAGATTTCAAATAGCGTTGAGAGGTTATTTTGGAGGTTACTCTCATGCAAGCTTCAGCCAGTTAATGCAACTTGCCACTGTACGCCAAACCACAACCAAGAGTTTTCCTGAAAACCATAAAGAATATCCTGAGCTCTAAGACTCTATAAAGGTTTTACATATTAAGTTTATTTTTTCAGAAACATAAAACTTCCAAGTTTTTCCTATGCCAGATAGGAGCTACCTGAAGCCCAGAGGTACCAGCCTCTCCAAGAACATCAACCAGTTTCATTCCTCCACCAAGTAATGTTAACACCCCTTTTAAGCATGAAGTTAGAATGGCTATTGCACAGATATCCCTGAGATTGAGAGAATGATCAAAGGAGAGGGAGGAGCTGTAACAAAGAAGTTAGGACTTAACAAATGAGTAAAACTTCTGACCCATTATATAGGTATTTCTTTTTAGTTTCTAGTGTATTAAAGCAGCCAGAAGTAAATACCTGAAGTTGTTGAACTGTAATCCAGTAGCCTTGATCTTTGATGATTGTATAAATATATAGCTGTTATCTTGTGATGATGCAATTGCAAAAATCTCATGATTGACAACTCATTTATCCAGTGAATGGGTAGATAAGTAATAAAATAAAGACAAGCATGAAAAAAATAATTATCAAACTGGAAAGGCACAAAGGAGGAACACAGTCAAAGTCCTCCCTCCACCCCCAGACACTCCAGTCTCCTTCTTATAGACAACCCATGTTTGTATTTTCTTGTGTCCTTTCACATACAATTTGTAAATATTATAAATTTGTATCATACCCTTTTATACACACACACAGAAAAGAAACAATGTGAGTATATAAATTATGTTCTACCTGTCAATAACATAATCCTGGTAAGAATGTAAAGGTGGAACAAGGTCAGGTGTATCGACACACTGGGCCATTTTGGACATCTTGAACATTATATATCTACATACTTTTATGGGATAGAAATGTACCCTTGTCATAAGTCAGTGTTCTGGTTTGCTAATGCTGTTGTTATGCAAAATACCAGAAATAGATTGGCTTTTATAAGGGGAATTTATTAGGTTCCAAATTTATAATTATAAGGCCATAAAAGTATCCAAACTAAGGCATCAAGAAGAGGATACCTTCACTGAAGGAAAGCCAATGGTGTTCAGAATATGTCTTTCAACTGGAAAAGTATGTGGCTAGCATCTGCTGATCCCATGCTCCTGGGTTGTGTTTCAAAATGGCTTTCTCCAAAATGTCTCTGGGCTTCTGCCTTCACTCCTCTATCTCAGCTCCTGTGCATCCCTGCTTCTTTATCCAAGGGCATTTCTCTCTAAGCATCTTGTGGTCCTCTCTTAGCTTCTGTTGTGTAAACACTTGGCTTTATCTCTTACCTTAGCATCTCCAAACTTCCTTCTATCTGCATCTCCAAGCATCTCCAAGTGTCAGCATCAGTGTTGGCTCTTGAGTTCTCTTAAATACTCCAGTAAATGATTCAAGACCCACCCTGAATAAGAGGGGCCCATAAAGGTTTAAAACCAGCACAATCAACACCCTGGTCCCCAGAAAGACATGCTCTTCTAAATGCAAAAAATACATTTATTCCATCAGAATATAGAAAGGAGTGACAGCCATAGGATAAACATTCCCATTGTCATAAGGAGAAATTGGAAGGAAAATGGGTCAAAGAGAACCTAAACAGTTCTGAAAACACACAGGGAATACTTCATTCAATTTCAAATTCTGAGAGTCATTTATTGAATGATGTTTTATCCTCAGGGCTTGAGAGAGCAGCAGTCCAACCCTTTTGAATGGCCTACACAGTGGCCTTTTGCTCTCCAAATGCTGGGCTGATTGCTCTGATATATCCATGAATTGGGAAGACCAATTTATATACTTGTTCTCAGCCCCATCCTCCTCAAGCATCTGGGTGCCACCTAGACTCTGCATCTCTGGGGAAAAGGCTCTCCTCTCTCTGAACAGTACGGTGGTGGCCAGGCTCTCCTCAATCTTTGGGAATGTGTTCCACCCTCTCTGAGTCGTAGGGTGGAAGCACTCTTCGTGAACATCAAGGTGGAAGGCCAACCCTCTGCCTTCAGGGCAAACTCACCCTTTCCATTTGCATGAGTAGGTCCACTCTCCTGGCCCAAGGTTTCTTGGCTCAAGACCTTAGCTTTCAAGGTTCTGCCTTTAAGGTCATCCTTCTCTCAATTTTTTCCTTCTCTGTCCCCTCCAGACAAGACTGGCAGTGTTTCCATTTACACAGATTGGATTAAAAGATTATGGTTTTTCTGGGTCCATAACAGTTTCAAACAAGCACAGTCAGTTTTTTATACGATCATGCATTTTTTTAAATTGAAATTATTCACAAACCATAAAAAGTGTACAATCAACTGCCCATGGTACCATCATACAGCTGTGCATCCATTACCACAATTAATGTTTTTTCAATTTTTAGAACATTTTAATTACTCCAGAAAAGGAATAAAGATGAAAGGAAGCTCAAATCCTCCCAAACCCCAAACCACCCCCCCTCCATTGTTGATTCACCATATTGGTATAGTATATTCATTACTGCTGATGAAAGAATGTTAAAATATTACTAACTATAGCATATAGTTTGCAATAGGTATGTATTTTGTTCTATATGCCACTCTATTATTAACTTCTAGTTATAGTCTCATACATTTGCTCTAGTTTATGAGAGAGATTTCTAATATTTGCACAGTTAATCACAGACATTGTCCACCACAAGATTCACTGTTTTACACATTCCTATCTTTTAACCTCCAACTTTCCTTCTGGTGACATATGTGATTCTCAGCTTACCCTTTCTACCACATACACAGACTCTTCAGCACTGTTAGTCATTCTAACAACATGCTACCATTACCCCTGTCCAATTCCAAATGTTTACATTCACCCTAGTTGAACATTCTGCTCATAATAAGCAACTGCTCCCCATTCTTTAGCCCCATTTTATATCCCAGTAACTTATATTTCATGTCTATGAGTTTACATATTATAACTAGTTTATGTCAGTGGGACCCTACAATATTTGTTCTTATGTGTCTTATTTCACTAATATAGTGCCCTCAAGTTTTCTTCATCAACCCATTTTTAAATATGGTTTTGTTCACACACCATACATTCTGTCCTAAGTAAACAATTGATGGTTCCCTGTATAGTCATGTATTTATGCTATTCACCACCATCACCACTATTTATATAAGGACTTATCCATTTCTTCCACAAAGAAGGAGTAAGAGTCAAGGAAGGTAGAGAGACAAAAGAAAAAAGACAGAGAAAGTAAACATGACAGCTAGGAAGCAATAAAAGGAAAGATAGCATTAAACCAAAGTAGAATAAAGAGTCAGACAACATCCCCAATGCCAAGAGTCCCATACCCCTCCCCTATATCCCCACCATATGCATTTAGCATTGGTATATTGCCTTTGTTATGTTAAAGGAAGCATAATACAATGTTTCTGTTAACTATAGTCTCTAGTTTGCATTGATTGTATTTCACCCAATCCTACCCTATTTTTAACACCTTGCAATATTGACATTCATTTGTTCTCCCTCATGTAAAAACATTTGTGCCTTTTATCACCATTGTTGAGCACTCTAGGTTTCACTGAGTTATACAGTCTTTATCTTTCTCCTTTCCTTCTGGTGTCCCCAATGCTCCTAACTTTCCTCTTTCAATGATACTCACAGTCATCTTTGTTCAGTGTACTTACATTGCTGTGCCACTATCTCCCAAAACTGTGCTCCAAACCTCTCACTCCTTTATTTTTCTTTTTGTCTGTAGTGCTCCCTTTAGTTTTTTCTGTGGAGCAGGTATCTTGTTCACAAACTCTGTCATTGTCTGTTTGTCAGAGAATATTCTAAGCTCTCCTTCATATTTGAAGGACAGTTTTCTCAGATATAGAATTCTTGACTGGTGGTTTTTCTCTTTCAGTATCTTAAATATATCACACCCCTTCCTTCTTGCCTCCATGGCTTCTATTGAGAAATCAACACATAGTCTTATCAAGCTTCCTTTGTATGTGATGTATCTCTTTTCTCTTGCTGCTTTCAGCATTCTCTCTTTATCTTTGATGTTTGATAATCTGATTATTACATGTCTTGGCATAGGCTTATTCAGATGTATTCTGTTTGGGGTATGCTGAAATTCTTGGATCTGTTATTTTATGTCTTTCATGAGAGTTGGGAAATTTTCATTGCTTCTGCCCCCTTCCCTTCTCTTCTCATCCTCCTTCTGGGGCACTTATGACACATACGTTCCTGCATTTTGTGTTGTCATTCAATTTCTGGAGATGTTGCTCATATTTTTCCATTCTTTTCTCTATCTGTGTGTGTGTGTGTGTGTGTGTGTGTAGGCTTTCAGGTGTCTTGCTCTCCAGTTCCTGAGTGTTTTCTTCTGCCTCTTGAGATTTGCTGTTGTATGTCTCCATTGTGTCTTTCATCTCTTTTGTTGGGCCTTTCTTTTCCATAGGCTCTGCCAGTTGATTTTTTGAACTCTCAATTTCTACCTTATGTACAGCCAGTTTTTTCATTATATGCTTCATCTCTTTTGCCATATCTTCCCTAAGGTTTTTGAATTGATTTAGCATTTGTTGTTTCAATTCCTGTATCTCAGTTGAAGTGTAAATTTCTTCCTTTGACTGGGCCATAATTTCATATTTCTTAGTGTAAGTTGTAGTTTTCTGTTACCTAGGCATCTGGTTTCCTTGGTTACCCTAATCAGGTTTTCCCAAACCAGAATGGGCTCAGGTCTCAGTTGGAGGCAATAGTATCATGTTTCCCTGAGGGTGAGTCTTAGAAGACTGATACAAACTTTGAGGACTCAAGCCACTGTGCTTTTCTGCCTAGCAGTTGGTGCCTGTCAGCCTGTCATTCCAGACTGGTGTAAGGAGGTGTGGCCCATGGCTATTTTCCTCCAAGCCCTGGGGCCTTGTTCTGGATGGAAGGTGGGTAGTAGAGCTTGATACCACCTCTTTCCTCTTAGGGAAAATACACCCACTGGGGAGGTATCATTTACATTCAAATAGTCTCTCTGCCTCTGCTATCTCCAACCTTGTCTGGGACAGAGCACTGGGAACTGAAAATGACTGAGGTTTTCTCCACTGAGCTGAAAAGGGGGCAGAATATCCCCCTTCATGGCCAGTCCATGGCCCCCCTCATTTTCACCCATTGGCCAGAGACAGCACCCAGTTCTCTGGGCTCCCCCTCTCTCCCAGAGAGGTCCTCTGGCTCTCCAAGGTCTGTTGGGGATTCATAGCTTGTATTGAGTAGTCAATATTTGTTAATTAAAACCTCAGTTGGAGCTGGTCTGAGGTATATTCTCTTGTTCAGAGAGTGCTGCTCTCTACCACAGTGAGGCTTTGCAATTTGGGCTGCCATGGGGGAGGGGCTCTCAGTTTGGGTCTTAAGATTTTACTTACAGATTTTATGTTGTGGTCTTGGGCATTCCTCTCAATCCAGGCTGGTGTATGATGTGTGGACAGTCATGTTTGTCCCCCAGCAGTTATTCCAGATTATTTACTAGTTGTTCCTGGTTGTTTATTAGTTGTTCTAGGGAGACTAACTAGCTTCCACTCCTCTCTATGCTGCCATCTTCCTGTCCTGGCACAGTCAGTTTTTTTGAACCTTATTTCTATTATAATGAAACTAAGCCTAATTTTATTTAATGCCCAAGATTCACCCCCTAATTCCTCCTTGTTTCTCAAGTGTGGCCTCTCTATTCCAGATTCTACAAACTTAATATCTTCCCCCTATGTGGGATATGATTGAGGAGGAGCCTCCCTTGTGCCAAGGGATTATTACCCATCATTAATCAGTGATGAATTTGGGCAAAGATCTGGACCAAAAGGGTGAAAATTAAGTATATTAGAGTTTCTATGGCTAAGAGATTTCAGATAGAGTTGGGAAGTCATTCTGGAGGTTACTCTTATTCAGGTTTCAGTCAGATTTCACAAACTGCCATAGTATGCAAAGCTTCAAGCAAAAGTGCTCCTGATGGCCCTAGGGACATCCAAACAACATAGGCAAGCCACATGGCTACATGAAATCAGCATTCTGTGGTGGGCCATATCTGGGAATCTATGAAAAGCTATTTCTCAAATATTACATAGCTACATTCATTTATAAATGCCATATTGTGATTCTTTTAATTTTATTTGAACCTATAATTTTCAATTTACTTGTTAATTTTATTTCTCAGAGACTTAAAGCCTCCAGATTGTGCTTATGCTGGTTAAGCCCTGAAACCCAGCAGGTAGACAGTCAACTCCCACTCACCAGTTATTCCACCTGCCCTGGCCTACTAACAAAAAGATAAGGATGGATCAGCCCCATACTGAAAGAAAGGAATACCTTCAATGGCAAGTGAAATAATTCCATTCGTCTGCCCCATAATATATATGTCCCTCCTAAGCTTGAAGCAACCAGAGTGGTCATCATCCCAAATCCTTCCATGTTGAGGACTGAAGAAAAGTAAGGGGGGATTGTAACTGCTGACTACAGTGGATTTATTGTTATTGTAGTTATTATCTTGTGTTACCTGAGTAACTTGTAACACTGGTATAAAAAAGAGAAAACATGTGCTATCATCAATTGTAACAAGTGTTTCACAACAATGCAAGATGTAGTTATTATGGTCATGTATGGGATCCCTATATTTTATGCATGATTTTTCTGCAAACCCAAAACTTCTCTAATAAAAAATGTAATGCTAAAAATTAATCTCCAATATATTGAAAAAAACAAAGAACAATACAGAGAAAGAAAAAAGGATATTAGGAAAACAATTATCATGCTTAAGAAGATGAAGGAAAATACAAAGAAATAACTAATGGATATCAGGAAACCAATGAATGAAATATATGAGAATCTCAATAAAAAGAAAGAAAATTTAAGTTGGAACAAAACAGAATGGCTGGAGTTGAAGACAACAATGACTGACATGCAAAATTCTCAGGAGAGTTTTGAGAGCAGATTGGAGATGACAAAGGCAAGAAACAGTGAACCCAAAGAGACAACAATTGAAATGAGTCAGGCTGAGTAGCAGAAGTAGAAAACAGAATTATAAAAGTGAAAATAGCCTAAGAGATCAGAGGGATATCATTAAGCACACCAATATACACATTACAGGAGTCCCAGGAAAAGAAAGAGAGATTGGGGCAGAAGGAATATTCAAAGAAAAGATGACAGAAAACTTTTTAAAACTTAGCAAAAATGTGAATATGCAAATCAAGGAAGTCCAAAGAACACCAAACACAATAAACATGAAGAGAAATACACCCCAACACATAGGTATCAAACTGTTGAATGTAAAAGACAAGGAGTGAGTTCTGAAAGCTGCAAGAGAAAAGCAAGTTATTATGTCTAAGAGAGTCCTAATTACATTGTGTCTATTTCTCATCAGAAACCATGGAGACAAGAAAGCAGTGGGTTGAAATACTTAAAGTGCTGAGACAAAAAATAAAATTGGCAAACCAGAATTTTTGTCTGGTAAGACTCTTTCGAAAACAAGGGAGGGAGGGGTGGGATTAAGGCATTACAGATAAACAAAAGCTGAGGGAGTTCATCATCAGTAGACATACATTACAAGTAATGCTAAATGAAGTACTTCAAACTGAAAGTAAAGGACACTAGACAGTAGTTAAAAGTGGCATAAAGAAATAAAAACCTCTGGTAAAGGTAACCACACATGAATTATAAATCTATTTATTGTATTATATTTTTGGTATGTAAATCTACTTCATATTTCATATAGTTGCTAAAATGCAAATGCATAAAATGTAGTGATATATCTGTGGATTTGGGCATGCAACATACAAACATGCAATTTTTAACAAGTACAAGAAAAGGTGGGAGGACTGAGAGGTATAGTAACAATATATGCATATGCTATTGAAGTCAAGTTGGTATGAAATCAAATAAATTGCTTTATATTTAGTATGTTAAATTTCAGTCCTGTGGGAATTAAAGGAAATTATATGAAAAATTTATCAGGAGGAAATGAAAAGGGATAAACATGGTACCTTACACAAAATAAAATAAAGATGAAAATAAGCAGTAACAGAAGAATTGAGGGGCAAAATTGTATAATACTTACAGTGATTAAATAGCAAAACAGCACAAAAAGGTCCTGCATTATCAGTAGCAATCCATTTAATTGCAAATGAATTAAACACTCCAGTCAAAAGGCAGAGATTGGCAGAATGTACAAAAAAAAAAAACCTGTGAAAATTATATGCTGTTTCCAAGAGACTCAACTTCAAAGATATGTGTAGATTGAAAGTGAAAGAATGGAAAAAGTATATAGCATCCAAGTAGTAACCCAAAGAGAGCTGTGGTAGCTATATTAATATCAGATAACATAGTCTTTAAGTCAAAACTCTTATGAGGAACAAAAAGAGTCATTACATGCTAACAAAGGGGTCAATTCATCAAGAAGATGTAACAATTATAAATGTGTATGCATCTATTGGCAGAACTTCAAAATACATGAAGCAAATATTGACAGATTTGAAGACACAAAAATGTTTCTACATTAATTGAAGGAAACTTCAATACATCATTTTCAACAATGAGTAGAACAGCCAGTCAGAATATTGATAAGGAAATAGAAGACATGAACTATAGTCTAAAATAACCAGACCTACAGGGATATAGAGAACACTTTAATCAATAGCAATAGACACATTCTTCTTGGGTGCACAGGAACCATTCTCCAGGATAGATCATATATTATGTCACAAAAGAAGTCTTTAGTAAATTAAAAAATATTAGTCTTACAATGTACCTTCTCTGACCACAATGGATTGAAGCTAGAAATCAATAACAGTGGGATAAATGGAAAATTCACAAATGTATGGAAATTAACAATGTACTCCTAAGCATCCAATGAGTTAAAGAGGAAATCAAAAGCAAAATTAGGAGATATCTTGAGGTGAATGAAAATGAATATACAAGATACCAAAACATGGGATGCAAAAAAGTCAGTGCTAAGAGGACAATTTATAGCTCTAAATGCTTACATTAAAATTGAATAAAGATTTGAAATCTGAGGCCTAACCTCAAAACTGGAGAAACTGGTAAAAGAAGATCAAATAAAACCCAAAGTCAGCAGAAGGAAGGGATAACAAAGATGAATGTAGACAAATAAGATAGAGAATAAAAAACAGAAACAGTATAGAGAATCAACAAATCCAAAAGGTGGTTCTTTGAAAAGATGAATGAGAATGGCAAAAATTTTGCATACTTATGAACAAAAAAAAGAGATTACACAAATAACTAAAATCAGTAATGAAAAGGGAGACATTACTTCTTACTGCACTGAAATAAAAGGGCTACAATTGGATACTATGAACAGCTTTACACAACAAAATGGCTAACCTAGATTAAATGGACAAATTCCTAGAAACACACAAACTACCTACACTGACTCAAGAAGAAATAGAACATTATAACAACCAAACCTTGTTAAAAATTAAATCTATAATACAAAACCCCCCAACAATGAAAATCCCAGGACTAGATGGCTTCACAGGGGAATTGTATCAAACATCCAAAGAAGAATTAATACAAATCCTTCCCAAACTCTTCCAAAAATTGAGTAGGAAGGAACACAGCCTAACTCATTCTATGAGGACACCACCACTCTCATACAAGAAAACTGCAGATCAATAATTTTTGTTAATATAGATGCAAAAATATTCAACAGAATTGTAGCAAATGGAATCCAATAGCACATTCATAGAACTATACAACATAATCAAGAGGGATTTATCTCAGGTATGCAAGGTTGATTCAACCTAAGAAATTCAACTAATGCAATACACCACATTAACACAATGATGAGTGAAAAAACCCACATGATCATCTCAATTGATGTAGAAAATGGAATTGACAAAATCAAGCACCTCTTCTTGATAAAAACAATCAGAAAACTAGGAATAGTAAGGAGCTTCTACAACATGATGAAGGACATATATGAAAAACACAGTTAACATCATACTTAATGGTGAAAGATCTGCTGTCATCACTGTTATTCAATATTGTACTGGAAGTTCTAGCTAGAGCAATTAAGGAAATAAAAGAAATAAAATTCAAAAGAAATAAGTAAAACTTTCACTCATTGTAGATTACATGATATTATACAAAGGGAATTCTGAAAAAAACTACAACAAAGCTATTATAGCTAATAAATGAATTCTGAAAAATGGTAGTGTATACGGTCAAAACCCCAAAATCATTATTGTTTCTTTACAGTAGCAATGAATAATCAAAAGGAAAAATCAAGAACAAAATTCCATTTATAATAACTCCTAAAGAATCAAATATCTAGTAGTAAATCTAACCCAGGATATAAAGAAAGTGTACACAAAAACTACAAAACATAGCTAAAAGAAATCAAAGAAGACATAAATAAATGGAAGGCTATCCATGTTCATGAATTGGAAGACTGAATATGATTAAGATATCATTTAAGCCCAAAGTGATTTACAGATTCAATGCAATCCCAATCAAAATACCAACAGCATTCGTGCAGAAATGGAAAAGCCAAGCATCAATTTATATGGAAGAGTAAAGGTGCCCAAATAGGCAAAGACATCTTGAAAAGAAAGAATGTAGCAGGAGGGCCCACCATTCCCAATATTAAACCTCATTACAATACCATAGTAACAGAGCATGGAACTGGAGCAAGGAGAGACATAGACTATTTTGGTTTGCTAAAGACGATGAAATGCAGTATACCAGAAATGGACTGGCTTTTAACAATGGGTATTTAGTATTTTTTAGCTTATAAGTTTACAGTTCTAAGGCCATGAAAATGTCCAAATTAAGACATCAACAGGACAATACTTTCTCTGAAGACTGGCTACCAGTGAGCTTGAGCTCTTCTATCAGTTAGCAAGGTATGTGGTGATGTCTGTTGGGCCTTTTCCCCTGGATTTTGTTGCATCCAGCCTCTACCTTCAGTGGCCTCCTCTCAGAGTTTCTACATGTTTCTATCTTTTAGCTTCAGTCTCTTTTATCTTCTCTGGTGCATTATTCTGTATTTTATCCTCTTATGCAGGAATCCAGTAAGAGAATTAAGACCCAACTTGAATGAGGTGGGTCACATTTCGTGCCAGTTTGAAACTTACACCAGAAGAGCCATGAAATTTTAACCCAATCTTGTTGGGTGGAAACTTCTGATTGAATGTTTCCAAGGAGATTTGACTTACCCAACTGTGGGTGAGAATTTTTCATTAGATCATTTCCATGGAGGTGTGGACCACACCCAATCAGGGTGGGTCTTGATTAGTTTACTGGAGTACTTAAGAAAGCTCAAGAGCTGACACAGCCACAGATGCTTGGAGATGCTTGGAGATGCAGACAAAAAGACATTTGGAGATGCTAAGCTAAGAGATGAACCCCAAAATTTTCCCCAGAGAAGCTGAAAGGAGCCCCAGATGCTTAGAGAGAAATGCCCTGGGAGAACAAACAAAGTTGCAAAAGAGCTGAGAGAGAGAAGCTAAGAGATACAGAAGCCCAAGCAAGGATGCACAGAGGCTTAGAGAGAGAAGATAAGAGAGACAGATGCCCAGAGACATTTTGGAGAAAATCATTTTGAAATGCAAGCCAGGAGCAAATGATGAGCAGACACCAGCCACATGTCTTCCCAGCTGACAGAGGTGTTCTGGATGCCATTGGCCTTCCTTCAGTGAAGGTATCTTCTTTTTGATGCCTTAGATTTGGAAACTTTTATGGCCTTGGAGCTTAGGTTATTTGTAACTTAATAAATCCCCTTTAGAAAAGTCAATCCATTTCTGATGTTTTGTAAAACAGCAGCTTTAGCAAACCAGAACAGACTTTGGTACCAGAAAATTGGTTGTTTGCAATTGCCAAACATGCTGGAACAGATTTTTAAATGGATACAGGGAAGATTCTGGAAGAATGGTGAGGAGCTTGATAGAAAAGGCCTAGATTGCTTCGAAATGACTGTTGTTGGTAGAAACATGGACTCTGAAGATACTTCTGATGAGGCCTTAGACAGGAATGATGAATGTGTCATTGCCAACTGGAAGAAGGTGATCCTTGTTTTAAGGTGGCAGAAATTTGGCAAAATTGATTCCTGGTGTCAGATGGAAGGCAGAATTTGAAAGGGACAAACTGGGATACAAAGCTGAAGATATCTCCAAATTAAATGTGGAAAATGCAGCCTGGTTTCTCCTTTCAGCTTATAGTTAAATGCAAGAGGAAAGAGAAAAGCTGAGAACCAAACTCTTAGGTGCAAAGAAACTAGAAATTGATGGTCTGGAAAATTCTGGGCTTCCAGAAAGTGAGATCCCAGAGAATAATTCATCACAGGATTTAATGAAACCTGGAACAAGCCACTCATTTCAGTACAAACAAGGATTGGAGATAGAGTTACCCAGAAATGATTTGTGGAAAGTCCAATGGTCTGATGATTTTGACCCACGAATGCTGCATGCCAAGCCAACAAACTTTTTGTGACATCTGTATAAAAAGACCCACTTCCAGACTGTACTAAAAGGGACAGAAAAAGGACAAACTGAAGGAAAGGTGACTTCAAGGGCAGAACCATGGAAGCTAAGGTCTGAAGTCAAGAAATTTTAGGACAGAAGAGCAGAACCTCACATGCATGCAGAAAGGGTGAGATTTTCCTCGAGGCAGAGGGCTGGACTTCCACCTTGATGCTTAGGAAGGGTGCTTTCACCCCAGATCTCAAAGAGGATGGAGCACATTTCCAGGAGACTGGGGAAAGCCTGGTCAACATGCCACAGTTCTGAAGGGGTTGAGCATGTGCACCAGAAATAGAGACTGGGTGCTACCCAGATGTTTGAGAAGGGTGGAACTGAGAAATGGTGGTCTCCTCAGTGCATGCATATGTTGAAGCAATCAGCCCAGTGTTTGGAGAGAAAAAGGCCACTGCATAAGCTTTTGGAAAAGGTGGGACTGCCACTCTCAAGCCTCAAGGATAAAACATCATTTGATAAATGGCTCTCAATATGAAATCTAATGAAGTTTGCCCTGAGAGTTTTAGGAACAGTTTTGGTCCCATGAACCCTGTTTTCCTTTCATTTTCTCCCTATGACAAAGGGAATGGTTATCCTATGACTGTCCCACCTTTGTATATTGGCAGCAGATAACTTGTTCTGAATTTCATCAGTATACAGCCAGAGGAGAATGCTGCCTTAGGACAACCACACCTGTAACTGGTTTTGAAAAGATTTTGTATTTACCTATACTGTGGTGGAATGAATGTATTTCTGCATTTGGAAAAAAAAACATGTATTGATTAAGGTTCTCTAGGGGAAAAGAACCATCAAGAGGTATCTGTAAATATTAGATTTTACAGAAGTGTCTCACAACTGAGGGATGTAGGAGTTCAAATTCTATAGGGCAGGATTCACAAGTCCAAATTCCATTAGGCAGGATACATGAGTCCAAATTCCATAGGGCAGGCAATGAAATGACAACTCCAATGAAGGTGCTCAATGAACTCCTCAGGAGATGCTGAATAGCTGAAGAAGTGAAGGATCTTTCTATTCTCCTTAAAAGTCTTCAACTGATTGGATTAAGTCCAACTGATTGAATTCTCTCATTGCAGAAGAAATGCCCTTCATTGAGGTCATCAGACACAGATGCAGTCAACTGATGATTTAATAAACCAGCCTTCTGGTATATTAACCAGCCAAAGTATCTGGCAGTAATGGTTAGGCCAGTGCTTGTTTGACCAGACACCTGGACACCATAATCTGGCCATTTTGACACATAAACATAATCATCACACATGTCTTTCTGAGGTCCAGAGCATGGAATGTGCCAGTTTGAAACTTGTATACCCCAGAAGAGCCATGATCTTTTCTTTTAAATCAGTTTTATTGAGATATATTCACATACCATACAATCATCCAAGGTATACTCTTCACATTACCATCATATAGACATGTATTCATCACTCAATCCATTTTTTGAACATTTTCATTATACCGGAAAGAATCAGGATAAATATAAAAAATAAAAAAGAACACCCAAATCATTCCCCCATCCACTCTATTTTTCTCTTAGTTTTCTCCCCATTTATCTACTCATCCATCCATACACTGGATAAAGGAAGTGCCATCCACAAGGTTTTCACAATCACACTGACACCCCTTGTAATCTTCATTGTTATACAATTGTCTTCAAGAGACAAGGCTACTAGGATGGAGTTTGGTAGCTTCAGGTATATACTTCTAGCTAGTCCAATACAATACAACCTAAAAAGTGTTATATATAGTGCATAAGAAGGTGCACCAGAGTGACCTCTAGATTACATTGGAAATCTCTCAGACACTGAAGCTTTATTTCATTTCATTTCACATCCCCCTTTTGGTCAAGAAGGTTTTCTGAATCCCACAATGCTGGGTCCATTTTCATCTCTGGGAGTCATATCCTGCATTGCCAGGGAGATTTACACCCTTGAGAGTCAGGTCCCATATAGGGGGGAGGGCAATGAGATCACCTGCCAAGTTGACTTAAAGAGAGAGGGCCACATCTGAGCAACAAAGAGGCACTCAGGGGGAGACACTTAGATACAATAGGCAGGTTTAGCCTCTCCTTTGCAGTAACAAGCTTCATAGGGGCAAGCCCCAAGACAGAGGGCTCAGCATGTCAAGCCATCAGTCCCCAGTGTTTGTGAGGACATCAACAACAATCCAGGTGAGGAAGTCCAACACCTCCACATCCTCCCCAAGCTCCTCAAGGGGACCCAGTATATATATTTTTATTATCTGCCTAAATTACTTTGGCCCGATTTGCTCTAGTCTTAACCAGATCTGCTTTATTGATATCTCTAATTGAAGTCTGGGCTCTATTTCAGCTTCTTTATTTTTTAACAGTTGCTGTATGTATTAATACTGACATTCATATCTGCCGAGCTCTAGCACTGAGTTTCAGGTGTCATAGAAATATCCAATGTTCCAGAGACCAACCAGATTATACACAAAGGGATCAACATCTCAGAGTTTGGAGATAGCCATTACAATTCAGGAATAGATTTGACTGCTGTAAGAGCTTACAATCTAGGGACCACTACAATAATCATTTCCCAGTTAGGCTGTGCTCTAAGATTCAATTGTGAGTTTACACATCATAATTACTCCATATTGGTAAGGTATTATAGTGTTTACCTTTGTTTCTGGTGTACTTCACTCAAAATGCTGTATACAGGATCAATTCACCTCCTTGTATGTCTCACAACTTCACTCCTTCTTGTATTTGCTCAAAATTCCATTGCATGCATACACCACAGTTCACCATTTTGTTCCTCAGTCACTGTACCCTTAGGCCACCTCGACCCACTGCAAATCATGAATACTGCCTCCATAAACACCAACGTGCAAGTGTCCATTCTTGTCTCTGCTCTCAGATCTTCTGAGTACATACCCCATAATGAGGTTGCAGGACCTTATGGCCCCTACATACTTATCTTTTTGTGGAACCACCACAGTGACCTCCAGAAAGGCTACACCATTCTGCCTCCTCATCAACAGTAAATAGGTACATCCCTCTCTCCATGTTTTCTCCAGCACTTTTACCCCTATTTATATATTTTCCTACAATTTTATAGAGACATATTCACATAACACAATTATCCACAGTGCACAATCACTTGTTCAAGGTATCATCATATAGTTGTACATTTATCACCACAGTCAGCACTTGAACATATTGATTACTATGAAAAAGGGTATTTGTTGGTGAATAATAAAAAAGAAAATAATAAAAGGAAAAATGTGTCATACAATACAATATATTAGTAAGGACAGAACACAACACGACTACCAAAAATCCAATATCTCTCCCTTATATCCACTTCTCATCCACATTTAACTTTGGTATATTGCATTTGTTACATTTAATGGAAGCATATTTCAATGTTACTGTTGACCATAGACTCCAGTTTGCTTTGATTATGTTTTTTTTCCCAAATACCATCTCTTTTTCAACACTTTGTGTGGTTGACATTCATTTGTTCTCCCACACGTGTGAACATTTTTATAGTTTTACATTTAGTAACAGTTATTGGCCACTCCAGTTTTTGCCAAGTTACACGGTCCCAGTCTTCATCATCTATCTTTACCTCTGGTGTCATACATTCCCCTATCCCACCTCTTTCAGTCTTACTCACAGACATCTTTGTTCGGTGTATTTACAATATTGTGCTACACCATCACACCATCACAAAGTATTATGTTATCTAATTCTGGATCTATACAATCAATCCTGCTGAACATGCTATAGTCTTTCAGCAACAAATGCATGATCTCTACCCTCTTCCTATCTCCTGGCAGCCTGTGTTATCAGTTTTTAACTCTCAAAGTTTCCTCACTAATGTTAGTTCATATTAGAGAGACCATACAATATTTGTCCATTTGTTTCTGGCTAACTTCACTCAACATAATGCCCTCAAGGTTCATCCACATTATTATATGTTCCATGTCTTTGTTCTGTCTTACAGCAGCATAATATTCCATCGTGTGTATATAATAGAGTTTGTTTATCCACTCATCCATTGATGGACATTTGGGCTGCTTCTTCTCTCAGCAATCATGAATAATGCTGCAATAAACATCAGTTTACAAATGTTTGTGTCTTAATTTTCAGTTCCTTTGAGTATATACCTAGCAATTGAATAGCTGGGTCATATGGCAGATCTATACTTAGCTTCCAGAGGAACCTTCATACTGTCTTCCAGAGTGGTTGCACCATTCTACATTCCCACCAGAAATGAATAAGTGTGCCTCTTTCTCCACATCCTCTCCAGCCCTTGTAATTTTCTGTTTTTTGGATAATGGCCATTCTGATGGGTGTGAGATGATATCTCATTGTGGTTTGGTTTGCATTTCCCTAATAGCCAGTGAAGTTGAGCTTTTCTTCATATGTTTTGGGCCATTTGTATTTCCTCTTCAGAAGAGTGTCTGTCCATGGCTTTTGCTCATTTTTCAATTGGGTTGTTTGTCTTTCTGGTGTTGAGTTGTAGGATCACTTTATATATTCGGGATATCAAAACCTTACCTGATATGTGGTTTCCAAATATTGTCTCCCATTGTGTAGGCTGCCTTTATACTTTTCTAACAGAGTCATTTGATGTACAAAAGTGTTTGATTTTGAGGAGATCCTGTTTGTCTATTTGTTCTTTGGTTGCCTGTGCTTTGGGAGTAAGGTCTAGCAAATCACCTCCTATCACAAGATCTTTAAGATATTGCCCTATATTTTCTTCTAAGATTCTTATGGTCATAGCACTTATGTTTAGGTCTTTGATCCACTTGGAGTTAATTTCTGTATAAGGTGTGAGGTAAGAGTCCTCTTTCATTCTTTTGGAAATGGATATCCAGTTCTCCAAACACCATTTGTTGAAAAGGCTGTCCCAGTTGCTTTGGCTTGACTGCCTTGTCAAAGATCAATTGACCATAAATGCCAGAGTCTATTTCTGAGCACTCAATTCAATTCCACTGTCCTTATGCCAGTATCATGCTGTTTTGAGCACTGTAGCTTTGTAATATGCTTCAAAGTCAGGTAGTGTGAGACCTCCCACTTTATTCCTCTTTCTCAAGTTATTTTTGATCATACAGGGCACCTTACCCTTCCACATAAATTTGATTATTGGTTTTTCTATTTCTGCAAAGTAAGTTGTTGCAATTTTAATTGGTATTCCATTGAATCGGTAAAAAAGTTTAGGTAGAGTTGAAATCTTAATTGTATTTAGTCTTCCAATCCATGAACATGGCATGTTCTCCCATTTTTTTAGGTCATGTTCAATTTCTTTTAGCAGTATCTTGTAGTTTTTTTGTATTGGTCTTTTGTGGCCTTCATTAAGTTTATTCCTAAATACTTGATTCTTCTGGTTGCTATTGCAAATTGAATTTTTTTTTATTTCTTCCTCTTGTTGCACATTACTTGTGTATAAGAATGCTACAGATTTTTGTGTGTTGATCTTGTAGCCTGTCACTTTGCTTTATTCATTGATTAGCTCTAATAACTTTGCTGTAGATTTTTCTGGATTTTCTACATATAGAATCATGTCATCTGGAAACAGTGAAAGTTTTACTTCTTCCTCTCCAATTTGGATTCCTTTTATATCTTCGTCTTGCCTAATTGCTCTAGCTAGCACTACCAGCAATGTTGAATAACAATGGTGACAGTGGGCATCCCTGTCTTGTTGCTGGCCTTAGAGGGAAAGCTTTCAGTCCCTCCCCATTGAGTATGATGTTAGCTGTGGGTTTTTCATATATTGCCTTTATCATATTGAGAAAATTCCTTTCTATTCCTATCATTTGAAGATTTTTCATCAAGAAAGGATGTTGAATTTTGTCAAATGCCTTTCCTGCATCAATCGAGATGATCATGTGGTTCTTTTTCTTTGATTGATTGATGTGGTGTATTACATTAATTGATTTTCTTGTGTTAAACCATCCTTGCATACCTGGAATAAACCCCACTTGGTTGTGGTGTATAATTATTTTAATATGCTGCTGGATTTTCTTTGTGAGTATTCTGTTGAAGATTTTTGCATCTATAGTCATTAAAGACATTGGTCTATAATTTTCTTTTTTTGTAGTATCTTTGTCTGATTTTGGTATTAGGGTATGTTGGCTTCATAGAATGAGTTGGGTAGCTTTCCCACCTCTTCAAATTTTTTGAAGATTTTGAGTAGGATTTGCATTAATTCTTTCTTGAATGCTTGGTAGAATTCACATGTGAATCTGTCTGGTCCTGCGTTTTTAGTTTTGGGGAACTTTTTGATGACTGACTAAATCTCTTTCCTTGTGATTGGTTTGTTGAGGTCATCTATTTCTTCTCGGGTCAATGTTGGTTGCTTATTCTTTTTGAGGAAGTTGTCCATTTCATGTTAGTTGTCCAGTTTATTAGCATATAGTTGCTCAAAGTATCTTCACACTATCTCCTTTACTTCTGCAGGGTCAGTAGTTATGTTTCCTTTCCTGTTTCTGATTGAATTTATTTGCATCTGCTCTCTCTCTCTCTTTTTTTGTTTTCTTAGGTAGGGGTCTGTCACTTTTGTTGATTACCTCAAATAACCCATTTCTGGTTTTGTTGATTCTATTGTTTTTCTGTTCTCAGTTTCATTTATTTCTGCTCTAATGTTTGTTATTTTTTTTTCCTTCTGTTTGCTTTGGGGTTTATTTGCTGTTCTTTCTCTAGTTCCTCCAGGTGGACAGTTAATTCCTCAATTTTTGCTCTCTCTTCTCATTTAATATAGGCATTTAGTGCAATAAACTTCCATCTCAACACCACCTTTGCTGCATCCCATCAGTTTTAATATGTTGTGTTTTCATTGACATTTGCCTTGAGGTATTTACTAATTCTCTTGCAATTTCTTCATTTACCCACTGGTTTTCTAAGAGTGTGTTATTTAGTCACCATATATTTGTTTATTTTACAATCTTCTGCCTGTTATTTATTTTTAATTTCATTCAATTATGATCTGAGATAGTGTGTTTTATAATATCAATATCTTTAAATTTGTTGAGATTTGCTTTGTTACTCAGCATGTGGTCTATCCTTGAGAATGTTCCATGAGCACTTGAAAAAAAGTGTATCTTGCTGTTGTGGGGTGTAGTGTTCTATAAATGTCTGTCAAGTCTAGTTCATTTGTCATACAATTCAACATCTCCATTTCCATGTTGATCCTCTCTCTAGATGTTCTATCCATTGATGAGAGTGGTGTATTGAAGTCTCCAACTATCATTGTAGAGTTTTCTACTTCTCCTTTCAGTGTTCTCAGTGTTTGCCCCATGAATTTTGGGGCACACTGGCTTGGTGCATAAATATTTATGATTGTTTTGATTTCTTGATAAATTGACCCTTTTACTAATATATAGTGTCCTTATTTGTCTCTTTTAATTGTTTTACTTTTGAGGTCTACATTGTCTGATATTAATATAGCTACTCCAGCTTTTCTCTGTTTGCTGTTTGCATGAAATATCTTTTTCCAACCTTTCACTTTCATTCTATTTTTGTGCTTGTGTCTAAGGTGAATTTCTTGTAGACAGCATATAGATGGGTCCTGTTTTTTAATCCATTCTGCCAGTCTGTGTCTTTTTCTTGGGGAGTTTAATGCATTAACATTTAGTGCTATTACTGTAAGAACAGTACTTTCTTCTATCATTTGTCTTTTGGATTTTATATGTCATGTTTTATTTCTTTCTCTCTCTCTTTTTACCCTTCCTGATAATCTTCATTTCTACCCCATTCTCCAAACCTCTTTCTCCTGTCTTTTCCTATCAGCCTGTAGCACTCCCTTTAGTATTTCTTGTTCTGCCAGTCTCTTTTCAACAGACTCTCTCTGTGTCTGTTTTCATGGAAATAGTTCAATCTCTCCCTCATTTTTGAAGGACAGTTTTGCCATTTATAGAATTCTTGCTTGGCAGTTCTTCTCTTTCAGTATCTTATATATATCATACCACTGTCTTCTCACCTCCATGGTTTCTGTTGAGAAATCTGTACATAGTCTTATTGAGCTTCCCTTTTATGTGATTGATTGCTTTTCTCTTGCTGCTTTCAGAATTCTCTCTTTGTCTTTGACATTGGACAATCTGATCAGTAAGTGTCTTGGAGTAGGTCTACTGGGTAAGTTCTGTTTGGGGTATGCTGTACTTCTTGAATCTCTAATTTTCTTTCATAAGACCTGGGAAATTTTCAGTGATTATTTCTTCTGTTATTCTTTCTGCCCCCTTTCCCCTCTATTCTCCTTCTGGGACACCCATAGCATATATATTTGTGCATTTCATATTGTCACTCAGCTCCCTAAGACCCTGCTCATATTTTTCCATTCTTTTTACCATCTGTTCCTCTGTGTGTGTGAATTCAGATGTCTGGTCTTCCAATCCCCTGATCCTTTCTTCTGCCTGTTCAAATCTACTGTTGTATCCCTCCATTGTCTTTTTCATCTCCTCCATTATGCCCTTCATTCCTATATGCTCTGGCATTCACTTTTTCAAGTTTATGAATTCTTCCTTATGGTCATCCAGTATCCTCCTTTTATCTTTCATTTCTTTTGCTATGTCTTCCCTCAGTTCATTGACTTGATTTTTGAATTGACTTAGCTTTGTTTGAACATCTCCAATTAGTTCTTCCTTCAGCTCATTGAATTGATTTAGCAATAATTTCTTCAACTCCTGTGCCTTGGTTGAAATATTAGTTTGTTCCTTTGGCTGGTCCATATTTTCATGTTTTCTTGTATGGCTCATTATCCTAAGCTGTCTAGGCATCTGACTTTCTTGATTAGTTTATTCTGGAGCTTGTTTTCACTCTTTTACCTAGGGTTTTCTTATTGGTTGGCTTTGTTCTCTAACCCTTGGTGTTCAGTTCAGTCTATTATAGACCTTTACCTTACATTCTGTTTCATTGATCCTAATTTTTCACCACTTGTGTTTCTGTTTCTTGCCCTGCCTCTATGTAGCCTTCTTGTGTGATGGTCTCCTCAGATGTGGTCAATTCCAGTCAGGTTTTCCCAGTTCATAGAGGCCCCAGTCTCAGGAGGAAGGTATGGATTTTCCTTGAGGTTGAGACCTTCCTGTGAAGCCTTTAGAGTCTGTGTTTCTCCTATGCTGTCCAGCAGGTGTTATTTGCCTTCCAGCAGTTACCCCACCAATGTAACGAGTTGTGGAGCCCTTAGTTCTCCTGGTGACCCTGCCCTGTCTGGGGTGTGGCTGACTGAAGCTGGTTTCTGATTTCCAGCCCCTGGTGTCTGAGTTCCAAGAAAGAGGGTGCCACTGGAGCTTGGCCATGCCCCTATTTTCTTGGTTAGTTATGGTCTTTAGTGAATTTTCTCCACCACTAGACTAATCACTTTTTCTCTCAGTGCTGTCTTAGCTCTGCTCTTGCCTGGGCCCAAATTGCAAGTCTTTGAGGCTTTCTGTAATGGGCTTCTTAGAATAATTGTTTTAAAAAAGGGAAAACATAAAAAAAGAAAAAGAAAAAAGGGCTTAGTATGAACTATTTACAGTCCTTGCAGATCTAATGGACTATTGAAAAGCTAAGAGACAAGATGTTGAGGGCCATTAAGGAACAATCCAGAAAGCAGAGAAACTGGCTTTTCAGACATGGGTCCTTGCCCTCTGGATTTGTATATGCACCTGATTCTGTTTGAGTCTTGCCCTTCTCCAAATTATATTCACCTGAACTCCAAAAAGTCTCTTTTTTCTATTTTTTTGTTTATTTTATTTTATTTTATTTTGCTGTTTTTGCTAGCCCTATCTTCTCTCTGCCATGCTGACTTGTTTCAGATTCTCCAGTGTCTGGTCTCAGTCTATATATGTTTGGAGTTTTTGATCAGCAGTCTGAGTTTTCAATCAGAGCTGAAACTGTAGTTCTCCCTCTTGTTTTCCAGCACTGATGGCCCATCCTCCCATGGGACTGTGCCTGGCAGGGAGAGGCATATGTCCCCTGGCCACAAGAACTTACAGATTTCACTGGTCTCAGCTGTTCCACATGTTGGTAAGTGCTTTATGAAGTATGCTCAAAGTCAAATTGCTCTGTGGTGTCCAGTCTTTGCAGTTCCTGGCTTTCTACCAACTTCCCTGGAGGAGTAACTAAAACCTGCACCTCACCACTCCACCATCTTGTCGCCAAGCCATGATCTTTTAATCCAATCTTGTTGGGTGGAAACTTCTGATTGAATGATTCCATGGAGATGTGTCTCACCCAACTGTGGGCAAGCACTTTTGATTAGATCATTTCCATGGAGGTGTGGACCCTGCCCACTCAAGGTGGATTTTGATTAATTTACTGGACTACTTAAGAGAGTTTAAGAGCCAACACAGCCCCAAGTGCTTGGAAATGCTTTGAGATGCAGAGAAAAATACATTTATAGATGCCAACCTGAGAGATGAAGCCCAGAGTTTGCTCCAGAGAAACTGAGAGAGGACCCCCAGATGCTTAGTGTATACTGACCTCAGAGAACAAGCAAAGATTCACAGAAGCTGAGAGAGAGATGCTAAGAGAGACAGAAGCCCAGAGTCATTTTGAGAAAGGCATTTTGAAATGCAAGCAGGGAGTGAAAGACCAGCAGATACCTTCCCAGCTGATAGAGTTGGTCTGGATGCCATTGGCCTTCCTTCAGTGAAGTATCCTCTTTTGGATGCCTTTGCATTGGACACTTTTATGACCTTGGAGCTTAGGTTATTTGAAACCTAATAAATCCCCTTTAAAAAAGCCAATCAATTTCTGGTGTTTTGCATAACAGCAGCATTAGCAATTTGCAACACATCTCAATTTAAATAACCTAATCAAAAAGTCCCACATACAATAGGTCTACACCCACAGGTATGGATTAAAAGAACATGATCTTTTCTGGATTACATACAGTTTCAAATCATCACATAGACCAATGTCATCAAATTGAGATGTCAGAAATCAACACTCACATTTATGGTCAACTGATTTTTTACAAGGGATTGAAGACCACTGAGTTAGACAAATTAGAACCTTCAAGAAAAGGTGCTGGGAAAACTGGATCTCCGTATGCAAAAGAATGAAGTTGGATCCCTACTCCAAACCATACTGAAAATCAATTCAAAGTGGGTCAAAGACTGAAATATAAGTCAAAAATATGAAATTCCTAGAAGAAATCATGGGGTAGCATCTTTAGGACCTTGTGATAGGCAACAGTTTCTTAAACTTTGCAAGTAAATACAAACAACAATAGAAAAGTAGGTAAATAGCTCATGAAAATTTAAATCTTTTGTGCATGAAAGGATATCATGAAAGTAAAATGACAACCTAAGAAATAGGGGAATATATTTGGAAATTGCACATTTGATAAGGGTTTAATATCCAGAATGCATAAATAAATCCTACAACTCAACAACAAAAAGAAAAACATCCCAATTAAAAATTTGGCAAAAGACTTGAATAGACATTTCTCCAAAGAAGATACAAAAATGGAAAAAAGTACATGAAAACATGCTCAACATCTTTGTTATTAGTGAAATGCAAATCAAAACTACAATAAGATAACATTTCACACCTTCTAGAAATGGAGAATTGAATGTGTTGGAAAGGATGTTGAGATATAGGAACACTTTCTCATTGTTGGTGGTAATGTAAAATTGTGCAGCACTTTGAAAGAAAGTTTGGCAATTCCTCAGAAATTTAAATATACAATTAGTTAATGACCCTGGAATCTCACTTCTTTGTATATATCCAAAAGAATTGAAAGCAGGGACTTGAATAGATATTTGCACACTTATGTTCATAGTGGCATTATTTACAAGTGCCAAAAGATGGAAGCAATTCAAGTGTCCATCAACAGATGAATTGGTAAACAAAATATATTTTGCTAATATTCCACACTGTGGAATATTATTCAGCTATAAAAAGTAATGCAATTCTTATACATGTGAAAACATGGATGTAACTTGAGCACATCCAGTTGAGAGAAATAAGCCAGACCCAAAAGGACAAATAGTGTATGAACTGACTGATATGAAATAATTAGCATAAGCCAATTCCTAGTGCCACTATCCTGAATATTGTTTCCAGGAGACAAGATGAGGGTATGGAATAGGGAGTTAATACTGAAATTGTACAGAATTTCTACTTGGGATGATGAATGGTAATGGATGATGATGATGGTAGCACAACATTCTGAACATAAATTTACAGCACTGAATTATATATTTGAATTTGATTGCAAGAGAAATTTTAGGTTGTGTATATGTTACTAGAAATTTTTTTTTTAAATCCATGGGACTGTATACTGCAAATAGTGAGCCTGAAAGTAAACCATGGAGTATAGTTAATTGTACAATGATAAAAAGTGCTTTCTTGCATTGTAACAAATGTAACAATGTAAGAAATAATGTAATACTCATGCAAGGTGTTACTAATAGAGTGGTACATGGGTACCCTGCATTTTGTGCATGATTTCCTTGTAAACTCACAACTTCTCTAATTTAATAAAACCAGCTGGGAAAAAAATGTACAAGTAAAGTCACCCTACATAATTTTTTTCTTTTTTTAAAAAAGTTGTGAATTTACAGAACAATCATGCACAAAATACAGGATTCCCATATACCACCTCGCCACCCAACAACACCTTGCATTGGTGTGGATCATTTGTTAAAATTGGTGAAAGCACATTTTTATAATTGCATTATTAATTAAAGTACATGGTCTGACTTACAGTTCCCTGTTTGTATAGCATAGTTCCAAAGATTTTTAAAAAGTTTTATTCTGTCACTGTATATACAATCTTACATTTCCCCTTTTAATCATATTCAGATGTATATTTCAGTGCTGTTACTTGTGTTCACAATGCTATGCTTCCATCCGCACCATCCATTACCAAAACATTTGCATCATTCCAAATAGGAACCCCGAAAATTAAAAATATTAACATCACATTCCTTATCCCCACCCCATCACCTGGTAACCTATATTCTAAATTCTGACTCTATGAGTTTGTTATTCTAATTATTTCAGATCAGTGAGTTCATACAATATTTGTCCTTTTGTGTCTGGCTTATTTCACCCAACATAATGTCTTCAATATCCATCCATATTTCATATTTTAAAACTGAACCAGATAAGAGAAATCTAACAAGTATTAGAAAATATGCTCTGCACAAATAAGTGTTTTTTTCCAGACAATGATACAGTGTCTTTTAGCAATAGTTATTTATAATCCCTAGCAAGCACCCTTCTTCTGAGAGCCTCACAAGACCACACATTCTGTCCTACTCAGTACATATTCTCACTCATTATTTTACCTAGTTAATGCAAGCCATCAGGTAGAAGTAGATTATACTTCCTTTCTTGCATGTGTACACTTTATGTATCCTTGTTCATTCTTATCTTTTGTCATAAACGAAAGGTATATCGCATCTTGTACAAAGATAACCCCTTCACCTTTGGTCTTCATGATATCCTACCTCTTCAGGATTCTGATCATCCCATATTTTCTTCAATATCTTTCGCTTTCATTCCTTATCAGGTATTTGTTCTTGGTTTATAAACATGCTAAATCTTTTCCCATCTTAAAATAAAATAAAATGAAGTAGACCAAAATCTTCTCTCATAACTCCATATTCTCTGCTGAAATCTCATTCTGGCTTTCCCTACCTAGATAGCTAATTGAACTAACAATATAAGCTCAGTTTTCCCCAAATACTACTTTGCCATTTATTCCTTTTTACCATTTCCTTCAAAAATTATGACTTCCACACTCTTCAAATATTACAGCCAACAACAAGAACGACTTTTGAATCTTGACCAGATCCAAAGAACAATTTTAGTCTTAATATGGGTTAATAACAATACTCATATCAGAGAATTCTGGTGAGAACTAAATGAGCTAACACAAGTAAAGCACTTAGAACACTAGATTATGCATGGTAAGCATCTAATACATATGCACATTTTATCATTATCATCATCATAATCAATTTATCTCAATACAGTATTGGACTCTCTTGATCAATTCTTCTCTCTTGAAAAAGCTGAATCCCTTGATTTCTATGGCAACACTTTTTTCTGATTTTCCTCCTATCTCTTTACCCATTCCTTCTCAGTCATTTTTTCTATATCCCCTTCCTCTACCCACCTCTACAATATTAGTGTATCTCAAAGTACCATTCTCTGCTCACTATACTTTTTTTTTCATTTTATATACTTTTTCTGGGTGATCTCATACACATAAACTATTCTCATACATAGCAGTTATGGTTCAGTCATTCTTTTTCATGGCTTACAAAGGAAAAGTGGAGACAAAGAAAGAGGAAGAAGTGATGGGGGCAGAGGATGAAAAAAAGAAGAGGAAGATGAGGATTGGAGACAGAGTAGAAGAAAAAGAATATGGGAGAGAAATATTTTCTTTAAGTAAGAGTTGATAGGAGAAAGTGGGAAAGAATAAAAACTGATGCATGTGAAATGTGAAAAAGATGATCTGGAAGATAATAACTTCCATTTAGGTAGTGAGTAAAACTAACAAAAAGAGAAAAGTGGTTAGATATCCCCTGAGCAATGACAAATTTTGAAGGATATAACTAAAGCAGTAGTAAGACACAAATTTAGAGGTTTTTGTTTGTTTTAAGGGAAGTTGTGGGTTTACAGAAAAATAATGCATCAAATACAGAGTTCCCATATACCACCTTATTATCAACATCTTGCTTTGGTGTGGTACATTTGTAACTCTTGATGAAAGAATGTTTTTATAATTGCACTACTAATTATAGTCCATGGTTTAACTTAGGGTTCACTATTTGGTTGTGCAGTTCTTTGGATTTAATTTTTTTTTTATTATAGTAACATATATGCAACCTAAAATTTCTCCTTTAACCACATTCAAATATATACTATTCAAATATTCATATATATAATTCAGTGCTGTTAATCACATTCACAGTGTTGTGCTACCATCATCACCATCCATTGCCAGTTTTAAAAAAATTATCAGAGAAAAGTAATGAAGATAAATGAGCTATAATTTCAACTTAAAATGACAGGGAAAAAACCAGGAAACCAACAGAAACACAAAAGAAGAATTCATAAATATAAACATATATAGCAATGAAGTTGAGTACAGCAACAATAATAATAAAGATTATAAAAATGAAAATCTGCTTCTCTGAAAAGATTAATCTTAGACTGATCAAGACATAAAGAGAGAAGATGCAAATGAAGAAATACATAATAAAGGAGACATAAATACAGGCACATTTAAAATAAAGAAATATTAAAAATAATTATATGACAAGTTTAAAACTTAGATTTTTGTAGATATATATTTGTAATTATATATAATAACATATAAATTACTCAATGCCAAAATAACTAGTAAATGGTCATTAAAGACCATTATATTATATAAAAAAATGAGTAAAAGCTAACTGATTTATTTTTCAAGGCTGGATAAGGACAGTAACAAGAATACAAAGTTTATTCTGAAAATATCAATGTGAATCACTATATTAATAAAATAAAGAAGAAAATTCATAAGAGTACCTCAATAGATGCAGAACAAAACATTCCATAAAATTAAGCACTAATTATAACTAATTATAATTGTGAAAGAAATTCAGAAAATCATGATATAAAGAATTTCCTTCACTTGAAAAGTCTATATTACAAAACATATAGCAAATAATCATATTCAGTGAGAATTTTAAATGCATTTCCTTTAAAATCAGGAACAAGACAAGAATGCCCAATATTACCAGTACTGTTCAGCATATTACAGGTAGCCTACTCAGAGGTTCTCTAGCTAAGTTAATGACACCGTTACACAGTAATTCTATACATACACTTACCATACACATACACTATTCAATGTATACACCAGCAACCTACTTATTTCCCAAAGTAGCTTGCTGAGAAGCATCACCTGGGAAGGTGCCATGGACATTCCAATTCAGTTGGTTTGGGGTAGGGCCTAAGGAACCTGTATTTCTAAATAAATTCCCAATGCATTTCATATGGTTAGTCAAGGTAGAGAAACATTGCAAGTTGTTCAAGCCAGAATTGTCGGAATCGTACCCTAGTCTTCTCTTTCTGGCAAACCTGCATCCAACCAACAACCAACCTCTGTACATAGTCTACTTTTCAAATGTCTCTCAAATCCATCTACTTTTCTGCATTCCATCCTAATTGTCATCATTCAGCTTGCCATCATTGACAATCTACATAGGGTAACAGATACTTATTTTATTTCCTGCTTCCAGGCTTTTTACACTCCAAGTCATATCCCACACTGCAGTCAAAGTAATATTTTTAAATTAAAAAATTGGCAAGCTTATTCCCCTGCTTGAACTCTGCAATTGTCCCAGTCACCTACAGGCAAATTCCAAACACTTTAACATTATCCATATGACAACTTCCATGATCTAGCTCCTGTGTACTTATTTTCTTTAGGTGCATTTATTTCCTTGGACTTCCTGCCCAACATTTCCAGACTTCTTATAGTTGCTCATATATCCTGTTATAATTTCCCCTCCTCTGTCTTTGCTCTTTCTGTACCTTATTTCTGAAATGTCTTCCCCTCCCACCTTTTTTGTACATGGACAATTACATTTCATCCTAAACACTCAACTGAAGAAGCTATTCATTCGATTCCCCCAGGCTGAGTTTGGTGCCCCCACCCTGTGCTTTCATAGCATATTTTATCATTCCTCTATTACCATCCTCATTTCTACAAACTCCTTGAGGAGAGGAGGGATTCTTAAGTGTCTTACTCATCTTTGCATCCCCAAAGACTTGTATAGATTTCAGCATGTAATAGATGACCAACAAAATATTGTTGGATGAATAAAAATAAGTTATTTTGCATTGCAAATAAAATTAATTACTACATGGACTTCAGCCATTTGAGCTTTTATGTTTATTAATGATTCATACTGTGGCAATCAACTTATTGCAAAAGCCTAGAATGTGCTTATTGACCTAGCAGCTGTACATTTTGTATGCTTATATGAATATTGGAGCATTTCTTAAAAAAGAGACCTGAAAAACTTACCTAACTTCAAAGTTTGTTATGCTTTTGGCCAAATCTTAAATCAATCTACTTGTTCCAAAATGAATCTTACTAATTGTTATTCCAAAAGATCTCATAATATTTTTTTTTAAATCAAGGTGATTAGATGAGAAATATTGCTTCAGTTCAAAATACCATGATTGTGTTCTCAAGTGAAAATTCATTTAAAAAACTACTTAAGCTTTCATCTATATAGACTTGTGCAGGGAAACTAATTAAACAAAGATATTTGCTATATAGGAAAGAAAGGTAGGCATGTGTAATGAGTAAAATGTTAGAAGTTTAACACTTCAGGCTTTGTCAAAGTGATTGGGGTGAAGTTCTTCACATCAATAGCTTCTTAGATTTGAATTAATGAATACATCATTGGCTTTAGGTACATTTAACATTTACAGGTGTTTAGTCCACTTTGTGCCATTTTTGAAATCAGATTTAATTTCAATTCTCTGGAAGAAGGCCAGAATCAAAGTTGTGATGGTATATTATGTAACAGGGCCTGCAGCCTTAAAGATACATATTTTGAATCCTTTGCTAAGAACTTAACTTACCCTGCAAAATTGACTGCCCTTTTTTGGCTCTTCATCCATGCTGATATAAGATGATCACAGTGCAGCAGTCTCAGTGTGCAGCCATTCGGTGACACAAATTGCAATCTGATTGTATCACTGGGGTGCACTCTAGTATGTATATACATTTCAGAATGCAACAGAATATTTCAGATCATAGACCATGGACTTAAGTTATTAATGTTGATTTGGAAAATAAGTTAACTGACTCTAGTGATGGAAATTTGGAAGAAAATGGAAGGAAAACAGGTTAAATTATGCTTTTCCAGAAGCCTATGAGTTACCATAGGAAAAAAATCCCATAAAATTTCAGAACTTGATTATAGTCATGGTATAACCTCATTTAAGGGTAGAAAATAAATTTTAAGCAATATTTACGGATTGATCATTCTGTCATTTGATCCCGAGACCAACCTCCTAGGGCTGGAGTAAGCAAGAATCCTTTCTCAAATAATAATTTGGTTTTGGTAAACCACTAATTCACAATATTGCTATCAATTATGAATTATCTCTAGGCAGAAATAAATGTATTTTTAATGAATATCTGATCTTATTAGTTAAGGGTCATTTGCAAATTATAATGTTATGCATCTCACCTAAGGCAAAATTTAATCTATTCAAATTGAGGAAAAGTTTAAATGGAATAATATGTATGTAAATCTTATTAATGTAGATTTGTTATCAAACAAGTGTGGAAAATGAAAGGATATTTTCAAGAACAATGAAGGGTATGAGATTTTACCCTATTAGCAAACTGACAAGTTAGCCTGCCACAATTTCATGGATGCTGACAGAGGACATGAGGCAGCTGGTCAGAGGAAAAGGACTTTATTACTCATGGCACAGCAAACAGCATGAGCTTCATGTTCTTGTCAGTTTCCCTTGCTCTCTCCCCAAGTACCATGTGGCTAACACAGAGTGGCCCAGAAGGATGCCTCACATCTGGTGAGTTTGCATCCCTGCTGAAGAATCCCAAGTTTAGGATATCCCAATTATATATAGTGGGCTGTAAGTAAACCTATACCATCTTTGCTCTAGAGGAAGACCTCTTTGTTATACTGGAAATAAACAAACCTTTCCTTTGCCCTGGAGAGTGATAATCTTTATCTTCCAAGGCAGTTTGCTATACAAGTATCTTTGAAAGGACAGCCAAGAACAAAGGCTGTCAGTGCCTCTGCTAACAAGACATACAGAAATGTAATAGACCCATAGAGAATTATCTCCCAATAGTCACTGATTAATGACTTCTTTATTGTCATATTAATCATATTTATTTCAAATTGCCATTTTCATTTTCAAACCTGAAACTGTAATACAGATTACTTGGCTTTTAGCAGAGGCACAAATTAACTATTTTTACTACATATGTAGGCCACAATTGCCTTAGATAGCTAATTTGTCAGTTACACTTTAAATGGTTGATTCTTGGAACATTTGTATATTTGGATTGCCTTTGGAAGGTCATATAATCCTCCTGAAGGCACAATATGGCCAATTACTTATATTAGTGGCTCAGCATGGGCCATTCACTTTTATTCTGATGCTGCTGCTATATCATGGTTCCAATAAATGATTTTTGAAATGATTAGCTAAGTTGATTCTTTCATAGGTCATGTTTACTCAACAGCTGACATTTTGAGAAGGCATAAATTTTGAGATATGGGTTGATGTATCAGTTTCTTGATATGAGAACCTGTTTGCCTAATGTAGATTCTGACAGATTTTCTTTTAACATCTTTGGTTATGATGTTATGATGGGATAAAGGTATTCTTGAAAGAATTTTCAGCAACAACTTTTACTTCATTTGCATTTGAAAAAATTTAATAGCCTTACTTATTACTAGTTATTACAAAATTATGCATTCAGCATTCCCAGATTATGTCACAATCCTACATTTTTATCCTAATTTTTAAAACACTATGTCATTAGACAAAATTATTTATCCATTGGTGAACTGGATGATAAAACAATTTTTGAAACTTTTTATTGTAGTAACATGTATACAACTAAAAATTTCCCATTTTAATCACTTTCAAGTGTATGATTCAATGAAATTAATTACATTCCAAATTTTGTGCTTCTGTCACCAATATCCATTACCCCTGATATTTCATCATCCCAAACAGAAACTTTGCACCCATTAAGCAATAACTCCCCCTTTCTCTCCCACTCCAGTTCCCTGGTAATGTGTAATCTACTGTCTATGAATCTTCCCTGTTCAAGGGATTTCATATGGGTGAAGTCATACACTATTCATCCTTTTTGTCTCCTCCCCCAATATACTGTCTTCAAGGGTCATTGATGTCATAGAATGTACCAGAACTTCATTCCTTTTTATTCCAAAGTTCTATTTTATGTATATAACATTTTGTTTATCCATTCATCTGTTGATGTATATTTGGGTTGCTTCCACCTTTTGGCTATTGTGAATAATGCTGCTATAAGCACGTCCATGCTTTCAAATCTTTTGAGTACATACCAAGAAATGTGAATCCTGGGTCATATGATAATTTTGTTTTCAAGTACCTGAGGAACTGCCAACCTAATTTCCACAGTGGTTGCAACATTTTACAATGCCACCAATAATGTATAAGGGTTTCAATATCTACACGTCTTTTTTTTTCTTTTTTTTTTCTTTTTTAAAATAATATTAGCCATCCTAGTGAGTGTGAAGTAGTATCTCATTTGATGCAAAAGTATTTTGATGGGTTTTCAGGGACTTATGTTTGGCTTTGGCCACATAGTAAGTATGCCTCACACCTATTTAGAGGACACATAGACACTCACATCTTATTACTGATCATTCGATTATTTTTTCATGTGACTTTTTCTTTCTTGCTTTTGTGATTTGGCACATGTTCTTGACCATTTGTAGAACATCTGAGCCTCTCTTCATCCCCCTTGCTTGGCTAACTTCAATTTATCCTTCTGATCTAAATTCCTTCAATTTCCTCTAGGAAGTCACACTCTCATATACATTTTTTGCTAATTTGTCTGAATTACCTGTTGGTCTCTGAGCTCCTTGAGGGGAGGATTTATGATGATATTATTTCTGTATCCAGCCAGCACAGTGCCTGGAACAAAGTGGATAATAAATAAATTGTTGAACTGAATTGAAATGAAATTATGAAGATCAATTTAGATAATTATGCACCTTAACATCTTGTTCAGAAAGTCCAGTAGATGTTTGCAAAAGATTTTTTTTAATTGAAGTGAAGTGATTATGATCAGTTTAGTTCATCAATGTAGATACATAAAGAGGTGATTCGGACATGCATGCAGAATAATTGTAAGATATTTGCAAGCTCCAAAACATCTAAAAATTTGAAAAATATTATAATTTTGTTTTGAAATAGTTTGTTTACAAATAATTCATTTAATTATGATTGGCTATGTTTTCTCTGCAGTCATTACGCATACTTAGAATTTTCCCTAAATTAGAAGATACAACTCATGAAGTTTCTTCAAATCTACTTAAATTTTAATTAATTAATTTTTATGTGTTAACATATATAATTCAAAATTACCCATATTTACCACTTTCAAGTGTACAAGTAAGGAGTATTAATTATATTGACAATGTTGTGCTACCATCACAAAATCCATTACCAAAGCATTTTCATTGTCCTAAATGGAAATTCTGTATCTTTTAAGCAATAACTCCCCATTCTGTCCCACCTCAGTAGCCCCTGGTAATTTATGATCTACCTTCTCTCTATGTTAATTTGTGTATTCTAGGTATTTTATGTAAATGGAATCATGCAATATCTGTTTGTGTCAAGCTTATTACACTGAACAAGATGTCTTCTAGATTCATCCATTCTGTATCAGAAATTCATTGCTCTTTACAGTTGAGAAATATCCCATTGGATGTATATATCACATTTTGCTTATCTAATCATCTGTTGATGAACACTTGGGTTGCTTCCAATTTTTGGTCATTGTGAATAATGCTGCTATGAAAATAGGTGTATGAATATCTCATCAAGTCCCTGTTTTCAATTCTTTTGAATATATACCTAGAAATGGGACTGGTGGATCATCTGATAATCTAGTTTAACTTTCCAAGGAACCATAAAATTGTTTTCCATATCAGCTGCGCCATTTACATTCCCACAAACAATATATGATCCGTTTCTGTTCATCTTTGTGAAAACCTGTTATTTTTATTTTAAAAATAATATCCATCCTAGTGTGTTTGAAGTGGTATCTCATTGTGGTTTTGATTTGAATTCCCTGATGACTGCTGAAATTGAGCATATTTTTGTGTGTTGATTGGCTATTTGTATATTTTATTTGGGGGAAATTTCTATTCAAATCATTTGACTATTTATAAAATAGGCTGTTTTACTATTTTTTGTTGTTCAGCAGTAGTATTTGTTTATATATTCTGGATATAAATCTTTTATCAGATATATGATTTCACATTATATTTTCCCTTTATATATGTTGTTTTTTCACTAGGTTGATAATGTCTTTTGATGCACAAGTGTTTGTCATTTCTATGATGCCTATTTTACCTATTATTTCTTTTATTGCTTATGATTTTGGTGTCATATTTCAAAAATCACTAGGAAATACAAGGTCACTGAGGTTTTCCATTAAGAGTTTTACAGTTTTAGTTATGATTAGGTCCTTGATTGATTTTCAATTCATTTTTTGTCACTTTTAAAATTGTGAATTTTAACCTACATATATAACAGTGATAACTTTCAAAGTATGATCCAATAAGTAGTTAGAGAGCAAATTTCAAAGAATGCTATGGGTAACAGTTCCACAATTTCAGTTATTTCCATTATTGTAAAATATAACATATATACAGAAAAATGTTAACTTTCAAAGTACAGCTCAACAAGCAGTTATATAGGTAATTTAAAAAATGTTATGGATTACAGATCCACAGTTTCAGTTCTTTCCTTATTGTGAAGTATAAGATACATACAGAAAGGTGATAACTTCCAAATCACAATTCAACTAATAGCTATATAGTAAATTTCAAAGAATGTTATAGGTTACAGTTCCACTATTTCATTTATTTCCCTCTAGCTATTCTAATATCCTAGCATCTCATAAATACATATATATATATATTTGTATAAAGTTTCAGTATTTGTAATCCTTTGTTAAATCATATCTTATCTGTGGCTACCCCTTCCTCTTGTTTAATTACTTTCTTCATCTTCAAGGGTCCCTAGGCAGTGACCACCCTAACTTGTTCATACTGAAAGGGGGTGTTGACACTATGGGGAAGGGGGCTGCATATGATTGTTGCTCTTAAAGAGGCTGTTGCCTCTGGCTTTTAGGACTTGTCTGGCATAGGAATACTCTGGTGGATTTAAGTTTCTGAGAGATCAAACTTAGTGAGTGGGAGAGGTGGGGCAAGATGGTGGATTGGTGAGGTGTATGTTTTAGCTACTCCTCCAGGGAAGTAGGTAGAAAGCCAGGAACTGCGTGGACTGGACACCGCAGAGCAATCTGACTTTGGGCATACTTCATACAACACTCATGAAAATGTGGAACTGCTGAGATCAGTGAAACCTGTAAGTTTTTGCGGCCAGGGGACCCACGCCCCTCCCTACCAGGCTCAGTCCCATGGGAGGAGGGGCTGTCAGCGCCAGGAAGGAGAAGGGAGAACTGCAGTGGCAGCTCTTATTGGAAACTCATTCTATTGATCCAAACTCCAACCATAGATAGACTGAGACCAGACACCAGAGAACCTGAGAGCAGCCAGCCCAGCAGAGAGGAGACAGGCATAGCAAAAAAACAACAAGACAAACTCAAAAATAAAAGCGGATGCTTTTTGGAGTTCTGGTGAACATAGAAAGGGGAAGGGCAGAGCTCAGGCCCCGCAGGCTCATTTGCAAAACCCAAAGAAAAACTAATCTCTCTGCCCCCTGGATCTTTCCTTAATAGCCCTAATTGCTTTGTCTCTTAGCATTTCAATAACGCATTAGATCTGCCTGAAGGGCCCTTTGTTTTTAATCTTTTTTTCATTTTCTAAAACAATTACTCTAAGAAGCCCAATACAGAAAGCCTCAAAGACTTGCAATTTGGGCACCTCAAGACAAGAGCAGAACTGAGAGGTCTGAGACAAAAGGCAATAATCCAGCGGCTGAGAAAATTCACTAAACACCACAACTTCCCAAGAAAAGGGGGGTGTCTGCTCACAGCCATCATCCTGGTGGACAGGAAACACTCCTGCCCATCACCAGCCCCATAGCCCAGAGCTGCCCCAGACAACCGAATGTGACGGAAGTGCTTACAATCACACGCATACACCACAAAACTGGGTGTGGACATTAGCCTTCCCTGCACCCTCAGCTGGTTGTCCCAGACTTGGGAAGGTGGAGCAGTGGGAATTAACAAGCCCCATCCAGACATCATTTCAGCAGACTGGGAGCCTCCCCACACAGATCGGCAGCCCAGAACCACCCTGGGGGGATGGCACTCACCTGTGATATAGCACAGTCATCCTCAACAGAGGACCAAGGGGTGCAAGGCCTGGAAGAGGGACCCATTCACAGGTCTCAGGGGCCACACACCAATACCAAGGACTTGTGGGTCAGTGGCAGAGACAAACTGTGGCAGGACTGAACTGAAGGATTAGACTATTGCAGCAGCTTTAAAACTCCAGGAACACCAGGGAGATTTGGTTGTTAGAGCCTCCCCCCTCCCTGACTGCCCAGACACACACCCCTCATACAGGGTGGGCAACACCAACTACACACGCAAGCTTGGTACACCAACTGGACCCCACAAGAATTACTCCCCCACTCACCACAGAGGCAAAGTGGGGGAGAACTGGCTTGAGGGGAACAGGTTGCTTGCGGATGCCGCCTGCTGGTTAGTCACAGAAAGTGTACTCCACGAAGCTGTAGACCTGACAAATTAGAGATAAGGATTTCAATTGGTCTACAAATCCTAAAAGAACCCTACCAAGTTGAGCAAATGCCAAGAGGCCAAAAACAACAGAAAATTTTAAAACATATGAAAAAACCAGATGATATGGATAACCCAAGCCCAAGCACACAATTCAAAAGATCAGAAGAAATACAGTACTTAGAGCAACTAATTAAAGAACTAAAGATGAATGATGTGACCATGGCATGGGATTTAAAGGACATTAAGAAGACCCTAGAAGAGCATAAAGAAGATATTGCAAGACTAAATAAAAAAATAGATGATCTTATGTAAATTAAAGAAACTGTTGACCAAATTAAAAAGATTCTGGATACTCATAGGACAACACTAGAGGAAATGAACAATGAATCAGTGACCTGGAAGATGACAAAATGGAAAATAAAAACACAAAACAAAGAATGGGGAAAAAAATCAAAAAAATCGAAATGGACCTCAGGGATATGATAGATAATATAAAATGTCCAAATGTAAGACTCATTGGTGTTCCAGAAGGGGAAGAAAAGGGCAAAGGTCTAGGAAGAGTATTCAAAGAAATTGTTGGGGAAAACTTCCCAAATCTTCTAAACACCATAAATACACAAATCATAAATGCCCAGTGAACTCCAAATAGAATAAATCCAAATAAACCCACTCCGAGACATATTCTGATCACACTGTCAAACATGGAAGAGAAGGAGCAAGTTCTGAAAGCAGCAAGAGAAAAGCAATTCACCACATACAAAGGAAACAGCATAAGAATAAGTAGTGACTATTCAGCAGCCACCATGGAGGTGAGAAGGCAGTGGCATGACAAATTTAAAATTCATAGTGAGAAAAATTTCCAACCAAGAATACTTTATCCAGCAAAGCTCTCCTTCAAATTTGAGGGAGAGCTTAAATTTTTCAAAGAAAAACAAATGCTGAGGGATTTTGCTAATAAAAGACCTGCCCTACTTCAGATACTAAAGGGAGCCCTACAGACAGAGAAACAAAGAAAGGAGAGAGAGACATGGAGAAAGGTTCAGTACTAAAGAGATTCAGTATGGGTACATTAAAGGATATTAATAGAGAGAGGGAAAAATATATACAACAAACATAAACCAAAGGATAAGATGGCTGATTCAAGAAATGTCTTCATGGTTATAATGTTGAATGTAAATGGATAAAACTCAGCAATTAAATGGTATAGATTTGCAGAATGGATCAAAAAAAAAATGAACCATCAATATGCTGCATACAAGAAACTCATCTTAGACACAGGGACACAAAGAAATTGAAAGTGAAAGGATGGAAAAAATTATTTCATGCCAGCTACAGCCAAAAGAAAGCAGGTGTAGCAATATTAATCTCAGATAAAACAGATTTTAAATGCAGGGATGTTTTGAGAGACAAAGAAGGTCACTATATACTAAAAAAAGGGGCAATTCAACAAGAAGAAATAACAATCAAAAATGTTTATGCACCCAATCAAGGTGCCACAAAATACATGAGAGAAACACTGGCAAAACTAAAGGAAGCAATTGATGTTTCCACAATAATTGTGGGAGACTTCAACACATCACTCTCTCCTATAGATAGATCAACCAGACAGAAGACCAATAAGGAAATTGAAAACCTAAACAATCTGATAAATGAATTAGATTTAACAGACATCTATAGAACATTACATCCCAAATCACCAGGATACACATACTTCTCTAGTGCTCATGGGACTTTCTCCAGAATAGATCATATGTTGGGACATAAAACAAGGCTCAATAAATTTAAAAAGATTGAAATTATACAAAGCACATTCTCTGACCACAATGGAATACAATTAGAAGTCAATAACCCTAAGACACTTAGAAAATTCACAAATACCTGGAGGTTAAACAACACACTCCTAAACAATCAGTGGGTTAAGGAAGAAATAGGAAGAAAAATTGCTAAATATACAGAGATGAATGAAAATGAGAACACAACATACCAAAACCTATGGGATGCAGCAAAAGTGGTACTGAGGGGGAAATTTATAGCACTAAACACATATATTAAAAAGGAAGAAGGAGCCAAAATCAAAGAACTAATGGATCAACTGAAAAACCTAGAAAATGAACAGCAAACCAATCCTAAAACAAATAGAAGAAAAGAAATAACAAGGATTAAAGCCGAAATAAATGACATAGAGAAAAAAAAAAAAAAACAATAGAGAGGATAAATAACACCAAAAGTTAGTTCTTTGAGAAGATCAACAAGATTCACAAGCCCCTAGCTAGACTGACAAAATTGAAAAGAGAGAAGACCCATATAAACAAAATAATGAATGAGAAAGGTGACATTACTGCAGATCCCGAGGAAATTAAAAAAATTATGAGGGATCTATGAGCAACTGTATGGCAACAAACTGGATAATGTAGAGGAAATGGACAATTTTCTGGAAACATATGAACAACCTAGACTGACCAGAGAATAAACAGAAGACCTCAACCAACCCATCACAATCAAAGAGATCCAATCAGTCATCAAAAAGCCTCCCACAAATAAATGCCCAGGGCCAGATGGCTTCACAGGGGAATTCTACCAAACTTTCCAAAAAGAATTGACACCAATCTTACTTAAACTCTTTCAAAACATTGAAGAAAATGGAACACTACCTAATCCATTTTATGAAGCTAACATCAATCTAACACCAAAAGCAGGCAAAGATACTACAAAAAAGGAAAACTACCAGCCAATCTCCCTAATGAATATAGATACAAAAATCCTCAATGAAATACTTGCAAATCAAATCCAAAGACACATTAAAAAAATCATACACCATGACCAAGTGGGGTTCATTCCAGGCATGCAAGGATGGTTCAACATAAGAAAATCAATCAATGTATTACAACACATTAACAAATCAGAAGGGAAAAATCAAATGATCGTCTCAATAGATGCTTAAAAAGCATTCAACAAAATCCAACATCCGTTTTTGATAAAAACACTTCAAAAGGTAGGAATTGAAGGAAACTTCCTCAATATGATAAAGAGCATATACGAAAAACCCACAGCCAGCATAGTACTCAATGTTGAGAGACTGAACGTCTTCCCCCTAAGATCAGGAACAAGAGAAGAATGCCCACTATCACCACTGTTATTCAACATTGTGCTAGAAGTGGTAGCCAGGGCAATCTGGCAACACAAACAAATAAAAGGCATCCAAATTGGAAAGGAAGAAGTAAAACTGTCATTGTTTGCAGATGATATGATCTTATATCTGGAAAACCCCGAGAAATCAACGATACAGCTACTAGAGCTAATAAACAAATTTAGCAAAGTAGCAGGGTACAAGATTAATGCACATAAGTCAGTAATGTTTCTATATGCTAGAAATGAACAAACTGAAGAGACACTCAAGAAAAAGATACCATTTTCATAGCAACTAAAAAAATCAAGTACCTAGGAATAAACTTAACCAAAGATGTAAAAGACCAATACAAAGAAAACTACATAACTCTATTAAAAGAAATAGAAGGGGGACCTTAAAAAGTGGAAAAAAATTCCATGTTCATGGATAGGAAGGCTAAATGTCATTAAGATGTCAATTCTACCCAAACTCATCTACAGATTCAATGCAATCCCAATCAAAATTCCAACAACCTACTTTGCAGACTTGGAAAAGCTAGTAGTAAACTTTATTTGGAAAGGGAAAATGCCTCAAATTGCTAAAGACATTCTAAAAAAGAAAAAGCAAGTGGGAGGACTTACACTCCCTGACTTTGAAGCTTATTATAAAGCCACAGTTGCCAAAACAGCATGGTACTGGCACAAAGATAGACATGTAGGTCAATGGAATCGAATTGAGAATTCGGAGATAGACCCCCAGATCTATGGCCGACTGATCTTTGATAAGGCCCCCAAAGTCACTGAACTGGGTCATAATGGTCTTTTCAACAAATGGGGCTGGGAGAGTTGGATATCCATACCCAAAAGAATGAAAGAGGACCCCTACGTCACACCCTACACAAAAATTAAGTCAAAATGGACCAAAGATTTCAATATAAAAGAAAGCACCAAAAAACTCCTAGAAGATAATGTAGCAAAACATCTTCAAGACCTTGTATTAGGTGACCACTTCCTAGACCTTACACCCAAAGCACAAGCAACAAAAGAAAAAATAGATAAATGGGAACTCCTTAAGCTTAGAAGTTTCTGTACCTGAAAGGAATTTGTCAAAAAGGTAAAGAGGCAGCCAACTCAATTGGAAAAAGTTTTTGGAAACCATGTATCTGATAAAAGACTGATATCTTGCATATATAAAGAAATCCTACAACTCAATGATGATAGTACACACAGGCCAATTATAAAATGGGCAAAAGATATGAAAAGACAGTTCTCTGAAGGGGAAATACAAATGGCCAAGAAACACATGAAAAAATGTTCAGCTTCACTAGCTATTAGAGAGATGCAAATTAAGACCACAATGAGATACCATCTCACACCAATTAGAATGGCTGCCATTAAACAAACAGGAAACTACAAGTGCTGGAGGGGATGTGGAGAAATTGGAACTCTTATTCATTGTTGGTGGGACTGTATAATGGTTCAGCCACTCTGGAAGTCAGTCTGGCAGCTCCTTAGAAAACTAGATATAGAGATACCCTTCGATCCAGCGATTGCACCTCTCGGTATACACCCGGAAGATCAGAGAGCAGTGACACGAACAGATATCTGCCCGCCAATGTTCATAGCAGCGTTATTCACAATTGCCAAGAGATGGAAACAACCCAAATGTCCTTCAACAGATGAGTGGATAAAGAAAATGTGGTATATACACACGATGGAATACTACACAGCAATAAGAAGGAACGGTGTTGTGAAACATATGACAACATGGATAAACCTTGAAGACATAATGCTGAGCGAAATAAGCCAGGCACAAAAAGAGAAATATTATATGCTACCACTAATGTGAACTTTGAAAAATGTAAAACAAATGGTTTATAATGTAGAATGTAGGGGAACTAGCGATAAAGAGCAGTTAAGGAAGGGGAACAATAATCCAAGAAGAACAGATAAGCTTTCATCGGTAAATTTAATGTTCTGGGAATGCCCAGGAATGACTATGGTCTGTTAATTTCTGATGGGTATAGTAGGACCAAGTTCACAGAAATGTTGCTATATTAGGTTACTTTCTTGGGGTAGAGTTAGAAAACATTGGAAGTAAAGTAGTTATCTTAGGTTAGTTGTTTTTTTCTTACTCCCTTGTTATGGTCTCTTTGAAATGTTCTTTTATTGTATGTTTTTTTATTTTTTTATTTTTTTTATTTTTCATACAGTTGATTTAGAAAAAAAAGTTAAAAAAAAAAAAACAAGGAAAAAAATATGCAGAGCCCCCTTGAGGAGCTGGTGGAGAATTCAGGGGTATTGGCCTGCCCTACCTCGATGGTTGCTAACATGCCCACAGACATAGGGGACTGGTGGTTTCATGGATTGAGCCCTCTACCATGGAATTTGCCCTTGGGAAGACTGTTGCTGCAAAGGAGAGGCTAGGCCTCCCTATAATTGTGCCTAAGAGCCTCTTCCCGAATGCCTCTTTGTTGCTCAGATGTGGCCCTCTCTCTCTAGCTAACCCAACTTGAAAGGTGAAATCACTGCCCTCCCCCCTATGTGGGATCAGACACCCAGGGGAGTGAATCTCCCTGGCAATGTGGAATATGACTCCCAGGGGGAATGTAGACCCAGCATTGTGGGATGGAGAAAATCTTCTTGACCAAAAGGGGGATGTGAAAGGAAATGAAATAAGCTTCAGTGGCAGAGAGATTCCAAAAGGAGCCGAGAGGTCACTCTGGTGGGCACTCTTATGCACAATATAGACAACCCTTTTTAGGTTCTAATGAATTGGGGTAGCTAGTGGTGGATACCTGAAACTATCAAACTACAACCCAGAACTCATGAATCTTGAAGACAATTGTATAAAAATGTGGCTTATGGGGGGGGGGGGACAGTGGGATTGGGGGGCCCATGGGGATCACACTCCCGTTTGTCTAGTTTGTGGATGGATGAGTGGAAAGGTGGGGGAAGGAAACAAACAAACAGACAAGGGCGCCCAGTGTTCTTTTTTACTTTAGTTGCTCCTTTTCACTTTAATTATTATTCTGGTTATTTTTGTGTGTGTGGTAATGAGGGTGTCGGGGATTGATTTTGGTAATGAATGTACAACTATGTAATGGTACTGTGAACAATCAAATGTACGATTTGTTTTGTATGACTGCGTGGTATGTGAATATATCTCAATAAAATGAATAATAAAAAAAACTTAGTGAGTGAATCTTTTATAAAATCTCATATAGGGACCTAGGTATTTCAGAACTACTGTTGGTAAGAACATGGCATACTGTTCCCATTTGGGAAATCTAGCTGGAGCTTGCATTAAAGAAACCTCCAGGATTGCCTCTCAACTCTATCTGAGATCTTTTGGCCACTGTAATCTTATTTTGTTACCTTTCTTTCCCCCCTTTCAGTCAGGTAGGCATTTTTAATCCCTTGATGCCAGGGCCAGGCTCATTCCTGGGAGTCATGTCCCTTTTGCCAGGGAGATTCATACCCCTTGGAGTCATGTCCCTTGTGCTGGGGAGGTTAATGAATTTATTTGTGAGGTTGGACTTAGAGAGAGAAAGTCCACATCTGAGCAACAAAAGAGATTCCCTGGAGGTGCCTCTTAGGCATAATTATAGGAAGGCTTAGCCTCCCATTTACAGCCCTTAGTCTCACAAGAGCAAGCCTCAAGTTGAGGGCCTGGGTTCCTAATTTTGCATAATGTAGAATCTGTTCCAAGTTAAATAGTTTCTCACATTATCTTCACTAAGATGTTCAATCATTATTACTCTCAATTTTAAACAATTACCATAACATAAAACATCCCAAAGCTCTTATCAGCTGCTAATTATTCATTCCTAGTGTTAGTGTACTGCTGGTAAGATATTCATATTAAATATAGTCTATAATTTGTAATGGGTAGTGTTTTCATATATCACTCTGTTATTAACTCTATCCCAGTGTCATACCTTAAAGTAAATCCTGGTAACAATTTATTTATGTTTCTAGTGCTACTTTATGGGTTACATGCCTTTAAACAACCACTTTTGAACCCGTTCACCTTCAATATGGGACAGATACTTATAATCCCATTAATGAACCATAATCACACCTGTCCATTCTCATTCCATTAAGTTTACCCTCTTTATCATGTCTGTACATATTAGATTATCATTACCCCTTCACTAGCTTCTGTCTATCTCTAGGTCCCCTATATTCTACATTATAAGACACATTTTATATTATTTTGGAGTTCACATTAGGGGTAACATACAATATTTCTCCTTTTGTGTCTGGCTTATTTCACTCACCATTATGTATACAAGGTTCATTCATGTTGTCATATGTTTCAAGACCTCATTCCTTCTTACTGCTGCATAGTATTCCATTGAATCTATATACTACATTTTGTTTATCCATTCTTCTGCTGAAGAACACTTGGATTCTTTCCATCTCTTGGCAATTGTGAACAATGCCGTTATGAACATTGGTCCACAGATGTCTGTTAGTGTGACTGTTTTCAGATTTTCTGGATATATACGAAGACGTGAAATTGCCAGACTGTAGGGTAACTAGATATCTAGTATTCTGAGAAACCACCAAACTGTCTTCCACAGTGGCTGTAAAATTATACAGCCCCACCATCTATGAGTAAGAGTTCCAATTTCTCCACATCCTATCCAGCATTTGTAGTTTCCTGTTTGTTTAATGGCAGCCATTCTTGTCGGTGTGAGATGATATCTCATTGTTGTCATGGTTTGCATTTCCCTAATAGCTAGTGAATATGAACATTTTTTCACGTGTTTTTTTTTTTTTTTTTTAGCTATTTGTATTTCCTGTTTGGAGAAATGTCTTTTCATATCTTTTGCCCATTTTATAATTGGGCTGTTTGTACTGTTGTCATTGAGTTGTAAGATTTCTTTCTATATGCAAGACATCAGTCTCTTATCAGATACTTGGTTTCCAAATGTTTTCTCCCATTGCATTGGCTGCATCTTGATGTTTTTGACAAATTCCTTTGAGGTACAGAAGCTTTTGATTTTGAGAATTTCCCATTTATCTATTTTTTCTTTCATTACTTGTCCTTTGGGTGTAAGGTTTAAAAAGCTACCTCTTGTACTAGTCCTTGAAGATGTTTCCCTACAATATCTTCTAGGAGTTTGATGGTACTGTCTCTTATATTGAAGTCTTTAATCCACCGTGACTTAATTTTTGTATATGGTGTGAGATATGTGTCCTCTTTCATTCTTTTGGACATGTATGTCCAGCGCCATTTGTTGAGGAAACTGTTCTGTCCCAGTTCAGTCTATTTGGGGGCCTTGTCAAAAATCAGTTGACCATATATCTGGGAGTCTATTTTGGAACTCTCAATTTGATTCCATTGACAAACATGTCTATCTTTGTGCCAATACTATGCTCTTTTGATTACTGTGGCTTTATAGTAGTCTTCAAAAGCAGGAAGCCCTCCTACTTCATTTCCTTTTTAAAATGTTTTTAGCAATTCAAGGCCCTTTTCTCTTCCAAATAAATTTCATGATTAGCTTTTCCAAGTCTACAAAGTAGCTTGTTGGGATTTTGATTGAAATTGCATTGAATCTGTAGATAAGTTTGGGTAGAGTTGACATCTTAATGATGTTTAGCCTTCCTAGCAATGAACAGGGAATATCTTTCCACTTCTTTAGGTTCCCTTTTATTCCTTTCAGGAAAGTTATGTGATTTTCTGTGTAGAGGTCTTTTACATCCTTGGTTACATTTATTCCTAGGTACTTGATTTTTTTCATTGCTATTGTGAATGACATTATTTTCTTAAGTGTTTTTTCAGTTAGGTCATTACTAGTGTATAGGAATGCTACTTACTTTTGCACACTAACATGTATCTTGCCACCTTGCTGAATTTGTTTATTAGCTCATGTAGCTATGTCATCAGTTTCTCAAGATTTTCCAAATATGAGATCATGTCATCTGCAAATAATGACAGCTGTACTTCTTCCTTTCCAATTTGGATGCATTGTATTTCTTTGTCTTACTGGATTTCTCTGGCTAGAACTTCTAGCACAATGTTGAATAACAGTGGCAACAGTGGGCATTCTTGTCTTGTTCCTGATCTTAGGGGGAAGGCTTTCAGTCTCTTACCATTGAGTACTATGCTGGCTGTGGGTTTTTCATATATGCTCTTTATCATATTGAGGAAGTTTCCATCAACTCCTACCTTTTGAAGTGATTTTGTCAAAAAACGACATGGAATTTTGTCAAATGCTTTTTCAGTATCTATTGAGATAATCATTTGATTTTCCTCTTTTGATTTATTAATGTGTTGTATTACATTGATTGATTTTGTTATGTTGAACCATCCTTGCATGCCTGGAACGAACCCCACTTTGTTGTGGTGTATGATTTTTTTAATGTGTCTTTGTATTTGATTTGCAAGTATTTTGTTGGGAATTTTTGTATCTATATTCATTAGGGAGATTGGCCTGTAGTTGTCCTTTCTTGTTGCATCTTTATCTGGTTTTGGTATTAGATTGATGTTGGCTTCATAAAATGAGTTATGTAGTGTTCCATTTTCTACAATTTTTGAAAGAGTTTGAGCAGGAGTGGTGTCATCTCTTTTTGGATAGTTTGGTAAAATTCCCCTCTGAAGCCATCTGGCACTGGGCTTTTATTTGTAAGAGGCATTTTAATGACCGATTGGATCTCTTTACTTGTGATTGGTTTGAAGAGGTCTTCTATTTCTTCTTAGGTAAGTCTTGGCTGTTCATGTGTTTCCAGGAACTTATCCATTTCATCTAAATTGTCTAGTTTGTTGACATATAGTTGTTCATTGCATCCTCTGGTGATTTTTTAAAATTTCTTCAGGAGCCACAGTTATGTCCCCTTCTCATTTATGACTTTGTTTATTTGAATCTTCTCTCTTTTTGACTTTGTCAATCTAGCTAGTTTTGTCAATCTTGTTGATTTTCTCAAAGAACCAACTTTTAGTTTTATTTATTCTCTGTCATTTTTTTCTTTTCCATATCATTTATTTCTGCTTTAATCTTTGTTATTTATTTTCTTCTACTTGCTTTAGGGTTAGTTTGCTGATCATTTTCTAGCTTCTTCCATTGTTCCATTAGTCCTTTGATTTTAGCTCTTTCTTCCTTTTTAATGCATGCATTTAGAGCTATAACTTTCCCCCTCAGCACTGCCATTTTGTTCTTGCTTTCATTCATCTGTAGATATTTAGCAATCTCTCTTGAAATTTATTCTTTGACCCACTGATTGTTTAGGAGTGTGTTGTTCAACCTCCACATATTTGTGAATGTTCTGGTTCTTTAATGGTTATTGACTTCTGGTTGTATTCCATTGTGGTGAGAGAATGTGTTTTGAATAATTTCAACATTTTTAAATTTATTAAGACTTGTTTTCTGTCCCAGCATATGATCTATCATGGAGAATGTTCCATGAGCATTAGAGAAGAATGTATATACTGGTAATTTGGGATGTATCACTCTATATATGTCTGTTAAGTCTTATTCATTTATCACATTGTTCAAGTTCTCAATTTCCTTACAGGCCCTCTGTGTGTTTGTTCTATCTATAGAAGAGACTGGTCTATTGGAGTCTCCCATGATTATTGTAGAAACATGTATTGCTTCTTTCAGTTTTGCCAATGTTTGTGTCTTGTACTTTGGAGCACCTTGATTGGGTGCATAAACATTTATGATTGTTATTTCTTCTTGGTGAATTGTCCCTTTTATTAGTATGTAGTGTACTTCTTTGTCTCTTATGACATCTTTGCATTTAAAATCTATTTTATCTGAAGTTAGTATTGCTACCCCTGCTTTCTTTCAGCTGTAAGTTTGTGTGGAATATTTTTTCCCATCATTTCACTTTCAATCTCTTTGTGTCACTGGTTCTAAGATGAGTCTCTTGTAAATAGCATATTAATATTTCATACTTTTTAATCCACTCTGTCAATTTATATCTTTTAATTGGGGACTTTAATCCATTCACATTCAATGTTATTACTGTGAAGGCAGTTCTTGAATCAGCCATTTTATCCTTTGTTTTTTATTCATCAGATCTGTTTTTCTCCCTCTCTCTTTATTTCCTTTAAGTTACCCTTACTAATACTCTTCAGTTCTGTGCCCTTCTTCAGGCCACTCTCTCCTTTTTATTTTTCTCAGCCATGTTAGAAACAGAGTTGTACCTGGAAGAAAACAAAGGTTCACCTGATTGTGGAGGAGAAAAGAAATTTATTTTCATTCTTGCAATAATGGGTGCATGACCAAAAGAAAATGGAATGGTTGGCACCTTGAAAAAAAGAAAGCAGAACAATTTATTTCCTAAGCCTAACATGCAGGTTCCTCCCCTTTCCCCATTAGCTGGGTACTCCAGAGGTTACAGTCTATCCAAGAGAGCTGACTAACCCACCTTTGATTATACCTCATATTCCTTCACATTTCAGTGACCTTGGTTGTTACTTGTTTTTACTTAGATAAGGAGCTGGCATTAACTCTAGGTTTATGTCAGAGGCCCTTTTTTCCCTCTAATCACAGAGTCAGTTTGTGCTAGTTGTGTTTAGTTTTTATTTCCCCTATTCCATGTCACCTTTATGTGAAAGCTAAACTTAACCCTTTTCTTACAGATTCCCCCCTCTTTCTTTGAAGCTTCTTTTAGTTTCCACATTTTAGTTTCTTAAATATGTTAAGAGCTGTTTTACATTCTTTCTCATAGAGGTCTTCCTCTTTGAGGGGGTATATGTTGTTTTGCTTATACTGCATGGGCATTTGTTTGCTTAGGGTGGTTTTAATGAGTTTTTGAGCCAAACCTTGGGCACATGGGATGATGCAGCATCCAACTGTTGTGAATACTCCAGCTGAAATGATAAGGGAAGTTAAGATAGTGCAACTCCTTTCCATTTTCCGAATTAGTTTTCCAACCATTCTGTGAATGGGTTGTTAATGCCAGAATTTCTTGCTAATTCCTTAGATAAGGCTTTTAAGCCCTGTAAAGCCTTTGTGATGGTTCCATCTAGTGCCATATTATTGGGGATAAACGTGCAACAACTACACCCAATCATAACACAGACTCCTCCTTTTTTAGCCAACATTATATTTAGGGCCATTCTATTTTCCCACACCATTCAGCTAGTAGGATTTAGCTGTTCCACTATTTCCTTAGTTGCATTTCTGGTGTAATTGATAAATCTTTGTTGATTATAATATATATATAATTAATCTAATCCACATTTTTGTGAATAGTAACCCACCAGAATAAAAATGATTCAAACCCTACAGCTACTTGTTTTCTGGCCTTAAATTCATTTGGGATTCCCCAGGGAACTCCTGTACTATTTAGATAAATTCATTCATTAAAGGATACAGGTATATTTTTTTGTATTCTTTTTTTTTTCTTTTTCAGTACTTTGCATTTTCTTTTTCTTTACAAATGCTAGGGTGAACGGGATAGCCAATTGAATCAGAGCACAGGTCCCTCCTCATTTTTTAGGTAATGTTGGCCAGAGGATGCCCTTTCTGCAGTACCACCAGAGGTCTGCTTGGGGTATAGTTAAACTGGAGAAATTGCCATATTCCACACTTGTGTACACAAGGCCATGTTTCCAAGATCCTCAAGCCCTTCTTCCCATCTATAGAGACAGGCAGAATGGTTTGCTGGACCGAGGCAAGAAGATGGTATAACCTTGATGTTTCCCTTCCTAACTGGAGGGAAGAGAGAGGACAACATACTATAATTTTCACCAGGAGTAACATTTTCAAAGAGGAGTACTGTATTAGTTAGGCTACTCTAGGGAAATAGAAGCAATGAGTGATATATATGAATATAAGACTTATAAAAGTGTCTCATGCAATTGTGGGTATGCATGAGTCCAAATTCTGTAGGGCAGGCAGCAAAGTGGCAATTCCAATGAAGATGTTCAATGAACACCTCAGGAAATGAACTGACAACTTTGACAAACTACTCAGGAAATGAACTGGCAATGTCGACGAATGTATTCGATGAACTCCTCAGGAAATGAGCTGACAACTTTGATGAACTCCTCAGGAAATGCTTTGCTGGTCAGCTGAAGAAGTGAAGGTCCTCTCTCTGTCTCACTTAAAAGTCTTCAACCAGTTGGATTAAATCCAGCCAACTACATTCTCTCATTGTGGAAGACAGGCCCTTCATTGATCATCAGTCACAGCTGCAGCCAATTGACTAAAGATTTAATAAACCAGCCTGTTGCTTTATTAACCAGCCACAAATGTCCTCACAGCAACAGTTAGGGCAGTGGTTGCTCAACCAGACAGCTGTGTAGAATCACCTGGCCAAGTTGACACATGAACCTAACCATCACAAGTACCATACACTTAAACTCCTTTTTATGCTTTTCCAAACCTAACGGAAAGGGCACAATCTGAGCAATGGGTCAGCTTGTTGCACAAGCATAACAGTTGCTTTGGTTTAGACTCTGGGCTGTATATTTGACCCATTCTACGAAGGCATTTGAATTTTCATAACCTGTCTCTATTTCTATGGTCTGCTTTAAGTCTTCTGCCTTGAGTATTCTAATGATTTTGGGATCATTCTGAACTGGGGAGCTGGTCTCTAGCTAAGTTTTCCCTGGTGTCACTGACAAACTAACTGGAGAAGACATTTTTGGGAGCACATTTGTTGGGGAGGGGAGGACCTGTATAGAGAACATTCCCAGAGGTTCCTTACCAGTGACATCTGCTCCCATTCCATAATTTTGACTAACCTGCTTATTTGCTCCTTAATGGTTATTATTACTGGGTTACACTGGAGGTTTTTGCAATCTGGTTGGGCATTACCTTTGTAAAAAGTTATTTTATCTTTTAATGGTTTTTGTTTTGAACTGGGTGAGACCCATCCCTTATCCAAATGGTGGATCAAGTGATACAAGGGTCAGTTATCTCAAAGTTCTACCTTCAAATGTTCACTGCTCACACAACCTAAAGTAATTTCGGTGGAGAATAAAAAATATATATTCAGGGCCCCCTGAAGAGCTATGAGAGGATGCAGAGGTGTTGGACTTCCACACCTGGATTGTTGCTGATGTTCTTACAAACATTGGGGACTGACAGCTTGATGTGCTGAGCCTTCTCTCTTGGGGCTGGCCCCTATGAAGCTTGTTGCTGCAAGGAGAGGCTAAACCTGCTTATAATTGTGCCTAAGAGTTTCCCCCTGAGTGCCTCTTTTTTGCTCAGATGTGGCCCTCTCTTGAACTAAGCCACCTGTGTGGGTGATCTCACTGCCCTCCCCCCTACATTTCAAATGGAGTCTAGAGGTCACTGTGGTGGACATTCTTACACACTATATGGATAACACATGTTAGGTTTTAATATATTGGAATAGCTAGAAGTAAATACCTGAAACTACCAAACTCCAATACAGTAGCCTTGATTCTTGAAGATTATTGTATAACAATGTCGATTACAAGGGGTGACAGTGTGACTGTGAAAACCTTGTGGATCACACTCCCTTTATCCAGTGTATGGATGGATGAATAGAAAAAATGGGGACAAAACCTAAATGAAAAATAGGGTGGGATGGGGATGATTTGGGTGTTCTTTTTTATTTTTATTTTTTATTCTTATTCTGATTCTTTGTGGTGTAAGGAAAATGTTCAAAAATAGATTGGGGTGATGAATGCAGAACTATAAGATGGTACTGTGAACAGTTGACTGCACACCATGGATGATTGTACGGTATGTGAATATATCTCAATGAAACTAAATTTAAAACAAAACAAACAAAAAAACAACAAAAGATGACATTAAGAGTAATAGAAAAAAATGACAAAATGAATGTAAGAGAAGAGCTAACCTGACAGCGTGGGAGAGCTTTTCACCTGTGGCTTTCAGTTCCCACTAATTCTTCTGCTCACCTGCCTTGGGCAGACACTCAGTCTCTCTGATGGCTAGAAAGGGAAGGGGCTGGAAGAAACCTCCATGGTCCCTTCTGCTTCCAATACCTGGAAGCTTTTTGTGTCCACCTCTGAAACAAGTTCACACCAGGGATTGTCCTACCACACATGCTAATTGGAATAAGGCATTTTCCTTGCTTGAAGCTCTTTGGTGGATCCTGCAACTTTGAGGGTAAGGGCAAGCTCTTTCTTCCAGAACATCAACCAGTTGCATCCACTTACCCCATAATGTCAACAGTGCTTTTCAACATGAAGAAGTTAGAATAGCCATTACCCAAATATTCCTAAAGGCTGAGAATATGATCAAAAGAAAGGGAGGATTTGAAATAGAGAACTTAGAATTTAACAAATCATTATGACTACCGAATCATTATATAGATATTTCTTTTTAGTTTCTAGTGTATTAAAACAGCCAAAAGGAAATGCCAGAAATTGTGGAACTGTAACCCATACTGCACTTTGAAATTTGCTTTATAACTACCCGTTCAACTGTGTTTTGAAATTTATCACTTTTCTGTATATTTGTTATACTTCACAATAAAAAATGTTAAACAACAAAAAAGTTCACTGCTCATAAGTTCTGCTTCTTTCTTGAAAAGTTTTACATAGATACTTATTTTTCTCTCTTAGCCATTGCTGATGTTCTAGGTCCCCACAGTTTATTACCTGGCAGGCTTCAAACTGCATGGTTTGGGACTTCAACCTTTGGTTACATTTACTACCAATTTGATGGGACTTGTGCCCCTACCATGGAACAAAATAGCTAGTATAATTATTTTCATTTTTAGGTTGAACTTTAAACTGTTCATTAAAAAAATGATGAAATCATTGTGGGTTAGAGTCTACCCTTTACAAATGTGACCAGGGCCACTATTAGTTTTGGTAGGATTAGTAAAATACAAGGTTTAGCCCATCCCTTCTCCTTTTCCCAATATACCCTCTCAGTTATTGTCTTTCTATAGGAATCCTCAAGGTATCTGAGGTTGAAGTTATTTTCCAGGATTCAGGCTGAGTTGCTGGGTACTTATCATCTGTTTCAGGTACTGGTCCCTTCACTCAGGTATAATGAGTCCAGCCTCTTTCTGCTGTTCAGACTGCCATTTCAGTTGTCAGCAGGAATTGAAAGGGTCCTTCCCAGGACAGATGAAGTTTGGATCCCTTCCACAACTTGATCAGGACCCAGCTGCCAGGTTGGTGTTGATGGACAGCCAGTTCAAGAGGCAGGGTCTGGGCCAGCAAACCACAAAGCCTGAGAGATGATCAAGTAGAAGATAAGGCCAGTATATAATTCTTTTTTTATTCATTTTTATTGAGATATATTCACATACCATGCAGTCATACAAAACAAAGTGAACATTAAGTTGTTTACAGTACCATTATATAGTTGTGAATTCATCACCAAAATTAATTTTTGACATTTTCATTACCAGACACACAAAAGCAATAAGAATAAAAACCAAAGTGAGAAAGAACAACCAAAGTAAAAAAGAACACTGGGTGCCTTCCCTTTTTTTTTTCTTTTTTTCTCCCCCATTTTTCTACTCCTCCATCCATAAACTGGACAAAGGGGAGTGTGGTCCATACGGCTTTCCCAATCACATTGTCACCCCTCATATACTACATTTTTATACAATTGTCTACACGATTCATGGGTTCTGGGTTGTAGTTTGATAGTTTCAGGTATTTACTGCTAGCTATTCCAATTCATTAGAACCTAAAAAGGGTTGTCTATATTGTGCATAAAAGTGCCCACCAGAGTGACCTCTCAGCTCCTTTTGGAATCTCTGCCACTGAAGCTTATTTCATTTCCTTCCACATCCCCCTTTTGGTCACAAGATGTTCTCCATCCCACAATGCTGGGTCTAGATTCCTCCCTGGGAGTCATATTCCATGTTGCCAGGGAGATTCACTCCCCTGGGTGTCAGATCCCATGTAAGGGGGAGGGCAGTGATTTCACCAGCCAAGTTGGCTTAGCTAGAGAGAGGGCCACATCTGAGCAACAATGAGGCATTCAGAAGGAGGCTCTTAGGCACAATTATAGGCAGGCCTAGCCTCACCTTTGCAGCAACAGTCTTGCCAAGGGCAAATCCTGTGGTAGAGAGCTCACTCCATCAAGCCACCAGTCCCCTATGTCTGTGAGCAGATCAGCAACCATCAAGGTGGGGAAGCCCAACACCCCTGCATTCTCCACCAGCTCCTCAAGGGGGCTCTGCATATTTTTTCATTTTTTTAATTAACTCTTTTTTAAAAAATTAACTATATCAAAAAAATTTTTTAAAAAGATATACAAGAAGAAAACATTTCAAACAATCCATAACATAGGAGTAAAAGTAACCTAAAGTAACTACTTTACTTCCAACATGTTCCTACTCTACCCCAAGAAAATAACCTAATATAACAACATTTCTGTGAACTTATTCCTACAATCTCCATCAGAAATTAACAAACCATAGTCACTCCTGGGCATTCCCAGAATGTTAAATTTGCTCACAATAGCTTATCTGTTCACACTGGGTTATCTTTCCCCCTTCATTAATTGTTCTCTATTGCTAGTTCCCCTACATTCTACATTATAAACCATTTATTTTAGGAGTGTGTTGTTTAACCTCCAGGTGTTTGTTAATTTTCTAAGTCTCTGATGGTTATTGACTTCTGATTGTATTCCACTGTGGTCAGAGAATGTGCTTTGAATAACTTCAATTTTTTTTTAAAATTTATTGAGGCTTGTTTTATGTCTCAACATATGGTCTATTCTGGAAAAAGTTCCGTTATCACTAGAGAAGAATGTGTATCCTGGTGATTTGGGATGTAATGTTCTACATATGTCTGTTAAATCAAATTCAGTTATCAGATTGTTTAGGTTTTCAATTTCCTTATTGGTCTGCTGTCTGGATGTTCTATCTATAGTAGAGAGTGATCTGTTCAAGTCTCCCACAATTATTGTGGAAACATCAATTGCTTCCTTTAGATTTGCCAGTGTTTGTCTCGTGTGTTTTGTGGCACCATGGGTGCATAAATATTTATGATTGTTATTTCTTCTTGTTTAATTGCCCCCTTTATTAGTATGTAGTGACCTTCTTTGTCTCTCATGACATCCTTGCATTTAAAGTCTATTTTATCTAAGATTAATATTGCTACTCCAGCGTTCTTTTTGCTGTAGCTTGCATGAAATATTTTTTCCCATCCTTTCACTTTCAATTTCTTTGTGTCCCTGTGTCTAAGATGAGTCTCTTGCATGCAACATATTGATGGTTCATATTTTTTGATTCACTCTGCCAATCTCTATCTTTTAATTGGGGAGTTTAATCCATTTACATTCAATGTTATTACTGTGAAGGCATTTCTTGTATTAGCCATCCTATCCTTTCGTTTATGTTTGTCAGATACATTTTTTCCCTCTCTCTTTTATTGACCTTTAATGAACCAATGTTGAGTCTCTTTAGCACTGAACCTTTCCCTATATCTCTCTCTCCTTTCTTTGTTTCTCTGTCAGTTGGGCTCCCTTTAGTATCTGAACTAAGGCAGGTCTTTTATTAGTAAAATCTCTCAGCACCTGTTTGCCTGTGAAAAATTTAAGCTCTCCCTCAAATTTGAAGGAGAGCTTTGCTACGTAAAGTATTCTTGGTTGGAAATTTTTCTCTCTCAGAATTTTAAATATGTCATGCCAATGCCTTCTCACCTCCATGGTGGCTGCTGAATAGTCACTACTTAGTCTTATGTTGTTTCCTTTGTATGTGGTGAATTGCTTTTATACTGCTGCTTCCAGAACTTTCTCCTTCTCTTCAGTATTTGGAAGTCTGATCAGAATATGTCTCAGAGTGGGTTTATTTGGATTTATTCTATTTGGAGTTCACTGGGCATTTATGCTTTGTGTATTTATGTTGTGTAGAAGGTTTGGAAAGTTTTCCCCAACACTTTCTTTGAATACTCTTTCTAGACTTTTACTCTTCTCTTCCCCTTCTGGGACACCAATGAGTCTTATATTTGGATGTTTTATCTTATCTGTCATATCCCTGAGGTCCATTTTGATTTCTTTTTTATTTTTTCCCAACTCTATCTTTTGTTCTTTCATATTCCGTTCTGTTGTCCTTGAAGTCGCTGGTTTGCTGTTTAGCTTCCTCTAATCTTGTACAATGAGTATCCATAATCTTTTTAATTTGGTCAACAGTTTCTTTAATTTCCATAAGATCATCTATTTTTTAAATTTACTCTTGCAATTTCTTCTTTATGCTCTTCTAGGTTCTTCTTCATGTCCTTTATATCCTGTGCCATGTTCTTCTTCATGTCCTATATTTCCTTTGCCATGCTCTCATTGCTTGTCTTTAGTTCTTTGATTAATTGCTCCAAGTACTGTGTCTCCTCTGATCTTTTGATTTGGGTGTTTGGGCTTGGATTATCCATAGCATCTGTTTTTTTCATATGCTTTAAAATTTTCTGTTGCTTTTGACCTCTTGGCATTTGCTTAACTTGATAGGGTTCTTTTAGGATATGTAGGATTATTCAAAGACTAATCTCTGACTTGTCAAATCTACAGCTTGGTGGCATACACTTTAACTAACCAGCAGATGGCATCTGCAAGTCACCTATTCCCCTCAAGTCAGTTCTTCCAAACTCTTGTCTTTGCGTTGTGTGGGGGTCTGATTCTTGTGGGGTCCAATTGGTGCACTAAGTTTGGTGTGTTGTTGGTGCTGTCTGCTGTGAATGTGGGGCGTGTGTCTGAGTGGTTAGGGAGGGAGGGTGGCTTTAATAATCAAATCTACCAGGTGTTCCTGGAGATTTTAGGGTGCTGCAAGAGTCTAAACCTTCATTTCAGTCTCACCACAGATTGTCTCTGCTGCTGACCCTTGGTATTAGTTTATGGTCCCTGGGATTTCTGAGTGGGTCCCTCTTCCAAGCCATGCCCTTCTAGGGCCTCTGCTGAGGGAAGGTTGTGCTATGTCACATGTGTGTGCCATCCTTCAAGGGAAGTTCTGGGCCACCAGGCTATGTAGGTGTGTTCCCAGCCTGCTGTAAGGATGACTGTATGGGGCATGTTAGTTTCCCTCCTTTCACACAGCTCCATCTTCCCAGGTCTGGGACAATTAGCTGTGGGTGCATGAAAGGCTATTGTCCACACCTGATATTGTGGCATGTGTGTATGTTGCTGGAAACAGTTCTTGTCACACTGGGATTTTTGGCATGGCTCTGAACTGTGGCACCAGTGCTGGGCAGGAGCATTCCCAACCTGCCAGGAAGATGGCTGAAAGAGGCATGGTTATTTTCCCCTTTTGGCTCACCTCTGCCTTCCTCACTCCAAGACAGTTAGCAGTGGGTGTGTGAAAGGCTATCTTCCACACCAGATATTGAGGTGTTCACACAGCCCATTCCTGCCACACTTCACTGTGTGGTTCTTGCTGCTGTATCTGTAGCCAATTTTGGGTTGTTTAAAAAAGAACTAGTCTGCCTCCAAACACCAACTCATGGTTTCCCCACACCACAGCATGGCTGTTAGATGTTCAGCAGGCTCACTCACTCATTTCAGAATGCAGACTCCCAGTTTCACCAAGTGCATGGTCCCTGTGGATTTAGCAGACCATGTCCAGCTGGTGCATCACTGGAACTGGTGTTCTGGGTCACTTTATGGCTTTTATCTAGTATTTTTCATGGAGGTGTTTTTCTGCCCTGTCTCTCCTAGCCACCATCTTAGGTTCTCTCAGTATATCATTCTTAAGAAAAAGATCTTTTGAATCTAGGGAAGGGAGTTCTCCAGTCCTGGGAAAAGGCAAACCAAAATGCATTTCATAAGGTAAATTCCCAATTCTTTTCTAAGGGCAGTCCTAATCCTTAATAAGGATATAGGTAAGCATTTGATCCAGGGTAACTTGTCTCCAAGACTAATTTATAAAGATATTTTTTTAGGGTTTGATTCATTCTCTCCACTCTCCCAAAGGATGGCAGATGCCAGGGTGTATGGAAGTCCCAGGTAACACCCAAGCTACCCATAATGTTCTGCAACACACAGAAGGTAAAGTGGCTACTGTTGTCTGAATCTATATTTTTCACTAACCCATAACAGGGAATGATTTATTGAAGGATAATTTTAGAAGTTCCTGATGCTGTACCTGAGCTAGACAATAGGCTCCACCCATCCTGTTAGATGATCTACAATAATCAGATTGTACTTTAGTTGACCAATTGGTATTTCAGTGTAATCAACCTGAATACTTTGGAATGGTCTGAAGACAGGCTCTCTTATCCCTTGTACTTGTTTTCTTAAGAACTTTTAATTAACTTTTGGACAAATTATGCACTGTTCACATATTTGTTTAGTTACTGTATAAAGGCCTACACATACAAATTGCTTAAGCACCAAATCACACATAACCTGTACTTCCCAATGACTCCCCTGATGTAAAACTGCTAATAACTCCCTTATTATTTATTTATTCAACATTTGTCTGCCATCTGGGAGGAGCCATTTCTGTGATCATTTAAGGTCACTACTAACTATTCCAACTGTTTTACTTCTTTTGCAGGGAATGTAGGGACCCCAAACTCTTCAGGGATAGAGAGTATCAGAGCCATTAATTTTAAAGGGGGACAGAGAGAAGCCTCCTTAGCCTTCTTGTCAGCTAACCTATTGCCATTTGCCTCAAAAGTATGACCTTTCTGGTGTCCATTTACATGTACCACTGATATTTCTCTAGGTAAGAATAGATTGGTTAATACTTGTTTTAGTAATTCTCCATGAACCAATTCTTTTCCTTTGCTGTTAATCAATCCCCTTTCTTCCCAAATCTTTCCAAAGGTGTGGACTACCCTGAAGGCATACTCAGAGTCAGTGTAAACTGTTCTATCCCTTTCTTCTAATAATTTGAGGGCTTGATTTAGTGCATACAACTCACAAGTTTGAGTTGACCACTCATTAGGCAATTGGCTAGCCTCTTTCACCTTACAAGTTAGCCCATCTACAACTGCATAGCCATTATGCCTTCTCCCTTCTGGGACCCTAGAGGATCTGTCTATAAACAATTTTTCCCCTGAGTGCAGGGGAAGGTTCTTCAGGTCAGGTCAGACTTGGGTTTGGTACTTAATTATGTCCAAACAATAATGCTCAGGGACCTCCACTTGCTCTTGCCCCTTCTAGAGAAAGGAGGCTGGGTTTAGACTATGATCTGTTGTTAAGACAAAGTTATCTTTTTCCATTAAAATTGCCTCATGTTTTAGAATTCAGGAGTCAGTTAGCCATCTTCCTGCTTTCTGAGACAAAACCGTTCTGACCTGATGGGAGGTGCTAACGACCAAAGCCCCTCTGAAGGTCAGTTTTCTGCTTTCTTTTACTAAGAGGGTGGTTACTGTGACAGCTTAAACACACCAAGCCATCCCCTGGAGACAGGATCTAAAATTTTGGAAAGGAAGGCTGTAGGTTTCCTTTGGCCTCCCCAGATTTGGGTTAGAACCCCCAAGGCTGTCCCCTTATCCACTGTAACAAACAGGTGAAAAGGTTTTTTGAGGGAGAAGAAGGCTAGAACAGGAGCTTGTACCAGTACTCATTTGAGCTCCCTCAAGTCCTCTATCTCCCCCTCTTTCCACTCTAACTTGTCAGGCTCTTCCTCTAACAGTTTTTGGTATAGTCCCTTAACTTGAGATGCATAAGAATCTATCTATAATCTACAGTGTACCACCAATTCTAGGAATTTCCTTAGTTCCTTTTTTTGTCTGGGAAAGAGGCAATTCAACTATGGCTTGAATTCTTTCTGGATTGATTCTTCTTCCTTCTCTTATGTGGTGGCCTATGTACTTGACTTCTCTTTTCACAAATTGCAGTTTACTGTTTGATACCCTCAGTTCTTGATCCCCCCCCCCCCCCAAAGTTTAATAGATTCTTGGTAACTTGAGCCACTGCTTGCCTTTCTTTACCTGATATTAACAGATCATCTACATACTGCAGAAAGGTAACTTTAAACAGGATTGGGAATTTTTCCAGTACATTTTTCCAATTTTTGCCCTAAGAGATTGGGGGATTCTGTAAAGCCCTAGGGTAGGACTGTCCATCTGTATTTCTGCCTCTGTCCAGTGCAGGGATCCTCCCACTCAAAGGCAAACAAGTCTCTACTTTCTGGATTGAAGGTACAGGCCAAAACAGCATCTTTTAGATCTCTTACACTAAACCATTTATGAAGCTAAGGGATCTTATTCAGGAGAGTGTAAGGGTTAGGAACTGCAGGGTGTCAAAAATGGATTATTTGATTAATGGCTCTTAGGTCCTGTACCATTCTCCAACTACCATCTGCTTTCTGGATGGGGAGAATAGGAGTATTAAAAGGGAACATATAGGTGTCTAAGAGTCCATCTTGAAGGAGACCCTTAATGATGGTTTGAAGTCCCCATCTTCCTTTAAGGGGAATGGGATATTGTTTTTGACATATGACTTCCCCTTCCCTTTTCAATTTGATTTTAGTAAGGGGAAACTGCAACCCCCCTGTTTCTTTCCTTTACCCATCCTTCCTCTTTGATGTCCTTTTTTTTTAAATCTTCATTTTATTGAGATATACTCACATACCATGCAGTCATACAGTCATACAAAACAAATCGTACATTCGATTGTTCACAGTACCATTACATAGTTGTACATTCATCACCTAAATCAATCCCTGACACCTTCATTACCACACACACAAAAATAACAAGAATAATAATTAAAGTGAAAAAGAGCAATTGAAGTAAAAAAGAACACTGGGCGCCCTTGTCTGTCTGTTTGTTTGTTTGTTTCCTTCCCCTATTTTTCTACTCATCCATCCATAAACTAGACAAAGGGGAGTGTGGTCCTTATGGCTTTCCCAATCCCATTGTCACCCCTCATAAGCTACATTTTCATACAATTGTCTTCGAGATTCATGGGTTCTGGGTTGTAGTTTGATAGTTTCAGGTATCTACCACCAGCTACCCCAATTCATTAGAACCCAAAAAAGGTTGTCTAAATTGTGCATAAGAGTGCCCACCAGAGTGACCTCTCAGCTCCTTTTGGAATCTCTCTGCCATTGAAGCTTATTTCATTTCCTTTAACATCCCCCTTTTGGTCAAGAAGATGTTCTCCAGCCCACAACGCCAGGTCTACATTCCTCCCCGGGAGTCATAGTCCACGTTGCCAGGGAGATCCACTCCCCCGGGTGTCTGATCCCATGTAGGGGAGAGGGCAGCGACCCCACCTTTCAAGTCGGCCTAGGTAGAGAGAGAGGGCCACATCTGAGCAACAAAGAGGCATTTGGGAGGAGGCTCTTAGGCACAACCATAGGGAGGCCTAGCTTCTCCTTTGCAGCAACAGTCCTCCCAAGGGTAAATCCTGTGGTAGAGGGCTCAACCCATCAAACCATCAGTCCCCTATGTCTGTGGCCATGTTAGCAACCATCGAGGTGGGGTAGGCCAGTACCCTGGCATTCTCCACAGGCTCCTCAAGGGGGCTCTACATATTTTTTCCTTGTCTTTTTTTAACTTTTTTTTTAATCAACTGTATGAAAAATAAAAAAATAAAAAAATAATTAAAAAAAACAAACAGTAAAAGAATATTTCAAAGAGACCATAACAAGGGAGTAAGAAAAAGATGACTAACCTAAGACAACTACTTTACTTCCAACATGTTCCTACTCTACCCCAAGAAAGTTACCTAATATAGCAACATTTCTGTGAACTTGGTCCTACCATACCATCAGAAATTAACAGACCATAGTCATTCCTGGGCATTCCCAGAACGTTAAATTTACCCACTATAGCTTATCTGTTCTTCTTGGATTATTGTTCCCCCTTCCTTAATTGCTCTCTATCTCTAGTTCCCCTACATTCTACATTATAAACCATTTGTTTTCCATTTTTCAAAGTTCACATTAGTGGTAGCATATAATATTTCTCCTTTTGTGCCTGGCTTATTTCGCTCAGCATTATGTCCTCAAGGTTCATCCATGTTGTCATGTTTCATGAGGTCGTTCCTTCTTACTGACGTGTAGTATTCCATTGTGTGTATATACCACATTTTATTTATCCACTCATCTGTTGAAGGACATTTGGGTTGTTTCCATCTCTTGGCAATTGTGAATAATGCTGCTATGAACATTGGCGTGCAGATATCTGTTTGTGTCACTGCTTTCCAATCTTCCGGGTATATATCGAGAAGTGCAATCGCTGGATCAAACGGTAACTCTATATCTAGTTTTCTAAGGAACTGTCAGACTGACTTCCAGAGTGGCTGAACCATTATACAGTCCCACCAACAATGAATAGGAGTTCCAATTTCTCCACATCCCCTCCAGCATTTGTAGTTTCCTGTTTGTTTAATGGCAGCCATTCTAATTGGTGTGAGATGGTATCTCATTGTGGTCTTAATTTGCATCTCTCTAATAGCTAGTGAAGCTGAACATTTTCTCATGTGTTTCTTGGCCATTTGAATTTCCTCTTCAGAGAACTGTCTTTTCATATCTTTTGCCCATTTTATAATTGGGCTGTCTGTACTATTGTCATTGAGTTGTAGGATTTCTTTATTTATGCAAGATATCAGTGTTTTGTCAGATACATGGTTTCCAAAAATCTTTTCCCATTGAGTTGGCTGCCTCTTTACCTTTTTGACCAATTCCTTTGAGGTGCAGAAACATCTAAGCTTGAGGAGTTCCCATTTGTCTATTTTTTCTTTTGTTGCTTGTGCTTTGGGTGTAAAGTCTAGGAAGAGTCTGCCTAATACAAGGTCTTGAAGATGTTTTGCTACATTATCTTCTAGGAGTTTTATGGTACTTTCTTTTATATTGAGATCTTTGGTCCATTTTGAGTTAATTTTTGTGTAGGGTGTGAGGTAGGTGTCCTCTTTCATTCTTTTGGATATGGATATCCAACACTCCCAGCCCCATTTGTTGAAAAGACCATTATGACCCAGTTCAGTGACTTTGGGGGCCTTATCAAAGATCAGTCAGCCATAGATCTGGGGGTCTATCTCCGAATTCTCAACTCGATTCCATTGATCTATATGTCTATCTTTGTGCCAGTACCATGCTGTTTTGGCAACTGTGGCTTTATAATAAGCTTAAAAGTCAGGGAGTGTAAGCTCCCACTTTGTTTTTTCTTTTTTAGTGTGTCTTTAGCAGTTCGAGTCATCTTCCCTTTCCAAATAAATTTGATAACTAGCTTTTCCAAGTCTGCAAAGTAGGTTGTTGGAATTTTGATTGGGATTGCATTGAATCTGTAGATGAGTTTGGGTAGAATTGACATCTTAATGACATTTAGCCTTCTTATCCATGAACATGGAATATTTTTCCATCTTTTAAGGTCCCCTTCTATTTCTTTTAGTAGAGTTATGTAGTTTTCTTTGTATAGGTCTTTTACATCTTTGGTTAAGTTTATTCCTAGGTACTTGATATTTTTAGTTAGTATTGAAAATGGTATCTTTTTCTTGAGTGTCTTCAGTTTGTTCATTTCTAGCATATAGAAACATTACTGACTTATGTGCATTAATCTTGCATCGCACTACTGTGCTAAATTTATTAGCTCTAGTAGCTGTATCGTCAATTTCTCAGAGTTTTCCAGACATAATATCATACCATCTGCAAACAATGACAGTTTTACTTCTTCCTTTCCAATTTGGATGCCTCTATTTCTTTGTCTTGCCGGATTGCCCTGGCTAGCACTTCCAGCACAATGTTGAATAACAGTGGTGATAGCGGGCATACTTGTCTTGTTCCTGATCTTAGAGGGAAGGCTTTCTGTCTCTCACCATTGAGTACTACGCTGGCTGTGGGTTTTTCATATATGCTCTTTACCATATTGAGGAAGTTTCCTTCAATTGCTACCTTTTGAAGTGTTTTTCTCAAAAACGGATGGTGGATTTTATCAAATGCTTTTTCAGCATCTATTGAGATGATAAATTGATTTTTCCCTTTCGAATTGTTAATGTGTTGTAATACATTGATTGATTTTCTTATGTTGAACCATCCTTGCATGCCTGGAATGACCCCACTTAGTCATGGTGTATGACTTTTTTTTTTTTTTTTTTTTTTTTAAATCATCATTTTATTGAGATATATTCACATACCATGCAGTCATACAAAACAAATTGTACTTTCGATTGTTTACAGTACCATTACATAGTTGTACATTCATCACCTAAATCAATCCCTGACACCTTCATTAGCACACACACAAAAATAACAAGAATAATAATTAGAGTGAAAAAGAGCAATTGAAGTAAAAAAGAACACTGGGTACCTTTGTCTGTCTGTTTCCCTCCCCTACTTTTCTACACATCCATCCATAAACTAGACAAAGTGGTGTTTGGTCCTTATGGCTTTCCCAATCCCATTGTCACCCCTCATAAGCTACATTTTTATACAACTGTCTTCGAGATTCATGGGTTCTGGGTTGTAGTTTGATAGTTTCAGGTATCCACCACCAGCTACCCCAATTCTTTAGAACCTAAAAAGGGTTGTCTAAAGTGTGCATAAGAGTGCCCACCAGAGTGACCTCTCGGCTCCTTTTGGAATCTCTCTGCCACTGAAGCTTATTTCATTTCCTTTCACATCCCCCTTTTGGTCAAGAAGATGTTCTCCGTCCCACGGTGCCAGGTCTACATTCCTCCCTGGGAGTCATATTCCACGTTGCCAGGGAGATTCACTTCCCTGGGTGTCTGATCCCACGTAGGGGGGAGGGCAGTGATTTCACCTTTCAAGTTGGCTTAGCCAGAGAGAGAGGGCCACATCTGAGCAACAAAGAGGCACTCAGGAGGAGACTCTTAGGCACAAATACAGGGAGGCCTAGCCTCTCCTTTGCAGCAACCGTCTTCCCAAGGGTAAAACTTATGGTAGAGGGCTCAACCCATCAAACCACCAGTCCCCTATGTCTGTGGTCATGTTAGCAACCATGGAGGTGGGGTAGGCGAATACCCCTGCATTCTCCACAGGCTCCTCAAGGGGGCACTACATCTTTTTTTTTTTTTTTTCCCCTTGTTTGTCTTTTTTCTTTTTTTTCTTTTCTTTTTTTTTTTTTTTAACTTTCCCTTCTTTTTTCAAATCACCTGTATGAAAAAAAAAGTTAAAAAGAAAACAAACATACAATAAAAGAGCATTTCAAAGAGACCATAGCAAGGGAGTAAGAAAAAGACAACTAACCTAAGATAACTGCTTAACTTCCAACATGTTCCTACTTTACCCCAAGAAAGTTACATAATATAGCAACATTTCAGTGAACTTGTTCCTACTACAACCATCAGAAATTAACAGACCATAGTCATTTCTGGGCATCCCCAGAACGTTAAATAGCTTATCTGTTCTTCCTGGATTATTGTTCCCCCTTCCTTAATTGCTCTCTACTGCTAGTTCCCCTACATTCTACATTATAAACCATTTGTTTTACATTTTTCAAAGTTCACATTAGTGGTAGCATATAATATTTCTCTTTTTGTGCCTGGCTTATTTCGCTCAGCATTATGTCTTCAAGGTTCATCCATGTTGTCATATGTTTCACCAGATCGTTCCTTCTTACTGCCGCGTAGTATTCCATCGTGTGTATATACCACATTTTATTTATCCACTCATCTGTTGAAGGACATTTGGGTTGTTTCCATCTCTTGGCAATTGTGAATAATGCTGCTATGAACATTGGCGTGCAGATATCTGTTCGTGTCACTGCTTTCCGATCTTCCGGGTATATACCGAGGAGTGCAATCGCTGGATCGAATGGTAGCTCTATATCTAGTTTTCTGAGGAACTGCCAGACTGACTTCCAGAGTGGCTGAACCATTATACAGTCCCACCAACAATGAATAAGAGTTCCAATTTCTCCACATCCCCTCCAGCATTTGTAGTTTCCTGTTTGTTTAATGGCAGCCATTCTAACCGGTGTTAGATGGTATCTCATTGTGGTCTTAATTTGCATCTCTCTAATAGCTAGTGAAGCTGAACATTTTTTCATGTGTTTCTTGGCCATTTGTATTTCCTCTTCAGAGAACTGTCTTTTCATATCTTTTGCCCATTTTATAATTGGGCTGTCTGTACTATTGTCATTGAGTTGTAGGATTTCTTTGTATATGCAAGATATCAGTCTTTTGTCAGATACATGGTTTCCAAAAATTTTTTCCCATTGAGTTGGCTGCCTCTTTACCTTTTTGAGAAATTCCTTTGAGGTGCAGAAACTTCTAAGCTTGAGGAGTTCCCATTTATCTATTTTCTCTTTTGTTGCTTGTGCTTTGGGTGTAAAGTCTAGGAAGTGGCCTCCTAATACAAGGTCTTGAAGATGTTTTCCTACATTATCTTCTAGGAGTTTTATGGTACTTTCTTTTATATTGAGATCTTTGGTCCATTTTGAGTTAATTTTTGTGTAGGGGGTGAGGTAGGGGTCCTCTTTCATTCTTTTGGATATGGATATCCAACTCTCCCAGCCCCATTTGTTGAAAAGACCATTATGGCTCAGTTCGGTGACTTTGGGGGCCTTATCAAAGATCAGTCGGCCATAGATCTGAGGGTCTATCTCTGAATTCTCAATTCGATTCCATTGATCTATATGTCTATCTTTGTGCCAGTACCATGCTGTCTTGGCAACTGTGGCTTTATAATAAGCTTCAAAGTCAGGGAGTGTAAGTCCTCCCACTTCGTTTTTCTTTTTAGAGTGTCTTTAGCAATTCGAGGCATCTTCCCTTTCCAAATAAATTTGATAACTAGCTTTTCCAAGTCTGCAAAGTAGGTTGTTGGAATTTTGATTGGGATTGCATTGAATCTGTAGATGAGTTTGGGTAGAATTGACATCTTAATGACATTTAGCCTTCCTATCCATGAACATGGAATATTTTTCCATCTTTTAAGGTCCCCTTCTATTTCTTTTAGTAGAGTTATGTAGTTTTCTTAGTATAGGTCTTTTACATCTTTGGTTAAGTTGATTCCTAGGTACTTGATTTTTTAGTTGCTATTGAAAATGGTATCTTTTTCTTGAGTGTCTCTTCAGTTTGTTCATTTCTAGCATATAGAAACATTACTGACTTATGTGCATTAATCTTGTATCCCGCTACTTTGCTAAATTTGTTTATTAGCTCTAGTAGGTGTATCGTTGATTTCTCAGGGTTTTCTAGATATAAGATCATATCATCTGCAAACAATGACAGTTTTACTTCTTCTTTTCCAATTTGGATGCCTTTTATTTCTTTGTCTTGCCGGATTGCCCTGGCTAGCACTTCCAGCACAATGTTGAATAACAGTGGTGACAGCGGGCATCCTTGTCTTGTTCCTGATCTTAGAGGGAAGGCTTTCAGTCTCTCACCATTGAGTACTATGCTGGCTGTGGGTTTTTCATATATGCTCTTTATCATGTTGAGGAAGTTTCCTTCAATTCCTACCTTTTGAAGTGTTTTTATCAAAAAGGGATGTTGGATTTTGTCAAATGCTTTTTCAGCATCTATTGAGATGATCAATTGATTTTTCCCTTTCGAGTTTTTAATGTGTTGTAATACATTGATTGTTTTTCTGATGTTGAACCATCCTTGCATGCCTGGAATGAACCCCACTTGGTCATGGTGTATGATTTTTTTAATGTGTCTTTGGATTCGATTTGCAAGTATTTTGTTGAGGATTTTTGCATCTATATTCATTAGGGAGATTGGCCGGTAGTTTTCCTTTTTTGTAGCATCTTTGCCTGGTTTTGGTATTAGATTGATGTTAGCTTCATAAAATGAGTTAGGTAGTGTTCCATTTTTTTCAATGTTTTGAAAGAGTTTGAGTAAGATTGGTGTCAGTTCTTTCTGGAAAGTTTGGTAGAATTCCCCTGTGAAGCCATCTGGCCCTGGGCATTTATTTGTGGGAAGATTTTTGATGACTGATTGGATCTCTTTGCTTGTGATGGGTTGGTTGAGGTCTTCTATTTCTTCTCTGGTCAGTCTAGGTTGTTCATATGTTTCCAGGAAATTGTCCATTTCTTCTACATTATCCAGTTTGTTGCCATACAGTTGTTCATAATATCCTCTTATAATTTTTTTAATTTCTTCAGGATCTGCAGTTATGTCACCTTTTTCATTCATTATTTTGTTTATATGGGTCTTCTCTCTTTTTGATTTTGTCAGTCTAGCTAGGGGCTTGTCAATCTTGTTGATCTTCTCAAAGAACCAACTTTTGGTGATATTTATCCTTTCTATTGTTTTTTTGTTCTCTATGTCATTTATTTCTGCTTTAATCCTTGTTATTTCTTTTCTTCTACTTGGTTTAGGATTGGTTTGCTGTTCATTTTCTAGCTTCTTCAGTTGATCCATTAGTTCTTTGATTTTGGCTCTTTCTTCCTTTTTAATATATGCGTTTAGTGCTATAAATTTCCCCCTTAGCACTGCTTTTGCTGCATCCCATAGGTTTTGGTATGTTGTGTTCTCATTTTCATTCGTCTCTATATATTTAGCAATTTCTCTTGCTATTTCTTCTTTAACCCACTGGTTGTTTAGGAGTGTGTTGTTTAACCTCCAGGTATTTGTGAATTTTCTAAGTCTCTGATGGTTATTGACTTCTAATTGTATTCCATTGTGGTCAGAGAATGTGCTTTGAATGATTTCAATCTTTTTAAATTTATTGAGGCTTGTTTTATGTCCCAGCATATGATCTATTCTGGAGAAAGTTCCGTGAGCACTAGAAAAGTATGTGTATCCTGGTGATTTGGGATGTAATGTCCTGTAGATGTCTGTTAAATCTAATTCATTTATCAGATTGTTTAGGTTTTCAATTTCCTTATTGGTCTTCTGTCTGGTTGATCTATCTATAGGAGAGAGTGATGTGTTGAAGTCTCCCACAATTATTGTGGAAACATCAATTGCTTCCTTTAGTTTTGCCAATGTTTCTCTCATGTATTTTGTGGCACCTTGATTGGGTGCATAGACATTTACGATTGTTATTTCTTCTTGCTGAATTGCCCCTTTTATTAGTATGTAGTGGCCTTCTTTGTCTCTCAAAACATCCCTGCATTTGAAGTCTATTTTATCTGAGATTAATATTGCTACACCTGCTTTCTTTTGGCTGTAGCTTGCATGAAATATTTTTTTCCATCCTTTCACTTTCAATTTCTTTGTGTCCCTGTGTCTAAGATGAGTCTCTTGTATGCAACATATTGATGGTTCATTTTTTTTGATCCATTCTGCGAATCTATATCTTTTAATTGGGGAGTTTAATCCATTTACATTCAACGTTAAAACCGTGAAGGCATTTCTTGAATCGGCCATCTTATCCTTTGGATTATGTTTGCCATATTTTTCCCTCTCTCTATTAATATCCTTTATTGTACCCATACCGAATCTCTTTAGTACTGAACCTTTCTCCAAGTCTCTCTGTCCTGTCTTTGTTTCTCTGTCTGTAGGGATCCCTTTAGTATCTCCAGTAGGGCAGGTCTCTTGTTAGCAAATTCTCTCAGCATTTCTTTGTCTGTGAAAAATTTAAGCTCTCCCTCAAATTTGAAGGAGAGCTTTGCTGGATAAAGTATTCTTGGCTGGAAATTCCTCTCTCTCAGAATTTTAAATATATCGTGCCATTGCCTTCTCGCCTCCATGGTGGCTGCTGAGTAGTCACTACTTAGTCTTATGCTGTTTCCTTTGTATGTGGTGAATTGCTTTTCTCTTGCTGCTTTCAGAACTTGCTCCTTCTCTTCTATGTTTGACAGTGTGATCAGTATATGTCTCGGAGTGGGTTTTTTTGGATTTATTCTATTTGGAGTTCGCTGAGCATTTATGATTTGTGTATTTATGTTGTTTAGAAGATTTGGGAAGTTTTCCCCAACAATTTCTTTGAATACTCTTCCTAGACCTTTACCCTTTTCTTCCCCTTCTGGGACACCAATGAGTCTTATATTCGGACGCTTCATATTATCTATCATATCCCTGAGGTCCATTTCGAGTTTTTCAATTTTTTTCCCCATTCTTTCTTTTATGCTTTCATTTTCCATTCTGTCATCTTCCAGGTCACTGATTCGTTGTTCAACTTCCTCTAGTCTTGTACTATGAGTGTCCAGAATCTTTTTAATTTGGTCAACAGTTTCTTTAATTTCCATAAGATCATCCATTTTTTTATTTAGTCTTGCAATGTCTTCTTTATGTTCTTCTAGGGTCTTCTTGATTTCCTTCATATCCCGTACTAGGGTCTCATTGTTCATCTTTAGTTCTTTGAGTAGCTGCTCTAGGTGTGTCTCTTCTGGTCTTTTGATTTGGGTGCTTGGGCTTGGGTTATCCATATCATCTGGTTTTTTCATATGCTTTATAATTTTCTGTTGTTTTTGGCCTCGTGGCATTTGCTGTCCTTGATAGGGTTCTTTTAGGGTTTGTAGACCAGTTGAAGTCCTTATCTCTAATTTATCAGATCTACAGCTTCGTGGAGTACACTTTCTCTAACTAACCAGCAGGTGGCGTCCACGAGCCACCTGTTCTCCACAAGCCAGATCTCCCCTGCTTAGCCTTTTTGGTGAGTGGGGGAGTGAGTCTTGTGGGGCCCAATTGGTGTCCCAAGCTTGCGTGTGTAGTTGGTGTTGCCTGCCCTGTATGTGGGGCGTGTTTCTGGGCAGTCGGGGAGGGGGGGTGGCCCTAACAATCAAATCTCCCTGATGATCCTAGAGTTTTAAAGCTACTGCAATAGTCTAATCCTTCAGTTCAGTCCTGCCACAGTTTGTCTCTGCCACTGACCCACAAGTCTTTGGTATTGGCGTATGGCTCCTGAGACTTGCAAGTGGGCCCCTCTTCCAGGCTGTGCACCCCGGGTCCTCTGTTGAGGGATGACTGTGCTATGTCACAGGTGAGTGCCGTCCCCCCAGGGCAGTTCTGGGCTGCTGGGCTGTGTTGGGAGGCTCCCAGTCTGCTCAAATGATGGCTGAATGGGGCTCTGTTAATTCACACTGCTCCCCCTTCCCAGCTCTGGGACATTCAGCTGAGGTTGCAGGGAAGGCTAATGTCCACGCCCAGTTTTGTGGTGTGTGCCTGTTATTTGAAGCACTTCCGTCACACTGGGTTGTCTGGGGCAGCTCTGGGCTATGGGGCTGGCGATGGGCAGGAGTGTTTCCTGTCCACCAGGATGGTGGCTGTGAGCGGACACCCCCCTTTTCTTGGGAAGTTGTGTTGTTTAGTGAATTTTCTCAGCCACTGGATTATTGCCTTTTGTCTCAGAGCTCTCTTATTTCTGCTCTTGACTTGACGTGCCCAAATTTCAATTCTTTGAAGCTTTCTGTATTGAGCTTCTTAGAGTAATTGTTTTAGAAAAAGCAAAAAGGATTTAAAAAAAAAAAAAAAAAAAAAAAACGGCCCGCCTCAGAGATATAATGGGTTATTGAAATGCTAATAGACAAAGCAACCAGGGCCATTAAGGAAAGGTGCCCTGGGCGGAGAGATCAGCCTTGCTTCGGGATTTGCATATGCGCCTCAAGGCCTGATCTCCGCCCTTCCCCTTTCTGTGTTCACCAGAACTCCAAAAATCCTCTGCTTTTACTTTGGAGCTTCTCGTGTTGTTTTCCTTCTATGCCCGTCTCCTCTCTGCTGGGCTGGCTGCTCTCAGAGTCTCTGGTGTCTGGCCTCAGTCTATCTATGGTTGGAGTTTGAATCAGTAGAAAGAGTTTCCGATGAGAGCAGCCACTGCAATTCTCCCTTCTCCTTCCTGGAGCTGACAGCCCCTCCTCCCCCGGGACTGAGCCTGGCAGGGAGGGGCGCGGGTCCCCTGGCCGCAAAAACTTACAGATTTCGCTGATCTCAGCAGTTCCACGTTTTCATGAGTGTTGTATGAAGTATGCCCAAAGACAGATTGCTCTGTGGTGTCCAGTCCACGCAGTTCCTGGCTTTTTACCTACTTTCCTGGAGGAGTAACTAAAACATACAGCTCACCAGTCTCTGTATGACTTTTTAATGTGTCTTTGGATTCAATTTGCAAGTATTTTGTTGAGGATTTTTTTGTATCTATATTCATTAGGGAGACTGGACGGTAGTTTTCCTTTTTTTAGCATCTTTGCCTGGTTTTGGTATTAGATTGATGTTAGCGTCATAAAATGAGTTAGGTTGTGTTCCATTTTCTTCAATGTTTTGAAAGAGCTTAAGTAAGATTTGTGTCAGTTCTTTCTGGAAAGTTTGATAGAATTCCCCTGTGAAGCCATCTGGCCCTGGGCATTTATTTGTGGGAAGATTTTTGATGACTGATTGGATCTCTTTGATTGTGATGGGTTGGTTGAGGTCTTCTATTTCTTCTCTGGTCAGTCCAGGTTGTTCATATGTTTCCAGGAAATTGTCCATTTCCTCCACATTATCCAGTTTGTTACCCAGACAGTTGTTCATAGTATCCTCTTATAATTTTTTAAATTTCTTCTGGATCTGCAGTTATGTCACCTTTTTCAGTCATTATTTTGTTTATATAGGTCTTCTCTCTTTTTGATTTTGTCAGTCTAGCTAGGGGCTTGTCAATCTTGTTGATCTTCTCAAAGAATCAACTTTTGATTATATTTATCCTCTCTATTGTTTTTTTGTTCTCTATGTCATTTATTTCTGTTTTAATCCTTGTTATTTCTTTTCTTCTACTTGGTTTAGGATTGGTTTGCTGTTCATTTTCTAGCATCTTCAGTTGATCCATTAGTTCTTTGATTTTGGCTCCTTCTTCCTTTTTAATATATGCATTTAGTGCTACAACTTTCCCCCTGAGTACTGCTTTTGCTGCATCCCATATGTTTTGGTGTGTTGTGTTCTCATTTTCATTCATCTCTATATATTTAGCAATTTCTCTTGCTATTTCTTCTTTAACTCACTGATTGTTTAGGAGAGTGTTGTTTAACCTCCAGGTATTTGTGAATTTTCTAAGTGTCTTAGGGTTTTTGACTTCTATTCGTATTCCATCATGGTCAGAGAATGTGCTTTGAATAATTTCAATCTTTTTAAATTTATTGAGCCTTGTTTTATGTCCCAGCATATGATCTATTCTGGAGAAAGTTCTGTGAACACTAGAGAAGTATGTGTATCCTGGTGATTTGGGATGTAATGTTCTATAGATATCTGTTAAATCTAATTCATTTATCAGATTGTTTAGGTTTTCAATTTCCTTATTGGTCTTCTGTCTGGTTGATCTATCTATAGGAGAGGGTGATGTGTTGAAGTCTCCCACAATTATTGTGGAAACATCAATTGCTTCCTTTAGTTTTGCCAGTGTTTCTCTCATGTACTTTGTGGCACCTTGATTGGTGCATAAACATTTATGATTGTTATTTCTTCTTGTTGAATTGCCCTTTTATTAGTATGTAGTGGCCTTCTTTGTCTCTCAAAACATCCCTGCATTTATTTATTTATTTTTAATCTTCATTTTATTGAGATATATTCACATACCACGCAGTCATACAAAACAAATCGTACATTCGATTGTTCACAGTACCATTACATAGTTGTACATTCATCACCTAAATCAATCCCTAACACCTTCTTTAGCACACACACAAAAATAACAAGAATAATAATTAAAGTGAAAAAGAGCAATTGAAGTAAAAAAGAACACTGGGTACCTTTGTCTGTTTGTTTGTTTGTTTCCTTCCCCTATTTTTCTACTCATCCATCTATAAACTAGACAAAGTGGAGTGTGGTCCTTATGGCTTCCCCAATCCCATTGTCACCCCTCATAAGCTACAATTTTATACAATTTTCTTTGAGATTCATGGGTTCTGCGTTGTAGTTTGATAGTTTCAGGTATCCACCACTAGCTACCCCAATTCTTTAGAACCTAAAAAGGGTTGACTGAAGTGTGCGTAAGAGCGCCCACCAGAGTGACCTCTCAGCTCCTTTTGGAATCTTTCTGCCACTGAAGCTTATTTCATTTCCTTTCACATCCTCCTTTTGGTCAAGAAGATGTTCTCCGTCCCACGATGCCAGGTCTACATTCCTTCCTAGGAGTCATATTCCACGTTGCCAGGGAGATTCACTCCCCTGGGTGTCTGATCCCACGTAGGGGGGAGGGCAGTGATTTCACCTTTCAAGTTGGCTTAGCTAGAGAGAGAGGGCCACATCTGAGCAACAAAGAGGCATTCGGGAGGAGGCTCTTAGGCACAGTTGTAGGGAGGCCTAGCCTCTCCTTTGCAGCAACCGTCTTCCCAAGTGTAAAACCTATGGTAGAGGGCTCAACCCATCAATCCACCAGTCCCCTATGTCTGTGGTCATGTTAGCAACCATCGAGGTGGGGTAGGCCAATACCCCTGCATTCTCCACAGGCTCCTCAAGGGGGCACTACATCTTTTTTTCCTTGTTTTTCTTTTTTTTTTTTTTTTAACTTTCTGTTCTTTTTTAAATCAAATGTATGAAAAAAGAATTTAAAAAAAAACATACAATAAAAGAAGATTTCAAAGACACCATAACAAGGGAGTAAGAAAAAGACAACTAACCTAAGATAACTGCTTTACTTCCAACCTGTTCCTACTTTACCCCAAGAAAGTTACATAATATAGCAACATTTCTGTGAACTTGTTCCTACTATATGCATCAGAAATTACCAGACCATAGTCATTCCTGGGCATTCCCAGAACGTTAAATAGCTTATCTGTTCTTCTTGGATTATTGTTCCCCCTTCCTTAATTGCTCCCTATTGCTAGTTCCCCTACATTCTACATTATAAACCATTTGTTTTACATTTTTCAAAGTTCACATTAGTGGTAGCATATAATATTTCTCTTTTTGTGCCTGGCTTACTTCGCACAGCATTACGTCTTCCAGGTTCATCCATGTTGTCATGTGTTTCACGAGATCATTCCTTCTTACTGCCGTGTAGTATTCCACTGTGTGTATATACCACATTTTATTTATCCACTCATCTGTTGAAGGACATTTGGGTTGTTTCCATCTCTTGGCAATTGTGAATAATGCTGCGATGAACATTGGCGTGCAGATATCTGTTCGTGTCACTGCTTTCCGATCTTCCGGGTATATACCGAGAAGTGCAATCGCTGGATCGAACGGTAACTCTATATCTAGTTTTCTAAGGAACTGCCAGACTGACTTCCAGAGTGGCTGCACCATTATACAGTCCCACCGACAATGAAAAAGTGTTCCAATTTCTCCACATCCCCTCCAGCATTTGTAGTTTCCTGTTTGTTTAATGGCAGCCATTCTAATTGGTGTGAGATGGTATCTCATTGTGGTCTTAATTTGCATCTCTCTAATAGCTAGTGAAGCTGAACATTTTTTCATGTGTTTCTTGGCCATTTGTATTTCCTCTTCAGAAAACTGTCTTTTCATGTCTTTTGCCCATTTTATAATTGGGCTATCGGTACTATTGTCATTGAGTTGTAGGATTTCTTTATATATGCAAGATATCAGCGTTTTGTCAGATACATGGTTTCCAAAAATTTTTTCCCATTGAGTTGGCTGCCTCTTTACCTTTTTGAGAAATTCCTTTGAGGTGCAGAAACTTCTAAGCTTGAGGAGTTCCCATTTATCTATTTTTTCTTTTGTTGCTTGTGCTTTGGGTGTAAAGTCTAGGAAGTGGCCGCCTAATACAAGGTCTTGAAGATGTTTTCCTACATTATCTTCTAGGAGTTTTATGGTACTTTCTTTTATATTGAGATCTTTCATCCATTTTGAGTTAATTTTTGTGTAGGGGGTGAGGTAGGGGTCCTCTTTCATTCTTTTGGATATGGATATCCAACTCTCCCAGCCCATTTGTTGAAAAGACCATTATGACTCAGTTCAGTGACTTTGGGGGCCTTATCAAAGATCAGTCGGCCATAGATCTGGTGGTCTATCTCCGAATTCTCAATTCGATTCCATTGATCTATATGTCTATCTTTGTGCCAGTACCATGCTGTTTTGACAACTGTGGCTTTATAATAAGCTTCAAAGTCAGGGAGTGTAAGTCCTCCCACTTCGTTTTTCTTTTTTAGAGTGTCTTTAGCAATTCAAGGCATCTTCCCTTTCCAAATAAAGTTGACTACTGGCTTTTCGAAGTCTGCAAAGTAGGTTGTTGGAATTTTGATTGGGATTGCATTGAATCTGTAGATGAGTTTGGGTAGAATTGACATCTTAATGACATTTAGCCTTCCTATCCTTGAACATGGAATATTTTTCCATCTTTTAAGGTCCCCTTCTATTTCTTTTAGTAGAGTTATGTAGTTTTCTTTGCATAGGTCTTTTACATCTTTGGTTAAGTTTATTCCTAGGTACTTGATTTTTTCAGTTGCTATTGAAAATGGTATCTTTTTCTTGAGTGTCTCTTCAGTTTGTTCATTTCTAGCATATAGAAACATTACTGACTTATGTGCATTAATCTTGTAGCTTGCATGAAATATTTTTTCCTTCCTTTCACTTTCAATTTCTTTGTGTCCTTGTGTCTAAGATGAGTCTCTTGCATGCAAGATATTGATGGTTCATTTTTTTAATCCATTCTGTGAATCTATATCTTTTAATTGGGGAGTTTAATCCATTTACACTCAACATCATAACTATGAAGGCATTTCTTGAATCAGCCATCTTATCCTTTGGTTTATGTTTGTCATATATATTTTTCCCTCTCTGTATTAATATCCTTTAATGTACCTATACTGAGTGTCTTTAGTACTGAACCTTTCTCCAAGTCTGTCTCTCCTTTCTTTGTTTCTCTGTCTGTAGGGCTCCCTTTAGTATCACCAATAGGACAGGTCTCTTGTTAGCAAATTCACTGAGTATTTGTTTGACTGTGAAAAATTGAAGCTCTCCCTCAAATTTGAAGGAGAGCTTTGCTGGATAAAGTATTCTTGGTTGGAAATTTTTCTCACTCAGAATTTTAAATATATCGTGCCACTGCCTTCTCACCTCCATGGTTGCTGCTGAGTAGTCACTACTTAGTCTTATGCTGTTTCATTTGTTTGTGGTGAATTGCTTTTCTCTTGCTGCTTTCAGAACTTGCTCCTTCTCTTCCATGTTTGACCGTGTGGTCAGAATATGTCTCAGAGTGGGTTTATTTGGATTTATTCTATTTGGAGTTCGCTGGGCATTTATGATTTGTGTATTTATGGTGTTTAGAAGATTTGGGAAGTTTTCCCCAACAATTTCTTTGAATACTCTTCTTAGACCTTTACCCTTTTCTTCCCCTTCTTGGACACCAATGAGTCTAATATTTGGACTTTTTATATTATCTGTCATATCCCTGAAGTCCATTTTGATTTTTTTGATTTTTTTTCCCCATTCTTTCTTTTGTGCTTTCATTTTCCATTCTGTCATCTTCCAGGTCACTGATTCGTTGTTTAACTTACTCTAGTCTTGTACTATGAGTATCCAGAATCTTTTTAATTTGGTCAACAATTTCTTTAATTTCCATAAGATCATCTATTTTTTTATTTAGTCTTGCAATGTGTTCTTTATGCTCTTCTCGGGTCTTCTTGATATCCTTTGCATCCGTACTATGGTCTCATTGTTGATCTTTAGTTCTTTGATTAGTTGCTCTGGATACTGTGTCTCTTCTGGTCTTTTCATTTGGGTGGTTGGGCTTGAGTTATCCATATCATCTAGTTTTTTCATGTGCTTTATAATTTTCTGTTTTTTTTGTCCTCTTAGCATTTGCTTAACTTGATAGGGTTCTTTTAGGATTTGTACACCAATTGAAGTCCTTATCTCTAATTTATCAGATCTACAGCTTCATGGAGTACACTTTAACTAGCCAGCAGGTGGCGTCCATGAGCCACCTGTTCTCCACAAGCCAGATCTCCCCTGCTTTGCCTTTGTGGTGAGTGGAGGAGTGTGTCTTGTGGGGTCCAATTGGTGTACCAAGCTTGCGTCTGTAGTTGGTGTTGCCCGCCCTGTATATGGGGCATGTGTCTGGGCAGCAAGGGAGGGGAGTGGCTCTAACAGTCAAATCTCCCTGTTGTTCCTGGAGTTTTAAAGCTGATGCAATAGTCTAATCCTTCAGTTCAGTCCTGCCACAGTTTGTCTCTGCCACTGACCCACAAGTCCTTGGTATTGGCATATGGCCCCTGAAACTTGTGAGTGGGTCCCCCTTCCAGCCCGTGCACCCCCTGGTCCTCTGTTGAGGGATGACTTTGGCCTGTCACAGGTGAGTGCCATCCCGCCATGCTGGTTCTGGGATGCTGGGCTGTGTAGGGAGGCTCCCAGTCTGCTGAAATGATGGCTGAATGGGGCTTTGTTAATTCACACTGCTCCACCTTCCCAACTCTGGGACAACCAGCTGAGGGTGCAGGGAAGGCTAATGTCCATGCCCAGTTTTGTGGTGTGTGTGTGTGTTATTTGAAGCACTTCCATCACACTGGGTTGTCTGGGGCCAATCTGGGCTATGGGGCTTGCAACGGGCAAGAGTGTTTCCTGTCCACCAGGATGATGGCTGTGAGAAGACACCCCCCTTTTCTTGGGAAGTTGTGGTGTTTAGTGATTTTTCTCAGCCACTGGATTATTGCCTTCTGTCTCAGAGCTCTCTTAGTTCTGCTCTTGTCTTGACCTGCCCAAATTTCAAGTCTTTGAGGCTTTCTGTATTGGGCTTCTTGGAGTAATTATTTTAGAAACAGAAAAAAAAGTTAAAAAAAACACCCCTCCTCGCAGATCTAATGGGTTATTGAAATGCTAAGAGACAAAGTAATTAGGGCCATTAAGGAAAGATCCAGGGGGCAGAGAGCTCAGTTTTCTTCAAGATTTGCATATGAGCCTCAGGGCCTGAGCTCTGCCCTTCCCCTTTCTATGTTCACCAGAACTCCAAAAAGCCTCCACTTTTATTTTGGAGTTTTTCTTGCTGTTTTTTGCTATGCCTATCTCCTCTCTCCTGGGCTGGCTGCTCTCAGATTCTCTGGTGTCTGGTCTCAGTCTATCTATGGTTGGACTTTGGATCAGTAGAATGAGTTTCTGATAAGAGCTGCAGAAACTTACAGATTTCACTGATCTCAGCAGTTTGATGTGTTCATGAGTGTTGTATGAAGTATGCCCAAAGTCAAATTGCTCTGTGGTGTCCAGTCCACACAGTTCCTGGCTTTCTACCTACTTTCCTTAAATATTTGTTGGTATGCACAAGTCCAAATTCCATAGGGCAGGCAGCAAACTGGCAACTCCAAAGAAGATATTTGATGAACTCCTCAGGCAATGAACTGGCAACTTCGATGAACATGTTCGATGAACTCCTCAGGAAATGAACTGCCAGCTTTGACAAACTCCTCAGGAAATGCTTTGTTGGTCAACTGAAGAAGAAGTCTTGATGTCCTTTTAATCTTCTTCAGTGAGCAGGGCTAAAACAACTTCAATTTGCCTGTCCCTCACTTCCAAATCCAGCCTCATGGGTATTAATAAGTCTCTCCCTAGTTAATTACTCCTGGCTTCTGGGATGTGCAACAAGGGAGTTGTAATCTGATTATCCTCCCAACAAATATTATTAGGCTCAAGAATGGGAACTTTGAGCCCCTCCCCTTTTACCCCTGAGACTGTGAAGGAACTACCAAAGAGTTTGGTTCCCTTTGGGAGGTGGTTTACAGAGGATTGAGCTGCTCTGGTGTCCACTAAGAATGTAATTTCCTCTTGATATGGGTGCTCCTTTAAATTTACTAAAGACTCCTGATGGGCTTCTGAGATAAGGAGCCTCTGACTCCCCTATTCCTCAAAATTCATTAGGGTTATGACACAACACTCTTTCTGTAAATTTGGACACTCCCTTCTGAAATGATCAAGTTTTCCACAGTGGCAACTCCCTGTGGAGTTCTGCATTCTCCTTGCTCCTTTATCTAAGTTTGTCCAGCCTGTTGCTCTATCTTGCCTCTGCCTGTTTCTTCCCTGCCTTGTCTCTAGTCTTTTCCTGACCATATGGTCAACCGTGTTCATCATAACCTTAACTTATTGCTTTTGCTTTTCTTTCTCCCTTTTCACAAACACTTTCTGAGACTCTCTTAATTACTCTTCCAGTGGCTTATCCATCCAATCATCCATTTTCTGGATCTTTTTCTGAATATCAGGCCAAGACTCCTTCACATAGCTGATCTTTAACATTCCCTGGGTCTCAGGGTCATTAGTGTCCATTCCTGAATATTTCTTCACCTGATCCATCAATCTTTGCAGATAAGCAGAGGGAGACTCATCTTTTTCTTGATTTACTTCAAAAGCCTTATTTAGGTTTTGAGATTTGGGTACAGCCAATTTTATCCCCTGTATAATGAGGTCTCTGAGATCCTTCATTTGCACTTTATGCCCCTGATCATTATTATCTCAATTAGGGTCTGCAGTTGGAAACTTTTGCTCTGCTGCCATCACCCCCTGTCCTGGCAGATGTTGCCTCTCATTCTTTCATAGCCACCCTCCTCACCATTCCTCTTTCCTCTCCTGTAAAGAGGATATTTAGTATGGACATAAATTCAGACCAGCTATATAAGCTGGGGCCTAGGAATTGATCCACTTGCTCAGCTAGCCCTGTTGGATCCTCCTTTAATGATTTCATCTCCTTTTTAAAGTTTCTTACCTCTGCACTCATCAGTGGGGCATTTACATAACCAATTTCTCCTGGCCCCATACGTACTTCTCTCAAAGGGTACAGGGGCTTGATGGGGTTGTGCTCTCTTACTCTCTTTTATTCAAAAGTTTTTGGAAGTGGAAAATTCTGTATATACTTTTTACATTGTGTACCAATTCCCTCCTTAACAGCTGGTGGGTTGCATTTGGTGGGGTGGTTGGCACTAATTGGCTTTCTGATTCCCCAGAAATTTGGGCATGTTCTATTGTGCTCTCAGAGTCTGGCAATTCCTGCCCTGTGAGAGGAAAAAATAGGGAGGAGGAAGGGTCAATAAGTGGTCCCAGGGTTTAGATTTCACAGACTTAGCTTCTGGGTCTGGGGTTTTATCTTTCATAAGGTAAATGGAGGTTTCTTTGTTCTTCAGCCAGCACATGGCATAGTCAGATTCCTCCAAGGAAAAATGTTTCTTTTTATTAACATAAAGTACAAGCTCAGCACAGAGCCAATCCTCATCTGCCCTGTATTTTGGCCAGAATACATTGGGTGGCAAAATGCTTTCTTTGGTCCAAATGTAACAGCAATATTTAATCATTTTCTTTTTGTCCTTTCCCTTGGTCCAATCACTATCAGTCCAATGTTTTAACATCCTCCCTAATGGACTATCAGGGGAAGTGTCCCCAGGGGACCCTACAGGTACCCCCTTCCCTTTTTCCCCAGCTGGCCAACTGCCTCTATTTCCAATTCTGAGTCTTGTCTGAGTTTCTTTCTCTCAGGTTGTTTTGATTCATCTATCTCTGGCCCTTTCTCACATGGGAGAAGGAAACTGCAAATTGGGACACCACAGTCACATCACACAGTATGTCATGCATCTCATACACACAAAAAGCCTCAGACTCACCAGAATTTCCTAACCACAAAGGCAATACTTAATAGTCTTTTCTTCCCCTTGTTCATGCACAGAAGTTGCCTGGTCAAGGAGATGCAGGTTTTCCCTTTCCCCTTTTTCTTGTCCACAATCAGCAGATCTAAGCATCTGGTCCCAGGTCCTTTCAGCTTTCAGAGGTGGGCCCCCAATGGTGGAGTTTGAGACTGCAAAATTGACAGAGCATGTCTTCCCCTCATCCACCTCAGGGGTCGTCCTCCAAAGCTCTGGATCCCAGAAAAAGGCTCATCTGATTGTGGAGGAGAAAAGAAATTTATTTTCATTCTTGCAAGAGCAGGTGCATGACCAAAAGAAAATGGAATGCTCAGCACCCTGAACAAAGAAAAGCAACACAATTTATTTCCTAAGTCTAACATGCAGGTCCCCCCTCCTGTTTCCCCATTGGCTGGGTACTCCAGAGTTTACAGTTTATCCAAGAGAGCTAACCTACCTTTGGTTATACTTCATATTCCTTCACATTTCAGTGAACCTGGTTGTTACTTGTTTTTACTTAGATACGGAGCTGGCATTAACTCTAGGCTTACATTGGAGGCCCTTTTTTTCCCTCTAATTGCAGAGTCAGTTTATGCTAGTTGTGTTTAGTTTCTATTTCCCCTATTCCACATCATCTTCGTGTGAAAGCTAAACTTAACCCTTTTCTTACAGCGAGTAGAACTCTCTTTAATAGTTCTTGCAGGGCAGATCTCTCATTAACAAATTCTCTCTGCATTTGTTTGTCTGTGAAAATTTTAAACTCTCCCTCCATTTTGAAGGAGAGCTTTGCTGGATAAAGAATTCTTGGCTGGTAAATTTTCTCTTTCAGTATTTTAAATATGTCATACCACTGCCTTCTTGCTTTCATGGTGCCTTCTTAGTACTCATTACTTAGTCTTAGTTGTTTCCTTTTTATGTGGTTCATTGCTTCTCTCTTGCTGCTTTCAGAACTTTCTCCTTCTCTTTAGCATTTGACAATCTGATCAGAATATGTTCTAGAGTGGGTTTATTTGTATTTTTTCTATTTGGAGTTCATTGGGCATCTTTAATTTGCATATTTATGTCATTTAGAAGAGTTGGGAAGTTTTCTCCAACTATCTCATTGAATACTCTTTCTAGTCTTTTACTCTCCTCTTCCCCTTCTGGAATACCAATGATTCTCATATTTGTGCCTTTCATGTTGTCATTTCCCAGAGATCAATTTCAATTTTTTATTTTTTTCACCATTTGTTTTTTGTGCTTTTGCATTCCATCACCCTGTCCTCTGATTTACTTATTCTTTCCTCTACCTGTTCAAATCTGCTGCTGTGTGTCTCAAGTATATTTTTAATTTGATCAACAGTATCTTTTATTTCCATAAGATCTGCTGTTTTTTTTTTTAACTCTCCAATTTTTCTTTATGCTCTTCTAGGGTCTTCTTGATGCCCTTTATTTCTTTAGCCATTTCTTTGAAGTTGTTTTTGAGATTTCTTTTATCCTTTGATTAATTGCTCTAAGTTCTCTGTATGTTCTGGCTTTTTAATTTGGTCATTTGGGTTGTCCATATCTTCTGGTTTCTTCATAGGCATTATAATTTTCTGTGGTTGTCCTCATGGCATTTGTTTATTTTGTTAAGTTATTTTAGGATATTCAGGATTATTTGAACATTTATCTATGACTTGTCAGAGCTGCAGCTTGGTGGCGTGCACGTCCCCCATCCTACCAGCAGATGGCACTCTCGAGCCACCTCTTACCCTCAGTCCATTCTCCCCCAACTTCATCTATGCAATGAGCAGTTTCTAAATCAGGTAGAAATTTAATCAGCACACCAATTTTCCATTTACACTGAGGACTGCTTTCCCTGTGTGAGGGGAGCATGTCCTGCAGTTTGGCAAGAAGTCTGCTCCAGGGCACAGTGGTCCCAGCAATTCCCAGGGCTGTGGGTCAACTACTCTGAGGCTTTAGTACTGTGCATCTCACTTTCCAACTCAAATGAACTGCAGTCCCTGTCCACCACACACCCATGGGTCCCTGGGGTTAGGGAGGGGCTCCTGGCACTTCTATGTGGCACCTTTGCCTCTCAGCTGTGCACACCACAGCTTTCCTTGGAGGAAGAGTGGTTTCAGTCACAAGCCCACTGAATTCTGAATTCCCTCAGAAAAGCTCTCAGCCATGGAGCCGTGATAGATTATCTCTCCAGCCAACTGCTGAGATGGCTGCATGGGTTGTAGATAGCTGTTCCCTTCCATACTCAGCTGCAGCTCCATCTGCCCATCCCTGGTGGCATTCTGGGCCAAACACTCCCCCATCCTAAATGCAGACTCTTGGCCTCTCCATCTAGGTCCTTACTATGTGGTGAAGAAGTCTCTGCCTGGCTGGTTACTGAACCACTGCTCTGAAGCATTTTCTGTCATTTATCTAGTGATTTTCATGAAGTAGATTTTTGCTCTGCCTTTCCAAATCCACCATCTTCCCAGAAGTCTCCTCCAGTTCATTTTTGCATAGATGTGAGGTGGTCACAGACCATTCTTTTGCATGTTGATATCCAGTTTTCCCAGCATAATTTGTTGAGAAGATTATTCTGTCCTCATGTAATGTACTTAGAAGCCTTGTCAAAAATCAGTTGGCCTGAACATTGGCCTCATACCAAAGCCTGGTATAGATACTACAAGAAAAGAAAACTACAGAAAAATATCTCCTATGAATATAAATTCAAAAATCCTCATTAAGATACTAGCAAACCAAATCCAAGAGCACACTGAAAGAATTATACACCATAATAAAGTAGGATTTATCCCACATATGCAAGGTTGGTTCAACATAAGAAAATCAATTAATGCAATACATCACCTTAACACAATGAAGGAAAAAATGCACAAGATAATCTTGATAGATGCAGTAAAGGCATTTGACAAAATCCAACGCTCCTTCTTGATAAAAACACTTACATTAGGAATAGAAAGAATCTTCTGCAACATGATAAAGGGCTTTTATGAAACACCCACAGCTAACATCCTGCCTAATTTGTGAAAGACTGAAAGATTTCCCTCTAAAATCAGAAGCAAGGCAAAGATGTTTACTGTCACCACTGCTATTCAACATTGTACTGGAAGTTCTTGCCAGAACAGTTACACAACAGAAATAAATAAAACACATCCAAACAAGAAAGGGAGAATTAAAACTTTCCCTGCTTGTAAATGATATGACCCCTATATACAGAAAAGCCTGAAAAATTCACAAGAAAGCTCCTTGAGCTAATAAATTAATTCAACAATTTGGTGGCGTATAAGATGAACATCCCAAAATTCATGGTGTTTATATACATAAGCAATGAACAATCTGAAGAAGAATTTTTTTTAAACTCCATTCACAATAACAACTAAAAGATTCAAATATTTAGGAATAAATCTAACCAAGGATATAAAGGACTTATACACACAAAACTATAAAACATTGCTAAAAGAAATTTTTAAAAGGCATAAATAAATTGAAGGAAGTTCTCTGTTCATGGACTGGAAAACTAAATATCATTATGATGTAAATCTTATGCAAAACAATTGATGGATTCAATGTAATTCCAGTCAAAATCCCAACAACCTACTTTGAGGAAAGGGAAAATCCAACCATCAAATTTATATAGAAGGTAAGGGGCACCAAATAGCCAACAATATTTTGAAAAAGAAGAATAAAGTTGGAGCACTCACACTTCCCAATCTTAGAATTTATTACAAAGCCACATTAATCAAAACAGCATGATACTTGTACAAGGACAGACATATAGACAGTGAAATTAAATAGAGAGCTCAGAAATCAATCCTCACATTTCTGGCCAACTGATTTTTGACAAGGGAACAAAGAACACTCAACCTGAAAGAATAGCCTTCAACACATCATTCTGGGAAAACTTGCTCTCCATTTGTAAAAAAAGAAGGATTTCTACCTCACACAGACAACATTAAATACCTATAAGAAGCACACTTCATAGAGACAGATGGTGGTTTTTAGATTACCAGGGGCAGGGAGGTTGGACAGCAAGAGGGTGTTATAACTTAATTGGTAAGTAGTTTTTGCTTGAGGTGATGGATAAAAAAGGAGAGGTAATGGATTTTGTTGCTGCTAGCATAATATTGGGAATATAATTAACACTACTGAATTGTGCACTTGAATGTGGTTAAAATGGGAAATTTTATGATACAAAATTGTCGACTATGAAATTAAAAGTACAAAAAAAAGTAGTAAAAAATCAGTTGGCCATAGATGTGTGGGTTCATTTCTGGCTCTCAATTTGATTCTATTTGTCTACATGTCTTTATGCTGATACCAAACTGTTTGAATACCATAGCTTTATAGTAATATTTGAAATTAGGAAGTGTAAAGCCTCCAACTTTGCTCTTTTGTAATAATTATTTGTTATTCAGAGCCCCTTGTGATTCTATATGAATTTGAGGATAAGGTTTTCTTTTCTGCCAAAAATATGGTAGGATTTTGATGGGGATTGTATTGATTCTATAAATCACTTTTGGTAGTATTGACATCTTGATGATATTAAGTCTTCTGAGTTATAAGCACAGCATTCCTTGCCATCAATTTAGATTTATATTTGAGGTGCTCTTTTTAGATTAGACTATTCAAGTATTTAACCTCCTTTGTGAAATATATTCCTAGATTTTTTTTTCTTTTAGATGCTACATTAAATGGATTGTTTTTTTAAATTTCTATTTTGAATTATTCATTGTTTTGTAGAAACACAACTAAATTTTGCATGTTAATCTTATACCCTGCATCTTTGCCAGATTTGTTTTTAGTTGTCATGGTTTTCCAGTGGATTTGTTGGAATTTTCCATAAGAACAGAAAGTATCCTCTATGAAAAGACATAATTTTACTCCTTCTTCTCCATTTTGGATAGTTTTATTTCTTTTTCTTGCCTAAATGCTCTGACAAGGACTTTCAGTACAATCTTGAATAGCAGTGGTGGAAGCAGTCATCCTTGTCTTGTTCCTGATTTCAGGGGGAAGGCTTTCAGTCTTTCATCATTGAGTATAAGGGTAGCAGTGGGTTTTCCATAGATACCATTAATCATGTTGAGAGAGTTACTGTGTATTGTTATTTCTCTATATGTTTTCATCATTGGAAGGTGTAGGAGTTTTTCAAGTGTCTTCTCTGTGTCAATTGAAGTGGTCACTTTTTTTTTCCTTCATTATATTAATATGGTGTATTACATTGATTTTCTTGTGTTTAATCACTCTTTCATTAGTGGTATAAATCCCACCTGGCCATGGTGTATGATTTTTAATGTGCTGTTAGAATCATTTAGCTAGTACTTTGTCAAGGAATTTCACATCTATATTCATGAGATGTTGGTCTATAATATTATTTTCTTTTAGTATCTTTATCTGGCTTTGGTATTAAGTTGATGTTGGCCTCATAGAATGAGTTAGGTAGTGTACCCTCCTCTTCAATTTTTCAAGAGTTTGAGAAGGATCAATATTAAATCTTCTTGGAATGTTTGGTAGAATTCTCCTGTGAAGCCACCTAGTCCTAGAGTTTTCTTTTCTGGGAAGTTATTGACAACTGATTCAATCTCTTTACTTATATTTGATCTATTGAGATATTTATTTCTTCTAAGTCAGTGTGAGGTTTTTGTGTGTTTCTAGGAATTTGTACATTCCATCTAGCTTGTCTAATTTGTTGGCATACCATTGTTCATAGTATCCTCTAAGATCCTTTTTATTTCTGTGGGGTCAGTAGTAATGTCCCTCTCTCAATTCTGATTAGTTTATACAACTCCATTCTTTTTTATTCTTGGCCAGTTAGCTAAAGGTTATGTCAATTTTATTGATCTTTTCAAAGAGCCATCTTTTAGTTTTGTTAATGATCTCTATTGTTTTTTCATTCTCTATTTCATTTATTGCACTAATTTGTTATTTCTTTCCTTCTGCTTGCTTTGGGATTAGTTTTCTGCTGTTCTTTTCCTGTTCCTCTAGGTGTGTAGTTAGCACTTTGATTTTAGCTCTTTCTTCTTTTTAAATGTAAGCATTTAGGGCTATAAATTTCCCTCTGACCACTGACTTCACTGCATCCCATAAGTTTTGGTATGTTTTGTTCTCATTTTCATTCATTTGAAGATATTCGCTCATTTTACATGGTGAGTTCTTCTTTGACCCATTGATTGTTTTGGAGTGTGTTATTTAATTTCCACATATTTGTGAATTTTCAAGTACTCTACTTATTATTGATTTCTAGCTTCATCCAATCTGGTTAGAGAAGACGCTTTGTATAATTTCAATCTTTCAAAATGTATTGAGAGTTGTTTTAAGACCCATGTGGTCTATCTTGGAGAATGATAAATTGCACTTAAGAAGAATTTTTTTCATGCTGTTTGGGGGTGTAATGCTATGTTTAAGTCTCTTAGGTCTAGTTCATTTATCATTTTATCCAACTTCTCTGTTTCCTTATTGATCTTCTGTCTAGATGTTCTACCCATTGATGAGAGTGGTGTATTGCCCCATCTATTTTGGGGTACCATGGTTAAGTGAATGTATATTAAAGATTTTTATTTCTTCATGCTGTATTTACCTCCATTTACTAATATATAGTGCCCTTATTTGTCTCTTGTAACAGCTTTTGACTTAAGGTCTATTCTGTCCAATATTAGCAGAGCTAATATACTATTTGCTTAAAGTTCTTTTTCCATCCTTTCACTTTTGATCTATTTGTGTCTTTGGGTCTAAGATGTCTTTGGAAAACAATGTATAGTTGCATTGTGTGTTTTATCCATTCTGCCAATATGTGTCTTTTGATTGGGGAGTTTAATCCATTGACATACATTGTTATTGTTGTAAGGCAGTACTTACTTCAGCCATTTTGTCCTTTTTTAATGCAATTTAATTGAGACATACTCACACACCATATAATCCATCCAAAGTATACAATCAATGGCACACAGTATCACCATATATTTGTGCATTCAACACAATCATATGCACAATTGAAGTGCATATTCATATCTTTCAACAAATTTTGGGATTTTTTCAGCCATCATTTCTTCAAATATTCATTATGTCCTTTGTATTTTACATGTAATATTATTTTTTGACCCTCTTTTCCTTTATTGAAGCCTCTTTTACTGTAGAGGTGATCTTTTGTGATGTATTTGATTCATCCTTTTCTCATTTTCATTTTGGTATATTTTAAAAATATTTGGTATATTTTAAAAATGATGGTATATTTTAAAAATAATCTTTTTGTCATCATCTTATAAAATCTACATCTATCATCTACTAATTTGTAAAGAAACCAACTTATCTTCAATATAATACCCTTTCCTGCTCCCATACCCCTCTGTTTCTCCCCTTTATGTTGTTTTTGTTCCATGTTATCTAGTTTTATTTTTTGTGTTCATTATCAGGAAATATGACTATTTCTTACTCAATTGTGCTTTAACTCTTGCAGGAATTAACAGGTAGACTTATATATTGAGGATACAGTACCATTTAATTTTTCATTTACACATTTAGTTACGTTTACTGAAGATCTTCACCTCTTCACACTTCTTCATGCCACTCTATCACATCTTTTCCTTTCAATGTCAAGAACTCCCTTTAGCAATTCTTTTAGGGTGGGCCTTTTGGTGACACCCTATTTCTGCTTCTGCTTATCTGTGAATGTTTTAAACTCTGTTTCATTTTTGTAGAGCAGTTTTGCCTGATAAAGAATTTTGGGCTGGCAGTTTTTCTCTTTCAGTGTTTTAAATATATCACACCACTGCCTACTCACGTCCATGGTTTCTGATGAAAAATTGGCACATACTCTTATTGAGGATCCTTGTATGTGATGAATTGCTTTTCTCTTGATGCATTCAGAATTTTCTTTTTATCTTTGGTATTTGACATTCTGATTAGTAATGCATCTTGGAGTAGATCTATCAGGGTTTATCCTTTTTGGAGTACAGTGCACTTCTTGGACATTTATATTTATGTCCTTCATAATGGTTGGGAAATTTTCAATCATTATTTTCTCAATTGTACTTTCTGCCTCTTTTCCCCTTTCTTCTCCCTCTGGACTCACATGATGAATATATAGGCACACTTCATGTTGTCTCACAAGTCCCTTAGACTCTGTTCAATTTTTTCAATTATGTTCTCTATATGTTCTTCTGGCTGTATGATTTCAATCGTCCTGTCTTCTAGTTCACTGATTCATACTTCTGCCTGTTCATACCTGCTATTGTATGCCTCTAGGTATTTTTAAACTCCATTATTTTCCTTTTCATCATCTTAATTTCTGTTATGTTTCTTTTTAAACTTTCCAATTATTCTTTTTGTTCATGAATTTTCTTATTGTCCTTTAGCTCTATGTCCATATTTATTTTATTTCTATCAACATGTTACTTCTTCTTAATTGGGAGATTTGCTTGAACTTCTTTGCTGGTTCCGAAATCTGTGTCTCTTCTGAATTTTTAATTTTTCCTGATGGAGCCATACCTTCCTGTTATTTAGTATGGCTTGTAATTTTTTGCTAATGTTTGTGCATCTAATTATGTTGATGGTCTAACTCTGAATGTCCTTTTCATCTTCTTGTCTAGGGTTTTATTGTAGATTGGCCATGTTTTAAGTGTCTTCTTTGATACTTGGTCCAGCTCATACTGAACATTTAGAATAGACTATTTTTAACTGTTCAGATTTTCTCAGGTCTTCTTATTTGGAATTTAAGTGCATATTCATAACTTTCAACAAATTTTGGGATTTTTTCAGCCATCATTTCTTCAAATATTCTTTCTTCCACTTTCTCTTCTTCTCAGACTCCCATGATGCTTACATTTGTATGTCTTGTGGTGTCCCACAAGGCTCTTAGTCTCTCCTCACTTTTTTTCATTATTTTTTCTTCCTGCTTCTCAGACAAAATAATTTCCATTACTGGTTCTTGTTCAGTTAAAGCCTCAAATGAAGCATTATTCTCTGGATACTAGCTTTCCTGAAGCTCAGAACTTTCCAAGCCATCAATTTCAGGTTTCTTTGAACATGGGAGTTAAGTCCTCAGTTTATCCTTTTCCTCTGCATTTTACCATTAACTGCAAAGAGAAATCAGGATGCACCTTCCACATTTAGCTTGGAAATCTCAGCTAAATATCCAAGCTCATTCCTTTCAAATTCTGCCTTCCATCCAACATCAGAACTCAATTTCACTGAGTTTTATGTTACTTAAATAAAGGATCATCTTTCTTCCAGTTTCCAATAACACAGTCATCATTTCTGTCTGAGGCCTTATCTGAAGTATTTTAATGTTAATAATTCTATGAAAAGTCTCTTCAAAGCAATCTAGGCCTTTTCTACCAACAATTCTTCCAGCCTCTACTTATTACTCAATTCCAAAGCTGTTTCTACATTTTTGGTATTTGTGTTAGCAGCATGCCACTTTCTTGATATCAACATCTGTTTTAGTTTACTACAGTAATAAAAGCAGATACCATGAAATGGGTTGGATTAAACAATGGGAATTTATTCACTTACAGTTTGAGGCTGAAAAAATGTCCTAAGCAAAGCATCAAGGTGATGCTTTCTTCCTGAACACTGGCTGCTGGTAATCATTCTCTCTCTGTCACATGGCAAGGCACATATTGGCAACTGTGGGTCTCCCTTACCTTCCAAGTTTCATTGATTTCAGCTTTTCTCCTGTAGATATCTCTTGCTCTCTCTGTATTCATTCCTCTTATAAAGTACTCCAGTAATAGGATTAAGGCCCATCCTTAAAGAAGTGGGTCACACCTCAACTGAAGTAGCCTCATCAAAAGACCCTACTTACAATGGGTTTATACCCTCAGGAATGGATTAGATTTAAGAACATGTCTTTTGGGACTACACACAGCTGCTAGCCACCACAATATTGAAACTCTAGTAAGCCTATGGTGAGCATTTAGGTTCACCAAGTAGTTTTCCATGGACACATGCAGTAACTATTAAAAATTCCCCAATATGTAAAAATGTTCCTGGATGTCCCACTTCCCATCCAAAAAAAGAAACTCTCTTCCAAGCTTCTATTCCTGGGACCCAGGTGATTTGTTTTGATGTGTCAACAGATTTCACCACAGATTGCTGTGGTTTTGTCAGCTCCATGCCACTTCTCTGCATTGCTTTCTCATTCCACATAATTCTGCATTTGGTAAATCAAAGGATAGCTGTGAGTCAGTCTTTCAGGCAGTGGATTGGAGTGGACATACAAACAAACTAAAACTGCACATTAGGTGTGCTCCTAACCAGATACCTGAGAACACAGACTGCTGGGCTGAGCTTGGGGGTGGGGTATGGCAAGAAAAAGCCTCCTGCAGCTTTCTTACCATTTTATATTTTCCCTTTTTTGATTCAGTATTTGCTTGTTTGTTGTTTACTTCTGACAATTTCCAGAGCTCTGGGAATGTTGAGTTCTGAGAGATTCTTCCTGATTTTTGCTGCTTCTATGAGGGAGATGTTTACTAGGAGCTTCTTCCTCCAATATCTTGCTAGCATCACTCAAATGTAATTAGATTTTCAAGACTATTACATTTATCAATTATTGATGCTGACAGTGCTATATTTTGTGGACTGCTAATTGAGCATTTGATAATCTTGTTTGTGGTTGTTTTTCTTCTTAGTTGGGAGCCAATAATTTTCTTTTTAAAAGTTGCAAACAGGTTTATTGTGTACTTCAGAAGCTCAAAGTTTCTGGGCATCTTGTCCATATTGACTGATAAGTAAAATGATATTGTGTACAAGGCACTCAGCAAATGTTTATAAAATCAGAAAAAAAGGAAAGGTGATGGAGAAAGAGTTCTGTAATTTTGACTCCAGTCATGTATGTCTGGAGAAAAATCTATCCCAATGTATCCCAATTGATTATATATATATATATATATATATATATATATATATATATATATATATTTACATGCACATATATGTGTGTATGTATATATATATAGATATCCTATGAAAACTTGTATATAGTTTATCCAGATGTTCCAGTTTGCTAATGCTACCATTATGCAAAATACATGAAATGGATTGGATTTTTATAAAGGGGATATATTAGGTCACAAATTTGCAGTTCTAAGGCCATAAAAGTGTCCAAACTAAGGCATCAAGAAGATGATACCTTCACTGATGGTGTCCAGAAAACCTCTGTTAGTTGGAAAGGCAGATAGCTGGCATCTGCTGATCCTGGGTTGTGTTCCAGCTCCTCTCTCAGCAACTGTGCATTCTTGGTTCTTTCTCCCAGGATGTTTCTTTTGAAGTGCCTGGGGTGTCTTCTCTTAGCATATCCTGGGGCAAACTCTGGGCTTCATCTCTTAGCTAAACATCCTTCTGTCTGCATCTCCAGGCATCTCCAGGCATCAGCTTTCAATGTCCGTCTTCAAAATGTCTCTCAGCTGCTCTTGAGGCATTTTGTCCTCTCTTAGCTTCACTGGGGCAAACTCTGGGCTAGCATCTCAAAGCATCCATCAGTGCCTGGGCCTATGTGGCTCTGTTTAAAGGACTCCAGTAAACTAATCAAGACTCATGTTGAATTGGCAGGGCATGGACATGGACATAATTCAGAATTATCAACTACAGTTGGGTGAGTCACATCTCCGTGGAAACACTCAAACAAAATGTTCCAACATTTGCCCAGACAAGATTGCATTAAAAGGCATGGCTTTTTCTGGGGGACATAATATATCCTAACTGGCACACCAGAGAATTTTCTAAGTTTTTCTTAGGTATTATTTCCTTATTTGCTAATGTGCTGTTATCTTTAACTAGTGATCCCAGCCACCCAACATAATGGCACTTTAATAATGTCTAGTTGGTAATTTTAGAGTTGGAGTATAGTATGAAATATGACAAACATGGGTGGGATTAGAAAGTGTATATGTGGGGGGGTAGGGAGAGGGCTTTGAACAGAAAGAAAACCCTATTGTCTGTTTGTGGAGCCAGTTACTAGGTGGTAATGAGGAGAGAGTGCATAAAAGGAGATTGAAGGATGACAATGAAATAATTTGTCTACTTTGAAATTCTGCTTAATCCTAGCTCCTTTACTTATTATATTGCCTACATGTCCCTAGTTGAAAATTGAGGAAACATATTTCATCCTGTACTCCAACTCCAAAATTACCAACTCTCATGAGAGCTAATGAATTACATGAGAAAACCAATTTAAATTAATATTAAACTTCATGTTAATGTACAGCTATGTCATCACTCTATATTTATTTGTTTTAGAGAGAATTATACTACTATGAGGAATTCAGCATGTTATAAAAGTTAAGCTAATTTCCTTTCACACACTAGCTTTTTTGGGGTTTAAATGCTGCTGGGTGACTTGAAATGGTTACATGTTACAAGATGATAATTTACTGAAATAAGGCATGATCTAGGATGCAGAGAGCTCATCAGGTTTATTTGTGAGCTTGGAGCCATGGGAATCAACATTCAGACCAGATGTTTATGGGCTAAAAAGAGACAGCAGGGTAGTGTTAAGGAGTGAGGCTATCTAAGTGAGAACATCCATACTCCCTATGAGTAATGGTGTGTGTGGATGCTTCAGTTTTGTGTTCCTAAGACTGGCACTGGAAAAAAGAATCTTCCTCAAATCTTTCATCTATAATACAGCACAAAGGAATTATTTCAGTCTGAACTCTGGATGCAATGTAGAGAAGGATAGATATGCTATGGCATAAACTCAAACGAATGGTAGTTTAAATAGGGCACAGCAACATAAAGTTTGGAATATATGTATATTCAAATTACCCACCTGCACCATCTACTTATACTTGAGGCATTTCTGCATGCTTACCACCTAGGAATATTTAAATGAGGAGCTCACTCTCAGTACCTGAGCTAATTTGCTTCTCCCAAAAGATTATTTTTGATGGGATTTTAAAAGAAAAAATAAGAGAGTGATGAATATTTCATAAGAAATATTTCGGGGGGAAAAGTCCTCTCTTCATGGACCATCTCAATGGGCATAGTTATGTAATTGACTAACAGGTAAGATTAATGTGTGAGTCACTAAAAGGAGACACTTTAATTAGATATAAGTAAAATAAATGAGGTAGGATAATTCATCCTCAAAATATCAGTTTCTTTTATTATTTGTTTGTTGATTTGAAAAATGAGTATAAAATGGTGGATAGTAAAATATAAAGATATAACTAAAAATAAGCATGTAAATTCATGTCAACTTCACAATTATTACATATTTGACACTATGCTTGTTTTCAAAGCAGATAGCCAACTAATTAAACCATTATATATTTGATTTTATATATTTAGATAACTAAAACAAAGAATTTGAAAATTTTACTCCATAGCCCACAATAGTGATCTCATCACACAGAGAAATATGACTTTAGTAAACTGTGATTTTGAATATTTTGTAACAATTATCAATTCATATATAGTTGAATAATTGTATATAATAAATATAGCATAACATCAAAAATGAAAGATGTTGGAACAGAAGTATGGTTAATAGCTTTGTATGTTAAATTACATTGTACAGTATTCTCTTAAGAATGTTTATGATCCCATATAACAACTTAGGATATGTTTTCTTGAATGAAAGCTGTATCCATTGCATGCATGATTTATTTCTTTCAAAATTTCAATGTTAAGATATATTTTCATATAGGATCTCAGGCACTATACTAAAGTTTTCTAGGCCTCAGTCTACTCCTTTGTAAAATGGAGGGCTTGAAAAATATTTTCTTAAAATACTTTCATGTTTATAATGTATATGATTCTTTAATTTTGACTTTTTTTTTCTTTAGGAGAAAATCATTCTGTAACTAATATATATGCCCAGTGTTTTATTAGGATGCCATTTTTATTGTGATCCATGTACTGCTGTTAGAGGCTACACTTAATAAAAGGGGCAAAAATCATTTTACAACTTATATAAAAATTGATTCAACAAAGAGAATGTTTTTACCGATGCAGTCTTATTTGTAGACTTTTTAATCATGCTTCTGTATGTCTTCATGGGTTAAAAAGTGTTTTCTTTGTTGTGCTTTATATATTAGGAAAACTTCATATTTAATGGTGGGCTCATCTAGCAGAAGAGTGACCACTTGTATCCTGTCCAATTATATAAAGGGAAGGTAGTTTAGAGCCATCTGAATTCTTAACTCTGGTCTGTTGCCTTAGCCTGAGAAGGTGACACAGACAACAAGATGTGTTTCTGCTTCTTGCTTCCTCACATTAGTGTGGTAAGGTGCAAGATTTAATGTGATCCTTTTTGAAGGAAACAGATAGAATAGGCTTCTCAGACTTATTCCATTCTATACTTCTTGGGTCAGTGTGTCCATATCACAATGAAGGTGGCAAGCTGGGCCCTTTGGAGTTCAGTAGCTCAGACCAGAGCCATCAGAACCCTTTGTTCTGACTTTCAATAACACATGCAGCCATTTGCCTGGTGGTATTATAGAATTATAGAATGATAACATGTACATAGAATACATATAGAGTTATAGAAAATTAAAGAGAACTAGAAGGGAATTTAAGGATCATTTATTGGAAACCCCTAATTTTATAGCTAGGATTTTGGAAGCTCAGAGATACTAAGTTACTATAAAAGTAGTTTTGGCAAGGCTAGGAAGAGTTTGTCTTTTCCAAGACATGAATGCCAGGTCTTCAAAGCTTAAATTTACAAATATATTCCAAGAAATGTGTTGAATGATTTGCTGTGTTTACCTTAATTCATGATCATCCTATCTGCATCAACATATCCTTATTTAAAGGCATCTTGAGAGTTTACTAGCTTTGGTCACTAAATTGTGCTTCTAACTGAGGTAGCAATATTTTGGCTATTTTCATTCATTGCATATCTTTTGTTTTTATTTTTAAAAAAATTATTAGAAATGTTGTGGGTTTACAGAACATTCATGTATGAAATATATGATTCCCTTACACCACCCCACCAACAACACCTTGCATTGGTGTGGAACATTTGTTACAATTGATGATAGCATTTTTTTGTAGTTGTACTATTGTTTTTCACAGTAGTTACCTTTGTTACAATTGAATAATGATTATTAAAATAGTATTAGAAGGAGGAGCTAAGATGGCAGTATAGAGAGGAGTGAAAGACTGTTAGTTCCCCCAGAACAACTCATAAATGACCAAAAAACTAGTAAATAACCTGGAATAACTGTGGGGAGACAAACATGACTGTCCACTCATCATCCACCAACCTGAATTGGGAGGAATGCCCGATATCACAGCATAAAATCTGTAAGTAAAAACTGTAGAGCTGTGCTGAGAGCTGAGAGCCAAGAGCTGAGAGCCCCTCCCTCACAGAAGCCTCACCATGCTAGAGAGCAGCACTCTCCAAACAAGCTAGTGTACCTCAGCCCAGTTCCAACTGGGGTTTTAATGTTAACTGCTCAATACAGACAGTGAATCCCCAACAAGCAGACAGAGGCTTTTGGTGATAACTGACCTTGGGAGAGTCAGGGGACATATCTGTCACAGGATGGGGAGCCCAGAGGATCGGGTGCTATCTCTGGCTGATGGGTAAATGTGGGAGCTTTCTGTCCATTTCTCTCTCTGTGAGAAAGCCTCAGTGGTTTTTAGCCCAAGTGCTTTGCAGTAAAGAAAGCCTCAGCCATTTTAAAATCAAAGCACTTTGACCAGCAAAGTCAGAGAAACAAAGAACTTATTGATATGCAGTGACCTCTTTGGAGGGGGCATAGCTTTCCAAGAGAAAAGGGAGGGGCCCAGCTATGCTGCCTGCCTTACTGGAACCAGACCTCAAAGCCTGGGGGAGGACAGCCACAGGCCACACCATCTTACACCAGCCAGTGACAGGCTAACAGGCGCACCTGCTGGGCAGGAAAGCACAGGTGTGTCAATCCTCTAAGAAAAACCATCAGGGAAACTGGATACTGAATATTTCTTCCTTCTGTGACCTAGGCCTGTTCTCATCTGGGAAAAACTGATTGGGGTGACCTAGGAGGTCAGATGCCTACACAACAAAAAACTACAACCTACACTAAGAAAAATGAAGTTATGGCCCAGCCAAAGGAACAAACTTACACGTCAACTGAGATACAGGAATTTAAACAACTAATGTTAAATCAATTCAAAAAGTTTAGAGAAAATTTTGCAAAAAAGATAGAGGCTGTAAAGAAAACACTGCACATACATACGGGAGAAATCGAAAGTTCAAAAAACAACTAGCAGAATCTATGGAAATGAAAGGCACAACACAAGAGATGGAAGACACAATGGAAATATACAAGAACAGATCTCAAGAGGCAGAAGAAAACACTCAGGAACTGGAGAACAAAACACCTGAAAGGCTACACACGAAGGAGCAGATGGAGAAAAGAATGAAAAAATATAAGCAATGTCTCTGGGAACTTAAGGATGAAACAAAGTGCAAGAATGTATGTATCATTTTGTCCCAGAAGGAGAAGAGAAGGGAAAAGGGGCAGAAGCAACAATAGAAGAAATAATCAATGAAAATTTCCCATCTCTTATGAAAGACATAAAATTACAGATCCAAGAAGCACAGTGTACTACAAACAGAAGAGATCTGAATAGGCCTATGCCAAGACACTTAATAATCAGATTATCAAATGTCAAAGACAAAGAGAGAATCCTGAAAGCAGCAAGAGAAAAGCAATCCATCACATACAAAGGAAGCTTAATAAGATTATGGGCGGATCTCTCAGCAGAAACCATGGAGGCAAGAAGGAAGTGGTATGATATATTTAAGATACTGAAAGAGAAAAACTGCCAACTAAGAATCCTATATCCAGCAAAGCTGTCCTTCAAATATGAGGGAGAGCTCAAAATATTTTCTGACAAACAGACAATGAGAGACTTTGTGAACAAGACACCCGCCCTACAGGAAATACTAAAGGGAGCACTACAGAGTGATAGGAGAAGACAGGAGTGCATGGTTTGGAATACAATTTTGGGAGATGGTAGCACAGCAATGTAAGTACACTGAACAAAGGTAACTATGAATACAGTTGAGAGAGGAAGGTTGGGAGCAAGTGAGACACCAGAAGAAAGGAGGAAAGATAAAGACTGGGAGTGTGTAACTTGGTGAAATCTAGAGTGTTCAACGATTGTGTTAAAATGTACAAATATGTTCTTTTATGAGGGAAAACAAGCAAACGTCAACCTTGCAAGGTGTTAAAAATGGGGAGGCATTGGGGGAGAGATGCAATCAATGTAAACTAGAGACTGTAACTAACAGAATCATTGTATTATGCTTCCTTTAATGTAGCAAAGGCAATATACCAAGGTAAATGCAGATAAGGGGGGGAATAGGGGAGGCATGTTAGACACTTGACATTGATGGTGTTGTCTCTTTACTCTACTTTGATTTAAGGTTATTTTTCCTTTTGCTTCTTCCTAGCTGTCATTTTTTTTCCCTCTTTCTTTTGCCTCGCTACCTTCTTTGACTCTCCCTCCTGCCTTGTGGAAGAAATGTAGATGCCCTTATATAGATAGTGGTGAAGGTAGGAAACACATAAATATGTGACCATACAGAGAACCATCAATTGTTTACTTAGGATGGAACGTATTGTGTGTGAACAAAACCATCTTAAAAAAAAAATGGGTTGATGACAAAACCTCAAGGGCAATATACTGAGTGAAATAAGCCAGACGCATAAGGACAAATATTGCAGGGTCTCACTGATAGGAACTAATTATAATATGTAAACTCATAGACATGTAATACCAAGATATAGGACGAGGCTTAAGAATGGGGAGCGGTTGCTTAGTATGAGCAGAATGTTCAACTAGGATTAACCTAAAGGTTTGGAAATGAGCAGAGGTGTTGGTAGCAAGATGTGAGAATAACAGTACCAAATGGTGCATGAATGAGGTGGATAGGGGAAGCTCAGAGTCATATATGTCACCAGAAGGAAAGTTGGAGGTCAAAAGTTGGGAATGTATAAAACTGAATCCTATGGTAGGCAATGCTCATGATTAACTGTACAAATATTAGAAATCTCTTCCATGAACCAGAACAAATGTATGACAATACAATTATAATTTAATAATAGAGGGGCATATAGGAAGAAATATATACCTATTGCAAACTATATACTACAGTTAGTAGTATTTCAACATTCTTTCATAAACAGTAACAAATATACTATACCAACACTATGAGTCAACAATTGAGGGGTGTTGGTTAGGGATATGGGAGGATTCGAGTTTCCTTTTCTTTTTTTTTTTTCTTCTTTTTTCATCTTTCACTTTATTTCTTGTCTGGAGTAATGAAAAGGTTCTAAAAACTGAAAAAAAATTGTGGTGATGGATGCACAGCTCTATGAGGGTACAAGGGGCAACCGATTGTACACTTTTTGTCTTTGGATAATTGTATGGTATCTGAAAAATCTCAATAAAAAGTTAAAAAATAATAGTGTTAACAATCATGCATGGTTTGCATTAGCTGTATTTTACCCATATACCACCCTTACTATTAACACCATATATTACTGTCATATATTTGTTATAATTCATGAAAGAACATTCTTTAGACTTGTGCTATTAACAATAGGCCATCATTTAAAATAAGGTAAGGTTCATTGTGTTATACAGTCTTATGTTTTATCATTTAATTTTTATTCTGGTAACATATACAACCTGAAGTTTCCCTCTTCAACCACATTCACTTATAGAATTCTGTGCTAATTCCACTCATAATAATGTGCTACCATACAACTCTCCATTTCTAACCCTTTTTAATCAACCTAAATAGAAATTCTGTGCAAACTAAGCATCAATTTCCCAATCTCTTACCCCAATCTATCCACTGGTAACCTATATTCTAGATTCAAACTGCTAATTCTAATTAGTTCATGTGAGTGAGATCATAAAATATTTGTCCTGTGGTGTCTGGTTTATTTCACTTGTCATAATGTCCTCAAGGTTCATTCATGTTGTCACAAGCATTGGGACTTCATTCCTTTTTATTGCTGAGTAATATTCCAATATTACATTCACATCCATTATCAGGAAATATGCCTTTTTTCTTGTTCAATTGTATTCTGACTCTTATAGGAATTAAAGTGTAGAGTTCTATGTTGAGGATAGAGTGCAATTGGGTATTTTTTTAAAATTAAATTTTATTGAGATATATTCACATACCATACAATCATCCATGGTGTACATGGAACAGAAAAATATTGGTTTGGAAATTGTCTTCTTACTGCCAGTCCTCTTTCTTCCTACTCACTCAGTCCTGTGTAGGTTGGGAGTTCCTCCGAGGCAGCAGCTTGGATTCCTCCACTGCTCCAGGACACAGTGGTCCTGGCCATTCTCTAGGCTGTGGTTGGAGTACTCTGGGGCTGCAGAGCTGTGTGTCTAAACTTCCAGCCCAAGTGCCCCAAGTCCCTGTTTGCTGTGCACCCATTAGCCCCTGGGATTTGGGGAGGGCTCCTGGCATTTCCATGTGGCAGTCTTGCCTCTAGGTTGTGGAACTGTGGGCTTCTGTGAGGGAAGAGTAGATGGCATCATAAGCCTGCCAAATCCTTATCTCCCAGTCAACAGCAAAGATGGCTGCATGGGGCTTGGAAATCTGCCCCCTTATGTAATAATCTGCCTGCTCCAAAAGCTGGTCCCTGGCATGGGGGCTCTTATCCATGGGTCTGTGAAGGGTTATCACCCAAGCCAAGTGCTGAGGGTGCCTGAGGCATGGAAAGCTGCTCCCCTCTGCACTTGTCTGCTGGCTCTAACCACACATTCCCTGGCAGCATTCCGGGCCAAATACTCACCTGTGTTAAATTCAGTCTCTCTGCTTCTCCAAGTATATACTCACTATGGATGTAGAAGTCCCTTTGCAGCCTGTGAAACCCTAGAACTGCTGTTCTGGGGTGCTTTCTGTCTTTTATCATGTTTTTCATAGAGGAGAATTTTGCTCTTTCTCTCCTAATCTGCTATCTTCCCAGAGCTAGGTGTCTCTAGTGTATTTTTAATATGAGCTGCTCTCATCCTTTCTCTGGCACTGCCACTTCTGCAGTGATGCAGCTCCTCATGTATCTTGTGGATCAACATGACTCCAGTCATAAGAAAGATGACTGTGCTATAACCAGCTCTTACCTGAGGATGTGAGCACAAAGAGCCACATTGCATATTTTTGCACCCAAGTTATAAAATATTTTCTTCTTTCATGAATGCATTCTGCGGGACACTGATTACGTGCTTCAACTTGGCGGGCCTGGGCTGGGGGACCTGATCAGCCCCTGGGGAGGGTGGTGGGCATGGGCGACAGCGCCCTCCGCAGCCCCCCGGGCCTGGGAAAGTGAGGCCGGAGGCAGGCCCCATTTCCTCACCCAAAATAACACTGTTAGGGGAGGCTTGCCGGAGGGAACCGCCTTTTCCCCACCCCCTTATCTTGCCCGGACACTCCCCGTTGCCAGTGCAACTCCCATCACCACCAGTGCGCATACATTGTTGCCAGACACCGTTACCGGAGCAACTCTCGCCCCTTTTCAATCAACCTCCGCGCCCTCTCAGAACCAATCCAAGCCTTTAACCTCTACAGCTACCCCGCCCTCTAAACGCCCGATATAAGCTTGTACTCTCCCCTAATAAACTCTCTTGGCTTCTTCACCCTAAAAGAACCGTGTCCCGCCTGTTCCTTTCTCGCCGCCCTCCATACTTTGCACGCCTACGCCGGGGACCGGGCCCAGTCCCCCGCCTCGCCCTCACCTCCGGGAAAGAGCCCCCACCGCCGGTACCCTCCAAGCAATCCTGAGAGCCTAGGATTTGGCAACCGGCCGCCACCTCCCCCCCCCAGACGAGTCAACTGCGACCGCACATTCCATGCACACTAATTTTGAACACCTGTTTGTGCAAACAAAAAGTACATATGTTTTAGAAAGAAGGAAATTTCTAGCACCAGGCCCCAAATTGCAAGTTAAACTTTAGAGAAAAAAACAGTACATTTTACATCACATGTATTTTTAAGTTCTGAAGACCCTTTTTTGTACTATGTCATTAAGACCTTTCTACCTTATAGCTTCAAAAGTAGTTCTGATTTTGTTGCAAGTAGTATTTTACATCTTTATTTCACATTTCCTCCCAAGTCATTTTCAAAATACACACACATATAATTACTATTGGACACTGTCCCATTGAAGGGAGGACACAGGCTTAATTCTGCTTGCCCAACACCAAAGAAGAATGACACAAAAGGATTACTAGGTCAGCCAGAAAACAAAACAAGATGAAACAAAACAAATACTCACTTTGTTTTCATTTAAACAAAGCTCCAAGAATCCAAAAAAAGGATCTCCTAGGAGGTGAAATGCTAGTCTAACTCCATATCTATAAGGAATTTCAAAAGGCAATTATTCAGTGCAGTGCACTGAGTGTTTCAACATTGGTATTTTTAACAAGTTATTCTTCAGGGCTCCCAGAAACACAAGGATGATGTGCTGGTTTGAATGTATTATGTCCCCCAAAAAGCCATATTCTTTGATGCAATCTTGTGGGACAGACATATTAGTGGGTAATAAGTTGGAACATTTGGATTAGGTTGTTTGCATGGAAATGTGCCCCACCCAACTGTAAGTGATGACTCTGATGAGATATTTCCATAGAGGTGTGGCCCCACCCATTCAAGGTGGGCTTTGATCAGTGGAGCCATATAAATGGGCTGACAAACAGAAGGAACTCAGTGCAGCTGAGAGTGAACTTTTGAAGAAGAGCTACAGCCAAGAGGGACATTTTGAAGAAAGCACAGGAGCCACAGATGAGAGTTTGAAGACGGCTGCTGAAAGCAGACTCTTGCTCTGGAGAGGCTGAGAGGGGACAAATACCCCAAGTGCAACTTAGAGTGACATTTTTGAGGAACTGCAGCCTAGAGAGGAACATCCTGGGGGAAAGCCATTTTGAAACCAGAACTTTAGAGCAGACACCAGCCACGTGCCTTCCCAGCTAACAGAGGTTTTCTGGACACCATTGGCCATCCTCAAGTGAAGGTACCTGATTGGTCTTAAGACTGTAACCATGTAACCAAATAAACCCTCTTTTATAAAAGCCAATCCATCTCTGGTGTTTTGCATTCCAGCAACATTAGCAAACTAAAACAGATTTTGGTACCAGAGAAGAGGGGTGCTTTTGCTGCTGAGTTTACAAACACCAAACATGTTGGAGTGGCTTTTTACATGGATAAGGGGAAGATTCTGGAAGAATTGTGAGGAGCTTGATAGAAAAGGCCTCAACTGCTTTGAAGAGACTGTTTGTGGAAATACGGACTCTAAAGATACTTCTGATGAGGACTTGAACAGAAATGATGAATGTGTTGTTGCAAACTGGAAGAAAGGTGATCCTTGTTTTAAAGTGGCAGAGAAGTTGGCAAAATTGAGTCCTGGTGTCAGATGGAAGGAAGAATTTGAAAGTGACAACCTGGAATGCTTAGCTGAGGAGATCTCCAGACTATGTGTGGAGAATGTACCCTGGTTTCTCCTTGCAGCTTATAGTAAAATGCGAGTGGAGAGAGAGAAACTTAGAACTGAACTCTTGGGTTCAAAGAAACCAGAAGCTGTTGGCTTGAAAAATTATGGGCATCCAGGGGGTGGAATTCCAGAAGCTACAGCCCAGCATGAGGATGTTAGCAAACATGGAACCCAGCTTCCATTTCAGTACAAGCCAAGATTGGAAATGGAGTTAAGCAGAAAGGATTTGTGGAAAGTCCTATTGTCTGATGGCTTTGACCCCTGTGTGCTTCATGCAAAGCCAACAGAATTTTTGTGAGATCTTTATAGACAGAGCCGTTGCCAGTCTGGACTGGAGGAGACAGACAAGGAACAAATTGAAGGAAAAATGTCTTCAAAGACAGAGCCATGGAGTGTGAGTTCTGGAATCAAGAGGCCTTGGGCTGGGAGTGGATGGCCCACATGCATGGAAAGGGTGAGTTTGCCCCAGAGGTCAAGGGTGGGCCTTCTGCCTCAATGCTCTGGAAGAGTTTTGCCACCCCAAGTCCCAAAGAGGGTGGCACATATTCCCAGGGAATTGGGGAGAGCCTGGCCACCCCACTGTTCTGAAGGGGTTGAGCATGTGCCCCAGAGATGGAAAGGAATCCGGGTGCTGCCCCGATGTTTGAGGAAGGTGGGGCCGAGAAGGTGGTCTCCCCAATGTGTGGATATGTTGGAGAACTCACCCCAGCGTTCAGAGAGGAAATGGCTGCTGAAAAGGCCCTTAGGAAGGGTTAGACTCCCGCCCTCTCAAGCCCCAAGGATGCAACCTCGTTCTGTTAATGACTCTCAGACTTTGAAATCTAATGGAGTTTGTCCTGTGTGTTTTAGGAACTGTTTTGGTCCTGTTAACCCATTTTCCTTACTGTTTCTCCTTATGGCAATGGGAATGTTTATCCTATGAATATTGGAAACACATAACTTGTTCTAAGTTTACAGGTCCACAGTCAGAGGCGAATTTTGCTTTTGGACAGACCACACCTGTAAATGATTTAATGGGATCTTGTACTTAACTACTGTTACTGAAATGATTTAAGTTTTTTGTGATATTGCAATGGGATGAATGTATTTTGTATTTGGAAATAATATGTTTTTCTGGGGTCCAGGAGGTGGAATGTGCTGGTTTGAATGTATTATGTCTCCCAGAAAAAGCCATATTCTTTAATGCAATCTTGTGGGACAGACATATTAGTGGGTAATAATTTGGAACGTTTGGATTAGGTTGTTTGCATGGAAATGTGCCCCACCCAACTGTAGGTGATGACTCTGATGAGATATTTTCATGGAGGTGTGGCCCCACCCATTCAAGGTGGGCCTTGATCAGTGGAGCCATATAAATGGGCTGACAAACAGAAGGAACTCAGTGCAGCTGAGAGTGACCATTTGAAGAAGAATTACAGCCAAGAGGGACATTTTGAAGAAAGCACAGGAGTCACAGATGAGAGAGAGTTTGAAGACGGCTGCTGAAAGCAGACTCTTGCTCAGGAGAGGCTGAGAGGGGACAAATACCCCAAGTGCAACTTAGAGTGACATTTTTGAGGAACTGCAGCCTAGAGAGGAACATCCTAGGGGAAAGCCATTTTGAAACCAGAACTTTGGAGCAGATGCCAGCCATGTGCCTTCCCAGCTAACAGAGGTTTTCCAGACACCATTGGCCATCCTCCAGTGAAGGTACCTGATTGTTGATACATTACCTTGGACACTTTATGGCCTTAAGACTGTAACTGTGTAACCAAATAAACCCCCTTTTATAAAAGCCAATCCATTTCTGGTGTTTTGCATTCTGTAAGCATTAACAAACCAGAACAGTTACACATAATACAGCAGTCTTGAACATGTGATGCAGCTGAGACCAGCAAAACCTGTAAGTTCTCACAGCCAGGGGGACTGTGCCCTTCCCTGCAAGGCACAGTGGACTGTTTTGTGGCTGGTTTCCCAATGGAGGAGAGGCTGTCTGTGCTGGGAACTAGGAAGGAGGCTCAAAGTGGCCCCAGTTGCAGCATTGATTAACAAACTCAGACTACTGAACAAAAACTACAACCATACATTAACTGAGACCAGACATTGGAGAATCTGGGAGCAGTCAGACCAGTGGAGAGGAGACAGAGCTAACAAAAACAGGAAAAACAAACCAAAACAAAACAAAACAGACTTTTGGAGTTGAGGGTGAACATAATATGGAGAAGAGCTGGACTACAACAGAATCAGGCACATATGCAAAGGTGGGAAGACAGGGCCTTTTCTGAAAAGCAATTTTTTTCTGGTTTATTCTTTAATCCTCAATTGCTCTCCAACTTCTTATCTTTTTGCCTTTCAATAGACTCTCAGAACTACAAGGGCAGAATTCAAGGTGTTCCAAAGTAACTATCCAGTAGGAAAAGATAATAAGACTAAAGCACTTTTCTTTAAATATTCTACACAAGCCTTTCTTTTTCTTTTCTCTTTTTTATCTTTTTCTCACTTATTTAAAAATAACTATTCTAAATAGCCCATTATAGAAAGCCTTAAAGACTGGCAATTGGCCTTTAGGCCCAGGCAGGTGCAGAGGTAAGATACTTTTGAGAGAAAATAAGTATAGTAGGGAGACAATTCCATAAAGGGCATAAATCCCCCAAGGAAATGAGGGTGTGGTCCAGCTCCTGTGGCAGCCCTCCTTTGGGGAACTCAGATGACAGGGGCTGGAATTCAGAAACCCACTTCAGTCAGCCATGCCCCCAACAGGGTCAGGGTCACTGAGAGAGCTAAAGGCTCTATATATCCTTACACAGGATGGGGAGCTATGGGCTGGCAAGTACCACCTGATGGCTGTAAAGGAAATGGATGGGATCTAAAGGTCTCACAGAAGGGTCTCATCCTCAAGAAAACTCCATAACCTCTTTCTGAGGCCTGGGCCTCTCTGGACTGGGAAAACATGACTGGGGTAGGCAAAACCTGAGAAGACCCCCTCACAAAAAGTCAACATAGAGGCAGGGCAAAAAACAGAAAAACAAGATTTGAAAAACTGACCAACTAAATAGAACCTAAGTTAGAGGTCTAGGATAAGCTGAACTGAACACTAAAGGTTAGAAAAAAAGACAATGAACAAGAAAACCCTAGGTAAAAGTGTAAAAATGAGCACCAAAGGAAACTAATCAAGAAAGTCAGATGCCTAGACAGGTTAAGTTAATTAGCCATACTAGGAAACACAAAAATATGGACCAGTAAAAGGAACAAGAAATAATTTGAGCAAGATACAGGAGTTGGGGCAACTAATGCTATATTAATTCAATGCAATGAGGGAAGAACTAATTATAGATGTTCAATCAAATCTCCTAAATCGATTCAAAAATCAAGTCAATGAACCAAGGGAAAATATGGCAAAAGAGATGAAGGATATAAGGAAGATACTAGATTACCATAAAAAATAATTCACAGACATGAAAAAACAAATGGCAGTACTTATGGGAATGAAGGGCATAATGAAGGAGATGAAAAACACAGTGGAGAGATACAAGAGTAGATTTCAATAGGCAGAAGAAACGATCATTGAACTGGAAGACAAGACATTTGAAAAATCATACACACACAAAAAAATAGATAGTGAAAAGAATGGAAAAATACAAGAAGTATCTTAGGGATCTGAGTGACAACATGAAGTGAATGAAAGTACATGTTATGGGTGTCCTAGAAGGAAAAGAGAAGGGGAAAGGGGCAGAAAGGATAATAAAAGAAATATTCACTGAAATATTCACAGAAAACTACAGATTCAAGAAGTACAGCACACCCCAAACAGATTAGATCCCAATAGATCTACTCAAATACACTTAATGATCAGCTTGTCCAATGTCAAAGGCAAAGAGAGAATTCTGAAAGCAGCAAGAGAAAAGCAATCCATCCCATACAAGGGAAACTCAATAAGACCATGTACAGATTTCTCCACAGAAACAGTGGAGGCAAGAAGACAGTGATATATTTATGATACTGACAGAGAAAATCTGAACAAATAATTCTACATCTAGCAAAACTGTCCTGCAAAAATGAGGGAGAGATTAAAATATTTTCAGAGAAACAGACACTGAGAAAGCTTGTAAATAAGAGACTAGCACTACAAGAAATACTAAAGGGAGTGCTACAGGCTGATAGGAACAGACAAAAGAGAGAGTTTTGGAGAAGAGTGTAGAAATGAATACTATCAGGAAAGGTAAAAAGAGAGAGAGAAAGAAATAAGACATTACATATAAAATCCAAAAGAAAATGGTAGAAGAAAGTATTGCCCTTACAGTAATAATACTAATATTAACAGATTAAACTCCCGAATGAAAAGACACAGACTGGAAGAATGGATTAAAAAACAGGACCCATCTTTATGCTCTCTACAAGAAACTCACTTTATACACAATGACAAAAATAGGCTGAAAGTGAAAGGTTGGAAAAAGATATTTCATGCAAACAGGAACCAGAAAAAAGTGGGAGTAGCTACATTAATACCAGACAAATTAGCCTTCAAAAGTAAAACAATAAAAAGAGACAAAAATGACCCTATATATTAATAAAAGCATTAATTCATCAAGAAAACATAACAATAATAAATATTTATGCACCAAGCCAGAGTGCCCCAAAATTCATGAGGCAAACACTGAGATACCTGAAAGGAGAAGTAGAGTCCTCTACAAAAATAGTTTGAGGCTTCAATACAACACTCTTATCAATGTATAGAACATCTAAACAGAGGATCAATAAAGAAAAGATGTTGAATTGTACATTAAATGAAGTAGATGTGACAGACATTTATAGAACACTACACCCTGCAACAGCAAGATACACATTTTTCTCAAGTGCTTATGGCACATTCTCTAGGATAGAACACATTTTGGGTCACAAAACAAGACTCAACAAATTTAAAAATATTGGTATTATAAAAAACACATTCTCAGATAATGATGGAATGAATTTGGAAATAAATAACAGGAAGAAGACTGTAAAATTCACAAATATATGCAAGCTAAACAGCACATTCTTAGAAAACAAGTAAGAATAATGGAATGAATTTGGAAATAAATAACAGGCAGAAGACTGTAAAATTCACAAATATATGCAAGCTAAACAGCACATTCTTAGAAAACAAGTAGGTAAAGAAAGAAATTAAAAGAGAAATTAGTAAATACCTCAAGGTAAATGACAATGAAAACACAACATGTCAAAACTTATGGGATGCAGCAAAGGCAGTGCTGAGAGGGAAATTTATTGCCCTAAACACATATATTAATAGAGAAGAGAGAGTAAAAACTGATAAATTAATTGTTCACCTGGAAGAAATAGAGAAAGAATAGCAAACTAACCCCAAAGCAAGCAGAAGGAAAGAAATAATAAAGATTAGAGCAGAAATAAATGTAATTGAGAACAGGAAAAAAATAGAACCAACAAAACCAGGAAATGTTTCTTTGATAAAATCAACAAAATTGATGGACCCCTAGCTAGGCATGAGAGAGAGAGAGAGAGAGAGAGAGAGAGAGAGAGAGAGAGAGAGAGAGAGAGAGAGAAAATGCAATTTGAAATGGGAAAGGATGGGAAAGGAAACATAACTACTGACCCTACAGGAATAAAGTATAAAATGAGAGATACCATGAGCAACAATATGCTAATAAACTAGACAACTTAGATGAAATGGACAACTTTCTAAAATAGCATAAACAACCAACATTGACTAGAGAAGAAATAGACAACCTCAACAAAACAATTGCAAGTAAAGATATTGAGTCAGTCATTGAAAAGCTCCCAAACTGAGCCCTCTGTCTTGGGGCTGGCCTCTATGAAGCTTGTTGCTGGAAGAAGAGGCTAAGCCTGCTTATAATTTTGCCAAAGAATCTTCCCCTGAGTGCCTCATTGTTGCTCAGATGTGTCCCTCTCTCTCCAAGTCATCTTGGTGGGTGATCTTGCTGCCCTCCCCACTACATGGGACTTGACACCCAGGGGTGTAAATCTCTCTGGCAACACAGGATATGACTCCTGGGGATGACTCTGGACCTGGCATCATGGGACTGAGAAAATCTTGACCAAAAGGGGGATGCGAAATGAAAAGAAATAAAGCTTCAGTGGCTGAGAGATTTCAAATGGAGTTGAGAGGTCACTCTGGTAGACATTCTTAGGCACTATATATATAACACTTTTTAGGTTTTAATATATTGGAATAGCTAGAAGTAAATATCTGAAACTACCAAACTCCAACACAGTAGACTTGACTCTTGAAGATGACTGTAAAGCAATGTAGCTTACAAGGGGTGTCAGTACAATTCTGAAAACCTTGTGGGTCATACACCCTTTATCCAGTATATGAATGGATGAGTAGAAATATGGGAACAAAACCTAAATGAAAAATAGGATAGGATGGGGGGGTGATTAAGGTGTTCTTTTTTATTTTTATTTTTCATACTTATTATTATTCTTTCTGGTGTAAGGAAAATGTTCAAAAATAGATTGGGGTGATGAATGCACATCTATATGATGGTACTGTGAACAGTTGATTGTACACCATGGATGATTGTATGGTATGTGAACACATCTGGATGATTGTATGGTATGTGAACACATCTCAATAAAATTGAATTAAAAAGAAAAATAAGCTCCCAAAAAAGAAATGCCCAGGACCAGATGGGTTTGCATGTGAATTCTACCAAGCACTCAAGAAAGAATAGTACCAATCCTGCTCAAACTTTTCAAAAAAATTGAAGTAGAGGCAAAGCTACCCAACTCATTCTATGAAGCCAACATCATCCTAATACCAAAATTAGACAAAGATACTACAAATAAAGAAAATTATAGACCAATCACTTTAATGAATATAGATGCAAAAATTATCAACAAAATACTCACAAATCAAATCCAGCATCACATTCCCCATGACCAGGTGGGGTTTATTCCAGGTATGCAAGGCTGTTTCAACATAAGAAAATCAATTAATGTAATACACCACATAAATAAATCAAAGCAGAAGAACCACATGATCATCTTGATTGATGCAGAAAAAGCATTTGACAAAATTTGACATATTTTCTTGATGAAAACACTTCAAAGATAGGAACAGAAGGGGATTTTCTCATTATGATAAAGGCAATATATGAAAACCCACAGCTAACATCGTACTCAATGGGGAGAGACTAAAAGCTTTCCCTCTAAGATCAGGAACAAGTTAGGGATTCCCTCTGCCACCATTGTTATTCAGCATTGTGCTGGAAGTTCCAGCTAGAGAAATTAAGCAATAAAAAGAAAGAAAAGTCATCCAAATTGGAGCATTAGAAGTCAAACTATCACTCTTTGCAGATGACATGATTCTATACGTAGATAATCCAGAAAAATCTAAAGCAAATCTATTAGAAGTGATCAATGAATACAACATATTGGCAGGCTACAAAATTAAAACATGCAAAAATCTTTAGGGTTCTTATACACAAGTAATGTGCAACAGAGGAAGAATTCAATTAAAAAATTCCATTTTCAATAGCAACCAAAAGAATGAAGTATTCAGGAAGAAACTTATCAAATGCCACAAAGACCTATACAAAAAATGTAAGAAACAGATAAAAGAAATCTAACAGTACCTAAAAAATGGAAGAAGCTACATTTTTTATGGATTGGAAGACTAAATATAATTCAGATGTCAATTCTACCTAAACTGATTTATAGATTCAATGCAATACCAATTAAAATCTCAACAATTTACTTTGCAGAAATAGAAAAACCAATAACAAAATTTATTTGGAATCACAAGGTGTCCCAATTAGCCAAAAATAACTTGAGAAAGGAATGAAGTGGGAGGTCTCACACCACCTGACTTTGAAGCATATTACAAAGCTGCTGTGCTCAAAACAGAATGGTACTGGCATAAGGATCAATATATCAACCAATGGAATCAAATTGAGTATTCAGAAATAGACCCACACATCTATGGACAATTGATCTTTTATAAGGCAGTTAAACCAAAGCAACTGGGACAGAGAAACCTCTTCAATAATTGTTTGGAGAACTGGATATCCACTTTCAAAAGAATGAAAGGGGACTCCTATCTCACACTGTATACAAAAATTAACTCAAAATGGATCAAAGACTTAAACATTAATGTGAAGACTACAAGACTCTTAGATGAAAATGTAGGGGAATAGCTTAAAGATCTTGTGATAGGAGGTGGTTCCCTAGACCTTAAAAAAACACAAGTAACCAAAGAACAAATAGACAAATGGGATGTCCTTAAAATCAAACACTTTTTTACATCAAAGGACTTTGTCAGAAAGGTAAAAAGACAGCCTACACAGTGGAAGAAAGTATTTGGAAACCACATATCAGATAATGGTTTAATATCCCAAATATATAAAATGATCCTACTACTCAACAACAGAAAGGCAAAAAAAAAAAAAACAATTAAAAAATGGGCAAAAGACATGGACAGACACTTTTCTGAAGAGGAAATACAAACGGCTCAAAAACATGAAAAAATGCTCAAATTCACTGGCTGTTAGGAAAATGCAATTCAAAATGACAATGAGATATGATCTCATACCCACCAGAATGGCAATTATGCAAAAAACAACAACAAAATTATGAGTGCTGCAGAGGATATGGAGAAAAAGGCAAACTTATTCACTGTTGGTGGGAATGTAGAATACTGCAACCACTCTGGAAGACAGTGTGGCAGTTCCTCAGGAAGCTAAGTATGGATTTGCCATATGGCCCAGCTATTCCCTTACTAGGCATATACTCAGAGGAACTGAAAGTTAAGACACAAATGGTCATTTGTAAACTGATGTTTACCGTGGCATTATTTATGATAGCCAATAGATAGAAACAGCCAAAATGCCCATCAATGGAAAAGTGGATAAAGAAACTGTGGTACTTACACATGATGGAATATTACATAGCTGTAAGACAGAACAAAGACATAGAATATATAATAATATGGATGAGTCTTGAGGACATAATATTGAGTGAAGTTAGCCAGAAACAAAATGACATGTACTATATGGTCTCACTAATAGAAACTAATATTAATGAGCAAACTTTGAGAGTTAAAAGCTGATAACACAGGCTATAAGGCTATAGAGAGAGGGTAGAGATAGAACATTTGATGCTGATACACTACAGAATGTTTAGCAGGATTGAATGTATAGACCCACAGAAAGATAGTGTAATACTGTGTGATGGTAGCACATTATTGCAAGTACACTGAACAAAGATGTTCATGAGTAAAGCTGTAAGTGGTGGGCTAGGGTCATGTATGACACCCGAGGTAAAAATAGAAGACAAAGACAGGGACTGTTCAACTTAGCAAAAACTGGAGTGGTCAATGATTTTGACTAAATGTACAAATATATAGCTGTTCTTGCATGTGGGAGAACAAATGGATGTCAACCATGAAGAGTGTTGGAAAGGGGATGGTTTTGGGGAAAAATATTATCAAAGCAAACTGGAATCTATGGTCAACAGCAACATTGTAATTTGGTTCTATTCAATGTAACAAAGGTGACTTCCAGAAGACAGTGTTTAGGAGAGACAAGGCATAAGAACATCTCCATGAAAACTACTAGAGAAAAGAAAGTGATCCAGAACACCACTTCCAGCAATGCACCTGAATCCTTCATATGCTGAGATATAATACAAGCCTCAATAAATTTTAAAAAAATTGAAATTATTCAAAGAACATACTCTGACCAAAATGGAATAAAACTAGAAGTCAATAACCATCAAAGACTTAGAAAATTCACAGATACCAGGAGGTTAAAGAGCACACTCCTAAACAATCAGTGGATTAAAGAAGAAATAGCAAGAGAAATTGATAAATATTTAGAGATGAATGAAAATGAGAACACAGCATATCAAAACCTATGGGATGCAGCAAAAGTGGTACAGAGGGGGAAATTTATAGTGCTAAATGCATACATAAAAAAAGAAGGAAGAGCTAAAATCAAAGAACTAATGGAGCAAATGAAGAAACTACAAAGTGAACATCAAACTAATCCTAAACCAAGTAGAAGAAAAGAAATAACAAGGACTAAAGCAGAAATAAATGACATAGAGAACAAAAAGCAATAGAGAGAATAAATAACACCAAAATTTGGATCATTGAGAAGATCAAAAAGATGGACAAGCCCCTAGCTAGACTGACAAAATCAAAAAGAGAGAAGGCCCAAATAAACAAAATAGTGAATGAGAAAGGCATCGTTACTGAGGATCCCAAAGAAATTTTAAAAATTATGAGGATACTATGAATATTTGAATGCCAACAAACTGGATAATGTAGAGGAAATGGACAATTTCCTGGAAACATATGAACAACCTACACTGACCAGAGAGGAACTAGAAGACCTCAACCAACCAATCATAAGCAAAGAGATCCAATCAGTCATCAAAATGCTTCCCAAAAGTAAGTGCCCAGGGCCAGGTGGCTTCACAGGGGAATTCTACCAAACTTTCCAGAAAGAACTGACACCAATCTTACTTAAACTCTTTCAAAACACTGAAGAAAATGGAACACTACCTAACTCATTTTATGAAGCTAAGATCAATCTAATACCAAAACCAGGCAAAGATGCTACAAAAAAGGAAAACCACTGGCCAATCTCCCTAATGGATATAGATGCAAAAATTCGCAAAAAGATACTTTCAAATCGAATCCAAAGACAAATTAAGAAAACCATACAGCATGACCATGTGGGGTTCATTCCAGGCATGCAAGGATGGTTCAACATAAGAAAATCAATCAATGTATTACAACACATTAACAAATAAAAAGAGAAAAATAAAATGTTCATCTCAATAGATGCTGACAAAGCATTTGAAAAAATCCAACATCACTTTTTGATAAAAACAATTCAAAATGTAGCAATTGAAGGAAACTTCCTCAATATGATAAACAGCATACATGAAAAACCCACAGCCAGCATAGTACTCTATGGTGAGAGACTGAAAGCCTTCCCTCTAAGATCAGGAATGTGACAAGGATGCCTGATGTCACCCCTGTTATTCAACATTTTGCTAGCAGTGCTAGCCAGGGCAATCCAACAACACAAAGAAATAAAAGGCATCCAAATTGGAAAAGAAGAAGTAAAACTGTCATTGTTTGCAGATGATATGATCTTATATCTGGAAAGCTCTGAGAAATCGCTGATACAGATACCAGGGCTAATAAACAAATTTAGAAAAGGAGTAGGATATAAGATTAATGCACATAATTCAGTAATGTTTCTATATGCTAGAAATGAATGACGTGAAGAGACACTCAAGAAAAAGAAACTATTTTCAATAGCAACTAAAAATCTCAAGTATCTAGGAATAAACTTAACCAAAGATGCAAAAAGCCTATACAAAGAAAACTACATAACTCTAGTAAAAGAAATAAAAAGGGACCTTAAAAGATGAAAAAATATTCCATGTTCATGGACAGGAAGGCTAAATGTCATTAAGATGTCAATTCTACCCAAACTCATCTACAGATTCAATGCAATCCCAATCAAAATTCCAACAACCTACTTTGCAGACTTGGAAAAGCGAGTAATCAAATTTATTTGGAAAGGGAAGATGCCTCGAATTGCTAAAGACACTCTAAAAAAGAAAAATGAAGTGGGAGGACTTACACTCCCTGACTTTGAAGCTTATTATAAAGCCACAGTTGTCAAAACAGCATGGTACTGGCACAGAGATAGACATATAGATCAATGGAATCGAATTGAGAATTCGGAGATAGACCCCCAGATCTATGGCCGACTGATCTTTGATAAGGCCCCCAAAGTCACTGAACTGGGTCATAATGGTCTTTTCAACAAATGGAGCTGGGATAGTTGGATATCCATATCCAAAAGAATGAAAGAGGACACCTACCTCACACCCTACACAAAAATTAACTCAAAGTGAATTAAAGACCTCAATATAAAAGAGTACTATAAAACTCCAAAAAGAGAATGTAGGGAAACATCTTCAAGACCTTGTATTAGGCGGTCACTTCCTAGACCTTACACCCAAAGCACAAGCAACAAAAGAAAAAATAGATAAATGGAAACTCCACAAACTTTGAAGTTTCTGTAACTCAAAGGGATTTTTCAAAAAGGTGAAGAGGCTGCCAACTCAATGGGAAAAAAGGTTTTGGAAACCATGTATCTGAAAAAAGACTGATATCTTGCATAAATAAAGAAATCCTACAACTCAATGACTGTAGTACAGACAGCCCAATTATAAAATGGGCAAAAGATATGAAAAGACATTTCTCTGAAGAGGAAATACAAATGGCCAAAAAAAACCACATAAAAAAATGTTCAACTTTACTAGCTATTAGAGAGATGCAAATTAAGACCACAATGAGATACCATCTCACACCAATTAGAATTGCTGCTATTAAACAAACAGGATACTACAAATGCTGGGGAGGATGTGGAGAAATTGGAACTCTTATTCATTGTTGGTGGGACTGTATAATGGTTCAGCCACTCTGGAAGACAGTCTGGCATTTCCTTAGAAAACTAGATATAGAGTTACCATTAGATCCAGCAACTGCACTTCTTGGTGTATACCTGGAAGATCTGAAAGCAGTGACATGAACAGATATCTGCACACCAATGTTTGTAGCAGCATTATTCACAATTGCCAAGAGATGGAAAAACCCAAATGCCCTTCAACAGATGAGTGGATAAATAGAATGTATATACACATGATGGAATACTATGTGGCAGTAAGAAGGAAAGATGTCATGAAACATCTGACTAACAGGGATGAACCTTGAAGACATAATGCTGAGTGAAATAAGCCAGGCACAAATAGAGAAATATTATATGCTACCACTACTCTGAACATTGAAAAATGTAAAATAAATTATTTATAATGTAGAATGTAGGGGACCTGGTGATAGCAATTAGTAAAGGGGGAATGATAACCCAATAAGAAAAGATAAGTTATCACAGGTAAATTTAATGTTCTAGGAATGCCCAGGAATGACTATGGTTTGTTAATTTCTGGTAGTTATGGTAGGAACAAGTTCACAGAAATGTTGCTACCTTAGGTTATCTGTCTTCCTTATTCCTTTGCTGGATTATAGTCTATATTTTCTTGGGGTAGAGTAGGAACATGTTGGAAGTAAAGTAGTTATTTTAGGTTATTTGTCTTTTTCTTACCCCCTTGTCTTGGTTTGTTTGAAATGTTTTTTTTTATTCTATGTTTTTTAAATTTTTTGATATAGTTAATAGCTAATTAAAAAAACCAATAAAAAGTTAAAAAAATGTAACAAAGGCAATATACCAAAACTAAATGTGTATGAGAGGGGGATATAAGGGTGGGATATGGGATTCTTGGTAGTGATGTTCTTGTCTGACCCTACTACTATATTATATTGTATGATATTTAATTTTTCTTTTTATTATCTTTTTTATTATTCATTAAAAATCTTTTCTTAGTAATCAATATGCTCAAGCGCTGACTGTGCTGATAAATGCACGACTGTATGATGATACCACGAACAACTGTTTGTACACCATGGATAATTATATGTTACATGAATATAGCTCTATAAAATTATAGGGAAAAATATAAGCAGGGATAAAAATGCTGGAGAAAACATGGAGAGAAGGATGTACATATTTACTGTTGGTTAGGATGCAGAATGGTGTAGCCTTTCTGGAGGACAGTGGGGTGGTTCCATAAGAAGCTATGTATGTGTGTGCCATAAGGTACTGCAACCCCATTAGGAGGCATATATTTGAAGGATCTCATAGCAGGGACATGAATGAATATTGGCACACTGGTGTTTATGGAGATATTATGCATAATTTGCAATGGGTGGAGTTTGCCTAAGGGTACATTGACTGAGGAACAGAATGGTGAACAGTCGTGTGTGCATACAATGGAATATTGAGTAACTTTGAGAAGGAGTGAAGCTATGAGACATGCATCTAGGTGTATGGATCCTGTAGACAGCATTTTGAGTGAACTACACCAGAAACAAAGGCAAATACTATACTGCCTCACCAATACGGACTAACTGCAATGTTTAAGCTCAAAATTGAATCTTAGAGAACAGCGTATCAGTGGAATGCTTATTGGAACCATCTATAGATTGTAAGCTCTTATAGCAGTCAAAATTTTCCTAAATTTTAATGGCTATCTTTAGATTCTGAGATGCTGATCCCTTTGTGTATAACCTGATTGATCCCTGGAACTCTGGGTATCTGTGTGACATCTGAAACTCAGAGCTAGAACTTGGTAGATATGAATGTCAGTATTAGCACATATAGCAACTGTTAAAAAAGCTGAAAGAGTCCAGACTTCAATTAGAGATATGAATGCAGCTGATGTGGTTAGCATTAGGACAAATTAGGCCAAAGCATAAAGGATGACACTGACTGTGTTTAAAACTTCAAATTCCATGTGAGACCAAGGGAAGAGATGTTTATTTTGTGCAGGATCTATATTTCCTAAAAAATCTAACTTGTACAATTTGTTCAAATACCATAATTACATGGAACTTTGAATAGGAAGTGAGACCTGGTAGGTCTGTATAGGTTAGCATGAAATAGTGAAACACCCCAAAGTAATTTGGGCAGAGAATAAAAATATATAGGCAGGGCCCCTGAGGAGCTGGGGGAAAATGCAGAGGTGTTGGGCTTCCTCACCTGGATTTTTGCTGATGTTCTCACAAACATTGAGGACTGGCAGTTTTGTGTGCTGAGCCTGCTATCTCGGGACTTGCCCTTATGAAGCTCACTACTGCAATGAGAGCTAAACCTGTTTATAACTTTTTCTAAGAGTCTCCCCCTCAGTACCTCTTTGTTGCTCAGATGCAGCTCTCTGTCTCTCTAGCTAACCCAACTCGGCAGGTGAGCTCACTGCCCTCCCCCCATACATGGGATCTGACTCCCAGGGGTTTACATCTCCCTGGCAATGCAGGATATAACTCCCGATGGTGAATCTGGGCCTGATATTGTGGGATTGAGAACATCTTCTTGACCAAAAGGGGGATGTGAAATTAAACAAAATAAAGTTTCAGTGGCTGAGGGATTCCAAAATAGTTGAGAGGTAACTCTGGTGGGCATTCTTATGCACTTTATAGATAACCCTTTTTTGGTTTCAATGCATTGGAATAGCTAGAAGTAAATACCTGAAATTATCAAACTTCATCCTAGCAGCCTTGATTCTAGAAGATGATTGTATAGCAATGTAGCTTCAAAGTGTGACAGTGTGATTGTGAAAGCCTTGTGGATCACACTCCCTTTATCCAGTGTATGGATGGATGAGTAGAAAAATGGAGAAAAAACTAAATGAAAATTAGGGTGGGGGGGAATGATCTGGATCTTCTTTTTTCCTTTTATTTTTTATTCCTTTTACCTTTTCTGGTACAAGGAAAATGTTCAAAAATAGATTGGGGTGATGAGTGCATGACTATATGATCATTCTGTGAACAGTTGATTGTACATCACAGATGACTGTATGATATGTGAATATATCTCAATAAAACTGAATTAAGAAAAAAAGTTGGAGAAAAAGAAATGCTGCCAAGATGTGTACACATTGGAATCCCTATACACTGTTGGTGGGAATGTATATTAGGGTTCACTGTTGTGTTGAACATATCTGTTTTTTTTTAAATTATTCTGGTAACATATATACAACCTAAAATTTCCCATTTTAACCATTTTCAAATATGGCAGTTTGGTGTGCCAAACCTGCTATCTCGGGACTTGCCCTTATGAAGCTCACTACTGCAATGAGAGGCTAAACCTGTTTATAATTCAGTGGTGCTAATTATATTCACAAAGTTGTGCTAACATCAGCACCATCAATTACCAAATCTTTTCCATCATGGTGTTTCTTTTTGAGGTGATGAAAATATTCTGGAATTAGTGGTGATTTTTGTGATTTTTCTCTGAATAACTAAAAAACGCTGAATCATACACTGTAAAAGGATGACCTTTATGATATATGAATTGCATCTCAAATAAAGCTCTTAATTAAAAAAAGATGGCTTTCTGAAAACCTTGACAGGAAATATAATGAATTCAGACTAGATGTTCCAAAGAGAAATTGAAACACACACACATACACACACACTTCACATATACATACAGAATCCCTAACATATTGCCACATTATCAAGGGAAAAGTATGGCAATTAAAGATACTTAAACCAAAATAAAGAGCTTTACCTGTCCAGAAACCAGGAATATTTTGTCATGAGCAGATACAGAAAAACCAAATTTGCTCATTTAACTTCTTGTGTTCCAAGGTCCCTTTGGGTTAAAGTGTTTGAGTCTGGTAACATAACTTTCAGTAGTAGTCATTGGATACTTCATCATTTATTTAGAGGAAACTTTTTATATCTTTAGCCTTTTGGATAAAAATGGAAACCTCAATATTGTCTCGACCAGCTGGCTCCATGGAGTTTCAGCAATCAAAGCAATACATGAGAAAGAAAAAAATAATTCTTCAAAATGCAAGGGAATTTCAGAGCTCTGGAGGCTGCACAGTGCTGAGAGAGATACCATGTATGTGTGTTTTGTACACAAAGGCAATGGGGTGAATGCTGAGGCACAAGTCTCAGAAAATTGAGTTTTAAAAATGATAACTTGGGTGAGTGCATATAAATAATGTCAGAAGAACGGAAATATTTATTTCTACCTTTCTAGAGGAATCCGTAATGTTTTCAAAGTGGTTGGTTGTTGAGTGCCACAGAACCAAAGCACAAAATGTCAGGAAGTTTCCTAAATAATTTTCTTTTTTTTTTTTTTAACAAAGATGAACAAGACATAGGACAATTTCTTTTCTTAAAAGCTTTTTGAGACCGGTGTCGTCCGCGGGTTTATGCAGAGTGCATGTACTCTTCTGGCCGCGGCTCTTCCGGGCTCGGTACGAAGCTTGCGCGCCTCAGCCCTGGATCCATGCTGCCACCGCTCCGGCCCATGGGGAAAGTAGGCCAGGCGGGCCGGCATTAAACTGAAAAGATGTCCCTGTATGATGACCTGGGAGTGGAGATCAGTGATTCAAAGACAGAAGGCTGGTCCAAAAACTTCAAACTTCTGCAGTCTCAGCTTCAGTTGAAGAAGGCAGCTCTCACTCAAGCAAAGAGCCAAAGGACAAAACAGAGTACAGTCCTTGCCCCCAGTGATCGACCTAAAGCGGGGTGGCTCTTCAGATGACCGGCAGATTGTGGACACACCACCCCATGTAGTAGCCGGGCTAAAGGATCCTGTTCCCAGTGGATTTTCTGCAGGAGTAGTTTTGATTCCCTTGGCTGATGAATATGATCCGATGTTTCCTAATGATTATGAGAAAGCAGTGAAGCACCAAAGAGAGGAATGACAAAGAAAGCAGGAGCTGGAAAGACAGAAAGAAATAGAATAAAGAGCAAAAAGGCATAAAGACAGACATAAAGGCAGTGGGTTTTCAAGGTGACCAGATCCAGATTGTGATGAAAATGAAGATTATGAGTGAGAAAGGAGGAAAAGAAGTATGGGAGGAGCTGCCATCGCACCATCCACTTCTCTTGTAGAGAAAGACAAAGAGTTTCCCCATGATTTTCCCTATGAAGAGGATTCAGGACTTCGATCACAATCTTCCAAAGCTGCTATTCCTCCCCCAATGTATGATGAACAAGATAAACCCAACAGGGCCTAGCAACTCCTTCCTTGCTAACATGGGTGGCACAGTAGCACATAAAATTATGCAGAAGTATGGCTTCCAAGAAGGCCAGGGCCTAGGGAAGCACGAGCAAGGCCTGAGCACTGCGTTGTCAGTAGAGAAGACAAGCAAGCCAGGAGGCAAGATCATTGTCTGGGATGCTACAAAGAAAGATGCATCTAAGAAGTCTGATTCAAATCCATTGACTGAAATGCTTAAGTGTCCTACTAAAGTGGTCTTACTTAGGAATATGGTTGGTGCAGGTGAGGTAGATGAAGACTTGGAAGTTGAAACAAAGGAAGAATGTGAAAAATATGGCAAAGTTGGAAAATGTGTAATATTTGAAATTCCTGGTGCCCCAATGATGAAGCAGTACAAATATTTTTAGAATTTGAGAAGGTTGAATCAGCAATTAAGGCTGTTGATCTTAATGGGAGGTATTCTGGTGGACAGGTGGTGAAAGCATGTTTGTACAATTTGGATAAATTCAGGGTCTTGGATTTGGTGGAGCAAGTTTGAATTTAAGAACCCAGAGCAGGAGTCATCTCTGATAATCCCTAAATGAGCTGCAGACTGAGCAAGGAAGAAAAGGCAGCAGCCTTCTGGCTGTGGGGTGCTGAAACTCTTGGAAAGGACTTCTAAGATATATGTTGATTGATCCCTTTTTTATTTTGTGGTTTTTTAATATAGTATAAAAGTCCTTAAAAAACAAGCAAACTGCAATCTGCGTGCCTCTCTGATTGTTTCTCTTTTTTATTACCACTTTTGAGTTGATTACATTTTTTTTGCTGGGATTTCATATTAATTCTCAAGTGCTTCAGTGATAACTAAATTTCTTGCACTAAAAAAATTCTAGAACATTTTGGGTCATGGGGTTGCGTTAAGTTATCCTTTTCTTTCCTTCCATCCTTCTCTCCTTCATTACCTTTTTTTAAAAATAAAACCTACAAGTTATTAAACTGTAGCTTCACAAATTTCATAATAAAATATCATCTTGGCAGTCTGCCCAAGGTGAAAAAAAGGCTTTATTGAGGTATAATTGATCTACAATAGACTGTAATATTTATATTTAGAGTGTACAATTTGGTAATTTGGCAAATATAAAACAGTGATACTATTACCACAATCAAGATAGTGACATAGCCAACATCCTCAAAAGTTTCCTGGTGCCCCTTTAGAATCCTTCCTTTCCACCCCTCCCAGTCTACCCTACCCTACTTCCACATCCCTTGCCCCCTCCTAGTAATGACTGATCCACATTCTGTCACTATAGGTTACTTCGCATTTTCTAGAGTTTTATATTAATGGTATCTTACAGCATTGTTTTAGTCTGCTAAAGCTGACAAAATGCAATGTACCAGAAATGAATTGGCTTTTAAAATGGGGATTTATTAACTTACAAGTTTACAGCTCTGAAGCATGAGAAGGTCCAAACCAAGTCATCATCAGATGATATCTGGTCTCCTCTCTCACATGGTGATACACATGGCTGTCACCTGCTGGTCCTTTTCTCCCAGGTTTTGTTGCTTCAGCTTCTGGCTTCCTCTCCCTTTTCTGTGTGTCCTCTATCAACTTTTCTGAGGCTTTTTCTCTTTTATCCTCTTATAAAGGTCTTCAGCAAGATGATTAAGACAAACCTTGAATGAGGTGGGTCACATCTCAACTGAAATAACCTAACAAAAAGTCCCACCTTCAATAGGTCTACATTCACAGTAATGGATTAAAAGAACATGACCTTTTCTGGGGGTGTATAAGAACTTCAAACCATCATAAGTATGTACTCTTTTTCTCTGGCTTTTTTTACTTGTCATATTATTTTGAGATTCATATGTGTTTTGGCATGTATCAATAGTTCATTCTTTTTATCACCTATGCCACAATCTGTTTATCTTTTTACCTGTTGACAGACATTTGAATTGTTTTCAGTTTTGGGCTATTACAAATAAAGCTGCTAGTAATATCTGTGTAGAAGTCTGTATGGACATAAGCTTTCATTTCTTATTGATTACATTTTGAAAACTGAAAACTATTAATATGACAATCAGAATTTATTCTGACTCAGAAGTAGTACATTACAGATTTTTTATCATTTGTTTTAACTTCAAGATGAATTTTTTCAGCTAAGCTATATTAAAATCTTGCCACAAAATGGCAAAACTACTGCCTATTTGAGTCAGTTCTGTGTAATATCTGTCAAATCATCAGTCAATGCAATTATGATAGTTGCCATGTCAGCAAATGTAAATTTATGTTTTTTATTTAAAAATGTATTTTATGTTAATAGTAGCTATTTTTGAGTTGCAGGTGATTCTTTCATTTACATATACTAAATGTATATTACTTGTAAAATGAATAAAATTATTTAAAATTAAATTTTTTCTCAAATATTTTATCCTTAGCTTAATCACTTTAAAATTTAAATTATTATGCAGTATTATTTTGAATCTATTTTTTCATTTATGATATAGCTAAACATGTAAATTAAAATGAAAAATAGGTAATTATCTATAAAATTCAAGTTGAAGTTTTTCCCTTTAAATTAGTTGCTTTTTTTAAAAAAATGAAATAACAGTTATGGGCCAGAATTCTCCAGGTAAGATTTTCAGTGTTTCACTTGGCTGTACATGTGAGGGCATTCACAATTATCATAAGAAAATAGATTTGAGAAGCACTTTGTCATATAAAAAGAATGGACCTGGCAGCTGATGAGGCTATCACATTATAATGGACCACAATTGGAATATAATTGACCTTTCAAAGGAAGGGAAAGGGTTTTGGAAAACAGTGACTGATCTTCCTGTCACAAACCTATTGAGGTTTATTTCATATAACTTTTCTTCTTTTTATGATAAAAATAATTTACAAGATATTGCTCCAATACAGCCTAAATTAGTATATTGTAAGAAATATTTTGTGCCTTTTCTTGAGGTATTAGGTTATTTGAGACCAAAGATATCTTCAAAATGTTTGCCGAAGAAGGAAAGAAGGATGGATAAGAAATGTGTTGCTCACATCCTGCATATATTAATGTTGGTACATCCTTAAGGGAGCTCTAGATGGGACATTAATAATAATACTTTATACTTATTGTTTTGTGAGAAACGTCACAGGTATTATGCCATATTATGTAATAAAACTCATGAAAATCTCCTGGATTGGCAATAGGATTATCTTGTTTTTACAGAATGCTGAGGCTACAGAAGTTAAATAGCTTGCCCTGGATCACACAACTAGGAAGAGACAATGTGGGAATGGAACTTGGATTTGATGAAAACTGCTAGACATTCTTAGAGTAGGGGGAAATTGTTTAACATTCATTATAGGTTAGAAAATCTGCTAGGTGTGTTATAAAATTATTGGTCTCATATTAATTATCACAATAACCCCAGGAGGTAAAACCATTATGACCTTCACTTTATCGATAAAACCAAAGCACAAATAGGTTTAATAATGTGCCCAATGTCACACACATTGGCAGCAAGCAGAAGCCCAGGAAAATAATTGAGTTTTCTAATCTTCTGCCTAGTGCTGTTTTTTCTGTGCTCCACCTAATGATATGTTAGAATTATCTTGAGAAGGCATGGCCAGCAATTCTATTTCCTGTGCATTTTGGGCCCAAGCTGAGCCTTGGTTCTATGCTTTCTTCTGGACTAATACTGAGAATTTTGTATTAGAGAGAATGTTAGGGACATGAAGAAAAAAAAGTTCTGATGTTATGCAGAGCATTTCAATAAGTAGTTTAAAATTCTTACTGAACCCAAACTGATACCATTCTTTCAACTGGTTTTAAAACATTATAAACAGAGGACACAATAAATGGATTTGTAAAAAAAAAATCATCTTGAATATTCAAAAGCCAAACACATGCTTCTTTTTGTCCACAATATCAGAGCAAACTTATATGATAGATTATTAAATAAAAGAGCATGAGTTTTAATCAAAATTTAATATTTTCTTTTCATATACTAGACAATAAAGCAACATCATCCTTCATGCAAAATATACCAGTGCTTAGGGAAATAGATATAAACATGGAGCTGAAAAAATATCTAGTAGGAACAAGATTGTAGTGTAATAAAAAATTATGTATGTTCATAGAATGCCAATGTCAAATTTTTAGACTTTTTTTTAGTATCTGATGATAGTTTCTAATGGGTAGCATTCTTGTTTAAAGAAAACTTCCAGGGAGAACCTAAGATGGCAGCTAGGTGAGACAGGGCAAAAAAACACTTCCATGAAAAATACTAGATAAAAGCCAGAAAGTGACCCAGAACACCAGTTCCAGTGATGCACCAGCCAGACAAGGTATGCTAAATCCACAGGGACTGTGCATTTGGTGAAACCGGGAGTCTGCATTCTGAAATGAGTGAGTGAGCTGGGTAAAAGTCCAGTGGCCATGCTGCAGTGTGGGGAAACCATGGGTTGGCATTTGGAGATGGACTAGTTCCTTAAAAAAAAAAAAAAAACCCAGGAGCAGCTGCAGATATGGCAGTGAGAACCATGCAGTGAAGCACTGCAGGAGCGGGCTATAGCCAATGCCTCAGTGTCTGGCATGGAGGACAGCCCTTCTCACAACCATTGCTGATTGGGAGTGGATGCGGTTACGACAATGAGAACCACGCAGAGAAACATGGCAGGAGCAGACTGTGCCAATGTCTTGGTGTCTGTCATGGAGGATAACCTGCTGATGATTGTCTTGGGGCCAGGGAGCAGAGGGGAGCCAAAAGGAGAAAGGAACAATGCCCCTTGCTGCCATCTCCCCAGTGGGCAGAGGATGCTGCTGCCCGGGGCATGACCCACAGCCCAGAGCTACGCCAAGAAACTCAGTGTGATGGGGAGTGTTTCCCGCAGCACCGCGCACATGCCACAATATCAGCTGTGAACAGTAGCCTTTAGTGCACCCACAGCTAATTGTCCCAGAGCTGGGAAGGTGGAGCTGTGCAAAAAGGGGGAAATTAACATGCCCCATTCAACCATCTTTACAGCAGGTTGGGAATGCCCCTGCATGGCCCAGCAGCCCAGGGCTTCCCTGGAGGGCCAGCATGCACTTGTGATGTGGCACAACCTTCCCTCAGCAGAGGCCCTGGAAGAGCAAAGCTGAGAAGGGGGACCTGCTTGGAAATCCCAGGGACCCTATGCCAATACCAAGGACTTGTGGGTCAGTGGCGGAGACAATCTGTGGCAAGACTGAAATGAAGACTTCAGACTCTTGCAACAGCCTTAAATCTCCAGAACACCTGAGAGGTTTGATTATTAAAGCTCCCCTGCCTCCCTAACCACCCAGACACATGCCCCAAATTCAGGGTAGACAGCACCAACAACACACCCAAACTTAGTGCACCAATTGAACCCCACAAGAATCAGATCCCCACACACCACAAAGACAAAGTTGGGGAGAACTGACTTGAGGGGAATAGTTGACCCATGGACACCATCTGCCACCAAGCTGTAGATCTGATAAATTAGAGATTGGTATTTTTCATATCTGGAAAGAAATCTATCAAGTAAAGCAAATGCCAAGAGGCCAAAAACAACCGAAAATCTTAAAGCATATGATAAAACCAGATGATATGGAGAACCCAAACCCAAACACCCAAATCAAAAGATCAGAAGAGACACAGTAATTGGTGCAATTAATCAAAGAACTAAGGACAAACAATGAGAGCAATGCACAGGATATAAAGGACATGAAGAAGAGCATGGCACAGGATATAAAGGACATAAAGAAGACCCCAGAAGAGCATAAAGAAGAAATTGCAAGAGTAAATAAAAAAATAGAAGCTCTTATGGAAATAAAAGAAACTGTTGGCCAAATTGAAAAGACTCTGGATACGCATAATACAAGATTAGAGGAAGTTGAACAATGACTCAGCCTCCTCGATGACCACAGAATGGAAAATGAAAGAACAAAAGAAAGAATGGGGAAAAAATTGAAAAACTAGAAATGGTTCTCAAGGATATGATAGATAAAATAAAACATCCAAATTTAAGAATAACTGGTGCCCCAGAAGGGGAAGAGAAGGGTAAAGGTCTAGAAAGAGTATTCAAAGAAATTGTTGGGGAAAACTTCCCAAACCTTCTACACAATATAAATACTCAAAGCATAAATGCCCAGCAAACTCCAAATAGAATAAATCCAAATAAACCCACTCCAAGACATTCTGATCAAACTGTCAAATACTGAAGAGGAGCCTGTTCTGAAAGAAGCAAAAGAAAAGCAATTTACCACATACAAAGGAAACAACATAAGACTAAGTAGTGACTACTCAGTGGCTACCATGAAGGCAAGAAGGCAGTGGCATGACATATTTAAAATACTGAGAGAGAAAAATTTCCAACCAAGAATACTTTATCCAGCAAAACTCTCCTTCAAATTTGAGGGAGAGCTTAAATTTTTCACAAACAAATGCTGAGAGATTTTGCTAATAAAAGACTTGTCCTACTTCAGATACTAAAGGGAGCACCACTGACAGAGAAACAAAGAAAGGAGAGAGAGGTAGAGAGAAATTTAACAGACATATATAGAACATTACATCCCAAATCAACAGGACACACATTCTTTTATAGTGATCACGATCTTTCTCCAGAATAGACCATATGCTGGGACATAAAACAAGCCTCAAAAAATTAAAAAAAAATTGAATTTATTCAAAGCACATTCTCTGACCACAATGGAATACAAATAGAAATCAATAACCATCAGAGACTTAGAAAATTCACAAACAACTGGATGGTAAAAATGAGGAGGACATGAAAAATTCCAGGATAATCAAAAGCTGAGGGACTTCATCACCAGTGGATTAGTCCTATAAGAAATGCTAAAGGGAATTGAGCAGGCTGAAAGGAAAGAGCACTAAACAATTGAAACCACATGAATAAATGAGGGTTTCCAGTAAAGATCACATGGTAAATATAAATACCAATACTACTGTATTTTTGATTTGTAACTCCATTATTTACTTCCTACAGGATCTAAAATACATAAAGTGTAATGATAAATCAGTGGTTTTAGACTTAATGTAAAATATGTAATTTTTGACAAGAACTACATAAAGGTGGGGGAATGGAGGAGTATAGGAACATAGTTTACATGTCCTATTGAAGTGAAGTTGGTTTCAAAGAAAAACAAGATTGTTATAGATTTAAGAGGTTAAATTTAAGCCCCACAGTAAACACAAAGAGAGTATCAGAGAATATGACCATAGAGATGAAAAGTAGAGTATGGGTTATGAGAAGTGGGGGAAGGGGCAATGGGGAGTTAAGAAATGAGTGTAGGGTTTCTGTTTGGGGTGAAGGGAAATTTCTAGTGGATGGTGGGAAGGTGATAGCATTGCAACATTCTAAATGTGATTAATCCCACTAATGGAAGGGGTTGGAATAGGAAGATTTAGGCTGTATATATGTTTCCACAACTGAAAAAAATCTAAATAGGTAATGACAATTAAATGCCAAGGATGATCCTGGATGGGATCTGAGGATGGAGGAGAGGAGGCTCAAAGGGACACAGTTGGGACATAAGGAAAAGGAAATGAAATGTAGAATGTAAGCTTTGTATCAATGTTGAATTTCTTAAACTTCTTAGCTGTGCTTAATGGGATTGCATAAAAGAATGTTCTTGTTCATGGGAATTGTAGATATGAATTATATTTTTTGTTCAAGGATGTGTGCAGCTTGCTCTTATATGTTCAGAAGACAGAGCAATAGATGATGGATGATAGGGAGGGAGGGAAAGAAAGAAATGGTGGTGTGACAGGATGTTAAAGTTGGTGGATTGGGGTATCAGGGGAGGGGTTGGGGTATGCTGGAGTTCTGTGTATGGGATTTGTATTGTTTTTACAACTGTTCCTGTAAGTTTGAATTTATATCAAAATAAAATTAAAAAAACATATACAGAAATAAATGAGAAGGGACTTAAATCAAATAAATATGAAAGTAGGCCTTAATAGAAGAACTGTGGGATAAAAAAGAGAACTTCCATATTTATGGCATATTAATCTTATTTAATGTTCAAAAATGTTGAACAATTATTGAGAATTCAAAGTTTTAATTATATTTAAATTTGACATGGGATGAGTTCTTAAAATATATTTGTAAAATACAAAAGTTAGATCTAGAGTAAAAATTGTTAAAGCAACAGTATATTTTAATTATACTGAGACTATGTATTTAAATGTCCATTATCAGCATTTTAATTTCATAAAGATTTTCATGACATTCATTCTATGATTTTAATGGCAGGCCAAATATCTTATTAGTTATTTGGATGACCAAATTCTAGTTCTGTTTTATGAAAGTATAATTTATTGACATAATAAATGGAAAATCAAAGCTAATCATATGCAAATACCTCAATTTCATGAAATATTGAATACTTATTCCTCATTGTGTCACTTGCTGAGACTGGAATTTAAATTAATATTTGCTGCAGTTTTGAAAAGAATTTTAAAAAGAAGACCTACCTAAATGTAAATATTTGGAAAATATAAAGATTGTATGAAGAAAATTAAAATCAACAATTCTCAATTTATTCAGAGAAAGCCCAGTGTTATTTTTAGCAGTATCCTTTTCAGTTTTTCTCTGCCTTCTATCTGTTATCTATTTTTATAAAATAAGGATATTACTCTACACTGATTTTTGCATCTTGACCTTTCTCTTAACATAATATTAATTCATGCACTTCCTTACTCTTATTCATTCTTCATCCCACTCTGATATAGCCACTAGTCACGTTTGGCCATTAGAGTTAAAATACATTAAATTTTAAAAATGTTGTGCCTCCATCACACCAGCCACCTTTCAAGTACTCAATACTCACTTGCACAGAGAATTCCAACACTGAAGAAAGTTCTATTAGACATCACTGTTCTAAGAACTTTTAACAAAGTTGGTCATTATTTCCTTCTCCAGAAAGTTTCCTCTCCTGACTTCTAAGAAAATATGTTTTCCTGGTTTACCATTTACTGTTGCTTCTTCTCAGTCTCCTTTGCTGGCTCCTCTTCCTTCCATTCTAAAAATGTTAGATTGCCCTAGAGTTTATTCCATAGACTTCTATCCTTTTCCTCCATACGCTACTCTAAATGCTCTTATTAGGTCTTGTGGATTTAAAAATCATCTATAAGTAAATAGCCAGGAAATGTCTTTAACAACTGTTTGGGGGACAACTGTGACCAGACACATATGGTACACCAGTCTGGAATGTGTGCAACAGCCAAGATCACAGCATAGACCTATAAGCCCCAAACTACAGAGGTTGGTTTGGAGTCACTTCCCTGTGGGAAAAAGAAGCATTCTCTACTATGAGAAAGGGAAAGTAGCTTGAACAAGCACTAATTCTGGTTTAATTAAAAAATTAATACTACTGATTATAAGCTATGAGTACAGATAAACCTGGAGCAAGCTGGAAAGGAACACTGAGGTCTCTCCTGGCAGAAAGGAGGTGGGGCTGATGGAAATAAATAAATAAATAAAAATAAATAAATAAATAAATACAAAGGCTTTTGGAGTTGGCCAAGCTCAGAATACTGGAAAAAGGCTGTGTCCCAAGAAAAGGGGCAAATAGAGCTGGGTACCAACTCCAGATCTTGACTGGAAAAACATGGGGGCTGGGAATTAGCTCTGAAAAGGGGATTTCCTTTTTTCCTTTTTTAAACTTTTCTAAGTGGCTCACTAGAGAAAGTATCAGGCATTTTCAATTGTCAGCACTGATCCAGGAACTGGTGGAATTAAGAAAGGTCTGAGAGATAAAGTAAGGAGTCAAGTGAAGGAGGTAATTCCCTAAAGGGCATGTTATCCCCAAGAAAATGGGAGACAGGGCCCTGCACAAGTGGAAGCCCTCCTCCATAGAATTCAGACATAAGGGGCTGGAAAAGAGAAACAGTTTAAGCCCTCCCTCTGTCTCAGCTTCTTGCTCAACCACACCACTTGCAGTGGCAGGGTATGCTGAAAATTATAGGCATTAACCTCTTTATGCTGGTGGGTAGATATGGGCTTGTGGCAAGCATCACCTGCTGGGCAGGATAGGAAAAGCACAGATTTGACAGGCTTCACAGGAAAGACTGGCACCCTGCAGAGTCTCATCTTCAGGGAAACTTTATACTGATTACACCCTCCATATGAGACCTTGGACTGTCTGGTCTAGGAATATCTGGTCAGGGTTTATCATATCCAGATAGACCCTCCTCAAAAAAGAGGTTTCATATAGGCAGGACAAGAACCAGTAAAACAAGAGCTGAAAAATTCTGATCAATTTAACAGAAGCTATGCTAGAGGTCTAAAATAAGTTGAACTGAACACCAAAGCACAGATAAAGAACAAAGCCAGCTAAAAAGAAAACCCTAGGTAAAAGAAGAAAATGACCTCTAGAAAAAACTAATCAAAGAAACCAGATCCCTAGACACCAAAAAAATTATGTTTGCACTAGGAAAAATGAAGATATGACCCAGTCAAGGGAACAAACACTTAAAATGAGATACAGCAGTTGAAACAACTAACTAAAGATGTTCAAACAAGCATGCAAAATCAGTTCAAAAATCAAATCAATGAGTTGATAGAAATGGCAAAAGATATGAAAGATATAAAGAAAACATTGGGTGAACTTAAGGAAGACCTTGAAAGTTTGAAAAAACAAATGACAGAACTTATGGGAATGAAAGGCCCAATAGGATAGATGAAACACAAAATGGAGACCTATAAGAGCAGATTTGAAGAGGACAGAAAATCTGAAATTCTGCACACAGAAGAACAGATAGGGCAAAGAATGGAAAAATATGAACAGGATCTCAGGGAATTGAATTGCAATATGAAACACATGAATATATGTGTCATGGGGGTCCCAGAAGTAGAAGAGAAGGAAAATGGGGCAGAAAGAATGATGGAGGAAATAATAACTGAAAATTTCCCATTTATTATGAAAGACATAAAATTAAAGATTCATGAAGTGCAGTGTACCCCAAACAGAATAGATCTGAATAGACCTATCACAAGATAATTAATACTAAGATTTTCAAATATGACAAAGAGAGAATTCTGAAAGCTGTAAGAGAAAAGGAATACATCTCATACAATGGAAGCTTGATATGATTATGTGAGGATTTCTCAGCAGAAACAATGGAGGTGATAAGGCAGTGGTATGATATACTTAATATACTGAAAGAGAAAAACTGACAACCAAGTATTGTATATCTGGCAAAACTGTCCTTCATGATGAGGGAGAGTTAAAATATTTTCAGACAGACACAGAGTATTTGTGAACAAGAGACCTGCTTTACTAGAAATCCTAAAGGTAACACTACAGGCAGAAAGGAAAAGACAGTAGAGAGAGGTTTGGAGAATAGTGTAGAAATGAATACTATCAGCAAGGAGGGAGAGAGAGAGAAAGAGAGAGAGAGAGACAGAGAGAGAGGAGGGAAGGGGAGGGGAGGGAATAAGGGAGGGGGAGGGGAGAGAAGAGAAGAGGAGAGAAATCACTGATGAACTAACACTAATAAGTGAACTTTGAGAGTTAAAGTTGAGAACATAGGTTACCAGGAGTTAAAAAGAGGGTCAAGATTGGGAATTTCATGCTGAAAGAATAAAGACTGTTCAACAGGATTGATGGTAAAGACCCAGAAATGAATAGCACAATACTACCTGAAGGTAGCACAATATTGTAAGTACACTGAACAAAGCTGAGTGTGAGTATGGTTAAAAGAGGAAGGCTAGGGGCATGTATGACACCAGAAGTAATGATAGAGGATAAGGACTGGAACTGTATAACTTAATGAAACCTACAGTGAAAAATGATTGTGATTAAAGGTACCAGTATAAGAATGTTTATACACAAAGGAGAACAAATGAATGTCAACATTCCAAAGTATTGAAAATGGGATGGTATATGGAAAAATACAATCAATGCAAATTAGAATTTATAGTTAACAGTAACACTGAAATATACTTCCATGAAATGTAATAAAGTCAATATACAAAAGTTAATTATCAATAAGAGGGGGATATACAGGAGGGGTATGGGGTTCCTAGTGTTATTGTTGTTTCTCCTTTTTATTTTATTTTATTTTTATTTTTATTTTTTTTCTTCATTTATTTCTCCTCTTCTTTCTTCATGGAAGAAATGGAAATGGCCTCCTATAGATTGTGGTGGTGAATGCATAATTATGTGATTATACTAGGAATCACTGATCATTTACTTAGGATGAATTATATGGTGTGTGAATAAAACTGTTTAAAAAATAAACAGAGAGGGGCGGGGCAAGATGGTGGAGTGGTGACATGCAGAATTTCATCTCTCCCCTAGAGCAGCTGGCAATTACCTAAGAACTACATGAAACAGTGTTTTCAGGGTCTCCAGTAACCAGTCACACATTGGATGCAAGTTTGGAATTGGAGGAAAGCTGAGATCACAGCAAACATTGTAAGTTCCCCAGACCAGAGGTCTGGCGCCCCTCCCCACCCATCTTGCTGCTGGCTCCCAAAAAACAGCAATCTGCTGAGGGCAAGAAGGGGGGCTCAACTCAGCCTCAACTGCAGAATTAATTAACAAATTAACTAATTTTGGGAGACGGGGGTGCTAAAGAAGGGCTGGGCTCTGAGAAGTGGGGGCAAGTAAAAGTGGGCACCCATTCCTAGACTCCAAAAAAGCCATTTTTTTCCCATACATTTTGTCCCTTCTGGCTTCTCACTGATCCCTTACCTTTTTGCATTTCAATAGCCCCTGGCAGGGATGGAACTGAAGCTGTTGGAGAGTAATTATCAGAGAATAGCCCAAAATAAATCTTTAAATGCTCTATTCTGACACTGACAAAAACTTCCAGGATGGGGAAAGACTTTTAAAAGGGACTCCTTTTTTTTTCTTTTTCCTTTTTCTTGTTTTTCTTTTCTATTTTTTTTTAATCTAAAAGTAACATATGTGGTTATTTTCTATCGGAAAGCCCAGGTTGAGGGGCTAGGCTGGGCTCGGGGGGAGACAGAGTACCTACAGTGTCTTTGAATTCTGTATTCACTACTGAAGGTCTGCACCCCCATCTTTAATTGGCAACTCAGGCTGACCAAGGAATCTAGCTGGAGAGGCCCCAAAGAGGAGAGGGGAGAAGGGAATAGTGCCCCTGAGAGACAACTGGAGTTCGTAGGATTGGGAGAGTGGAGGGAAGTCCAGCTCAACTGGCAGTCCTCCTTCTGGGAACTCAGGCCCCAGGGGCTGGAATTCAGATTCCAGCTTTGGTCAGCCACGCCCCTGACAGGATCAGAGTCACCGGGAGAACTAAAGTCTCCATTCCTCCTTACACTGGTGGGGGAGCTGCGGGCTGGCAAGCACTACCTGCTGGACAGGAGAGGAAAAGCACCAATTCTAAAGGCCTCATAGGAGGGTCTCATTCTCAGGAAAACTCCATACCCTCCCAATTAGACCTGGGCCTCACTAGACTGGGCAAATCTGACTACGGTCAACCATATCTGAGGAGACCCACTCACAAAAATGCTACATAGAGGCAGAGCAAGAAACAGAAAAAACAAGAGGTGAAAAATTCTAATCAACTAAATAGAACCTAAGTTAGGGGTCTAGAATAAGTTGAACTGAATAACAGAGGCCAGAGAACAAAGCCAACCAACAAGAAAACCCCTAGGTAAAAGATAGAAAACAAGATCCAAAGTAAACTAATCAAGAAAATCAGATGCCTAGACAACTTAGGATAACAAGCCATACCAGGAAAAACAAAAATATGGACCAGCCAAAGGAACAAACTAATAGCTCAGCTGAGATACAGGAGTTGAGGCAAATAATGCTAAATAAATTCAATGAAATGAAGGAAGATATAGCAAAAGAGCTGAAGGATATAAAGAAGACACTGAATGACCATAAAGAAGAATTCATAAATTTAAAAATACAAATGGCAGAACTCATGGGAATGAAGGCCACAATGGAGGAGATGAAAAACACAATGGAGGGACACAACAATAGATTTGAACAGGCAGAAGAAAGGATCAGTGAACTGGAAGACAGGTCATTTGAATTCATACACACAAAAGAACAGATGGTGAAAAAAATGGAAAAATATGAGCAGGGTCTTAGGGAGCTGAGTGACAACATGAAATGCACAAATATATGTGTTATGGGTATCCCAGAAGGGGAAGAGAGGGGAAAAGGGGCAGAAAGAGTAATAGAAGACATACTCACTGAAAATTTCCCAACTCTTATAAAAGACAGAAAATTGGAGATTCTAGAAGTACAATGTACCCCAAATAGAATAGATCCCAATAGACCTACTCCAAGAAACTTACTGGTCAGATTGTCAATGTCAAAGACAAAGAGAGGATTCTGAAAGCAGCAAGAGAAAAGCGATCCATCACATACAACGGAAGGTCAATAAGACTATGTTCAGATTTCTCTGCCGAAACCATGGAGGCAAGAAGACAGGGGCATGATATATTTAAGGTACTGAAAGAGAAAAACTGCCAACCAAGAATTCTATACCCAGCAAAACTTTCCTTCAAAAATGAGGGAGAGATTAAAACATTTTCAGACAAACAGACACTGAGAGAGTTTGTGAATAAGAGACCAGCACTACAAGAAATACTAAAGGGAGTGCTACAGGCTGATAGGAAAAGATAGGAGAGAGAGAGTTGGAGAAGAGTGCAGAAATGAAGATTATCAGGAAAGGTAAAAGGAGAGAGAGGAAAAAAATAAGATATGACATATAAATTCCAAAAAACAAAATGGTAGTAGAAAGTACTGCCCTTACAGTAATAACACTAAACATAAATGGATTAAACTCCGCAATAAAAAGACACAGACTGGCAGAATGGATTAAAAAACAGGACCCATCTATATGCTGTCTATATGAAACTCACTTTAGACACAAGGACAAAAATAGACTGAAAGTGAAAGGTTGGAAAAAGATATTTCATGCAAACAGCAACCAGAAAAAAGTGGGAGTGGATATATTAATGTCAGACAAATGAGACTTCAAAAGTAAAACAATTAAAAGAGACAAAGAAGGACACTATATATTAATAAAAGGGTCAATTCATCAAGAAAACATAACAATCATAAATATTTATGCACCAAGCCAGAACGCCCCAAAATTCATGAGGCAAACACTGCAATCACTGAAAGGAGAAATAGATACCTCTGTAATAATAGTTGGAGACTTCAATACACCACTCTCATCAATGGTTAGAACATCTAGACAGAGGATCACTAAAGAAACAGAGATATTGGACTGTATGATAAATGAACTAGACTTGACAGGCATTTATAGAACACTACATCCAACAACAGCAGGATACACTTATTTCTCAAGTGCTCATGGAACATTCTCTAGGATAGACCACATGTTGGGTCACAAAGCAAGTCTTAACAAATTTAAAAATATTGATATTATACAAAACACTTTCTCAGATTACAATGGAATGAAGTTGGAAATAAATAAAAGGCGGAAGGTCACAAAATTCACAAAAATATGGAGGCTAAACAACACCCTCTTAGAAAACCAGTGGGTGAAGGAAGAAATTACAAGAGAAATTAGTAAATACCTTAAGGCAAATGACAATGAAAACACAACTTATCAAAACTTATGGGATGCAGCAAAGGCAGTGCTGAGAGGGAAATTTAATGCCCTAAATGCCTATGTTAAAAGAAAAGAGAGAGCAAAAATTGAAGAGTTAACTGTTCACCTGGAAGAATTAGAGAAAGAACAGCAAACTAACCTGAAAACAATCAGAAGGGAAGAAATAACAAAGATTAGAGCAGAAATAAATGCAATTGAGAACAGGAAAACAATAGAGAGAATCAACAAAACCAGAAGTTGGTTCTTTGAGAAAATCGGTAAAATCGACCAACTGCTGGCTAGGCTAGCAAGAAGAAAGAGAGAGCAGATGCAAATAAATGCAATCAGAAATGGGAAAGGAAATATAACTACTGACCATGCAGAAATTAAGGAGATAATGAGAAGATAATATGAGCAACTATATGCTAAGGAACTAGACAACTTAGATGAAATGGACAACTTCCTAGAAAAGCATAAACAACCAACATTAACTCAAGAAGAAATAGGTGACCTCAACAAACCAATCACAAGTAAAGAGATTGAGTTAGTCATCAAAAAACTGCCAAAAAGGAAAAGCCCAGGACCAGACGGTTTCACATGTGAATTCTACCAAGCATTCAAGAACGTATTAGTACCAGTCCTGCTCAAACTCTTTAAAAAAATTGAAGAAGAGGGAAAGCTACCTAACTCTTTCTATGAAGCCAAAACCAAAACCAAAGAAACTACAAAAAAAAAATTATAGACCAATTTCTTTAATGAATATAGATGCAAAAATCCTCAACAAAATACTCGCACATCAAATCCAGCAACACATTAAAATAATTATACACCACGACCAGGTGGGATTTATTCCAGGTATGCAAGGCTGGTTCAACACAAGAAAATCAATTAATGTAATACACCACATCAATAAATCAAAGCAGAAGAACCACATGATCATCTCAATTGATGCAGAAAAGGCATTTGACAAAATTCAACATCCTTTCCTGATGAAAACACTTCAAAGGATAGGAATAGAAGGGAACTTTTTCAATATGATAAAGGCAATGTATGAAAAACCCACAGCTAACATCATACTCAATGGGGAGAGACTGAAAGCTTTTCCTCTAAGATCAGGAACAAGACAGGGATGCCCACTATCACCATTGTTATTCAACTTTGTGCTGAAAGTTCTAGCTAGAGCAATTAGGCAAGAAAAAGAAATAAAAGGCATCAAAATTGGAAAGGAAGAAGTAAAATTTTCACTATTTGCAGATGACATGATTCTATATGTAGGAAATCCAGAAAAATCTACAGCAAAGCTATTAGAACTAGTCAATGAATACAGCAAAGTAGCAGGTTACAAGATCAGCAAGCAAAAATCTATAGTGTTCCTATACACAAGTAATGTGCAACAAGAGGAGGAAATCAAGAAAAAAGTCCCATTTACAATAGCAACCAAAAGAATCAAGTATTTAGGAATAAACTTAACCAAGGACATGAAAGACCTTTACATAGAAAAGTATAAGAAACTGCTAAAAGAAATCGAACAAGACTTTAAAATATGGAAGAATATACCATGTTCATGGATTGGAAGACTAAATATAGTTAAGATGGCAATTTTACCTAAACTGATTTACAGATTCAATGCAATACCAATTCAAATCCCAACAACTTACTTTACAGAAATAGAAAAACCAATAACTAAATTTATTTGGAAGGGTAAGTTGCTCCAAATAGCCAAAAATATCTTGAGAAAGAGGAATGAAGTGGGAGGTCTCACACTACCTGACTTTGAAGCATATTACAAAGCTACAGTGCTCAAAATAGCATGGTACTGGCATAAGGACAGATATACTGACCAATGGAATTGAAGTGAGTGTTCAGAAGTAGACCCTCACGTCTATGGACAACTGATCTTTGATAAGGCAGTGAAGCCAAAGCAACTGGGAAAGTGCAGCCTGTTCACTAAATGGTGTTTGGAGAACTGGATATCCATTTCCAAAAGAATGAAAGAGGATGCCCATCTCACATCTTATATAAAAATTAACTCAAAATGGATCAAAGACCTAAACATTAGCACCAAGACCATAAAACTCTTAGACGAAAATATAGGGCAATATTTTAAAGATCTTGTGATAGGAGGTGGTTTCTTAGACCTCACACCCAAGGCGCGAACAACCAAAGAACATATAGACAAATGGAATCTCCTCAAAATTAAACACTTTTGTACATCAAAGGACTTTGTCAGAAAAGTAAAAAGGCTGCCTACACAATGGGAGACAATATTTGGAAACCACATATCAGATAAGGGTTCAATATCTTGAATATATAAAGGGATCCTACATCTCAATAACAGAAAGACAAACAATCCAATTAAAAAATGGGCAAAAGACATGGACAGAGATTTTTCTGAAGAGGAAATACAAATGGCTGAAAAACATATGAAAAAATGCTCAACTTCACTGGCTATTAAGGAAATGCAAATCAAAACCACAATGAGATATCATCTCACACCTACCAGAATGGCCATTATCCAAAAAAAAAAACAGAAAATGACAAGTTCTGGAGAGGATGTGGAGAAAGAGGCACACTTATTCATTGTTGGTGGGAATGTAGAATGGTGCAAACACTCTGGAAGACAGTGTGGAGTTTCCTCAGGAAACTAAATATAGATTTGCTGTATGACCCAGTCATTCCATTGCTAGGTATATACTCAGAGGAACTGAAACTTAAGACACAAACAGACATTTGTAAACTGATGTTTATTGCAGCATTATTCACAATTGCCAAGAGATGGAAACAGCCCTAATGTCTATCAATAGACGAGTAGATAAACAAACTGTGTTATATACACATGATGGAATATTATGCAGCTGTAAGACAGAACAAAGACATGGATCATATAATAATGTGGATGAAACTTGAGGACATTATGTTGATTGAAGTTAGCCAGAAACAAAAGGACAGATTCTGTATGGTCTCACTAATATGAACAGACATTAATGAATAAATTTTGGGAGTTAAAATCTGACAACACAGGTGACCAGGAGATAGAAAGTGGGCAGAAACCAGCCATTTGACACTGAAGGACTACAGAATGTTTAGGATTGATTGCATAGATCCAGAAATAGATAGCATAATACTGTGTGATGGTAGCACAGTACTGTAAGTACACCGAACAAAGATGTCTGTGAGTAAAGCTGAAAGAGGTGGGATAGGAGAATGTATGACACCAGAGGTAAACATAGATGATAAAGACTGGGACTGTATAACTTGGCAAAAAACTGGAGTGGCCAATGACTGTTACTAAATATACAAATATAAAAATGTTTTTGCATGTGGGAAAGAAAATGAATGTCAACCATGTAGAGAGTTGAAAAAGGGATGGTATTCAGGAAAAAACACAATCAAAGCAAACTGGAGTCTATCGTCAACAGTAACATTGTAATAGACCTCGATTAAATGTAACAAAGTTATTATGCCAATGCTAAATGTATATGAGAGGGGGATACAGGGGAGGAATATGGGATTCTTGATAGTGGTGTTATTTGCCGTCCTTACTATTGTATTGTATTGTAAGACATGTTATTTTTCTTTTTATCATTTTTTTATTATTGCTAAAAAACATTTTTTCTTGTAATAATCAATATGTTCAAGTGCTGATTGTGGTGATAAATGTACAACTTTATGATACCATGAACAACTGATTGTACACTGTGGATAAATGTATGGTATGTGAATATAACTCTATAAAATTGTAGGAAAATATATATATAGGGGTAAAATTGTTGGAGAAAACATGGTGAGAGGGATGTACCTATCTACTCTTGATGAACAAGTAGAATGGTGTAGCCTTTCTGAAGGTCAGTGTGGTTGTTCCACAAAAAGTTAAGTATGTGGGGACCATAAGGTCCTGCAACCTCATTACGGGGTATGTCATCTGAAGATCTGAGAGCAGAGACATGAATGGACATTTGCAAACTGGTGTTCATGGAGGCAGTAATCATGATTTGCAAAGGGTGGATATGACCTAAGGGTACATTGACTGAAGAATGGAATGGTGTACTGTGGTGTACGCATACAGTGGGACATTGAGCAACTATGAGAAGGAGTGAAGCTGTGAGACACACAATGAGGTGAATGGATCCTGTACACAGCATTTGAGTGAAGTACACCAGAAATAAAGGCAAACACTTTAATGCCTCACCAATATGTACTAACTACAATGTGGAAACTCAGAATTGAATCTTAGAACATAGCCTAACGTGGATATAATTATTGTAATAGCCCCTAGATTGTAAGCTCTTACAGCAGTTAACTCTATCCCTGAATTGTAATGACTATCTCTAAACTTTGAGAGGCTGATCCCTAAGTGTATAACCTGATTGGTCTCTGGAACAATGCATATCTCTGAGACACCTGAAAACTCAGAGCTAGAGCTCGGCAGATATGAATGTCAGTATTAGTGCATACAGCAACTGTTTAAAAAAAAGCTGAAAAAGAGCCCAGACTTCAATTAGTGATATGAATGAAGCAGGTCTGGTTAAGACCAGGGCAAACTGGGCCAAAGTGTAAAAGTCGAAACTGGCTGTGTTTTAAAATTTCAAATTCCATATGAGACCAAGGGAAGAGATGTCTATTTGGTACAGGATCTAAATTTTCTAAATGGTACAATTCTACAGTCGCTTTGTTCAAACACCACAATTTCATGGAACTTTGAATAGGAAGTGAGATACGGTAGGTTAGTATAGGCTGGAGTGAAATGGTGACACATCCCAGAGTAATTTGGGCCAATAATAAATATATATTTACAGCCTCCCCCCCAGCCCCGAGGATCTGGGGTAAGGTGCGGAAGTGTTGGACTTCCTCACCTGGACTGGTGTTGATGTTGTCACAAACATTGGGACTGACGGTTTGATGTGCTGAGCCCTCGATCATGGGACTTGCCCTTATGAAGCTCATTACTGCAAAGGAGAGGCTAAACTTGCATATAATTGTGCCTAAGAGTCTCCGCCTGAGTACCTCTTTGTTGCTCAGATGTGGCCCTCTCTCTCTCTAACTGAGCCACCTCAACCAGTGAACTCGCTGCCATTCCCCCTACATGGGACCCGACTCCCAGGGGTGTAAATTTCCCTGGCAATGCAGAATATGACTCCTGGGGATGAATCTGGACCCGGCATTGTGGGACTGAGAGTATCTTCTTGACCAAAAGGGGGATGCATAATGAGACGAAATAGTTTCAGTGGCTGAGAGATTTCAAATGGATTCGAGAGGTCACTCTGGTGGACATTCTTATGCACTATATAGATAACACCTCTTAGGTTTTAATGTATTTGAATCGCTAGAAGTAAATACCTGAAACTAGCAAACTCCAACCCAGCAGTCTGGACTCCTGAAGATGATTATATAATAATGTAGATTACAAGGGGTGACAGTGTGATTGTGAAGACCTTGTGGATCACACCCCCTTTATCCAGTGTATGGATGAGTAGAAAAATGGGGATAAAAACTAAAGGACAGACAGGGTGGGATGGGGGATGATTTGGGTGTTCTTTTTTCACTTTTATTTTTTATTCTTGTTCTGGTTCTTTCTGATGTAAGGAAAATGTTCAGAGATAGATTGTGGTGATGAACGCATAACTATGTCATCATACTGTGGACAATTGATTGTATACCATGGATGATTGTATGGTGTGTGAATGTATTTCAATAAAACTGAATTAAAAAAAACACAAAAAAATAAAAAAATAAAGAGAAAAGTACAAGTGCTGAAGAAAATGTGCAGAGGGAATGTATATCTTTACTGTTGGTAGGGAAAAAGAATGGAGCAGCCCATCTGGAGGACTGTGTGGTGGTTCCACAGGAGGCTAATATAGGGTTGCCATATGATACTGCAAGCCTGTTACTTGGTGTGTAATTGGAAGAACTGAAAGCAGGGGCACAAATGGACATTTGCACATTCGTGTTTATGGTGGCAGTATTCATGATTTGCAATGAATGGACATGGCCTAATTGTACATCACTTGAAGGAAGGGTAAACTGTGGCATATACCTACAATGGAGTATTGTGAAGGTGCAAGAATAAAGTTATAAAGCAGGCAACTAGGTGAATGAACCTTGGGGAGAGTATGTTGTGTGAAACAAGCCAGAAACAAAAAGACATATATTATAATGTCTCACTAATATGGACTAAATATAAAATGTAAACTCTGAGAATTGAGTTTTAGAGCATAGTTCATCAGGGCAAGGTAAAGTTTCCTAGATTGTAAGCTCTTACAGCAGTCACATCTATTCATGAGTTTTTATGGTTATTTCTAAATTCTGAGATTCTGAGCTCTTTGTGTACAACCTGGTTGATCTCTGGAACTTGGGCTACCTGTGTGACACCTGAGACTCAAAGCTAGAATTGTGCAGTTATGAAAGTTAGCATTACTTCATACAGCTGTTTAAAAAAAAAGCTGAAAAAGAGATAAGACTTCAATTGGAAATATGAATGAAGCTGATCTGTTTAGGACTAAGGCAAATCAGATTACAGTGTAAAGAACAAAACTGACTGGTTTAAAGCTTCAACTTCCAGATGCAACTAAAGGAAGTGATGTATATTTGGTGGAAAATTTATATTTTCTGTAGCCCACTATCTAATTTAATTTGCATGGTCAGTTTATTTGAACACCATAATTACATGGAACCTTGAATAAAGAGTGAGATCTTGTTGGTTTGTACAAGTTAGTTTGATACTATGATACATCCCAGAGTAATTTGGGCAAAGAATTAAAAGTATTTGCAAAATCCCATTAAGGGACTGGGGGAAAATGTGGAAATATTAAACTTCCCCACCTGGCAAATTCCTGATATTCTCACAAGCATTGGGGACTACAGATTTAATAGGCCAAGTCTTCAATCTTCGGGCTTACCCTTATGAAATTTATTCCTGCAAAGGAGAATCTAAGCCTACTTATAATTATGCCTGAGTCACCCCAAGAAAACATCTTTTGTTGCTCAGATGTGGCCCCTCTCTCTAAGTCAACTCTGCAGGTAAAGTCAATCCCTACCCCACCCATGTGGGATATGACTCCCAGGGGTGTAAATCTCCCTGGCAATGTGAGACATGATTCGCAGGGATGAGCCTGGACTCAGCATCATGGGACTGAGAAAGTCTTCTTGGACAAAATGGGGGAAGATAAATGAAACAAAATTAAGCTTCCATGACTGAGAGATTTCAAATAGAGTTGAAAGATCATTCTGGAGGTTATTCTTATGCATTATATAGATATCCCTTTTTAGTTTTTAGTGTATTAGAATAGGTAGAAGGAAATTCTGAAACTGTTGAACTGCAATCCAGTTGCCTTTACTGTTGAAGATAATTGTGTATAGCCTTTACAATGTGAATGTGTAAGGGTTAAAACCTTGTGACTAACATTCCTTTTATCCAGTTTATTGACAGATGAGTAAGAAAATAAAGAAAATAAATTAATAAATAATAGGGGGATAAGGGGTATGGGATGTTCTGTGTATTCTTTTTTTTTGTTCTTATTTTTATTTCTTGGGGTGTAATGAAATTGTTCAAAAGTTGGTTGTGGTGATGAATGCAGAACTATATGATGATACCATGAACCACTGGCTGTACACTTTAGATGATTATCTGGTATGTGAATATGTCTCAATAAAATTGCATAAAAATCATCTATAAGCCTGTGACTCCAAAAATTATATCTCCAGCTCTAACTTTTAACCACAAACTCCAGATACATATATCTAATTATCTATTCAGCATCATTGTCTCCAACTTAATATGTCCAAAACTGTATTGTTTCCAACCCTCCAATGTTTCCAAAAGTGTTCCCTAGCAGAGTAAATGGTACCATAAACTATTCTTTTGCTCATTCTAAAACCCAAATGATTCATTTTTGTGAATATCTTTTCCTCTTCTAACAGAGCAAATCCATCTATTTTTCCTATATAAAGAAGTAATTAAGCAAGATGAAACAATAAATTTAAAAATAAAGGGATGAGAGAGAACCTAAGATGGCGACTAGGTGAGACAGGACAAAAAAAAATCTCCGTGAAAAATACTAGAAAAAAACAGAAGGAGACCCAGAGTACCAGTTTCAGCGATGCGCCAGTTGGATGAGGCCTCCTAGCACCACAGGGGCTGTGTACTTGGTGTAACCAGGAGTCTGCATTCTGAAACAAGTGAGTAAACCAGCTGGAAGACCTGCAGCCATGCTGCAGTGTGGGGGAAGCCAGGGGCTGGCGGCTGGAGACAAACTGGCTCTTTAAAAAAAAAAAGGGAAAAACCCAGGAGTGGCCACAGTTGCCGATGGCAGAAACCTCACAGCGAAACATGACAGGAGTGAGCTGAGCCGGCCTCTCGGTGTCGGCCGTGGAGGATAGTTCGTGGCAGACACCCTCGGGACCAGGGGAGTGCAGGGGAGAGCTGGAGGGAGGGAGAAGCCCCATGGCTTGTAGCTGGCTCCCCAGAGGGTTGGATAAACTCCTGCCCAGAGCCATGCTCACAGCCCAGAGCCCTGCCAGTTGTCCTGGAGCTGGGAAGGAGGAACTGTGCGAAGAGAGGGGGTTGTGGAAATTCCCCATTCAACCATTTGTGCATCAGGCTGAGAGCACCCCAGCATGGCAGGGCAGCCCGGGGCTTCCCTTGAGGGATGGCACACAGTTGTGATGTAGCACAACCCTCCCTCAGCAGAGGCCCTGGAAGATCACAGCTGAGAAAGAGGGCCCACACGGAAAACCCAGGGATGCTGCGCCAAGTCCGGTGGTTTGTGGGTCAGCGAGAGAGAGGGTCTGGGATGGATCCAAAATGAAGGCTTAGACTCTTGTGACAGCCTTGAATCTCCAGGAACACCTGGGGGGATTGAATAGTAAAACTTCCCTGCCTCCCTGGCCACCCGGACACACGCCCCACATTCAGGACGGACGGCTCTAACAACACACCCAAACTGAGTTCACCAACTGAACCCCACAAGAATCATTTCCCAACACACGGGACAAGGTTGGGGAGAGCTGACTTGAGGGGTATAGGTGACTCACAGATGCCACCTGCTGGTTAGCTAGAGAAAGTGTACACCAGCAACCTGTGTTTCTGAAAAATTAGATTGGCATTTTTTTTAACAACTCGAAAGAACCCTATCAAGCAAAGCAAATGCCAAGAGGCCAAAAACAACAGAAAATCTCAATGCATATGATAAAACCAGATGATATGGAGAATGCAAGTACAAACACTCATATCAAAATATCAGAAGACACCCAGTTCTTGGCTCAATTAATCAAAGAACTACAATCGAGGAATGAAAATGTGGCAAAGGATTTAAAGGACATCAAGAAGATCATGGCCCAGGATATAAGCGACATAAAGAAGACCCTAGAAGAGCATAAAGAAGACATTGCAAAAGTAAATAAAAAAATAGAAGATCTTATGGAAATAAAAGAAACTGTTGGCCAAATAAAAAGATTCTGGATATTCACAATACAAGATTAGAAGAAGTTGAACAACGTCTCAGTGTCCTAGAAGTCCACAGAACAGAAAATGAAAAAACAAAAGAAAGAATGGAGAAAAAAATTGAAAAAATCAAAATGGTTCTCAGGGATATGATAGATAAAATAAAATGTCCAAACATAAGACTCATTGGTGTCCCAGAAGGGGAAGAGAAGGGTAAAGGTCTAGAAAGAGTATTCAAAGAAATTGTTGGGGAAAACTTTCCCAACCTTCTACACAATAGAAATACACAAAGCATAAATGCCCAGTGAACTCCAAATAGAATAAATCCAAATAAATCCACTCCGAGACATATTCTGATCAGACTCTCAAATACTGAAGAGAAGGAGCAAGTTCTGAAAGCAGCAAGAGAAAAGCAATTCACCACATACAAAGGAAACAACATAAGACTAAGTTGTGACTACTCAGCGGCCACCATGGAGGCGAGAAGGCAGTGGCATGACATATTTAAAATTCTGAGAGAGAAAAATTTCCAACCGAGAATACTTTATCCAGCAAAACTCTCCTTCAAATTTGAGGGAGAGCTTAAATTTTTCACAGACAAACGCTGAGAGAGTTTGCCAATAAAAGACCTGCCCTACTCCAGATACTAGACAGCCCTACCAACAGAGAAACAAAGAAAGTAGAAAGAGATATAGAGAATTTTAATAGACATATATAGAACCTTACATCCCAAATCACCAGGACACTCATTTTTCTCTAGGGATCACGGATCTTTCTCCAGAAGGGGCCATAGGCTGGGACATAAAACAAGCCTCAATAAATTTAAGAAGAAAAAAGAAAATTGAATATATTCAAAGCACATACTCCAACCACAATGAAATACAAATAGAAGTCAATAATTTTTTGAATTGTAACTCCACTATTTACTTCCTACATGATATAAAATACACAAACTCTAATGACAAATCAGTGGTTTCGAACTCAACATAAAATGTGTAATTTTTGATAAGAGCTATATAAAGGTAGGGGAATGGAGGAGTATAGGAACATAGTCTATGTGTCCTATAGAAGTTAAGCTGGTATCAAAGAGAAATGGGGGAAGGGGCAATGGGGAGTTAAGAAATGAATGTAAGGTTGCTGTTTGAGGTGAAGGGAAATTTCTAGCAATGGAGGGTGGGAAGGTGATAGCATTACAACATTCTAAATGTGATTAATCCCACTAATGGAATGCTGGGGGGGGTGGAATGGGAAGATTTAGGCTGTATATATGTTTCCACAGTTGAGAAAAAAAAAACAGTCTAAATAGACAACAATTGAATGCCAAGGATGACCCTGGATAGGATCGAACGATGGAGGACAGGAAGCTCAAAGGGACATAGTTGAGACATAAGGAAAAGGAAATGTAGAATGTAAGCTTTGTATCATTGTTGAATCTCTTGTACTTCTTAGCTGTGCTTAATGGGATTGCATAAAAGAATGTTCTTGTTCATGGGAATTGTATATGAGAATTATAGTGTTTGTTCAAGGAGGTGTGCAGCTAGCTCTCATATGTTCAGAAGACAGAGCAATAGATGATGGATGATAGATAGGGAGAGAGGGAGGGAGGGAGGGAGGGAAAGAAATAGCAGTGGGACAACATGTTAAAGTTTGTGGATTGGGGGATATCGGGGGGTATCGGGGGGGTCAGGGAATGCTGGAGTTCTGTGTATGGGGTTTGTATGGTTTTTGCAACTGTTCCTATAACTTTGAATTTACTACAAAATAATATGTTAAAAAAAGGGATGAGAGAAATAAAAAATAAATGCTAATACAAAGAAAGAAAATATGGAAATAGTAATATCCAAAGAGTCAAACAGTATTAAATTGTGCCAAAAAAAGCATTTCATTGTTAATTCCAAACATTCTAGCAGAAAATTCACTTGAGATTGTATAAAGAAAACACTGGTGAATGTGCAAGGAAAAACAGCAGACAAATCCAAATTATGGGATAATTTTTTCTTAGAATTTAACACATTGAGGGAACCAAAAGTCTTAAGAATATTTGTGAATTTAAATAATTCATTTAACTATCTTGTACTAAAACACACAGATTTATATCAGAAAATATACTTTCTGTTCAAACATCAACTATCCACAGAAAAGGAAATAGTATTTCAAAAACCTATCATAGCAACAATAATTTAAAAATATACTTCAAAATAACTTTGGCAAATGAGTAGGATCTTCATCAAGTATATGATAAAACTTCACTATGGGAAATAAAAGGCAAAATACTTAATAAATGAAAAGATGTGCCATATTATTGCATAGGAAGATATGACAAATGGTTTCTAAGTGTCATTCTAAGTGCTAATGCAGTGATATATCCAATGCACTACCAGATTATAAATATTTACATATTGTAAATATAATGTAGATCAGTGAAAACCGATCCAAGAATAAACTGAAATTGTTTATATATATAATCTATATCTTTGTATCTGTAACTTAAAACTCATAAGGATGTCATTTCAAATTAGAAAATTAGGTTGGGGAAATTTGTTGCTTTGTCATTGCTAATCATAGTGCAAAAAGCTGAAATAACATCTTAGGATAAAAGTAAGAGTATTGGCTAACAAATTTTTAATTTCTATATCTAAAATCTAAAAAAATATAATTATAATCAAAACTCTAAAATCAGGGACTTCCAGGGAAGATGGCAGAGGAGAGAGTTCCAGGATTCTATCCTCCCACTAAAACAACTGTTACACAGGCAGAAACTGTCTGAAACAACTATTCTGAAACCCCAGAGGCCAGAAGAACATATACAGCATCCAGAGAAGAGTGGAAGAAGAGGCTGATAAATTGAAGTAAAGAAATGTAAATTGCTCTCTCTATGCAGAGGCTAACAGTACCCATCCCACACTCTCATGGTAGACCACTACAGAGTCCAGTCCCTGGCTAGCTGCTGGTGACAGAAAGGGAAGAAAAATCCTCTTCCCTAAGAGCGGGCATGGGCATGCAAATTGCTGAAAACACCTTTTGATTAGTGAATTCAGATTGCTGGTTCCTGGTTCTGAGGGCAGCTATTTTTTCAACCACCCTGGAAAAAATGTCACCCAAAAGCCATTGTCTCAAACCCACCCTGAAAAAGTAGTGGAAATCATTGTTTCAACCTTCTCCATTGAGGGGCAGAAGTGGAGATTTAAAGATGCAGTGCTTCCTCATGGATATGGGGGATAGTTAGCTGAAGGGCTGTATCTGCAGGACAGACCAGGAAACCTAAGCTTCAGAGAACTGTTGAAGAAATTTTTGGAGCCCTTCCTGATACCCTCCCCAGGGCACTTTGGAGGCAGTCTGTGCCCCCTTCATGGATACCTGTTCCTGTTTAGGATGGAAAAGACTGACTTGGGAAATTCCTCACCCTGGAGTGACACCCCACCAGGAATTTGCCCTCTAGGTAAAAGCAGCACGAGAGAATGAAAGGACCATAAAAACCTATAGAGGCACAAAGTCTTAGACAAATAACTGGGAGGAGGAAATCTATCTCTTGGGAAACAGATGGAACAACCAAACTCCTGTAAACAGGGGAACTCCAAAAGAACTAACAAGAAAAAGCCAAGGATAAGACAAAGGCTCAGAAAGACAGGGGAAACCCTGCACACTGCATTTGCCTTGGGCAAACCTTCCAAGAAGGAGGGCAAGAGTGCAAGAAAATCTCTGTCTTATCATAAGCTGGTTACAAAACCAAGAGACATCCCATAGAGTAAATCCCAGAGACAACATTTTAAAATATTAAAATGTGCAGTGTGCAACAAGAGTACAAGAAAATACAGAAACAGGAATTGATGATTCATCCAATTGAAGATAAAAATACAGAAAACATCAATGAAGAAGATTAGCATGTGAACATACCTAAAAAAGCCTTTTAAAAACGACCTTAAAATGCTCAAGGAGATGAAGGAAAGTACTAGAGAAAGAACTAAAGGATATCAGGGAAAAAATGAATGAGCAATATGAGAGTCTAAGTAAAAGGTATAGAAATATTAACAAGGAAACAAACAGAACTACAGGAGTTGAAGACCATGACAACTGAAATGAGCTGGCAGAAAAAAAGATCAGTGAACTTGAAGATAAAACACTTGAAATGAGCCAGGCTGAGGAGCAGAAAGAACAAAGAAATTTTAAGATGAAAATGGCCTAAGAGAGTTATGGACCCCCACCAAGCACACCAATATATGCGTTATGAGAGTCTCAGAAAAAGAAGGAGAGAAAGGAGCAGAAGTAGTAGTTAAAGAAATTATGACAGAACTTAAAAAACTTAGCAAAAGACATGAATATGTACATCCAGGAAGCTCAGAGAACACCAAATAAAATAAACATAAAGGAAAATATACCACATCATATATTGAGTCTATCAAATGCAAAGGGCAAGGAGAGAATTCTAAAAGTGCAAGAGAAAAGCAATGTGTTATATACAAGGTATTCCCAATTAAATTGGGTTCCAACTTCTCATCAGAAATCATGGAAGCAAGAAGGCAGAAGTTTAAATACTTAAAATGCTGAAGAAAAACAACTACCAGCTGAGAATTTTATATCCAACAAGACTATGTTTCAGAAATGAGGGGTAGATTAAGACAAGTGCAGATAAACCAAAGCTGATGGAATTCATCACTGCCATACCAGCCATACAAGCAATGTTAAAGGGACTTCTTCAGAATGAAAGGAAAGGACATACTACAGTGTTTCAAAGCAGCATAAAGAAATAAAGACCTGCAGTGAAGGCAACTATTTGGGTAATTATAAATGTTAGTATTATTATATTGTATTGTTTGGTATGTAACTCCATTTCTTATGCCCTACAGGTGCTAAAATTCAAATGCATAAAATTAATGATAATGGAATACTATGCAGCAGGAAAAAGGAATGCGGCCCTGAATCATGTGACAACATGGATGTAACCTGAAGACATGATGCTGAATGAAATGTCAGGCACAAAGGAGAGATATTGTATCTTATCACTAACATGATCTCCCAGAATAATGTAAAATTGGTGTCTTATAATGTAGAATATAGGGGATCTAGAGAAAGACAGAAACCAGAGATGGGGGAATGATTAACCAGCATGTACAGACCTGTTAACAAGGTTGAACTTAAGGATATGGGAAGGGAGAGGGGTGAAGACGGTTTGTTAATGGGATTATAATTATCAGTGCCATATTGAAGGTGAGCATGATTGAAAGGGGTTGTTTAAAGGCATGTATTCCACAGATTAGCACTACAAATATAAAAAAAAGTGCCTGCAGGATCTACTTCTAAGGTATGACACTGGTACGGAGAGTTAACAAGAGAGTGGTATATGGAAAAAAACTACCTATTGCATACAATGGACTATATTTAATAGGAATACTTTACTAGTAACACACTAATATTAGGGATAATTGGGGGGTGATAAGAGCTTTGTGGTGTTTTGGGTTATGATAATTGCTTTAAAATTGAGAGTGAGAATGATTATACAACTAAGTGAAGACGGTTTGAGATAGTGACTGTTTATCTTAGACAGAATACATGCTATGTGAAATTAGGAGCCCACTATTTAATAAATTAGGCTCTCGATCTTGAGGCTTGCTCTTGTGAAACTTATGGCTGTAAAGGGGAAGCTAAGCTTACCTATAATTATGCCTAAGAGGCACCTCCAGAGAACCTCTTTTGTTGCTAATCCAAAACCAACTAAAAAACAAAAGCCCAGGACCAGATGGCTTCAAAGAGGAATTCTACCAAACATTCAAAGAAGACTTAATTTCAATTCTTCTCAAAGTTTTCCAAAATATTGAAGAGGAGGGAATACTCTCTAACTCATCCTACAAGTTCAACATCACCCTCATATGAAAACTATATAAAGATACCAGAAGGAAAGAAAACTACAGACTGAAATCTCTTATGAATATAGATGTAAAACTCCTCAACAAAATCCTAGCAAACAGAATCCAACAACATATTAAAAGAATAATAGAGCATGATAAGGTGGGGTTTATCCCTGGTATGCAAGGTTTGTTCAAAATATGAAAATTAACTAAAGTATACTCCACATTAACAGAATGAATGGAAAAATCACATGATCATTTCAATTGATGCAAAATGGTATTTGACAAAATACAGTACCCTTTCTTGATAAAAACACTTAGAACATTATGAATAGAAGGAAATTTCCTCAGCATGATTAAGGGCATATGTGAAAATCTCACAGCTAACATCCTACTTAAGGGTAAAAGGTTGATACCCTTCCTTCTGAGATCAGGAACTAGACAAAGATGCCCATTGTCAGCACTCTCACTCAACATTTTACTGCAAGTTTTTGTCAGAGCAATTAGGCAAGCAAAAGAAATAAATTCATCACATATGGAAAAGAAGTAAAACTTTACCTATTTGCAGAGGATATTATCCTATATACAGAAAACACTGAAAAAGTCCACAGCAAAGCTCCTGGAGGTAATAAATGAATTCAGTAAAGTACAGGGTAACAGATCAACACCCCCAAATCTGTACTGCTTGTATACACAAGCAATGAACAATTAGAAGAAGAAATCAAGAAAAATTCCTTTCACAATAGCAGCTAAATGAATCAAATATCTAAGAATAAGTCTAACCAAGGATGTAAAGGCTTACATACAAAAAACTGCAAAACATTGCTAAAAGAAATTAAAGACGACTTAAATAAATGGAAGGATATTCCATTTTCATGGGTTGGAAGACTAAATATCATTGTGATGTCAATACCACCCAAAGCAATTTATAGATTCAATGTAATCCCAGTATAAATCCCACCAACCATATTTGCTAATTATCATTTCTTTTGTGGAAGAGTGAGGGACAACTAGCTAAAACCAACTTGAAAAAGAGGAGTGAATTTGGAGAACCCACACTTTCCAATCTTAAAGTTATTACAAAGACTCAATAATCAAAATAGCATAGTAGTGACACAAGGACAGACATATAGACCAATGGAATGGAATTGAGAGCTCAGAAATCAACTCTCACATTTATGGCCAACTGATTTTTGGCAAGGGGAAAAATCCCTCAATTGGGAAAGAATAGTCTCTTCAACAAATGGCGATAAGAAAACTGGATCTCCACTTGCAAAAAAAATAAAAAAAAACAACAAAATGGAGGACCCTTATCTCACACCATATACCAAAATCCATTCAATATGGATCTAACACTTTACTATAAGAGCTAAAACTATTAAACTCCTAGAATAAAACATAAGGAAACATATTCTGGACTTAATGATAGGCAATAGTTTCTTAGACTTTATACCCAGAGCACAAACAACAAAAGAAAAACTAGATAATTGAGTACTACTCAATATTAAAAACTCTTGCTTCTCAAAGAAATTTGTCATGAAAGTAAAACAACAACCTACACAATGGGAGAAAATATTTGGAAACTACATATCTGGTAGAGGATTTATGTCCACAATACTGAAAGAAAGCTTTTAACTCAACAGCAAAAAGACAAACAACCCAATTAAAAAATGGGCAAATGACTTGAAGAGAGATATCTCTCCAAAGAAGATGTACAAATGGCCAGAAAGCACATGAAAACTTTCTGAACATCATTAGCCATTAGGGAAATGCAAACCAAAATCACAATGAGTTACCATTTATCACCCATTAGAAAATGGCTGCTATCAAGTAAACCAAAAATAACAAATAATGGAGATGATGTGGACAAATGGGAACACTCATTCATTGCTGGTGTCAATGTGAAATGATGCAGCCTCTGTGGAAGACAGCTAAGAGTGGAACTACCATATGACCTGGCAATCCCACTACTAGGTATATACCTCAAAGAATTGAAAGCAGGGAATCAGACATTTGCACACCAATGTTCATGGCTGCATTATTCACAACTGCCAGAAGATGGAAGTAAACCAAGTGTCCATCAACCAATGAATGGATAAACAAAGTGTGGTATATACATACAATGGAATATTATTCAGGCATTAAAAGGAAATAAGTCCTGATACATGTGACTACATGGATGAAACTTGAAGATATGTTGAGTTAAATAAGCCAGGTACCTAAAGACAAATATTGTATGATCTCACTATTTTGAAACAATTAGAATAAGCAAATTGCTAGTGTCAGAATCTAGAGTATAGGTTGCCAGAGGATGGAGTGGAAATAGGGAATGGGACGTTAATGCTTAAAATGTTCATGCTCTTATTTGGAATGATGGAAATGTTTTGGTAATGGATGGTGTTGATGGTAGTACAACACTGCAAACACAAGCAACAGCACTGAAATATATATCTGCATATGATTAAAAGAACTAAATTGTTTTTAAAAAATTAATGGAATTATACTATACAGACAATGAATCTTAAGTTAAACCATGGACTTTAATTAAAAGTACAATTATAAAAATGTGCTACCATCAACTGAAACAAATGCTCCACACCAAAGCAAGGTGTTGGTGGTGGAGTGGTATATGGGAAATCTGTATTTTTTCTTGATTTTTCTGTAAACCCACAACTTCTCCAGTAAAATAAATAAAGAAAAATAAAATAATAAGAAAACTCTAAGGAGAATGAAATCTGGGTAACATCTGTGACCTATGATAAAGTAAGGATGGATACACTTACTACATAGAGTTCTAGCAAATAAAGAAGACAACTGCATTTAGCCCAATAGAAAAATCTGTGAAGGACTAGGACAGGGAATTCACAAAAGATGGAACACAGAAGGAAAACCTGTTAAAAAAATTAACATTTTAGTAATCAAAGAGATTTAAACTAAAAGTACATGAAAACATTATTTCTGTATCAAATTAACATAAATTTCTTAATGAGAAACCATACAATGTTGGCAAGGATGCAGGGAACTGAAAATTTTCATACTGTGCTAGTGGGACTGTAACTTGCCAAAATCTTTAGTGAAGGAAATTCAATAAGTACAAAAAGCCTTTAAAATATTTTTCAATATCAAAATTTTGACCAGAAATTCCACTTCTAGGAAATTATACCAAGAAATTAATTTAAAATAGGCACAAATTCAATTGACACTACAGGCCAATGCTTTCATTTGCCATATAGTATTTTTATAGGAATCATTAATTAAATATACATATATATGTTTATTGCTCATGAGCAAATCATGAACTAGCCATATCTGGTTTTTGACATCAAATAAAGTATCTAGATTATATTTGGTTCACTCTATCCATAAGAATAATGACTGAATCCTCTTTTCAGATAGAAAATTGGAGAGCAGGTTGATACTAATGGTTCTAACCCAATTCTTGAGGACTTCCTCTCCTAAGGAAACTTTTCATTATTAACTTCCAGTCTAGCTCTATCATTCTGAATAGCTAAAGTTCATGAAAACCTATACTCCTGGCATATACGGTTGTGAGGGCTTTTCTCAGTTTTGCCCCCACCTACAGAAATTTACGTGTGGAACAGTACCTCTCATATTGCAATATATACCTCAGAATTCTTGACAGATTGGATTCTGGCAGTTGCAATCCCTGGATGAAATAAGAAAGCACAGGAAGGGATGAAATAGCAGAAAAGTCCTTGCCTTGTCCTGAAAAGCAGCTTTCTCCAAGCTTGTCCAATTCTCTAATTGGTCTGATCCTTGACACTCTGATCCAGGGTGCACAGAACTATGGAGGAATAAAGCATTTCCCACCTTTCACAGGTTGGCATGCTTAATCTAATTCTTGCTGGTGAGTCATCACTTGATTTTACAAATCACATTTTTACCAATTAATTACAAAATCAAGTTTTACTTTGATATTTCTTTTATTGGGGAGGTGGTATCCTCATAAATATTTTGGTGGAGATTGAGAAGGGCTGCATTTGGATTTTCTTACCAAAAGCCCTTTTAATTTTAAAATCATAAGCAACTGTTGATGTTTCTCTTGACTCTAAACTCAATCCTTTATTACTATGGAAGGAGACATAAGGACAATGTAAACATTAGGCATCTTAACTTTTTGCCGAAAAAAGACTTTTTTTAAACAATTTTTTGAGATAATTCACAGACCATAAAATTCACCCATTTAAGTTGTACAGTTAAATGGTTATTCGCATATTAATGGAGTTGTCCAACTAACAACATTTTGAGAACAGTTTTATCATCTCAGAAGAAACCACCATGCCCTTTAAGAGTCTTAGCAACCTGTAAACTACTTTTGTCTCTATGGATTTGCATAATCTGGATATCTCATATAAATGGAATTATAAAATATGTGGTCTTTTGTTTCTGACTTCTTTCATTTAGCATGATGTTTGCAAGGTTCACCCATGTTGTAGCATGAATTAGTACTTCATTCCTTTTTACTGCAGAATAATATACCATTATATGGATGTAAAACACTTTATCCATTCATCAGTTGAGGGACATTTGGATTGTTTTCACTTTTTAGCTATTATGAAAATGCATAATTTATTGTGGACATATGTTTTCATTTATCTAGGGTATATATGTAGGAGTCAAATTGCTGGGCCATATGGTAACTCTATGTTTAATTTTCTGAGGAATTGACAAAATGTTTTTAACACTGGCTGCACCATTTTATAGTCCCACCAGCAGTGAATGAGTGTTACTCTTTCCCCATATCCTCTCCAACACTAGTAGTTTTCTGTATTGTTAATAGTGGTTATTCTAGTAGGTATGAAATGATATCTCATTGTGGTATTTTTGTCTGCTGCACACAGTTTATTTAACAATATGATGTAAGAAATTGTATGTTACCATTCTATATAGTGGTTGAATTTTCTTGACTTTTCTTATTTATTGTAATTATATCACTTGTATGATTTACACTAGAATTGCTTTTCCTCATTTCAAGTTTTCATCTTGAAAAAAGAGAAGAATTCTTCTTTTCTATTAACATTAGCATGGTCTAAGAGAGTGATCATTCCTATTTTTTGTCTAAAACCAGTTTTTCTCATTGTGGTTTTGATTTGAATTTCGTTAATAGCTAGTGATATTGAGCAACTTTTCCAACAAACTGGGCCGTTTGTATAACTTCTTTGGAGAAATGTCTATTCAAATTAATAGAATATAATTTTAAAGTTTTATGATATATGTTGTCAGTAGTCATGGATGAAAGGATATCTTGAAATTATTTGAAAAAAAAAGCATATTCTGTTTCTTCCTGCTTTTATTGCATTCTGTGTTTCTTTGGGTATCAAACAAACTTTATCAGAGACACTACTGTGAGACCATTAAAAAATGTCCTATTTTTCATTCTACATTCATAATTATATCAGTGTCTTAATGTTAAGATATGTTGATTTATATTATCTAAACAAAAAGCAAGATCAGTTCCCTTATTTTTAGAATTTTGAACTAGAAAATGTCATATATATCATTGTGAATTTGAAATCTGTTTGGCTTCATAAATAAATTTCATTTTTAACCCAGGAGAAAACTGGATCTATATACTGAGAATATTTTTTGCTTTGTGTTTTAAAGCACATAAAGGAGATAGGGGAATTACTTGAGACAGATCAACATAATTAGGTCTTAAATTTACTCAGTGCCTAGCTGTACTAGGAAAATACTATATTACTACTACTTTCCTACTGTAGGTTATTTGTTTTTCCTTCCCCACCTTGGTGCTGCTGAGTCTAGATATGAGCTTGATTGGCCATTTACTTTTACTACCCCCAAGTGGCTTCTAATCAACCTACAGTTGGGTCCTCCAGTAATAGGGAACTTACCACCATTAGAAACAGCTCAAGCCACATTTGAGCTACTTTGATCTCAAGGGGGATTATTTTCTTACCTCTTTATTCCTTCTTATTGAGCCAGAGAAAGTGAAGTCAAGTTGTTCGAGAGGAAATTCTATTTTAATTGTAACTGTTTGCAGTGATGCCTATAGTGGAAATGAAATTCAATCAGCTCTTTTTTATATACACATGATCTCTCACTGTGCACACTCTCTGTCTTCAAATTTTAGTCCCTCTCAGCTTCATTCATTTTACTTCTCTGTCCATCTACCACCTCTGGCTAACATGTAATTAGCCAGTTGTAGAAATGATTGCTTAAAGAGAAGAGGCAATATTTTTCCAGTAGTTTTCCAGACATGTTTCTATTATTTTCTCTGCCATCCCTTTTACGTGTTATGGCCTTTTGCCTGTCCATCACACTAATTGTGCATGCCTTCCTAGCAATCTTTTTGCTGGCTACTGGTCTCAAACAAAAAATTAAAAATAGGATTATTTAAAAGGTAAATATGCAAAAAGATGGAGGGAAGTATCTGAAGTCATTTCCTGGATTCTTCCTCTCAATATATGGTTAGTGAAGAGAGAGTAGAAACTTCAGTCATTCATTACTCAAGCTAATGTGGATGTGTGTGTGTATAACTGTCTATGCTCTTCTTGATTTGCCATCAAGTGTAGATCTCATGCACAAATACTAACTTGAAGATTATTCTTCAGTAATAAAAATGTTTCAATTACAGCCCAGAAGATGTGGATTCTGGGGTCACAGCTGAATAATTTAAAACAAAAACTTAATTCATATAGAGGTTCACTGCATTTGTAAAATAAATTTCCCCTAATGTGCCATTGCATAAAGCCTTCCTTCCTGTACCCTAATATTACCTGAAGGTGGCATCCTTTCCACAAACTAATTTCGCAGAACCCTAAAAGAAAGGCACTCCCATCTTGCCAACATACATAATACTAAAGAGGTCAAACAAGTACAGAAAACTACTGTACTTCACAGAATATATTAAGTGGGAAAATTCAGATACTTTATGATCATCTCAAATATGAAAATGAAAAGAGAAAATGAGAGAAAAATATCTCATACAGCTGTATTACCAAACCTTTAACAACTATCAGAAGAACAGATAATGATGATTGTGTCTTAAAATTAATTTTCATGCTTTATCAAAGGATGAATTAAAATGCTTCCAAACTTTAGCATGCTAACAGGAGATGTGAACCAAAAAGTAGCTGCCAGGGTACAAAACTTATTGTTTCAAAAGAGCAGCATATAAAATGGGGTTTTCAAGAAGAAATTATCCTACGACTCCTATTGCAGTACCCTGCTTAAAAGGTCCTCATTTAGAGGTTCAACATCTTCTGCAATGGTTCTGAGCAAAGAGTTAACATCTAGTACTTCAGAAATGTCTCAGAAATGCCAAGTACCTCATTTGTTTCCGGCTTTGCTCACATTAGATATTTTATAACCAGTTAAAAAATGAAAGCAAATTCAAACTTCATCTACTTTTGGAACTAACCCTGCATATAACGTGTTTTGTCTATTCCAACCCACACAGGAAAAAAATGCCAGATGTGAGTTTTCCGGGTGGGGAATAGACATTATAAGGTTGTGTTGAATAGAGGCAAAATTAAAAAGAAACAAGAATTGTGACTCAGAATATCAAAAGTTTGAAACATCTTTGGTAATAACAACACAAAAAGGAGTAAGCTCTTCTATGACAAGTCACAATCAATTCCCTAATTCCTGCAAGAGCACAATGCAGTTTTATTTCTACCATCACTGTGCAGAATTCAGAGCCCTGCAGGAAATTAGACTTTGCAGGCTCATTATGATTTTGAAGTGAGGAATGCAGGCTGAGGTAAAGTGTAGGCTTGACTTTGTCCTGGAAAAAATAAGCTGCATGTTGTTTCCATTCCATTTCCTTTACTTACGATTATGTGTCTAGAGCAGAGGTTGGCAAATACAGCCAGTGAAAAATCTGGTTCCATCTTGCTGACATACATAATACTGTAAAGATCAAACAAGTACAAGTTTATGTAAATAAAATTTCATTGGAACAGTCAGGACCATTTGTCTATGTATTGTCTGTTGCTGCTTTTGCACTACAATAGCATACTTTAGTGGTTGCTACAGAGACCATCTGGCCCACAAAGCTGAAACTACTTCCCTTACAGAAAATGTTTGCAGACCCCTCCATAAGATTGTAATATTTCCCCCACCCTCCCAAAGAAAGTTAAGCTCTGTGACAGGAGACTATATATATCTTATTCACTACTGTATCCTTTTAACCTAGCACAGTACCTGGTACATAATTGATGCTCAATAAATATCAGTTGAATGAATGAATGCATGAACACCACCCTGAGCACATTGAAGTATGCAGTCTTTCCCTCCATGTCCAGATACAAGGAAGACTGGCATAAACTCCTGAATGTACATCTTTCAGATACCTGAGTCATGCAGCCTGAACAAGAAGATGGGAAGGGAATCAAAACTGGAGAAGCAACTGGAGCAATGGTTTGACATCTTGATCACACTGTTTGCATAGCCATGCACATCTGTCTTCGATATTGTGGCTATGAAAATGATACCTGTCATTTATGAAATACTGTGTGTGCACCAAGGACTTTGACTTCATTATCTTATATAACCTGCACAATAATCCTATAACATATGTACTATTATTATCATTCCCACTTTACAAATGAGAAATGAAGCCTTAGAGGTTAAGTAACTTGCTAAGGAGCACAGATTTGTGGGAGTGGGAATGTGAACCCAGGCAGTTTGATCCCAGAACCTGGGCTTTTAAGAACTTTCTAATGCTCTCTTTCAAAAAGGCAGGTTATTTAAAGTTTTTTCCCTGTGTTGTGCCTAGCATAGAACAGAATTTAGTTTAATAAAAGCCTTTTAAAAATTGTGATCATTATAATAGCTTCAGTGATTCTCCAGTTGGTCTGTGCTACACAAGGAGTTACTCTGACCGTAACACCAACTTTCTCCCCCTCCATCCTTGTGACAAGAAACAAATAGCAGTAATTATGTACTGAGTTCTTCAAAAGGTAAATGTTGATGGAAGAGAATTTTGAGGAGGCAGTAATTAATGCTGGCAAATGCTTAAAATGCAGTGTTAGAGGATGTAGACATTGGATTTGGTCACCTTTATTAGAGAAGTTTCAATAGAAGGGTCAAACTAGTAACTTAACTGCAGAAAGTAAAGAGATAATGGGTGTACCAAAACCAAAGATACCATAGGGAAAACACAACTATAGAACAATATTCCTTATGAACATAAACTCAAAAATCTTCAAAATGTCAGTAAACCAAATCCAGTGACATGCGAAAAGATTATACATAACTAAGTGGGATTTATCCCAAGAAAGCAAGGTTGACTCAACATACAAAAATCAATTAATGTAATACACCATATTAATGACATAAAAAACAAAAACCACATGACCATCTCAATAGACTCAGAGAAAGCATTTGACATAATCCAACACCCTTTTAAGATCAAAACATTCAATAAACTAGGAATAGAAGGGAACATCCTCAACCTGATAAAGGACATCTACAAAAAACCCACAGCTAACATCATACATAGTGGTGAAGACTGAAAGCTTTCCCTCTATGACCAGGAACAAGACAAGGATGTCTGCTCTCATTTCTTCTATTCAACATTTTAATGGAGGTTCTATCTAGGACAATTAGGCATAGAAATAAAAGGTATTGAGATTGGAAAGGAAGGATTAAAACTAGCTCTTTGCAGATCACATGACCTGTACACAGTAAACCATGAGGAATACACACACACACAAACACACACAAACTTACTAGAAATATCAGCAAGATTGCTGAATATAAGATCAATATACTCATATAAATCAATTGTATTCCTATGCACTAGCAAGGAATAACAAAAGTGAAATTAAGAAAACAGTTCCATTTACAATAGCACCAAAAATGCTTAGAAATAAATTTAACCAAGGAAGAAATATCATTGAAATAAATTAAAGAAGACCTATATAAATGGAAAGACATCATGTGTTCATAAAATGGATGATAATATTGTTTAAATGGCAAAATTCTCTAAAATTGATTCACAGAAAATCCTGTCAAAATCCCAGATACCTTTTTTTCCCAGAAATTGAACAGCTGATCCTCATACTTACTCAAATGCAAGGAACCCAGAATACACAAAACAGTCTTCAAAAAGACCAAAGTTGGAGGATTCACACTTGTGGATATCAAGACTTACTACAAAGCTCTTGTAATCAGGACTGTGTGGTACTGGCATAAGGATAGAAATATATCAAATTAATTGAATTGAGCATCTAGAGGTAAACCTACACATTAACAGTCAATTGATTTTTGACAAGGATGCAAAGACAATTCAATGCAGAAAGAATAGTCATTTTTTACAGTGTTCTATACTTTGCTTTTCAGAAATATTTCCACTTCAGTATATGTAGATCTTCCTAGATTTTTAAATTCATCATTCAATGAACATAATTTGTTTAATCATATCCTCATTGATGAATGTTTAAATCATGTCCAGTTATATTGCTATTATAAACAGTGTTTCAATGAATATTCTTATACAAATATCATTTGGAATTTGTATGACTATATTTATAGGATAAATTCTCTTAAGTGAAATTGCTGGATCAAAATATATGCACATTTAAATAGGTTAGATGTTCCCAAACTGTCACTGCAAAAAGTTGTTCCAATTCACATTTCCATCAACAGTATAAGTTCCACTAACACACATGATAAACTGATTTTTCAGACTTTTAAATTTTTACCAAACTGATAGGTAAAAATGATATCATGCATTGTGATTTGCATTTTTCTAAGCACTTATGAAGTTAATATTTTTTCAAGTAGTTTTTGCCATTCATATTTTATGAAATATTTGTTCATATTCTTTTATAACAGATGCTTTTTGGGACAACTGGTCATCCACATGCAAAAGGATGAATTTGGACACCTACCTCACAACATACAAAAATTAACTCAAAAGAATCAAAGATCTAAATGTAAGAGGTAAAGCTATCAAACTCTTAAAAGAAAACATAGCTGTAAATTTTTGTGACTTTGTATTAGGCAATGGTTTCTTAGATTTGACACCAAACACAAGTAAAGAAAGAAAAAGGAGATAAGTTGGACTTTACTACATTAAACTTTTGTGCTTCAAAAGATGCTATCAAGAAAGTGGGAAAGTATCCTTTTTGTGTGAAAATGTCCACAAAAGAGGGGAAAATATTTGCAAATCATATATTTGACAAGGCTCGAATATCTAGAGTATATGAAGAATCCTTAAAATTCAACAGCAAAAAGGTAACCAATTTTAAAAATACCAAAGAGGGGGCAAGATGGCAGAGTGGTGAGGTCTAGGTTGTAGTTACTCCTCCAGGGCAGTTGGTAGAAAGCCAGGAACTGTGTGGACCGGACACCTCAGAGCAATTTGACTTTGGGCATACTTCATACAACACTCATGAACATGTGGAAAAGCTGAGATCAGCAAAATCTGTAAGTTCTTGTGGCCAGAGGGCATGTGCCCCTCCCTGCCAGGCACAATTCAGAGGGAGGAGGGACTGTCCATGCTGGGAACCAGGAGGGAGAACAAAAGCTGCAACCATAGATAAACTGAGAGCAGACACCAGAAAATCTGGGAGCAGTCAGCCCAGTGGAGAGGAGATAGGGCTAGCAAAACAGCAAAAAAATAGAAAACAGAATAAAAACAGAGACTTTTTGGAGTCAGGTGAACATAATATGGAGAAGGTCAGGGCTGAAACAGAATCAGACACATATGCAAATTCAGGGAGGGAGAGCATTTGTCTGAAAAGCCAGCTTCTCTGCTTTCTTGATTGCTCCTTAATCACCCTCAACTCCTGGTCTTTTAGCATTTCAATAGCACATTAAATCTGCAAAGACTGTAAATAGTCCATACTGGGCCCTTCCATTTTTAAAATATTTTTTCTCTTTTTCTAAAACAATTGCTCTAAGAATCCAACTTCAGAAAGCCTCAAAGACTTGCAATTTGGGCCCAGGCAAGAGCAGAGCTAAGATAGCTCTGACAGACAAAGCATTAAGAATAGTTGTGGAGAAAATTTGCTAAACACCATAAATTCCCAGCCATTTTGGGAACTCAGAGCCCAGAGTTTGGAATTCATTAACTAGCTTCAGTCAGCCATGAACCAGACTGGGTTAGGGTCACCTGGAGAACTAAAGTCTCTCTGCTTCCTTACACTGGTGGGGGAAATGTGGGCTGGCAAGCACCACCTGCTGAACAGCACAGGAGGAGCACAGGTTATAAAGGCCTCACAGGAGAGTCTCATTTTCAAGGAAACTCCATACCCTCCTTTGAGACCTGGGCCTATCTGGGCTAGCAAAATCTGACTGGGGCTGACAATACCTGGGGAGATCACCACACAAAAAGGGTACATAAAGGCAGGGCAAGAAACAGAAAAACAAGAGATGAAAAACTCTGATCAACTAAACAGAATCTAAGTTAAAGAATAAGCTGAACTAAACACCAAAGGTTGGAGAACAAAGCCAACCAAGAAGAAAACTATAGGTAAAAGAGTGAAAACAAGCTCCAGAATAAACTAATCAAGAAAGTCAGATACCTAAACAGCTTCAGGTAATGAGTCATTCTAGGAAGCACAAAAATATGGATCAGCCAAAGGAACAAACTAATAGTTCAACTGAGATACAGGAGTTGAAGCAAATATTGTTAAATCAATTCAATGAGCTGAAAGAAGAACTAATTGATGTTCAAACAAATCTAAATCAATTCAAAAACCAAGTCAATGAACTGAGGGAAGACATAGCAAAAGAGATGAAGGCTATAAGAGTGACACTGGATGACCATAAGGAAGAATTCATAAACTTGAAAAAACAAATGACAGAACTTATGGGAATGAAGGGCATAATGGAGGAGATGCAAAAGACAATGGAAGGATGCAACAGTAGATTTGAACAGGCAGAAGAAAGGATCAGTGAATTGGAAGATCAGGCATCTGATTTCATGCACATGAAAGAACAGATGGTGAAAAGAATGGAAAAATATGAGCAGGGTCTTAGGGAGCTGAGTGATAACATGAAACACACAAACATATGTGTTATAGGTGTCCCAGAGGGAGAAGAAAGGGGAAAAGGGGCAGAAAGAATAATAGAAGAAATGGTCACTGAAAATTTCCCAACTGTTATCAAAGAGAGAAAATTAGAGATTCAAGAAGTACAGCATACCCCAAACAGAATAGACCCCAATAGACGTACTCCAAGACATTTACTGATCAGATTTTCCAATGTCAAAGACAAAGAGAGGATTCTGAAAGCAGCAAGAGAAAAGCAATCCATCACATAGAAGGGAAGCTCAATAAGACTATGCACAGATTTCTCTGCAGGAACCATGGAGGTGAGAAGACAGTGGTATGATATAGTTAACATACTGAGAGAGAAGAACTGCCAACCAAGAATTCTATATCCAACAAAACTGTCCTTCAAATATGAGGGAGAGATTAAAATATTTTCAGACAGACACTGAGAAAGTTTGTGAATTTGAGACTGGCACTATAGGAAATTCTAAAGGGATTGGTAAAGGCTGGTAGGAAAAGACAGGAGAAAGAGGTTTGGAGAAGAGTGTAGAAATGAAGATAATCAAGAAGTGGAAAAAGAGAGAGAAAAAAATAACACCTGACGTATAAAATCCAAAAGACAAAATGATAGAAGAAAGTACTGCCCTTAGAGTACTAACACTAAATGCTAATGGATTAAACTCCCCAAGAAAAAGACACAGACTGACAGAATGGATTAAAAAACAGGGCCCTTCTACATGCTGTCTACAAGAAACTCACCTTTAGACACAAGGACAAAAATAGGCTGAAAGTGAAAGTTTGGAAAAAGATATTTCATGCAAACAGCAACCAGAAAAAAGTGGGAGTAGCCATATTAATATCAAAGTAGACTTCAAAAGTAAAACAGTTAAAAGAGTAAAAGAAGGGCACCATATATTAGTAAAAGTGTCAATTCATCAAGAAAACATGACAATCATAAACATTTATGCACCAAACCAGAGTACCCCAAAATTCATGAGGCAGACACTGAGAACACTGAAAGGAAAAGTAGATAACTGCAAAGTAATAGTTGGAGACTTCAATACACCACTCTCATCAATGGCTAGAACATCTAGACAGAGGATAAACAAGAAAGAGATATGCTGAATTATATGATAAATGAACTAGACTTGACAGACATTTATAGAACACTACACCCCACAACAGCAGGATTCACATTCTTCTCGAGTGTTCATGGATCATTTTCTACGATAGACCACATGCTGGGTCACAGAGCAAGCCTCAACAAATTTAAAAATATTGATATTATAAAAAAACACTATCTCAGATCATAATGGAATGAAGTTAGAAAAAAATAACAGGCAGAAGATTTAAAAATTCACAAATATATGGAGACTAAAAAACACACTCTTAGAAAACCAGTGGGTAAAGGAAGAAATTACAAGAGAAATTAGTAAATACCTCTAGGCAAATGAGAATGAATACACAACATATCAAAACTTACAGGATGCGGCAAAGGTGGTGCTGAGAGAGAAATTTATTGCCTTAAATGCCTATATTAAAAGAGAAAAGAGAGCAAAAATTGAGGAATTCACTGTCTACCTGGAAGAACTAGAGAAAGAATAGCAAATACAGCCCAAAGCAAACAGAAGGAAAGAAATAGCGAAGATCAGAGAAGAAATAAATGAAACTGAGAACAGGAAAGCAATAGAGAGAATCAACAAAACCAGAAGCTGGTTCTTAGAGAAAATCAACAAAATTGATGAATGCCTAGCTAGGCTAACAAAAAAAAAAAAAAAAAAAAAAAAAAGAGAGCAGATGAAAACAAATGCAATCAGAAATGGAAAAGGAAACATAACTACTGACCCGGCAGAAATAAAGGAAATAATGTGAAGATATTATAAGTGACTATATGCTAATAAACTGGGCAACTTAAATCAAATGGACAGCTTCCTAGAAAAGTGTAAACAACCAACACTGATCTGAGAAGAAATAGACAACCTCAACAAACCAATCACAAGTAAAGAGATTGATTCAGTCAACGAAAACCTCCCAAAAAAGAAAAGCCCAGGACCAGATGGCTTCACATGTGAATTCTACCAAGCATTCAAGAAAGAATTAATACCAGTCTTGCTCAAACTCTTCCAAAAAGTGAAGATCAGGGAAAACTACCCAACTCATTCTATGAAGCCAACATCACCCTAATACCAAAATCAGACAAAGATACTAAAAAAAAAGAAAATTATTGACCAATTTCTTTAATGAATATAGATGCAAAAATCCTCAACAAAAAACTTGCAAATCAGATCCAGCAGCACATTAAAAGAATTATACACCACGACTAAGTAGGGTTTATTCCAGTTATGTAAGGTTGATTCAACGTAAGAAAATCAACTAATGTAATACACCATATCAATAAATCAAAAGGACCACATGATCATCTTGATTGATGCAGAAAAGGCATTTGAAAAAATTCAACATCCTTTCTTGATAAGAGCACTTCAAAGGATAGGAATAGAAGGAAATTTTCTCAATATGATAAAGGCAATATATGAAAACTCACAGCTAATATACTCAATGGGGAGAGACTGAAAACTTCCCCTCTAAAATCTGGAACAAGACAGGGATGCCCACTGTCACCATTGTTATTCAACATTGTGCTGGAAGTTCTAGCTAGAGAAATTGGGCAACAAAAAGGAATAAAAGTCATCCAAATTGGAGAGGAAGAAGTAAAACTTTCACTGTTTGCAGATGACATGATTCTATATGTAGAAAATCCAGAAAAATCTACAGCAAAGCTATAAGAGCTAATCAGTGAATACAGCAAAGTGTCAGGTTACAAGATCAACACACAAAAATACGTAGTGTTCTTATACACAAGTAATGAGCAACAAGAGGAAGAAATAAAAAAAAATTCCATTTACAATATCAATCAAACCAATCAAGTATTTAGGAATAAACTTAATGAAGGCTGCAAAAGACCTATACAAAGGAAATTAAAAGAAACTGCTAAAAGAAATTGAACAGGACCTAAAAAAATGGAAGAACATACCAAGTTCATGGATTGGAAGACTAAATATAATTAAGATGTCAACTCTACCTAAACTGATTTATACATTCAATGCAATACCAATTAAAATACCAACAACTTACTTTGCAGAAATAGAAAAGCCAATAACCAAATTTATTTGGAAGGGCAAGTTGCCCTGAATAACCAAAAATATATTGAGAAAGAGGAATGAAGTGGAGGTCTCACACTACCTGACTTTGAAGCATATAACAAAGCTACAGTGCTCAAAACAGAATGATACTGGCATAGGGACAGACATACTGACCAATGGAATCAAACTGAGTGTTCAGAAATATACTCTCACATCTACAGACAATTGATCTTTGATAAGGCAGTCAAGCCAACTCATCTGGGACAGAGCAGCCTCTTCAAAATATTGCATTTGGAGAACTGGATATCCATTTCCAAAAGAATGAAAGAGGACTACTACCTCACACCCTATACAAAAATTAACTAAAATTGGATCAAAGACATAAACATAAGCACTAAGAACATAAGAGTCTTAGGAGAAAATGTAGATCACTATCTTAAACATCTTGTGATAGGAGGTGGTTTCCTAGACCTTACACACAAAGCACCAGCAACCAAAGAACAAATAGACAAATGGGATCACCTCAAAATCAAACACTTCTGCACATCAAAGGACTTTATTAGAAAAGTAACAAGGCAGCCTACACAATGGGAGACAATATTTGGAAACCACATATTAGACAAGGATTTAATATCCCAAATACATAAAGTAATGCTACAATACAACAGCAGAAAGACAAACAACCCAATTAAAAAATAGGCAAAAGACATGGACAGACACTTTTCTAAAGAGGAAATGCAAATGGCTCAAAAATATATGAAAAATGCTCAACTTCACTGGCTGTTAGGGAAATGCAAATCAAAACCACAATGAGATACCATCTCACAACTACCAGAATAGCCATTATACAAAAAACAGGAAATGAGAAGTGCTGGAGAGGCTGCGGAGAAAGAGGCACATTTATTCATTGCTGCTGGGAATGTAGAATGGTGCAACCACTCTGGAAGACAGTGTGGAGGTTCCTCAGGAAGCTAAGTATAGATTTGCCATATGACCCAGCTATTCCATTGCTAGGTATATACTCAAAGGAACTGAAAACTAAGGCAAAAATGGACATTTGAAAACCGATGTTTATTGCAGCAGTATTCACAATTGCCAAGAGATGGAAGCAGCCCAAATGTCCATCAATGGGTGAGTGGATAAACAATCTGTGGTATATATACTTGATGGACTATTATGCAGCTGTAAGACAGAGCAAAGACATGGAACATACAATAATGTGGATGAACCTTGAGGACATTATGTTGGGTGAAGTTAGCCAGAAACAAATAGACAAATATTGTATGGTCTCTCTAATATGAACTAACATTAGTGAGGAAACTTTGAGAGTTAAAAGCTGATAACACAGGCTACCAGGAGATAGGAAGACGGTGGAGATCATGCATTTGTTGCTGAAGGAGGATTGATTGTATAGATCCAGAATTAGATAACTTAATACTGTGTGGTGGTGTGATGGTAGCACAATATTGTAAATACACTGAACAAAGATATCTGTGAATAAGGCTGAAAGAGGTGGGATAGGGGAATGTATGACACCAGAGGTAAAGATAGATGATGAAGACTGGGACTGTATAACTTGGCAAAAACTGGAATGGCCAATGACTGTTGCTAAATGTACAAATATAAAAATGTTCTCACATGTGAGAGAACAAATGAATGTCAACCATGCAGAGTGTTGAAAAAAGGGATGGTGTTTGGGAAAAAACAAAATCAAAGCAAACTAGAGACTATGGTCAACAGTAACATTCCAGTATGCTTCCAATAAATGTAACAAAGGCAATATACCAAAGTTAAATGTGTATTAGAGGGGGATAAAAGGGAGGGATATAAGATTCTTGGTAGTGGTATTGTTTTTTGTCCTTACTATTGTATTGTATGACATGCTACTTTTCTGTTTATCATCTTTTTTATTATTCACTAAAAAAAAACGAACTTTTTTTGTAGTAATCAATATGCTCAAGTGCTGATTGTGGTGATAAATGTACAACTTTATGATGATACCGTGAACAACTGATGGTACACTGTGGATAAATGTATTGAATGTGAATATAACTCTATAAAATTTTAGGAAAAAATATAAATAGGAGTAAAAGTGTTGGAGAAAACATGAAGAAAGGGATGTACCTATCTACTGTTGATGAGGCGGCAGAATGGTGTAGCCTTTCTGGAGGCCACTGTGGTGGCTCCACAAGAAATTATGTGGGGCCATAAGGTCCTGCAACCTCATTATGGGGTATGTATTTGGAAGATCCAAGAGCGGAGACATGAATGGACATTTGCACACTGGTGTTTGTGGAGGCAGTATTCATGATTTGCAATGGGTGGAGGTGGCCTAATGGTACACTGACTGAGGAAGAGAATGGTGAACTGTGGTGTATGTATGCAATGGAATATTGAGCAACTACAAGAAGGAGTGAATCTGTGAGACACGCAATGAGGTGAATGGATTCTGTAGACAGCATGTTGAGTGAAGTACACCATAAACCAAGACAAACACTATAATGCCTCACCAATATAGACTAACTACAATGTGTAAACTCAGAATTAAATCTTAGTACACAGCTTAACAGGGAAATGATTATTGTAATTGTCCCTAGATTGTAAGCTCTTGTAGCAGTCAAGTCTATTCCTGAATTGTAATGGGTATCTCCAAACTCTGAGTTGCTGACCCCTTTGTGTATAACCTCATTGGTCTCTAGAACATTGGTTATCTGTGTTACCCTGAAAATCAGAGCTAGAGTTTGGCAGATATGAATATCAATATTTATGCATACAGCAACTGTTAAAAAAAAACTGAAACAGACCCCAGACTTCATTTAGAGATATGAATAAAGCAGATCTTTTTAAGACTAGAGCAAATCAGGTCAAAGGGTATAGGTTGAAACAGACTGTGTTCAAACTTCAACTTCCATGTGAGACCAAGGAAAGAGATGTTTATTTGGTGTAGGATCTATATTTACTAAACAATATGACTTCTACAGTAAGTTTGTTCAAACACTACAATTACATGGAACTTTGAATAGGAAGTGAGCTATGGTAGGTCTGTATAGATTAGAATGAAATAGCAACACTTCCTAAAGTAATTTCGGTGGAGAATAAAAATATATATTTGGGTCCCCCCTGAAGAGCTGGGGGAGGATACAGAGATGTTGGACTTCCTCACATGGATTATTGCTATTGTTCTCACAAATATTGGGGACTGACGACTTGGTGCGCTGAGCCCTCTATCTTGGGGCTGGTCCTTATGAAGCTTCTTGCTGCAAGGAGAGGCTAACCCTGCTTATAATTGTGCCTAAGAGTCTTCCCCTGAGTGTCTCTGTTTTGCTCAAATGTGGCCCTCTCTCTCTAACTGAGCCACCTTGGCGGGTGACCTCACTGCCCTCCCCCCTACATGGGACCTGACTCCCAAGAGTGTAAATCTCCCTAGCAATGCAGGATATGACTCCTGGGGATGAATCTGGACCCAGCATCATGGGATTGAGAGCATCTTCTTGACCAAAAGGGGGATGCAAAATGAAATGAAATGGGGCTTCAGTGGCTGAGAGATATCAAATGGAGTCAAGAGGTCACTCTGGTGGACATTCTTACACACTATATAGATAGCACTTTTTAGGTTTTCATATATTGGAATAGCCAGAAGTAAATACCTGAAACTATCAAACTCCAACCCAGTAGCTTTGTCTCTTAAAGACAATTGTATAACAGTGTAGCTTACAATGGGTGACAGTGTGACTGTGAAAACCCTGTGGATCATACTCCCTTTATCCACTGTATAGATGGATGAGTAGAAAATGGGGAAAAAACCTAAATGAAAAATAGCATGGGATGGGGGGGGGTATCTGGGTTTTTTTATTTTTTTATTTTTTTATTTTTATTTTTTATTCTGATTCTGATTCTTTCTGGTGTAAGGAAAATGTTCAAAAATAGATTGGGGTGATGAATGCACAACTATAAGATGGTACTGTTAACAGTTGATTGTACACAATGGATGATTGTACGGTATGTGAATATTTCTCAATAAAACTGAATTATAAAAAAATAGCAAAAACATGAATGGACATTTCTCCAAAACAGATATGCAAATGGCCAATAAGCACATGAAAGATGTGCAGCATCATTTGTGATTAGGTAAATGCAAATTAAAACCACAATGTGATTCTGCTTTACATCCACTAGGGTGGCTATAATAAAAAAGACAGATTATCACAAGTGTTAGCAAGGTTGTGGAAAAATTGGAGCCCTCATACATTGCTGGTGGGAATGTGAAATGTTGAAGCCACTTTGGAAAACCTTTTGGCAGTTCCTTAAATATTAAACAGAGAGTTACCATATACTCCACCAATTCTACTTTTGGGAATTGACCAAGGGAATTGAAAACATATGCTCATATAAAATATCCACATGAATGTTCATAGTAGCATTATTCACAATAGCCAAAAGGGGAAAACAACCCGTGTCCATCAACAGAGGAATGGATAAACAATATAGGGTATATCCATACATTGGAATGTTATTAAGCAGTAAAAATGGATGGACTACTGATTTGTGTTATAGCATGGGTGAACGTTGAAAACAGTATGCTAAGTGAAAGAATCCAGACACAAAAGACCAAACATTGTGTGATCCCATTTATATGAAATTTCCAGAATAGGCACTTTACATGGACAGAAAGTAATTAGTGGCTCCAGGGACCAAGGAAAGGGGAGGTTGGGAAGAGGAAACTATTGGGTATGAGTTTTCTTTTAGGGCTCAGAAAAATATTATGGAATTGTTCCGTTGATGGTTGCATAGCTTTGTAAATATACTAAAAACTAATGAATTGTAAACTTTAAAGAGTTGAATTTTATGTTATGTAAATTATATCTCAATTTTTAAAAGGAATAAATTGCTAGGAAGTTGGGAAACTGCACATGTACTGCAAGTTTGGTCATTCTGGCACTAAAACATATAAAGAATGAGAGCAACTAAAAACATTTGAAGGAGTAAGGAAACTGAAGAAAGAGCCTGAAAAAATTGTATGGAGAACTAGAACACAAGTCTAACTGCATATGTCTAATTTCCATGGAGAATTCTAGGGCTGCAAAAAGGCATTTGGTTTTCTTTCTATGCAGCCTTAGTAGCTTCTGAGCTCAAAGTTGAAAAAATCAAATGATCCAACCAGTCATTCCATGTGTAAAATTTACAATGATCATACATGATTTAGTTTATTTATAGTAAATGTACACAGAGATTTGATGGCTGTTTTTATAATAGATATAGAATTGATAGCATCCGAATAAATGAAAATGAGAAGAATGGGTTGAACTTGGTTTATTACTTTTTAATGTTCAAAGGAAGGGAAAAGTTCCTTGTAAATATTGTATGTTCATGTCACATATGGTAAAAGTAACACATTCTTATGTTTTCAGAAAAGCATTTTTTCTTACTACTTCTCTTCAAAGTATAAGACATGTTTGCATTGTGTTTTTTACTGGAAATATGGCATTTTATTGATTTGCCTTAATGCTCCATGGAGGTGATATGAGCCCCTCTTCAAATGAAAACTGAGTCCAGAGCTGTGAACAGATCTTGCAGAAGGATAGAGAAAAGCACAGGTGCAGACTAAAATGCATTCTGCCCTTTCTCTGTATAGTGCCAACACAGCCTTTCTACATTAGTGACTTGACAAGAAGGTGGTTCCAGAAATCTTCCTGTGCTGAATGAGTCCTGATCTCCACAAGTACTGTTAAAAGAGCTGTGGATTTGGATGGTTAAAAGGACAGAAGATAACTAAACAGATGTTCCTCAAATGTTGAATATTCAACTATGCAGCTCCCCCATCACTCTCTTTAAGGCTTCAGGTAATATAGTATTATGAGAAGACCCACTATCTTGTCTAAGATTAATACAATGTACTATCAACAGGGAAATGTGAAAGATAAGAAGTTAAATCAGCATTGATTTTGTATTTATAGTCAACTCCCCAACCTACCCCTGTCAACTATAGTCTATTTAAAAAAATTTTTCTGATACAGCAGGGGAACAAGGGGTAGGAGGAGGAGGAGAGAGAGATTTTGCTTGTCATTGGATATAAATTTAAATGGTGAACATTCTTATTCTCTTACCCTATGGTGGCAGAGCTGTGTGACAATGCAAAGCAATCTCTGTGTGTGTGTGCTATTATTCCTGTTCCAAAATAAGCCTAAATAGATTTGAAGCCATCAAATTTAAAAATCTTGAGACACTCTGAAACCTTAACAGGATTGATTTTTAAGAACCTCTGGTTAAGAAATGAGTTTTGTAAAAAAGATTTCTATTTGAGAAGAAATTGTGCTGTTTTCCTCTACTCATTTCAGACTAATAAAGTTTGGCGTTTTCACTAATTAAGGTCATTTGCAGCTAAACCTCAGTTTCAGAAATTTTAGCAGGGTGAAAATTCAAGACATCTATGCATTACTGTTTTCCTCTATCTCCTTAAATTTAGCTCTTGCTGATTATTTTCTTGGACTATTAATCTGCTTCACTGGCACCTTCTCTGGTTCACATTTTCCATTCATAATTGTGGAATGTATCTAGTGCCCTGACCAGAGGTCAGAATAGGAGACAAATTGGCTTTTGTGCTTTCAAAAGTCTTTACTCAATACCCTTTCTTCATATATTGGTATCCTCTTCTTATTTATTATCTATCTGTCTCTCTATCTATCTGATGGTTTATCTCCTATGTTCCTTTCTGGCAAGAATTTATACTTAGCTGGCTATTAAATAAGTCCACATTCTAATCTATGAACATCTCCAGGCTTTTTTTTTAAGGCTTTAGCATTTTTCTCCTTTTTAATTATCATTTTGATATAATAATTGATACAAAATGTATACATATACATATATATACATATGACATATGTAAGTTATAAAGCACAATAAAATGAAAATCCATGTACCCCCAAAATTTAAGAACTAGAATATCATCAATATCTTGTATCTACCTGTAATTCCTTTATAATTTTGCCCCTGCTTTGAGAGATATGTGATAGTGAATTTTGTATTCAGTATTCCCACATCCATTTTTATGTATGTATTTGTTCCCCCAAAGTATTTAATTTTGCATATTGTGAGCTTTAAATATAATATTTTATATATATATATCTTGTTTTTCAAATTAAATGTTATATGTCTAAGTTCATCATGTTTTTGTGTGTGTATAAATCCACTTATTTTTTCTGCTGTATAGCATTCAATTGTAAATATGCTGCAATCTATTTGTCCAGTCTATTGTCAATAGACATGTATGTTGTTGCAGGGTTTTTAAATTTACTTTTGTTTTTGCTTTTTACTAGTATGAAGAGATGCTAGGAGCATATTTGGACTTGTCTCTTGGTGAAAATTTCTTTATAGTATGTACATTACAAGGCTCTAGAGTATGTCTATTGCTATACAAAATAGTACTAGTTGTTTAAAATACCACCAGCAGTGGGTATTGCCAAACTTTCTTTATTTTTTGACAATCTAGTAGGCAAAAAATGGCATCTCATTGAAGTCATAACTTGTATTTCATTGCTTGCTAATGAGATTGAGGATATTTTCATATATTAATCTGTCATTCTGCTTCTTCATCCATAAATATGCATATTAATATCTCTACTAATTTTCTATTGAGTTATTTTTCCTTTTCATGTCAATTTTTATCTCATAAGTACACTCAATATACTTTGCAGAGACAAACACTTCTGACATAGAATTCTAAAATTAACAAAACTTTATTAGAAAATGAAGGCAAAATAGGGTCTTATCATGCAAATAAAAGATGCAAGAATTTAGTGCCCACACACACATATTTTAAGAAATACTAAATGAAGTTTTTCAGAATAAGGAATATGATCCCAGATAAAGGGAAGTAAAAACAGCAAATAGGAATGAAGAGCACCTGAAAAGGTAAATGTGTAGATAAACAATCTTGAATCCACTCTGGTGAGTATGAGCTCAAATTAGACAGTAAGGGAATCAATCCTTAAGTGTTAAGACCTAGAGTCATAGACTATTATGCTTGAAGAGACCTTAGAAACAATTTCATTCAACTCACTTTATTGGACAGAATTGTGTGAATGATTTCACAGGTGAATTAGTGATATTTCTATTCTATTTGGGACTGGAAAAATAACATTTAAAAGCTATTCTGACTTTTAAGTTCCAATGCTCTGAGCTCCAGGCCATTCTATAACCCTTAGGCCTTTAAATTCTATTGGAAAATATGTTGTCTTTATATATAACCTCTGGTTACTTCATTTAGTTCTTATACTGTCCATACTTGATTAACTACATAAGGATTTTCTGCACCACAAAAGTGTCAAGGCACAATCTCTAATCCTCTTGAACTGTCTGGATGTCAATCTGCTGTAATCTTTGGATCCTGCATGATAGATCTTGTCTAAACTAGAATACACCCTTATATATTAATAGGTATCAATCTCTAAGTTGTTTCTCAGACTAGTTGAAGGTAGGTAGACATGATATTTGCCATAAAAGTGGCTGCATTTGTTGGTTAAAGTGATGTTTTTGTGCACTAATTATAGTGACTACAAAGGGATAGAATTATCAGAACTACAGCTCTGGCAGCATGTCCCAACCAGTCTCTAAGACTGGGGACAGTGCTATTTTATTTGCTGGTAGCTAACAAATATACACATGTAGAATTTTTGCTGCTATAAAAATATGAGTATAAAGTAACATTTTAAAATCTTTTATATCTACTGATTTGAATGAAATAATGTTTTGTTAAACAAATGTTAATACTTTTTATTTTGTGAGATGTGGTAAGTTTCTATGAAATTGACTGATTTTAACAAAATTTCATTCATTATTAAAGACTATGCCTTTAAATTTCAGGAATGAATCATTTTGCTGTTTTAAAAGTAATTAGTACAAGGTGGTGCAAGATGGCAGAGTGGTGAGGTATGGAATATAGTTACTCCTCTAGAGCAGCTGGTAAATAGCCAGAAACCATATGAAACATCTGTTCTGGGGCCTTCTGTGACCAGTCATGCATCATACACCAGTCTGGAATAAGTGGAACAGCTGAAACCCCAACAGAGACCTGCAGGTTTCCCTGGTGAGGGGGATGGCACCCCTCCACCCCAGTCAAGGTGGACTGTCTTGGAGCTGGTTTCCTGAGGGAAAAAGTAACAATCTGTGCTGGGAGCAAGGAGGGGGGCTCAACACAGCCCCAATTGTGGAATTAATTAACAAATTAAGACTGTGGAATAAAAGTTCCAAGCACAGATATACCAAGAGCAAGCATGACAGGGACCCAGGAGATTCTGCCCAGCAGAGAGGAGGTGGAGCTAAAAACAACAGTAAAAATTAAGTACAAAGACTTTTGGAGGTGGACTTGTTTAGAATATTGGAAAAGAGTTGGACTAAAAGAAAAAGGGATACATAGAAATGGGCACCAACTCAGGCTCTCGTTTGCAAACCCAGGAGCTGGGGTCTAGCTCTGAAAAGTGTTTTTGTTTGTTTGTTTCTTTCTTTTCTTGCTCTCCAATTCTTTATCTTTGTACTCTTCAATAGACCAACAGAGGTTCTGCTTCTGCACTGCCCTGGTCATGGGAGGAATTATAGCTGTCTGGCAGTAACTATTCAGCTGAAAGAGATAATAGCCCAAAGGGCATATCTTTAAATAGTCTATACTGGGCCTGACAAAACTTGGGGGCTGGGGAAAGGCCTTGAAAAGGGATCTCTCTTTTTTTAATAACTATTCTAAGTAGCTCTTTACAGAAAGCCTCAGATCTTAGCAATTGGCTGCTGGACCCAGGCAAGGGCAGAGCTAAGATAGGTCTGAGAGACAAAGAAATGAGTGTAGTGGGGGAGACAATTCCCTAAAGGACATGACTTTCCCAAAGAAAAGAGGGGGGGGGTGACGTCCAGCTCAAGTGGCAGCCCCCCTTCAAAGCAGTCAGACCCCAGAGTCTGGAAAGCAGAAACCAGCTGAAGTCAGCCATTCCCCTGGCAGGGACAGGGTCTGCAGAGAATTTAAAGCACATGTGGCATATCTTTACACTGGTGGGGAGTTGCAGGCTGGCAAGCACCACCTGTGGGACAAGATAGACAAAGCACACAGAGTCTAGAGGCTTCATAGGAGGATCCTACAACCACTGGTGTCTCATCCTCAGGGAAACTTTATACTGTCTTCCTGAGACCTGGGCCTGTCTGGACTGGGAAAATCTGATTGGGGGAAATCATATCTGGGGAGAACCTCTCACAAAAAGCTTGAATAAAGGCAGGAAAAGAAACAGGAAAACAAGAGGTGAAAACTTCTGATCAACTAAATGGAAGCTAGTTTAGAGGTCTAGAATAAGTTGAACTGAACAGATACAGAAGAAAGCCAACTAACATGAAAACCCTAGGTAGAAGACTGAAAATGAGCTCCAAAATAGACTAATCAAGAAAATCAGATGCCTATACATCTAAAAATAATGAGCCATCCTAGGGAACCTGAAAATATGGACTAGCCAAAGGAACAAACTGATGCTTCAACTGAGACACAAGAATTGGAACAAGTAATTAAAAATGTTCAAACAAATCTCCTAAATCAAAGCAATGAGGTGAAGGTAAATGTGGCAAAAAACATGACAGATATAAAGAAGACACTGGATGACCATAAAAATGTGTAATCTTGAAAAAACAAATGGCAGAACATATGGGAATGAATGGCATAGAAGAGATGAAAAACACAATGGAGACATAAGACAGTAGATTGGAATAAAGAAAGGATCAGTGAACTGGAAAACAGGACATCTGAAATCATACACACAAAAGAACAGATAGGGAAAAAAATGGAAAAATATGAGCAGGGTCTTAGGAAGCTGAATGACAACATAAAGCAAATGATATAAATGTTATGGGTGTCCCAGAAGAAAAAGAGAAGGGAAAGGGGGCAGAAAGAAAAATAGAAGAAATAACCAAGGAAAATTTTCCAACTCTGATGAAAGACATAAACTTACACATTCAAGAAGTGCAGCATACCCTAAACAGAGTAGATCCCAATAGACCTGCTCCAAGACACTTACTGATCAGATTGTCCAAAGTCAAAGACAAAGAGAGAATTCTGAAAGCAGCAAGAGAAAAGTAATCCATCACTGAAAAGGGGAGCTCAATAAGACCATGTACAAATTTCTCTGCAGAAACCATGGAATTGAGAAGGTAGTGGTATGATACATTAAAGATACCAAAAGACAGAATCTGCCAACCAAGAATTCTTTATCAAGCAAAACTGTCTTTCAAAAATGAGGTTTTAAAATATTTTCAGACAAACAGACACTGAGAGACTTTGAGAATAAGAGACCTCTGCTATAAGACATACTAAAGGGAGAGCTACAGGCTGATAGGAAAAGACAGGAGAGAGAGGTTTGGAGAAGAGAATGAAGACTATCAGGAAGGGTAAAAGGAGAAAGAGAAAATATAAGGTATGACATATGATATCCAAAGGCAAAATGGTAGAAGAACATACTGCCATTACAGAAATAACACTAAATGTCAGTGGATTAAAATCCCAAATAAAAAGACATAGATTAGCAGAATGGATTAAAAAAACAGGACCCATCTCTATGCTGTCTACAAGAGACTCATTTTAGACACAAGGACAAATATAGGCTGAGATTGAAAGTTTGGAAAAAGATATTTCACACAAACAACAACCAGAGAAAAGCAGGATTAACTGTATTAGTAATAGATAGATAGTCTTCAAATGTAAAACAATTAAAAGAGACAAAGAAGGACACTATATATTAATAATGAGGACACTACATATTAATAAAAGGGTCAATTTATCAAGAAAACATAACAATCACAAATATTTATGCACCAAGCCAGAGTGCCCAAAAATATGTAAGACAAACACTGACAACACTGAAGGGAGAAGTAAATACATCTACAATAATATTTGAAGACTTCAATACACCTTGCTAATCAATGGACAGAACATCTAGACAGAGGATCAATAAGGAAACAGAGATGTTGAATTGTACAATAAATGAACTTGACTTGACCAATATTATTGAATGCTACATCCCACAACAGGAGGATACACATTTTTCTAAAGTGCCCATGGATCATTCTCTAGGATAGACCATATGTTGGTCTCAAAGCAAGTCTCAACAAATTTAAAAATATTGATATCATGCAACACACTTTCTCAGATCATCATGGAATGAAGTTGGAAATTGATAACAGGCAGAAGGTCAGAAAATTCACAAATATATGGAGGCTACACAGCACACACTTAAACAACCAGTGGGTAAAGGAAGAAATTAGAAGATAAATTAGTAAATACCTTGAGGCAAATGACAATGAAAACACAACATATCAAAACTAATGGGATGCAGCAAAGGCAGTGCTGAGAGGGAGATTTATTTCCCTAAATGCCTATAGTAAAAAAGAAGAGAGAGCAAAATTTGAGGAATTAGCTGCTCACCTGGAGGGACAAGAGAAAGAACAGCAAAATAACACCAAAGCAAATAGTAGGAAAGAAATAACAAAGACTAGAGCAGAAATAAATGAAATTGAGAACAGAAAAACAATAGAGAGAATAAACCTTATCAGTAGGTTCTTTGAGAAAACCAGTAAAATTGATGGACCTTTAGCTAGGTGAGAGAGAGAGAGAGAGAGAGAGAGAGAGAGAGAGAGAGAGAGAGAGAGAGAGAGAGAGAGAGAGAGAGAAAGAGAGAGAGAGATAGCAGATGCCAATAAATACAATCAGAAATGGGAAAGTGTACATAACTACTGACACCATAGAAATAAAGGAGGCAATGAGAAGATACCATGAGCAAATATATGCTAATAAACCAGACAACTTAGATGAAATGGACAGCTTCCTGGAAAAGCAGGAACAACCAACATTGACTTAAGAAAAACTAGATGACCTCAAGAGACCAATCACAAGTAAAGTGATTGAGTCAGTCATCAAAAATTTCCCCCCAAAATAAGAGCACAGGACCAGGTGGCTTCACATGTGAACTCTACCAAACATTCAAGAAAGAATTAGTACAAATCATGTGCAAAATCTTAAAAAAAAAAACACAGAAGAGGGAAAGCTACCTAACTCATTCAATGAAGCCAATATCACCCTAATACCAAAGTCAAATATACTACAAAGAAAATTATAGAGCAATCTCTTTAATGAATGAAGTTTAAAAAGTCCTCAACAAAATACCCACAAATTTAATCCAGCAGCACTTTAAAAGAATTATACACCACAACCAGGTGGGATTTATTCCAGGTTTGCAAGGCTGGTTAAGCACAAGAAAATCAATTAATGTAATACACCATATCAATAAATGAAAGCAGAAAAACCACGTGATCATCTCAATTAATGCAGAAAATGCATTTGACAAAATTCAACATCCTTTCTTGATGAAAACACTTCGAAGGATAGGAATAAAAGGAGACTTCCTCAATATGAAAAAGGCAATCTATGAAAAATCCACAGCCAATATCCTACTAAATGTGGAAGGACTGAAAGCTTTCCCTCAAAGATCAGGAACAAGACAGGGGTGTCCACTGTCACCATTGTTATTCAACATTGTGCTGGAAGATCTACCTAGAGCAATTAGGCAAGAAAAAGAAATAAAAAAGCATCTAAATTGGAGAAGAAGAAGTAAAGCTTTCATTTCTTGCTAGATGACATGATCCTACATGTAAAAAATCTAGATAAATCTATAGAAAAGATACTAGAGCTAATCAGTGAATACAGTAAAGTGGCAGGCTACAAGATCAACATGCAAAAATCAGTAGAGTTCCTATACACAAGTAATGAAAACAGGAGGAGGAAATCAAGAAAAAATTCCATTTACATTAGCAACCAAAAGAATCAGGTGTTTAGGAATAAACTTAGGCAAGGCCACAAAAGACCTATACAGAGAAAACTACAAGAGACTGCTAACAGAAATCAAACAGGGCCTAAAATATTGGAAGAATATACAGTGATCATGGATTGGTACACTTAATATAGCTAGAATGTCAACTCTACCTAAACTAATTTACAGGTTCAATGCAATACCAGTTAAAATCTCAAAACTAACTTTGCAGATATATAAAAACTAATAATTAAATTTATTTGGAAGGACAGCATTCCCTGAATTGCCAAAAATATCTTGAGAAAGAGGAACAAAGTGGGAGGTCTCACACCTGACTTTTACATTACTAGGTATTTACTCAGAGGAACTGAAATCTAAAACACAAATGGACATTTGTAAGCTGATACAGTGGTATTATTCACAGTTGCTAACTGATGGAAACAGCCAAAATGTCTATCAAAGGATGAGTGGATAAATAAACTGTGGTATATACACATGATGGAATATTATGCAGCTGTAAGACAGAACAAAGTCATGGAACATATAATGTGTATGAACCTAGAGAATGTTATGTTAAACCAAGTTAGCCACAAACAAAAGGACAAATACTGTATGGTCTCCCTATAATGAATTAACATTAATGAGCAAATTTTGAGAGGTAAAAACTGAGAGCACAGTTTATCAAGAGATAGATAGTGGGTAGAGATCAGGCATTTGATGTTGATGGAGTATAGAATGTTCAATATGATTGATTGTGTAGATCCAGAAATGGATAGCATAATACCATGTGATGGTAGCACAATATTGTAAGTACACTGAGCAAAGATTTCTGTGAGTAACCCTGAAAGAGGAGGGCCAGGGGTAAGTTTGACACCAGAAGGAAAGGTAGATGATAAAAACTTGTACTGTAATGGAATGAAGTTGGAAATAAATAAAAGGCAGAAGGTCAGAAAATTCACAAACATAAGGAGGCTAAACAACACCCTCTTAGAAAACCAGTGGGTAAAGGAAGAAATTACAAGAGAAATTAGTAAATACCTCGAGGCAAATGACAATGAAAACACAACTTATCAAACTTATGGGATGCAGCAAAGGCGGTGCTGAGAGGGAAATTTATTGCCCTAAATGCCTATATTAAAAGAGAAGAGAGAGCAAAAATTGAAGAGTTAACTGCTCACCTGGAGGAATTAGAGAAAGAACAGCAAACTAACCCCAAAGCAAGCAGAAGGGAAGAAATAACAAAGATTAGAGCAGAAATAAATGCAATTGAGAACAGGAAAACAATAGAGAGAATCAACAAAACCAGAAGTTGGTTCTTTGAGAAAATCAATAAAATCGATGGACCACTGGCTAGGCTAACAAAAAAAAAGAGAGAGCAGATGCAAATAAATGCAATCAGAAATGGGAAAGGAAATATAACTACCGACCCTGCAGAAATTAAGGAGATAATGAGAAGATACTATGAGCAACTATATGCTAATAAACTAGACAACTTAGATGAAATGGACAACTTCCTAGAAAAGCATAAACAACCAACATTAACTCAAGAAGAAATAGATGACCTCAACAAACCAATCACAAGTAAAGAGATTGAGTCAGTCATCAAAAAGCTCCCAAAAAGGAAAAGCCCAGGACCAGATGGTTTCACATGTGAATTCTACCAAGCATTCAAGAACGAATTAGTACCAATCCTGCTCAATCTCTTCAAAAAAATTGAAGAAGAGGGAAAGCTACCTAACTCTTTCTATGAAGCCATCATCACCCTAATACCAAAACCAGGCAAAGACACCACAAAAAAAGAAAATTATAGACCAATTTCTTTAATGAATATAGACGCAAAAATCCTCAACAAAATACTCGCAAATCGAATCCAGCAGCACATTAAAAGAATTATACACCACGACCAGGTGGGATTTATTCCAGGTATGCAAGGCTGGTTCAACACAAGAAAAACAATTAATGTAATACACCACATCAGTAAATCAAAGCAGAAGAACCACATGATCATCTCGATTGATGCAGAAAAGGCATTTGACAAAATTCAACATCCTTTCCTGATGAAAACACTTCAAAGGATAGGAATAGAAGGGAACTTTTTCAATATGATAAAGGCAATAAATGAAAAACCCACAGCTAACATCACACTCAATGGGGAGAGACTGAAAGCTTTTCCTCTAAGATCAGGAACAAGACAGGGATGCCCACTATCACCATTGCTATTCAACATTGTGCTGGAAGTTCTAGCTAGAGCAATTAGGCAAGAAAAAGAAATAAAAGGCATCCAAATTGGAGAGGAAGAAGTAAAACTTTCACTATTTGCAGATGACATGATTCTATATGTAGGAAATCCAGAAAAATCTACAGCAAAGCGACTAGAACTAGTCAATGAATACAGCAAAGTAGCAGGCTACAAGATCAACACGCAAAAATCTGTAGTGTTCCTATACACAAGTAATGTGCAACAAGAGGAGGAAATCAAGAAGAAAATCCCATTTACAATAGCAACCAAAAGAATCAAGTATTTAGGAATAAACTTAACCAAGGACACAAAAGACCTTTACATAGAAAATTATAAGAAACTGCTAAAAGAAATTGAACAAGACCTGAAAAAATGGAAGAACATACCATGTTCATGGATTGGAAGACTAAATATAGTTAAGATGGCAATTTTACCTAAACTGATTTACAGATTCAATGCAATACCAATTCAAATCCCAACAACTTACTTTACAGAAATAGAAAAACCAATAACTAAATTTATTTGGAAGGGTAAGATGCCCCGAATAGCCAAAAATGTCTTGAGAAAGAGGAGTGAAGTGGGAGGTCTCACACTACCTGACTTTGAAGCATATTACAAAGCTACAGTGCTCAAAACAGCATGGTACTGGCATAAGGACAGATATACTGATCAATGGAATCGAATTGAGTGTTCAGAAGTAGACCCTCACATCTATGGACAACTGATCTTTGATAAGGCAGTGAAGCCAAAGCAACTGGGAAAGAGCAGCCTGTTCAATAAATGGTGTTTGGAGAACTGGATATCCATTTCCAAAAGAATGAAAGAGGATGTCCATCTCACACCTTATACCAAAATTAACTCAAAGTGGATCAAAGACCTAAACATTAGCACCAAGACCATAAAACTCTTAGAAGAAAATGTAGGGCAATATCTTAAAGATATTGTGAAAGGAGGTGGTTTCTTAGACCTCACACCCAAGGCACGAGCAACCAAACAACAAATAGACAAATGGGATCTCCTCAAAATTAAACACTTTTGTACATCAAAGGACTTTGTCAGAAAAGTCAAAAGGCAACCTACACAATGGGAGATGATATTTGGAAACCACATATCAGATAAGGGTTTAATATCCCAAATATATAAAGGAATCCTGCATCTCAATAACAGAAAGACAAACAATCCAATTAAAAAATGGGCAAAAGACATGAACAGACATTTTTCTGAAGAGGAAATACAAATGGCTCAAAAGCATATGAAAAAATGCTCAACTTCACTGGCTATTAAGGAAATGCAAATCAAAACCACAATGAGATATCATCTCACACCTACCAGAATGGCCATTATCCAAAAAACAGAAAATGACAAGTGCTGGAGAGGATGTGGAGAAAGAGGCACACTTATTCATTGTTGGTGGGAATGTAGAATGGTGCAACAACCCTGGAAGACAGTATGGAGGTTCCTCAGGAAGCTAAATATAGATTTGCCATATGACCCAGCTATTCCATTGCTGGGTATATACTCAGAGGAACTGAAACTTAAGACACAAACAGACATTTGTAAACCAATGTTTATTGCAGCATTATTCACAATTGCCAAGAGATGGAAACAGCCCAAATGTCCATCAAAGGACGAGTGGATAAACAAACTGTGGTACATACACATGATGGAGTATTATGCAGCTGTAAGACAGAACAAAGACATGGATCATGTAATAATGTGGATGAACCTTGAGGACATTATGTTGAGTGAAGTTAGCCAGAAACAAAAGGACAGATTCTGTATGGTCTCACTAATATGAACAGACATTAATGAACAAACTTTGGGAGTTAAAAGCTGACAACACAGGCGACCAGGAGATAGAAAGAGGGCAGAGATCAGCCATTTGATGCTGAAGGACTACAGAATGTTTAGGATTGATTGCATAGATCCAGAAATAGATAGCATAATACTGTGTGATGGTAGCACAGTATTGTAAGTACACTGAACAAAGATGTCTGTGAGTAAAGCTGAAAGAGGTGGGATAGGAGAATGTATGACACCAGAGGTAAAGATAGATGATAAAGACTGGGACTGTATAACGTGGCAAAAACTGGAGTGGCCAATGACTGTTACTAAATATACAAATATAAAAATGTTTTTGCATGTGGGAAAGCAAATGAATGTCAACCATGTAGAAATTTGAAAAAGGGATGGTATTCAGGAAAAAACATAATCAAAGCAAACTGGAGTCTATGGTCAACAGTAACATTGTAATATACCTCCATTAAATGTAACAAAGGCAATACGCCAATGCTAAATGTATATGAGAAGGGGATATAGGGGAGTAATATGGGATTCTTGGTAGTGGTGTTATTTGCTGTCCTTAGTAGTATATTTTATTGTATGACATGTTATTTTTCTTTTTATCATTTTTTCTTATTGCTAAAAAAAAAAAAAAACAATTTTTCTTGTAGTAATCAGTATGTTCAAATGCTGATTGTGGTGATAAATGTACAACTTTATGATGATACCATGAACAACTGATTGTACACTGTGGATAAATGTATGGTATGTGAATATAACTCTATAAAATTGTAGGAAAATATATATATAGGAGTAAAAGTGTTGGAGAAAACATGGTGAGAGGGATAATGCCTCACTAATATGGACTAACTACAATGTGTAAACTCAGAATTGAATCTTAGAACATAGCCTAACGTGGACACAATAATAGTAATAGTCCCTAGATTGTAAGCTCTTACAGCAGTTAACTCTATCCCTGAATTGTAAGGCCTATCTCTAAACTTTAAGATGCTGATCCCCTAGAGTATGTTGTCACAAACATTGGGACTGGCAGTTTGATGTGCTGAGCCCTCAAGCATGGGACTTGCCCTTATGAAGCTCATTACCACAAAGGAAAGTCTAAAGTTGTATGTAATGGTGCCTAAGAGTCTCCCCCTGAGTACCTCTTTGTTGCTCAGATGTGGCCCTCTCTCTCTCTAACTGAGCCATCTCGACAGGTGAACTTGCTGCCCTCCCTCCTACGTGGGACCCAACTCCCAGGGTTGTAAATCTCCCTGGCAACGCAGAGTATGACTCCCGGGGATGAATGTGGACCCGGCATCGTGGGACTGAGAGTATCTTCTTGACCAAAAGGGGGATGAAAAATGAGACGAAATAGTTTCAGTGGCTGAGAGATTCCAAATGGAGTCGAGAGGTCACTCTGGTGGACATTCTTATGCACTATATAGATAACACCTCTTAGGCTTTAATGTATTGGAATAGCTAGAAGTAAATACCTGAAACTACCAAACTCCAACCCAGCAGTCTGGACTCCTGAAGACAATTATATAATAATGTAGATTACAAGGGGTGACAGTGTGATTGTGAAGACCTTGTGGATCACACCCCCTTTATCTAGTGTATGGATGAGTGGAGGAATGGGGATAAAAACTAAAGGACAAATGGGGTGGGATGGGGGGATGATTTGGGTGTTTTTTTTCACTTTTATTTTTTATTCTTGTTCTGGTTCTTTCTGATGTAAGGAAAATGTTCAGAGATAGACTGTGGTGATGAACGCATAACTATGTTATCATACTGTGGACAGTGGATTGTATATCATGGGTGATTGTATGGTGTGTGAATGTATTTCAATAAAACTGAATTTAATTTAAAAAAAAACCATATCACACATTAATAAATATGCACATAGAAAAAAAAAACAAAAAAACAAAACAAAACAAAAAAAAACTTGTACTGTATAACTTAGTGAAACCTAGAGTGGTCAATGATGGTGACTACATGTACAAATATAAAAATATTTTTACATGAGGGAAAACAAACTCATGTCAACCTTGCAAGGTGTTGAGAAAGGGATGGTATTGGGGAAAATATAATCAAAGCAAACTGGAATCTATGGTTAACATTAACATTGTAATATGTTTCCATTAAATGTAACAAAGGCAATATACCAGAGCTAAATGTTTATGAGTAGGTATATAAGAGAAGGGTATGGGATTCTTGGTACTGGTGTTGTCTGACATTATTATATTGTATTTATGGTATTTTAATATTTTATTATTCTTGTTTTAATTTAAGGGGATTAATGAATATGTTCAAGAACTGATTTTGGTGATGAATGCACATCTATATGATGATACTGTGAACAATCAATTGTACACTGTGGATGATTGTATGGTATATAAATATATCTCTATAGCATTGCAGGGAAAACTGTAAACACAGGGATACATGTGCTGGAGAAAACATGGAGAAAGGCATGTACCTATTTACTGTTGGTGGGAAGGTAGAATGATGTAGCCTATCTGGAGGACACTGTAATGCTTCCACAAGATGGTGAGTTTGTGGGTGCCATAAGGTCCTGCAACCTCATTATGGGGTATATACTTGGAAAGTCTGGGAGAAGGGACACAAATGGATGTTTGCCCTCTGGTGTTTATGGCATCAGTATTCACCATTTGCAATGGATGGAGGTGACCTAAGGGTACATTGACTGATGAACAGAATGGTGAACGAAGGCATATGCATACAATATAATATTGAGCAGGTGCAAGAAGGAATGAAGTGGTGAGACACACACCTAGGTGAATGGATGTTGAGGACAGCATTTTGAGTGAAGTACACCAGAAGAAAAAGACAAGCATTATAATGCCTCACTAATATGATCTAACTATCATGTGTAAGTTCTGATAATTGAATCTTAGAACACAGCTTATCAGGGGAATACTTATTGTAATGGTCTCTAGATTGTAAGCTCTTACAGCAGTCACATCTATTCCTGAGTTGCAATGGCTATGTCCAAATTCTGAGATGCTGAGCTCTTGTTGTATATCCTGGTCAGTCTCTGTAATGTTGGTTATCTGTGTAACACCTGAAAATCAGAGGTAGAGCTCAACAGCTATGAATGTCAGTATTATCACACACAATACCTGTTAAAAAGCTAAAAAAGGGTTCAGACTTCAATTAGAGATATGAATGAAGTGGATCTAGTTAGAACTCAGGCAAATCAGGCCAAAGGGTAAATGACAATATTGACTGTGTTTTATAACTTCAACTTCTGAGTCAGACCAAGGGGAGAGGTGTTTATTTGGTGCAGGAGCTATATTTTCTGCAGCACACTAAATAATTTAACTTGTGTGGTCAGTTTATTCAAATACCATAATTACATGTAACTTTGAATAGGAACTGAGATCTGGTAGGTTTTTACAGGTTGCTGTGAAATTCCAATACATCCCTTAGTAATTTGGGCAGAGAATAAAAACATATTTGCAGGGCTCCCATGAGGAACCTGGGAAAAAATGAGGAAATTTTGAACTTCCCCACCTGGGTTATTATTGATATTCTCACAAATATTGAAGACTAACAACTACTAGGATGAGCCCTCAGTCTTGGGGCTTGCCCTCACAAAACTGATTACTGCAAAGGAGAGGCTAAGCCTACTTATAAGTATGCCTAAGAAGCTCCCCCAGAGAACCTCTTTGTTGTTCAGATGTGGTTTCCCCCCCCTCTCTAAGCCCACTCAGCAGGTGAACTCACTGACCTCCCCCTCTACATGAGACACGATTCCTGGGGTGTAAATTTCCCTGGCAATGTGGAAGTGACTCCTGGGGATGAGCCTAGACCCAGCATTGTGGGATTGAGAAAATCTTCTTGACCAAAAGGGGGAAGAAAAATGAAACAAAATAAAGTTTCAGTGGCTGAGAGACTTCAAGTGGAGTTGAGACATCACTGTGGAGGGTATTCTTATGAGCTATGAAAGATATCTCTTTTTAGTTTTTTGTGTATTGGAATAGCTAGAAGGAAATACCTTAAACTGGTGAACTGCAACCCAGTAGCCTTGATTCCTGAAGATGATTGAATAACTGTGTAGCTTATATGGTATGATGGTGTGATTGTGCAAACCTTGTGGCCCATGCTCCTTTATCCATGGTATGCATGGATGAGTAGGAAAATGCGGACAGAAAATAAATGAAAGAGAGGGCTTGATGGGGGATGGAATGCTTTGGGTGTTTTGTTTTTTGTTTTTTACATTTATTTTTATTCTTATTTTTATTCTTTTTGGAGCAAGGAAAATGCTCAAAATTTAATTGTGGTGATGAATGCACAACTATATTATGGTACTGTGAACAGTGAATTGTACCCCATGGATGATTGTATGGTATGTGAGTATATCTCAATAAAACTGCATTCAAAAACAAAAAAAGTAAGTAGTGGTCAATAAGCTTTTCATATGGTTGTGTCCATGTATTCAGTGATTTTGTTGTCCCTGGTGAATGAAAATTACATTATTTCATAGGTCTGATTACCATTTTGGAGAGAAGAAGTAGAAGCCTGAATAGACTGCTTGTTGCTATAACTGCCTGCACTGTCCTGGTTTGTGGAGGAGGTGTTCAGCATTAAGGGATCCTCTAATTCTGAGGAAAAGCCTTGTCTCATTTACTTCTCTTTGTGACCCAGACCATTAGTGTATGGGGTTTTATTGTTCCTTCATTTAATTTCTTATTTATGCAACATTTATTGAGGCAATGCTAGCAAAGTATTAGACAAAGAGAGGTTTCTTTACTTTCATATAGGGAAGATCAGGATTAAAGTACTGGTTTTGCTATTTCCTAGCTAGTAAGAGAGATCTTGGGCAAACAACTTAAACTCTATCAGCCTCAATTTTCTCTTCTTGAAAATGGGAATAGCGATGATAAGCACAAAGAAACCATTCCACGGTCTTTACATTTATGGGAAAGGTAGAGCCTAAAAGGTAGAGCCTAAAAATCAGTCTATGATTCTATGAATATCATAGCAGGGCTATCTTCTTATCCTATTGTAGGAGAAACCAGGGTATTGACAGAACCTGAACACCAATATTCATGATGCCATTGCATGGAGACAGAGCATTTATGACATTTTCTTAAGCTGTTATGTCTGCTTTATAATGAGTATCCCAGAATAAGCAAAGGGCTAAACTTTCAGGTCTCCAAAGAACCATTTTTCTCTATGCATCTGTCTGAATTTGAATAATGAAGGTCTGCCTGCAAAAAAAAGGAAACTCAGGGAAAAGGGTCCTAAGCCAGTAGTATACTGGAAAGGGGGGATTTTAAGAGCAATTCTCCTGATCATTAAAAACCAGTGTCCATAAATTTACACAGAGATATATCTGTACCATAAATGATAATGAGGGGTCAAGTGAAATGAAATCCCCTTGTGCCCTCTTGGTTCTGAAAGAGGCAAAGTTAAGGGTAGGGTGGAGTTTTGGGTTCCAATTTCTGGGTTACTTCAGCTGTGTCTGTAAATATCAGATCATTTAGAAATACTGGAGTTATATTTGAAATCCAGTTGCACATTCTTCATATAAAGAGTTAGGGGCAGAAAAAATAGAAGGGAATCAATAATGAACTGATTCTTCTATTCTTGAAAGGGTCTTTTTCTAAGGCAGTATCCAATCCTAAACATAGAATTTAAAAACTCATAATCAGGATCTTTTCTATATGAGATTCTTCCAGAATTTCTTCAGAAAATTGACAATATTTTCCTAAGAATATTGAATGGATATTGCATTTTTCAACAATTGGAGCTGTTGGATTCAAGGGCACAGTCAGCCTACGGTAATTTAAAATTATCCATAAGTGCATGGGTAAAGGAGTTTTATCTCTAATCAGAGCCAGAATGTCCAATCTGCATACTTGGTCCAGAGAAACCAAGTTTCTATGGATCAAGGGCCTTAGGTTTGAACAAGAAAACATGGGCCCATGTAGAGTAGACAATTCCCAGAGTACTTTTCACCTTTGATAAATACTGCCTAAAAACAAAATTCTTTATATCTGACATTCAGAGAAATTTACTTTTCAATGGATACTACCATACCCAAAATATCACTTCCAAGCTCCAGTCTTTGTTACGTTTCATTTTTCCATATGTTTCCATTTTCAATCAAACAAATATTTCAAGGCAGCGAAATATGTGGCCCTTCTTCTACCTGTAGGAGAAATCATTTATAATAAAGATAGGTGAATACATCTATGCATACAACTACTCTTATTTTTAGGCTGAATACTTGGTCAACATGAGTAAAACATCTAGTGGTTGAGTGTACATGTGTGTGTGTTTGGTGGATGTTCAAAACTTCATATCATTTCATTATGATCATCATAACTTACTATTAGTGGACTTTTTGGGAAATGATCTAGGGCAGTGCATGCCATTTCTAATCATTTTAATGTTTTAATATATACATTCAGCAATCAAGTTCATATTTCCCACTTAGGCACTTTACCTATCAAGAAACATACTCCTTTTCTTGTGGCCTTGACAAGTTTCTTGATGTCTCAGTCTAATTATTTAATTTAACAAACATTTATGAGCCCTATGATTTTTTCCAGGCACTTAGGCTACAGTGATTAATAAGACATGCTCCCCACACTCAAAGACCTAAAAAAAATAGCTAGAGAAATAAACACATAGACAATCTAATTATAACACAAACAAGTAAGGAGACCATACATGCCCCAGTACATTTAAAAAGCCAAAGCTAAAATGTTTTTTTAAATTATGAAATAAACCAATTTTTAATGATTGAAGTGTAAATGAATAAAACTCATATGGATAAAATTTCACTTAAAACACACATGAGCTTAAAAACAAAATAAAATTTCTCAGGGCCAAATACATCCAAATTTTATTGAATCACAAACATTTGGAATTTACATTGTGACCTTCAACAGACTGTTACTATAGCTCAATTCTAAACTCCTTTTTGTACATATCTACTTTTACCTAAGTAGACAGTCAAGAGTGAGTTGCTATCAAAGTGAGGTTGGGTGTTCTGAAATGGTGACCAATTGCCCAAAGTCTCCTTTGGGCTGGCCCACTCCAGTGCCTGAAATTGTACCATTATTAACTCCAGTTTTAGCTAAAGATATTTATCACCTGGAAAATGTAGGCCTCTGCTAAAATGTCTATAGTATTAGAAAGAATAATTAGAGCAATTAATATTTAATAGTCTTTTATATTTAATGAACCTTTTCTCACTCATGAGTGCTAGAATGTTATTTTTATACTTTAAAAATACATTCATGTACTTTTATTCCCACACTGAAAACTGAGGGTTAGAGAGTAAAGTGATTTACTCAAGGCACATTGTGGTCAAGCTAAGGACAAAAATCAAGGACTTCTGTGCTTTTACTTCTCTTCACAACACCATGCTGCCTCTTAGATAACATGCTTGTCTTTGCACTTGCCAACCCATCAGTTGGTTTCACTTCATTGTTTCCTAGATGCTACCTTGAAACACTTAGAACAATGATCTTTACCACAGATCTTCACTTCCTTATCCTGCTTTGAACCACTGTCTGGTGTACTTTCTTTCAGTCTGAAGAAATCCCTTTAGCATTGCTTGTAAGGTGAGTCTAGTGGTGATGAACTCCCTCAGCTTTTGTTTGTCTGAGAATGTCTTAAACTTCCCCTCATTTTTTTAAAAATTAATTTTTTTAATTTATTGAGATTGTTCACATACCATTGAATTATCCAAAGATCCAAAGTGTACAATCTATTGCCCCCAGTACCATCATATAGCTGTGCATCAATCACCACAATTATTTTTTTTTCAGTTTTAGAGCAGTTTCATTACTCCAGGGAAGAAATACAGACAAAAAAAGGAAGCTCAAATCCTCCCATACCCCTAACTACCCATCCTCCATTATTGACTCATAGTATTGCTATAGTACATTTGTTACTGTTGATGAAAGAATGTTAAAATACTATAACTGTAATTAGTTTGCAATAGGTATATTTTCCCCCTGTATGCCCCTCTATTATTTCTTTAAGTTTCAGAATAGTATTTAATTTTCAGAAATTTATAATCATCTTATTTGATATCACAAAATAGTGGTCATGTTTTAAATTTTACAGATGAGAATATTGTTGCAATATTCTCACCATACATAGGTTGCAGAATAAATCTGAATACAGATCAATACTTCTCCTTTTTCCTTCTTTGTATATTTAGAAACATGCCTACACATAGCTCTTGCTATTCAAATTACTTTTATCTGAACCAAGGAACTAAATGCATTGAAATAATTTTGTTTTGTTTATAGAAATTCTCACTGTAAACTATACAAGCTTAGGGATCAGATAGTAAATAGATTTTTTTTGCCAAACCCTCTATCTGAAATCAGAAGCTGAAATGGTTCAGTATTTTCCATTAATTATGCAATAAATAGCAAATCTTGGGTCCACAATTAATGTTCTTTTGTTTCAGTGTATGAAATAGAAGTTAATAATTGCCACTTAAATTTAATGGTTCAATGACTACCATAACAGATGTCTCTGCATATATAAATAGACATTTTCACCAACACTGCTCCCTATATGCCTTTGTTCTATATACCCCATGCCTATCTCCAGACAATGGCATCTAATCTAACCAACCAATAAAACATAATTAAGAATACACATTTCTCAATGGTCTCAAAAGTGTAAGAATATTCTTTTGGATTTTCAAAAGAAGTCTGTATTTTCAGAGTTAAATTTAATAGTTTTTAATTATTCTTAGTCTAATTCCTGTTTTAACAATTAGTAAACTGAGTCATATTACAAGTAAAGTGAGATGACCACATTTACAATCAGCAAGTCAGAGAAATGAGGCAAGTATCTTTATCTTCTGACTTCTAGTGTTTCAGAAAGAATTCCATACCATAAAACTGAGTTATCCATTTGAAATGGAGTGAAAGAAGTGGTAGCATGGAATAGGATGTGATACCAAGTATGTTTTCTCCTTCATAATGTCATCATTCTGCAATGTCTGTTTATCCCTCTCCAAAATATGGAATTAAAGATAATTTAATATAGGGTTGTGTCTTATGATGACTATGATGATAATAAAGTGAAACTTATATTCAGTGGTCATTATATGGCTTAAAAATGCATCTTCATCTAATATTATGGAACCTTTCTCCATCTCTCTCTCTCATTTCTTTGTTTCTCTGTCAGTAGGTCTCCCTTTAGTATCTCAAGTAGGGCAGGTCTTTTATTAGCAAAATCTCTCAGCATTTGTTTATCTGTGAAAAATTTAAGGTGTCCCTCAAATTTGAAGGAGAGCTTTGCTGGATAAAGTATTCTTGGTTGGCAATTTTTCTCTCTCAGAATTTTAAATATGACATGCCACTGCCTTCTTGCCTCCATGGTGGCTGCAGAGTAGTCACTACTTAGTCTTATGTTGCTTCCTTTGTATGTGGTGAATTGCTTTTCTCTTGCTTCTTTCAGAACTTGCTCCTTCTCTTCAGTATTTGACAGTCTGATCAGAATATACCTCAGAGTGGGTTTATTTGGATTTATTCTATTTGGAGTTCGCTGGACATTTATGATTTGTGTATTTATGTTGTTTAGAAGGTTTGGGAAATTTTCCCCAACAATTACTTTGAAAACTCTTTCTAGACCTTTACCCTTCTCTTCCCCTTCTGGGACATCAATGAGTCTTATATTTGGATGTTTTATTTTATCTATCATATCCCTGAAGTCCATCTCAATTTTTTTTTATTTTTCTCCCCATTCCTTCTTTTGTTCTTTCATTTTCTGTTTTGTCATACTCCAGGTCGCTGATTCATTGTTCAGCTTCCTCTAGTCTTCTACTATGAGTATCCAGAATCTTTTTAATTTGGTCAACAGTTTCTTTTATTTCCATAAGATCATCTATTTTTTTATTTACTCTTGCAATTTCTTCTTTATGCTATTCTAGGCTCTTCTTCATGGCTTTTATATCCTGTGCCATGCTCTTCTTCATGTCCTTTATATCCTGTGCCATGGTCTCATTGTTTGTCTTTAGTTCTTTGATTAGTTGCTCCAAGTACTGCATCTCCTCTGATCTTTTGATTTCAGTGTTTGGGTCTGGGTTACCCATATTGTCTGGTTTTTTCATATGCTTTAAAATTTTCTGTTGTTGTTGGCCTCTTGGCATTTGCCTTACTTGATAGGGTTCTTTTAGGATATGTATGCTAATTCAAAGACTTCTCTCTAATTTGTCAGATCTACAGCTTGGTGGCATACACTTTCTCTAACTGACCAGCAGGTGGCATCTGTGAGCCACCTATTCCCCTCAAGCCAGTTCTCCCCAACTTTGTCTTTGTGGTGTGTGGGGGTCTGATTCTTGTGGGGTCCTAATTGGTGCACCAGTTTTGTGTGTGTAGTTGGTGCTGTCTGCCCTGAATGTGGGGTGTGTGTCTGAGCAGTTAGGGAGTGAGGATGGCTTTAACAATCAAAACTCCCAGTGTTCCTGGAGACTAAAGGCTGTTCCAAGAGTCTAGACCTTCAGGTTGGTCTTGCCACAGATTGTCTCTGCTGCTGACCCACAAGTCCTTGGTATTGGCATATGGTCCCTGGGATTTCAGAGTGGGTCCCTCTTCCAAGCTGCATCCTCCCAGGGCTTCTGCTGAGGGAAGGCTGTGCCATTATGTCACAAGGGTGCACCATCCCTCAAAGGAAGTTCTGGGTCACTGGGCCATGTAGTGTGTTCCCAGTCTGCTGAAAGGATGGCTGAATGGGACAGGTCAATCTCCCCCCTTTTGCACCACTCTGCACCCCCAGCTCTGGGACAACCAGCTGCAAGTACGTGAAAGGCCAGTGTCCATGCCAGACACTGTAGCATGTGTATGCATTGCTGGAAACACTTCCCATCACACTGGGTTTCCTGGTGCAGCTCTGGGCTGTGGTGCTTGTGCCAGGCAGGAGCGTTCCCAGCTTGCTGGGAAGATGGCTGCAAGGGGCATGGTTTCTCTCCCCTTTTGGCTAACCCCTGCCTGCCTCACTCCAAGACAATTAGCAGTGGGTGTGCAAAAGTCTATCATCCATGCCAGATACTGAGGCATACCCACAGGTTGTGGAGATACTTTTCCTGCCACTCTTCCCTGTACAGTCCCCGCCACTGTATTCACAGCCAATTTTGGGCTTTTAAAAAAGAACTGGTCTGACTCCAAATGCCAACCCATGGCTTCTCCACACTGCAGCATGACTGCTGGACATTCAGCAGTCCTGTTCACTCACCCTGGAATGCAGACTCCTGGCCTCACCAAGTGCACAGTCCCTGTGGATCCAGCAGACCCTGTCCAGCTGGTGCATTGCTGGAACTGGTATTCTGGGTGACCCTCTGGCCTTTATCTAGTATTTTTCATGGATGTGTTTTTTTGCCCTGTCTCTCCTAACCACAATCTTCCCTGAGGTCTGGATCCACAGTTTTTACTTACAGATTTTATGCTGTGATCTTAGTTATTCTTCCCAATTCAGGTTGGTGTACGATGAGTGAATGGTCATGTTTGTCCCCCTGCAGTTATTCTGGCTTATTTACTAGTTGTTTCTGTTTTTTTTTCAGTTGTTCCAGGGGGACTACTTGGCTTCCACTCCTCTCTATGCTGCCATCTTAGATCCTCCTCTCTTCCCCTCATTTTTGAAGGAGAGTCTCACTGGATATAAAATTATTGGCTGGCAGTCATTTTCCTTCAGCAATTTAAGTATTTCAACCCACTGCCTTCTTGCCTCCATTGTTTCTTATGAGAAATTAGCACTCAATCTAACTTGGGACTCCTTTGTATGTAACATGTTGCAGCTCTTGCAGCTTTCAGAACTCTCTCCTTGCCCTTTGCATTTAAAGATCTAATCAATATATGATGGGGTGTGTTTTTCTTCACATTTATCCTGTTTGTTCTCTGGGCTTCTTGGATGTGTATATTCACATCTTTTTCTAAGTTTGGGAAGTTCTCTGTCATTACCTCTTTGACTATTCTTTTTGTCCTTTTATTCCTTTCTCTCTTTCTTCTTCTGGGATTCCCAAATGCATGCATTGGTGGGCTTGATGCTGTTCCATAGCTGACTTGGGCTATTTTTGTTTTAAATATTTATTTTTTCTCTCTGCTCTCAGCCTGACTCATTTCAAGTGTCTTGTCTTCAAGTTCACTGATTCTTTCTTCTGCCAGCTCCAATCTGCTGTTGAAACCCTCCTGGGAATTTTTCATTTCACTTATTATAGTCTTCAACTCCATTAGTTCTGCTTGCTTACTTTTATAATTCTCTCTCTCTTTCTCTGGTATGTCTGCATTCTCATCTTCTCTTTTGGTGTGATCTGTGTTTTTATCCTCTTCCTTTGGATGATCCATCTTTTCCTGTTTCTTTGTCTTGCATTGTTTTGTTGCATACTGTACACTTTAAGATATTAAAATGCTAACTCTGTTTCTTGGTTTTGTAACCAGCTGGTGATAAGACAGAGATTGCTTTGAGCTTCAGTCTTCCTACCAGGAAGGTCTTCCTAAGGTAAATGCAGCATGCAGGGTTTTCCCTGTCTGTCTGGGCCCCTGCCTTGTCCTTGAGATTTGCTTGTTAGTTGTTTTTGAGTTCCACAGTTTATAGGAGTTTGATCACTTTGTTTCCCAGTGGAAGACCTCCCTGTCCCAGGTACTTATTTGATGCCTGCCTCTGTAGGTTTTCACACTCCTTTCATTGTCTCATGCTGCTTTTTCCTGGATGCCAAATTCTGGGAGGAGAGTCACTCCAGAGAGGACTTTTCTAAGTCAATCTTTCTCAGTCAAATCAGTGCCAGGAACCCACAAATAGGGTGGAGTCTGACCCCAAAGTGCCCTTGGGATGGGATGAGGAAGGGCTCTAAATACTCCTCCAATGTGTATCCAAAGCTGAGCTTTACTGGCCTACCCAGCAAGTGCAGCCCTTCAGCTAACAGTATCCTACAGCCTTAAAGACATACCCTGCATCTTTAAATCTCCACCACCTCTGCCTCTGCTGGGGTTGAAACAATGGCTGCAGCTGCCTTTGTCTGGGGCACGTTGAAACAATAGTAGCTCTCAGAGCTGTGATTCAGCAATCTGAATTCGCTAATGAAAAGCTGTGCTCAGAGATTGGCCATGTGCACCACTCTCCTTAGGGAAGAGGATTTCTGTGTCCCTTCTCTCACCAGCAGCTAGCCAGGGACTGGAAACCACAGTGGTCTGCCATGAGAGTGTGGGATGGTTACCTGTAGCCATCATGCAGAAAGATCAATTTATAGCTCTCCACCATAATTTATCTGCACTTTCCTCCCGCTTTTCAGTGGATGCTGTACAGCATTCTTCTATCCGCTGAAGTTTCAAAATGGCATTCCAGACAGTTCCTGCCTGTTTACTAGCTGTTTTGTTAGGAGCTCTGAGGCCTAGAAATCCCTACTCTGTCATTTTCTCCAGAACTTCTGTTATAATGCTTTTGAATTTGCAAAATTGAATAGGAAAGTAGATTATCTTACAGAGCAAACATTTGAAGAAATATAAAAATTTATTTCAACCATTGACTGTTATCAATTACAGCTTAATGCAAACTTCAGCCTATGGAAACCTTTTTCTCTAGTGTGCTTCTTTATGCCTTTTTTGGGGGGGGGAATTAGATCTCCATTGGGAATGGAACAAGACTTGGGACCCCAGTCTCATTTTCTGTCAGTTCCTTCAGCAGGCTTTTCTCAGGTTCTCTTTATTATGTGCATCAGTAGCCCATATTCACTATGAGAGATCTCTTATGAGGCTGTTAGAATTCAGTTAATCTGGGCTTGTAGCAGTTGATTAAAAAGGTCAATACTAGCTATGTAAGAGAATCACCTGAGAACATTAAAAATAATGCCTGCATGCAACCACCACACCCTAGCCCCACCAAGATTCTAATTTATTTGGTCTCAGGTGGCACCAGGGAATCAGAAATTTTTAAATTTAATTTTACTGAGATTGTTCACATACCATACAATTATCTGAAGATCCAAAGTGCACAATCAATTTCCCACAGTATCATCATACAGCTGGGCATCCATCACAATAATTTTTTTTTTTAATTTTTGAAACATTTTCATTACTCCAGAAAAGAAATAAAGACAAAAAAAGAGAAAACTCAAATCCTCCCATACCCCTAAACACTCCGCATCATTATTGATTCATAGTATTGGTATAGTACATTTGTTGCTGTTGATGAAAGAATGTTAAAATACTAACTGTAGTATATAGTTTGCAATAGGGATATATTAACCTATATACCCCTCTATTATTAACTTTCAGTTATAGTGTCATATATTTGTTCTAGTTCATGAGAGAGATTTCTAATACTTGTACAGTTAATCATGGACATTGTCCAATACAAGATTAACTGTTTTATACATTCCCATCTTTGAGCCTTCAACTTTCCTTCTGGTGAGATGTGTGACTCTAAGCTTACCCTTTCCACCACCTTCACACACCATTCAGCACTGTTATTCTGACAATAACATGCTACCATCGCCTCTGTCCATTTCCAAACACTTAAGTTCAACCTAGTTGAACATTCTGCTCATAATAAGCAACCACTCCTCATTTTTTAGCCTAGTTCTATATCCTGGTGACTTATATTTCATGTCTACGAGTTTACATATTATAATAAATTCATATCAGTGAGACCGTGCAATGCTTGTCCATACATGTCTGACTTATTTCACTCAATATAATGCCCTCAAGTTTTCTTCATCAGTCTGTTTTTTATAAGGTGGCATTTTTTACCCACCATAATTTCCACCCCATGTAAACAAATGGTGGTTCCCTGTATTGTCATATATTTATATATTCACAACCATCACCACTATCTATATAAAGACATCTCCATTACTTCCACATAGATGGAGGAAGAGTCACAGAACGTAGAGAGACAAAAGAAAAAGAAAACAGAAAAAAACATGACAGCCAAAAAGCAATAAAAGGAAAGATAGAATTAAACTAAAGTAGAATAAAAGAGTCAGACAACATCACCAATGCCAAGAATCCCATACCCCTCCCCTATGTCCCTCTGTTATAGGCATTTATATTTGGTATATTGCTTTTATTACATTAAAGGAAGAATAACACAACGTTTCTGTTAACTATAGTCTATAGTGTGCATTGATTGTATTTTTCCCCAAATCCACCCTATTTTTAAGACCTTGCAAGGTTGACATTCATTTGTTCTCCCTCATTTAAAAACATACTTGTACATTTTATCACAATTGTTGAGCACTCTAGGTTTCACTGAGTTATACAGTCCCAGTCTTTACCTTTCCTCTTTCTTTCTGGTGTCCCACATGCTCCTAACCTTCCTCTTTCAACCATACTCACAGTCATATTTCTTCAGTGTACTTACATTGCTGTGCTACCATCACCCAAAATTGTGTCTGAAACCTCTCACTCCTGTCTTTTACTATCTGTCTGTACTGCTCCCTTTGGTGTTTCCTGTAGAGTAGGTATCTTGTTCACAAACTCTCTCATTGTCTATTTGTCAGAGAATATTTTAAGCTCTCCCTCATATTTGAAGGACAGTTTTGACATATATAGGATTCTTGGTTGGTGGTTTTCTCTTCCAGTATGTTAAATATCTCACACAACTTCCTTCTTGCCTTCATGGTTTCTACTGAGAAATCTGCACATAGCCTTATCAAGCTTCCTTTGTATATGATGGATCACTTTTCTCTTGCTGCTTTCAGGATTCTTTGTCTTTGATATTTGATAATCTGATTATTTAGTGTCTTAGCGTAGGTCAATTCAGATCTATTCTGTTTGGGGTATGCTGTGTTTCCTGGGTCTGTAATTTTATATCTTTCATAAGAGATGGGAAATTTTCATTGATTATTTCCTCTATTATTGCTTCTGCCCCTTTTCCCTTCTCTTCTCTTAGGATACCCATGACACACACATGCATGCACTTCATCTTGTCATTCAATTCCCTCAGACTTTGCTCATATGTTTCCATTCTTTTGTTTCAGATTTCAGGTGTCTTGTTCTCCAGTTCCTAAGTGTTTTTTCTACCTCTGGAGATCTGCTGTTTTATGTGTCCATTGTGTTTTTCATCTTTTTTGTTGTGCCTTTCATTTCCTTAGATTCTGCAAGTTGTTTTTTAACTTTCAATTTCTACCTTATGTTCACCCAGTGTTTTCTTTATAGCCTTCATTTCTTTTGCCATAACTTCCCTGAACTCATTGATTTGGTTTTTGATTTGATTTAGCATATTTATTTGAAAATCTTTAATAGATTGTTTCATTAAAGTGAAAAAATATCTCATCTGAATCTTGATTGAAGTGTAAGTTTTTTCCTCTGAATGGGCCATATCTTTGTTTTTCTTAGTGTAGATTGTAGTTTTCTGTTTTCCAGGCATCTGATTTCCTTGGTTACCCCAATCAGATTTTCCCAGAGCAGAACAGGTTCAGATCTCAGAATTGGGTTATATTCAGTTTCAATTCTCCCTGCAGGTGGGTCTTAGAGATCAACAGACTTTCCCGTAAGGTCTCTAGCTGCTGTGCTTTTCCTAACCTGCTCAGCAGGTAGCACCTGTCAACCCTTTTCCTAACCTGCTCAGCAGGTAGCACCTGTCAACCCATTGCTCCTGGCTGGTGTAAGGATGTGTGGTCACTTTAGTTTTTGTTTTCCCCCAGGCTCTGGGGTCTGGCTCTGCAGGGAAGACCTGTAATAGAGCTGGGACCCCCTCCTTCCTCTTAGGGAAGATATACCACCTAGGGAGATTTCATCTGCATTTGAATAGCTCCTTTGTCTCTCTGACTCTGTTATCTCCACCACTGGCTGGGACAGAGTGCTGCAAACTGAAAATGGCTGAGGCTCTCTTCAATGAGCTCCTCAAGTTGAGAGAGAGTAAAAGAGAAAGAGAGCCCCCTTTCAGAGCCAGTCCACAGCCCCCCAGTTTCACTCTTCAGCCAGTAGTAACACCCAGTCTTCTGGGCTCCCCCTCCTGGGCAGATGAATCCTCTGGTTCTTTAAGGTCAGTTGTCACTGAAAGCCTCTGTCTGATGGTTCTGGGTTTGTAGCTTGTATTCAGCAGTCCATATTTGTTAATTAAAACCCCAGTTGGAGCTGGGCTGAGCTACATTCAATTGCTCAGAGAGTGCTGCTTTCTACCATGGGAGAGTTTTGCAGCTTAGCCTGCCATGGGGGGAGGGGCCCCCCAGCCTGGTTCTGCAGCTTTTACTTACAGATTTTATGCTGTGATCTCAGGCATTCCTCCCAATCTAGATTGGTGCACAATGTGTGGACAGTCATTGTTGTTTCCCAGCAGTTATTCCAAATTATTTACTAGTTGTTCCTGGTTGTTCATTAGTTCCTCTAGGGGACTAAATTCTACTCCTCTCTATGCTGCCATCTTGCCCCCTCTCTCCAGGCATCAGAATTTTTAACAGATTCCCAGGTATTCTAAATATGCAGTCAAGGTTGGTATACCTTGCATTAATTCTATTCTATATGATTTCTATGAATTTCCCCCACATAAGACTGAAATATTATAAATATTGAAACATTTAAGGCCTCTATCCCTATGTTTAGAGCACAAACTTTTCTGTTAAGTTATCTATCAAGCTATGTGTTTCTTTGTCTTCTAATTTCTTGCAGTGACTTTAAAGGAAGACAGCAATGTTTTGAACACTCCTCCAACCAACAGAGAAAGTTGATATCCCTTCCTCTTGAATCTGGGTTGGCCTTAGTGATACACTCATAGCTAATTGGAAGCAGCAGAAATGATAATGTGATTTCAGAAGCTGGGGTCAGACAAGGCTATGCAACTTCTACCTGGTTCCCTTTGAATACCACACTAGAAGCCATAACCCATCATGTGAGAAGCCTTACTCTCCTAAAGTTGCAATTCTTTGACAAAGCTAAACTATATGGAGAGGTCAACTGAAAGCAGTCTGGGCAGTAGTTCTATTCTTCAAATAATCCCAGTTTAGGCACAAGACATGTAAGTAAGGAAGGAAATAATGATTCTATCTCTTCTGCTATTGAGTGACTCCAGCCTTTGAAAGTTCCCAGATGAAGTCTCAGATATTGTGGATCATAGAAAAGCCATCCTTGTCATTCTGTGTCTAAATTTCTGACCCACAAAATTAATGATCATTAAAAAATGATTGTATTTTGTCATCAAGTTTTGGGGGGTAGTTTCATACACAGCAAAAGTAACGGTAATAGAAGCTGCTACCTGGAAATAAGATTCTGCCATAGCAACATGTGGCATTGGCTTTGGTGCCATGTGATAGATGGAAACTGTGGTGGTAGAAGCATAATGGGCCTCAAAGAGGCTGTCAGTGAGGGATTAAATAAAAGTGAGGAGAATGCAAATGAAAGATGGAGAAAAGGAGACCCTTGGTATGAAGTGACAACAAATTTAGCAAAACTTTCATTCATGGTAAAGTTAAAAATAGAGACTATAACTTATGAATTGATGGCTATGGGTAAAAATATGTTCAGGCAGGATTACAAATAATCAATTGTATTTTTCTTTACAGCTGAGTATCATAAGTTATTTTTAGGAAGAGGTGAGCTGAAGAAGGAATCAAGTTTTTAAGCAGAATTTACAGGAAATATAAAGAATTTATAACTTACTGGTTTGAAAATAAAATTACTTGTCTCTCCTAGTTTTTCTCAACACAAGATTATCTAAGTAAGAAAGTGCTATAGGACAAAGAATAAATACAGAGTGATGTCAAGAAAACATCTCCTTGTAAAGATGAACCAATGGTGAGACTGAAACATTTTGTGGATACCTCAGAGAGATTTAAAGTGATGTCTCATAGATCCTTTCAAAGAGAGAAAAGTCCTTCAAAGTAGATGTAGTTGCAGATATATTTGGAAAATACAATCTGTCACATGTCTATACCTTTTTTCCCAACCTTTCTCCCTCTTTTCTGATCAATACCTCATTTTTCTACAGTGGCTTTCCTTTGTACAACTCTAATCACTTTTCAATATAACAAATTGCTCTGCCTTCTTTTCCAGAATATATACTGTAGAAAATCTTTGCTTTATTTTATAAAGTGACCAGTCACTTTCAGAATTAAGCAGCATAAAGCAGCCCAGTAAAACAGAAACACAATATGGTTTTAAAGTAAGATTTAAGGTAACTCTTCTCCATAAAGCAAATCGCATTCTGTATGCTCCATGACCAAGGGCTCCTGCCATTGAATTATAACCAAACTGTAAATTTAAGTAGTTAATATTTCATTTAGTATTTTCATATTTTTATGGGGTACAAATTTAGTTATTTTAAACACCTATAACCCATTAATATAATCCATCTTATCACTCCTTTGCCACCATACATCTCTGTAGCCTTTCAAATTTTGAAACATTCTGATAGTGAAAAAAATGTAAACAATTTCAAAAGCAATATAAAAGTCTAGACTTGATTTAGTAGCTTACAATGCCTAGGCTACAATTCTGTTGTTAAGGTGGATTTCTTCTCAGAGGCATGTTGCCTTGCAAAATAGTATCCTTCAAAATGAGTTAAGTTCTTCAAGGAATACTGACTATCTGATTAGTTTGGTGTCACCTGTCAGTATTGTAGGCAAAACAAAACAAAGATCATTACTCCTTTGCTGGGTCCCAACATGGATATGGATACATGACAAGATGAGTGTATGTCAAATGCTTTTATTCACTTATTCACATATATATACACACACATATATATATTTGGAATACATATTTAAATAGAATATATATATTTATTTAGTACCTATTATGGATTAGAGACTGCCATATAGATATCAGAAACACAAAATGAATAAGACATTGTTCCTTCCCCTGTGAAGCTCACCATCTAGTGGGAGAATCAAACACCTAAACTAGGATTTTAAATTAACATAAAAAATGTGATGGAGAAATTCTGAATATGCTATAAAAGCTTAGAAGAGGAAGCCTTAATATAATTTGTAGAGATAAGGAAATTTTTCTTGAAAAAATATGTGAACAAAATCATAAAGGATGAATAAATGTATCTATTAGAGTATTTTAAAGCTATGAGCTCACATAAACAAAGACAGGTTAAAAACATGGATTATGTGAAAAACTATAAACAGTTCATTGTTAATAGAATGTAAAGTGTGAAATGGCAAGTGTCTGTGCCTACATCATGAGGACCATCAACAGAAGACAAAAAAAAAAAAAAAACCAACAAAACCGTACTTGCTTTGTAGAAAGATCATTTTACAACCAATATGTAAAATAAATCAGAGAGCGGTAAAATGGAGAAGCAGAGGGAACAATGAATAGGTTTTTGCAGCAATATAGGTAGGAGAGGAGAAGACAGTGACCTGGGGTATAGTTATAGCAATGGATTGGACAGAAGTGCACAGATTCCAAATATGTTTTGGAGGTAGAATTGGAAATCTTTGCTGATTAATTGGATGTAGAAGGTGAGGAGTAAGGAGACCGAGAAGTCCAGGGATGACTCCTAGGTTTGTAGCCTGATAATGCTTATGAATGGGAATACCATTAATTTAGGAAATGCTGGAAGAGGATCAGGTTTTTCTGGGTAAGCATGGGGAGAGAAGTCATGAATTAACTTTTTTAAAAGATGTGTTAGAATTGCATATATGCTGTGGATAATGTTCAGGTCTGGAACTCACATACAAATTCTGGGATCCATCAGTAACTGGAAGATAGTGAAAATAATGAGAATGAATAAGATAACCCAGGTGAAATGTGTTGAAGGAGAAGAACAGTGGGAAAAGGAAAGAATCCCAGGCAACACCAATGTTCAATGACCAGGCAGGTGAATTGAAACCTGCCAAAGGGACCAAGAAAGAATGATAAGAGAGGTAGCATTGAAAGTTCCCAAAGAATGGACTGTAGATGAAAATCAAGGCAAACAATGTTAACTTTCACCACACTTGAGGGAAGATTCCTACAGGAATTACCATTTTCCAACTGAGCTGTGAGGATGAGAAAAGAAACAGGGCCTAATAGATCTGCCAATAACAAAACAAATGCCAAAATGTAGTTATAGACCTAATTATAGAGCTACAGTTTATTGACACTGTAAGATAAGATATTTGGAAGGAGGAGAGAGGATGTAATTTGCTTTTTCCCCCCTTCATTTTTATATATGCTTGAGATGCTCTAGATTTTTGCAGAAGAAGATACATTTCACATCCAACTAAATAAGTCAAAACATTGACCATGGAGAGGAATAAGATGGTGGCATAGAGAGGAGTGGAAACTAGTTAGTTCCCCTAGAACAACCAATAAACAAATGGGAACAACTAATAAATAATCTGGAATAAGTGTAGGGGAGACAAACATGACTGTCCACTCATCATACACCAACCTGAATTGGGAGGAATGCCTGAGACCACAGCACAAAATCTGTAGTAAAAACAGTGGACCTGACCTGGCAGCCCCTCCCCCAGAGCCTGAACTGCAAAGCCTTGTGGTGCTAGAGAGTGGTACTCTCTGAGCAACTGAATATACCTCAGCTGAGCTCCACCTGGGGTTTTAATTAACAAACATGGTCTGCTAAATACAAGCTACAAATAACCAACAAGCAGACAGAGGCTTTTGGTGATGACTGAACTTGGAGAGACAGAGGACCACTCTGGGAGGGAGGGGAAGCCCAGAGGACCTGGTGCTATCTCTGGCTGATGGTTAAAACTGAGGAGGGCCACAGACTGGTCCTGAAAGGGGACTTTCTTTCCCTTTTTTGGCTCAGTGGAGAAAGCCTCAGCCATTTTCAAGTCCCAGCAATCTGACCTAGACAAGGCTGGAGATAGCAGAGTCAGGGAGACTATTTAAATGCTAATGATATTTCCCTAGAGGGTGTACCTTCCCTAAGAGGAAGATGGTGGTGCCAAGCTCTACCACTCACCTTCCATTCAAACCAGAACCCAGAGCCTGGGGGAAAACAGCCATGGGCCACACCTCCTTAAACAAGGCTGGAGCTACAGGCTGACAGGCACCACCTGCTGGGAAGTAAAGCACAGTGTCTTGAGGCCTCACAGGGTGTATCAATCTTCTAAGACACTTTCAGGGAAACTGGATACTATTGCCTCCTTCCAAGACCTGAGCCTGTTCTGGTCTGGGAAAACCTGAGTGGGGTAACCAAGGAAACCAGATGCCTAGACAGCAGAAAACTACAACCTACATTAAGAAATATGAAGTTATGGCCCACTCAAAAGAACAAACACACTTCAACTGAGATACAGGAATTTAAACAACAAATGCTAAATCAATTCAAAAAGTTTAGGGAAGATATGGTAAAAGAGATAAAGCATATAATGAAAACACTGGACATACATGAGTTAGAAATCAAAAGTTCAAAAATCAGCTGGCAGAATCTATGGAAATAAAAGGCACAAAACAAGAGACAAAAGACACAGTAGAGACATACAAGAGCACATGTAAAGAGACAGAAGAAAACACTCAGGAACTGGAGAACAAGGCACCTGAAAACCTACACACAAAAGAACAGATAGAGAAAAGGATGGAAACATATGAGCAATGTCTCCAGGAATTGAATGACAACACAAAATGCAGGAATGTACAGATCATGGGTGTCCCAGAAGGAGAAGACAAGGGAAAAGGGGCAGAAGCAATAGTAGAGGAAATAATCAATGAAAATTTCCCATCTCTTAGGAAAGACACAAAATTATGGATCCATGAAGTACATCATATCCCAAACAGAGTAGATCTGAATAGGCCTATGCCAACACACTTAATAATCAGACTGTCAAACATGAAAGATAAAGAGAGAATCCTGAAAGCAGCAAGAGAAAAGTGATCCATCATATACAAAGGAAGCTTGATAAGACTATGTGTGGATTTCTCAATAGAAACCATGGAGGCAAGAAGGAAGTGTGGTGATATATTTAAGATACTGAAAGAGAAAAACCACAACCAAGAATCCTATACCTGGCAAAACTGTCCTTCAAATATGAGGGAGAGCTTAAAATATTCTCTGACAAACAGACAATGACAGAGTTTGTGAACAAGATACCTGCCCTACAGGAAACACTGAAGGGAACACTACAGACAGAAACAAAAAGACAGGAGCAAGAGGTTTGTAACACAATTTTGGGAGACAGCAGCACAGCAATGTAGGTACACTGAAGAAATATGACTGTGAGTATGGTTGAAAGAGGAAGGTTAGGAGCATGTGGTACACCAGAAGGAAAGAGGAAAGAGAAAGACTGGGACTTTATAACTCAGTGAAACCTAGAGTGCTCAATGATTGTGATAAAAGGTACAAATATATTTTTACATGAGGTAGAAAAAATGAATGTCAACATTGCAAGGTGTAAAGATCGGGTGGCACTGACTGAGGAACAGAATGGTGAACTGTGGTATATGCATACAATGGAATATTGAGCAACTACAAGAAGGAGTGAATCTGTGAGACAGGCAATGAGGTGAACGGATCCTATAGACAGCATTTTGAGTGAAGTATGCCAGAAACAAAGGCAAACACTATAATGCCTCACTAATATGGATTAACTAAATGTGTAAACTCAGAATTGAATCTTAGCTCACAGCCTAACAGAGAAATCATTATTGTAATGGTCCCTAGATTGTAAGCTCTTACAGCAGTCAAATCTATTCCTGAATTGTAATGGCTATCTCCAGATTCTGAGATGTTGATCCCTTTGCATGTAACCTGATGGGTCTCTGGAACATTGGGTACCTGTGTGACACCCGAAACTTAGAGATAGAGCTTGGCATATATGAATGTCATTATTAGGGCATAAAACAACTGTTTAAAAAAAAGCTGAAAAAGGGCCCAGACTTCATATAGAGATATGAATGAAGCAGATCTGGTTAAGACTGGGGCAAATAGGGCCAAAAGGTAAAGGTTGATACTGACTGTGTGTTAAAACATCAGCTTCCATGTGAGACCAAGGGAAGAGATATTTATTTGGTGAAGGATCTATATTTTCTAAACAACATAACTTCTACAGTCAGTTTGTTCAAACACCAAAATTACATGGAACCTTCAATAGGATATGAGATATGGTAGTTCTGTGTATGTTGGAGTGAAATAGCAACACATCCCAAAGAAATTTGGGCAGAGAATAAAAATATATATTCACCCCCCACCCAGGGAGCTGGAGGAGGATGTGGAGGTGTTGGACTTACTCATCTGGATTGTTGCTGATGTTCTCGCAAACATTGGGGACTGAGAGCTTGATATGCTGAGCCCTCTGTCTTGGGGCTTGCAGCTATGAAGCTTGTTACTGCAAAGGAGAGGCAAAGCCTGCTTACAATTGTGCCTAAGTTTCTCCCCCTGAGTGCCTCTTTGTTGCTCAGATGTGGCCCTCTCTCTCTAACTAAGCCACCTTGGCAGGTGATCTCACTGCTCTCCCACACATGTGGGACCTGACTCCCAGGGGTTTAAATCTCCCTTGCAAAGTAGGATGTGACTCCCAGGGATGAATCTGGCTCTGACATCATGGGATTGAGAACATATTTTAGACCAAAATGGGCATCCAAAATGAAACAAAATAAAGCTTCAGCAGCTGAGAGATTTCAAAGGGAGATGAGCGGTCACCCTGTGGACATTCTTACACAGTATATAGATAACACCTTTTAGTTTTTGATGTACTGCAATAGCTAGAAGTAAATATCTGAAACCACCAAACTCCAACCCAGTAGACTTGACTCTTGAAGACGATTGTATAACAATGTATATTACAAGGGGTGACAGTGTGATTGTGAAAACCATGTGGATCACACTCCCTTTATCCAGTGTGTGGGTGGATGAATGGAAAAATGGGGACAAAAACTAAATGAAAAATAAGGTAGTATGGAGGGGATAATTTGGGTTTCTTTTTCACTTTTATTTTTTATTCTGATTCTGATTCTTTCTGGTGTAAAGAAAATGTTCAAAAATAGATGGGGGTGATGAATGCACAACTATATGATGGTGTCATGAACAGTTGATTGCATACCATGGAAGATTTTATGGTATGTGAGTATATCTCAATAAAACTGAATTTTAAAAATTGGGTGACATTGGGGGAAAGTACAATTAATGCAAACTAGAGACTATAATTAACAGAAACATTGTATTATGCTTCTTTTAATGTAACAAAAGCAATATACCAAAGCTAAATGCCTATAAGTGGGGGGCATAAGGGAGGGGTTTGGGACTCTTGGCACTGGTGATGTTGTCTGACTCTTTTATTCTACTTTAGTTTAATTCTATCTTTCCTTTTATTGCTTCCTGGCTGTCATGTTTTGTTTTGTTTTGTTTTTTTCTCTCTTTCTGTTTTCTTTTTTTTATCTCTCTAACTTCGACTCTTCCTCCTTCTTTATTGAAGAAATGGAGATATCCTTAAATAGTTAGTGATCATGGTGGTGAATACATAAATATGTGACTACAGAGGGAACCATCAATTGTTTACTTAGGACTGAATGTATGGTGTGTGAACAAAACCATCTAAAAAAATAGGTTGATGAAGAAACCTTGAGGGCACTATATTGAGTGAAATAAGACAGACACATAAGGACAAATATTGCAGGGTCTTACTGATATGAACCAACTATAATATGTAAAGTCATAGACATGAAATATAAGTTACCAGGATATAGAACAAACCTAAAGAATGGGGAGCAGTTGCTTATTATGAGCAACATGTTCAACTATGGTGAACTTAAATGTTTGCAAATGGACAGAGGTTATGGCAGCACATTGTGAGAATAACTAACATTGCTGAATGGTGTGTGAAGGTGTTGGAAAGGGGAAGCTCAGCGTCATGTGTGTCACCAGAAGGAAAGTTGGAGGTTAAAAGACGGGAATATATAAAACTGAATCTTGTGTTGGACAATGTCCATGATTAACTGTACAAATATTAGAAATATTTCTCATGAACTAGAACAAATGTATGGCACTATAACTAGAAGTTAATAATAGAGAGGCATATAGGAAAAATATACATATTGCAAACTATATACTGCAGTTAGTATTTTAACATTCTTTCATCAACATTAACAAATGTATGATTCCAATACTATGAATCAATAATGGAGGAGGGTGATTAGGGGTATGGGGGGATTTGAGTTTCCTTTTTTTGTCTTTATTTCTTTTCTGGAGTAATGAAAATGTTCTAAAAATTAAAAAAAAATTAATTGTGTTGATGGACGCAGAGCTGTATGATGGTACCCTGGGCAATTGATTGTACACTTTGGATGTTTGGATAACTGTATTGTATGTGAACAATCTCAATTAAAAAAACATAAAACATAAAAAAACATAAAAAAGTCAAAAAAAACTTCAACCATGTATTTTCTAGCAGTTCAAATCTAGTAAGGAAGACAAACAAATAGCTGTATATTATGACAAATCCTATAACATAGCTAAAAAACAGTATAAGAACCAAGATAACATAGCAATTGAATCTACCTGAATTGGAGTTTGTTGAGGATAGAATATATTAAAAAGGTGACATGTTCATTGAAACTCAAGATAATACTGGTTTGTCAGACAAACAAGAAACAGATAGAAAGAGCAGTATAAGAGAAGTACACATACGCAAAGAATAAACAAACATGAATGGGCCTTGACTTTTAGAAGAATGGAAAGCAATATAAAGTAGCTAGATACATTGGAGAACATAATTGATACTAGAAAGAAGGGAATATTTGGTGGAAGACCCTGGAATTATTCTTGGTGACAAAAGAAAAACAATGGTGTGTTTTAACCAAGGAAATCTCATGGACACATTTGTAGTTTAAAAAGGTTATTTGTGCTGCAATTTGGAGAATCAATTGATAAACCAAGGCTAGGGGCAGACAGCTGTTCAGACGTAGTTACAGTAAACCAAATGAGAGATAGTTGTTGTTGCAGCCTGGGGGGCTTTGCCAGTCGAAAGACCAAAGGCACCAAGCATTTTCTGAAGCATGAACTTTTTTCAGGGCTCACCTACAAGGAGGCAAAAAATCAAACAGTTTTGCTCTTCACTGGATGGGTACAGCATTTAGAAGGGAAGTTGACCACACAATCAGGCTAACCAGTCAAGCTAGTTTTAAGGGCTTTCTAGATAAAGACATTCCTAAGGGTATGAGAGCATGGGCAGAGTAATAGGGTCTCATGATGTAGGAGTGATCAATTGTGTTGTGTAGGAAGGGAGTAGAGAATTATGTTTTTTTTTTCTTTTTTTTGTATAACATCTAAGCAGGTGATATACAAAGTTTGGTTTCTATACATACACAGTTCAGCTGCACCTTCTTTCCAGGACACAGAAATGGTAGATTAAACATTAACTGGTCTAGGTCATGCAGGCTGCTGAGCACCAAGTTTTTTGGTCCCCCCAAGTTAAGCTAGTGGCTATTGCATTCCACCCCTGCACAGCAATCTGCATTGACCATAGGATAGGCATTGCATCCATAATCCACAATAACAATATATGAAGCAACACATTAATATTCCAGCACAGAGCATGTGATTTAAGGCAAGAGTCAAAGTTAATTTAGGTATAATGAGTGTCCACAGAGTAACACGTACAGTTACCTGGGGTATGGGGGCCCAGGGTTAACAATATATATAACTTTTGGCTTTTTTTGATAAACTGAGGTCAAATATTTAAGTTCTGGGAAGCCCCAACCCCCATGGGCTTAAGATACCCAGCCAACAAGGCTGCATAAGCCAGGACCAGGGCCAATTGATCTTATTTTCCCCAACTTCTAGTGTTTGTGGCACAGGAAAGAGTAAGTTATTGTCATTGCCCCATTGTGGCTTGAAGACAGCTGGCCCCTTTATCTGAATTCATAAGGCCTACATGGGCCCAGCAGTTACCATGTCCACAGGGGCAGGAGCTGCCATCTGAGGCCTGGAGTTGATGTTGATCAGAGCTAGATACAGTCACTTAGTCCATTGCTGTAAGGAGCTTTTGTTATCCTTTAAATACTCCTTTAAAAGGCCATTCATCCTTCCTATTAATCCTGCCATGATGGGGTTATAAGGCAGGTGAAAAGTCCAAAAAACATTATTTTTGAAGGCCCAAATCTGGGTTAGCTGTATGGTAAAAGGGGTCCCTCTGTCACTGTCTGCATGTATGGGGACCCCAAAGAAAGCACTTAGCTTTTCTAGGCCATGTGTGGTGGCTTACTGGTAGATCTTCCCTACAGGTAAAGTCAGCAAAGTTCCAATGGCCATGTTCATGGCCATGAAAGCATACCTTGTACCCTTAGACAGAGGGAGTGGTCCAATGTAGTCTACCTGCCACCAGCTAATGGGGATCTTGTGCCCAAGCTGGTGAGGGTGCATCTGGTGTCATTGCAGAAAGCAGGAAGGGCGGGTGTCTACCACCTCTTTCAGCTCCTGTCAGCTGATGGGCAGTTGGAACTGCTGTGCCAGTTTCCATAAAGTGTGATATCCTTGATGCCCAGTCTTCTGGTACAACCATTCAGCCACTTTGTGAGTCATTGGTGTCAAGCTGCAGATCTTTGCCAAAGTATCTGCCCCTATGTTACCTGGCAAGGAATTAGCACTGTGGGCTGATCTAAGGAAAACTGTTACCTGATATTTCTGGCAAGTAGTCAAGATATCTTTCCACATTTCCTCCCCCACAGGGGGCAAGCAACCACTGTCCATTATTTTTGCTTCCATGTGGCCATCCATACTGTCAGGCCTCAGTTAACAGCCCAATTATCTGTGCAAAAGTTAAAGCATCTCCCAGTTTCTGAACAATTACCATCCATATAGCTTGCAGCTCAGCCCATTGACTGCTTTGCTGAGTTCCCATCTCCCACCACATGGTGTCTGTGTTGGGCTGGATGACCACTGCCCAGGTGGCTGGTTTTCCATGTGCTGACCCATCAGTATACCAAGCTGTCAGGTATACTCCCTTGTCCATCAATGGTAGGCATCAGAGGAGGAGCCACCTGGGGAGGGTTAGAGGGTAGCGGGACAAACTGCTCTTCTATATAGGTGCAGGCCCTAAAATTTCATGTTTTTCTGTACTTAAAGGGCTGTTGTTGAAAATGCTGCACTGCAAGAGGTAAGCCTTCCATTTTGTCAATGTGCTCAGCTAAGTGTTTCCTGAATGGGACTTGCTTATAGTGTCACAGATCCACCCCTATATGGGTATGGCCATTCATAGGGTCACATGACACTTTTGAGTTAGCCCCTCTACTAGTAATAGGACATTATAATCAGCACACAGTTGCTTCTTTAATGGGCTGTATTGGAGTTGTGCTCCTTTCCATAGTTGTGACCAAAATCTAATAGGTACATGTTTAGCCTGTTGCCTTTGCAACAGGTACTGGAAAATATCTAATTTGCAAGGCATGTTGGGGTCCACCCCCCTTAAAAACTGTGCCTATGCCACAGCACATTTTGACCTTTCAAAAGCAGTCTGTTGGGAGATGTCCCACTACCACATTTTTTCCTTCTGGACTAACAAATATAAAAGTTTGAGGATTTGTCCCAGGTGATGTATGAATGATTGCCAACAACCCAATAATCCTAAATAAGCCATTAACTGCTTGGGGGTACATGGGGTATGTAATTCTGCACCTTATTAACAACAGCTGAAGGAATAGCCTTACTTTTACCCAACCAGACAATACCCAAGAACTTGATAGAGTAGTTAGGCTCTGCTGGAGGTTTCCAGATTTGAAGGTACCCAGATGGAAGCACAGCAAATATCCATTATTTTCTTTCCCACGTGAAGGTGGATGCAAGTTGGCTAGAGAGATCTGAAGAAATGTTAAATAAAATGTTAGCTTGGTTCAACACAAAGTTAAATTGGCTTATCTGAGTACTCATATTCTGCAACAAGGTGGCTATATTTGGTACAGCTGCAAACAAAGGAGTTACTTTGTTTAATTCCCTATAATTAATAGTCATTCTCCAAGTACCATCAGGTTTTTACACTGGCCAAACAGGACTGTTAAAAGGCCTATGAGTGGGCCATAATTCCTTTATGGTGGCTGTGATTTCCTTTTGCCCCCCCCCCCCCCCCCCCCCCCCCGCGTAAATAGCTCTTATTTGGGGATCTTGGCCCCACCCCTAATCCAGGGAAAATGGGGCTTCACAAATCATCTCTGCTGGCGGGGCAGAGGGCTCTATTCACATAGCAGGTGCCTGTTAACCTGAAGCAGCTTTTATCTTTGAAGTTTTAATTTCCTGCTAATTGAAGCTTTGTTCTTCAGGCAATTTACTCCACAGTTCAACTAACACAGCATTTGGCTGCCCATCAATCTCCTCTATTTCTGTGCTGGCTGCTATGAGATCTACCCACATTTGTTTACATGACACTCTGTTTGGCCAATCATGCCCTCTGGAAACTCACCCAGTCACTCTACTTCTGGCTTTGTTTTTTCACAGGCACTCTGCTTCCTCCAGCTCTGCAATTCCTTGGGTTGCTTCAACAAGAGGTTTTCCTATTAGAGGCTTAAGGAGTGGCATTAAGATTCCATACCATTGATTAGGATCCATGTGTAAAATCATTCCACATAAACCTCAAGTAAAAATTACTTCATCTGGCCCCAGACTCCTTTGCATAAATAGACTGCTTCATGCCTATTCCCTGCAATACATTCTGAAGCTCCTCTATACTACTCCACTGCAGTGGGGTGTGGAGCAAGTCCCCCTTCTGTGGTTGCACTATTTTGCATTGCCTAATTAGTCATTGAACAAGTGAATTAGTTTCCATGCTGGTTCCAAATGAGTACAACTGCTGGCATAGGGAGTGGTAATTAGAAATGATAGCTAACTTACTCATCTCCCTTCCAGTGAGCAGAGTGTAGTCTGCCCCACTGTTCCATAGCCATAGCAACCAATTTGCCAGTGGCTCACCAGGCTTCTGTCTATACTGATTCCCAATATCCCTTAGCTCTACTGGAGAGAAGTTTCATGATGAGACAAGTGCTTTTGGCTCACCAGATGCCAGCTCTACTTCACCCTCCTGTCCCTCAAGAGGACCTGCTGGTTGCTCTGATTTAACTTTGCATTGGGCCAGAGGATGGGTGAGCTTAGGCTCTTCATCCACCTCCCAGTCCAACTGGGACTCTTCCTCTAAGGAGAAATCCATGAGATCCCACACCTTGGGGTCCCAGTTGGGTGAAGTTAGAGTGCATCTAACCTGCACTTCATGCAGCTTGCACCCTTTCACCTTGGCATAATGGCATGCAAGCATGACCAAATTCTTATTTACTCATTTTAATCTTTCATTTAAAGCATTCCTTAACTCAGTTTGTGCCAGCCTCATATCTCTCTCCAGTTTCAGTTCATTCTCCAGGCAGTGTACAGCTGCCTTTGCTGCTAAAGCTTCCTCAGTAGTGGTGTGTACAGACTCTAACAATGGCAATCCCACTGCAGCTGCAATCTGGCAGTCCTTTTCTCTTTCTGAATTCACAAGGCTCCTGTGGCCTGCTGCAAGGTATCTGTTAGTCCCACCAGGGAGGTGCACACACACCACCATATTTCCTTGGCAGGCCCCATTCATCCAGGAGGATAGCTACTCTTCCCCACATCAAAGTCCCAGACCATCCTGGTATCCCCCTGGGGTCTCTCCCTTCCTTTGGTTCATGTCTGCAGAAGTGGGGGTCTCTTTGGTCTCCTGGCTGGCTTGCCAGATGTCACAGCCTGAGGGGGCTTTGCCAGTCAATAGACCAAAGAAGGCACCAAGCATTTTCTGAAGCATGAATTTTATTCAGGGCTTACCTACAGGGAGGCAAAAAATCAAATGGCTTTTCTCTTCACTGGGTGGGTACAGCATTCAGCAGGGAAGTTGGCCATGCAATCAGGTTAGCCAGTCAAGCTAGTTTTGAGGGCTTTCTAGACAAAGACATTCCTAAAGGTATGAGAGCATGGGCATGGGAATAGTATCTCATGATGTAGGAGTGATCAATTGTGTTGTGCAGGAACAGAGTAGAGAATTACAGGTTGTATTTTGTATAACATCTAAGTGGTCTACATACAAGGTTTGGTTTCTATACATACACAGTTCAGCTTCACATTCTTTCCAGGAAACAAAATTGGAAGATTAAACACTAACTGGCCTAGGTCATGCAGGCTGCTGAGCTCCAAGTCCCCCACCCCAAGTCAGGCTAGCAGCTGTTACAATGGTAGTCTGAACTAACATAGAGACAGGAATTACAGAGATGAAGGACCAAATATTGATGAACTTTACAGGAGAACTCAAAGGACTTACCCAACTTTGACACTTTTTTCTTCCCTTGCATTCACTAAAAGATTTCTTGCTTCATATACCATTTGGAAGATAATGTCTTTCCAAAGACTGGAAAACATGGCTAAAAAGAGGAATATATATGAGGTCAGCCATATATATAGGAGAGGGAAAGACTGGGGTGAAGATCTATCCCTTAATTTTATGCATACTGAATTTGAGGCATTGCCACCATTCCATTTGTTTTTTCAGACAGCTAGCATAGTGAGTGTGTTACTTCCACACTTAAAATCCTTCAGTGTCTCCCCAAAACATAAGAACTAAGCAATGAATTGCAATGTTTTATTGTGAAAGAAGGGAGCCAACTCTGTCTCTCTGTTCCTGCAAGAAGTTCTTTATTTGCTCTTTAGTACAAGTTTATATAGCATAAGCATTCCTTGGATTACGTGATTGTTTTCCCATTTCACAAGGGAACTGGGTTTTTATCTAAAATCACAAGACTCACATGTTTACAGCTTTGGGGAACAAACTTCAGGGTCATAATAACCTTGAGTACAATCTCTTCTAGGCAGGGTGGGAAGCAGAGGCATGGGAGGAACCCAGCATCATTCCTTATCTTAGTTGCCTACCTTCAGGCACACATGCCATGGCCTTCTCCTAACGTTTTAGGAGGCAGCCTCCTTGACTAACTTGCCAAGCCAGGAAACCTTCTGTGCCTCCACATCTCCCCCCTTTTTATTATGAGAGCAAAGTTGGGTGATAATAAAGACATCGTTTTTAGGGGTACTATGGGAGTTCTTGGCAGTGTGATGTCTTCTTAGGCTGGTCCACCTGCACTGGAGTCCTAGAAGCAAAACATAAAATATAGCACTAAGTAAGAGCCATTTAGCTAGAGAGGGTAGAGAAAATATGTGACCCCAGGAGCTTGGGTCTAGCCATTGCAAGTGATTTTGTAGACTGTTAATAGCATTGGTTTGCTTTTTATTGATTAGGGTGGCATGGAGCATTTTTAAAATTTGTGATTTTATATTATTCACATCACTAGTTAAATTATCATGAAATGCTCCCCTCAATTGTTTTTTAATGTCTTTCCAAGTGTGATGTGTATTATTTCATTGCAAAGGGGTTACACAAATAGATGTCATTTGCCAATAACATCTCAAAGTAAGGCACTGGGCAAGAGCATCTTGCCGTTCACCTACAAATTCAACTGCAGCCTCTAGGGCTTGGAGTCAGGTCAGAATTTTCTGATCAATGCTTTGTTGGGTAATAAATTGTTGACTAACATTCTCAATTGCAGAATTTACAATTGCACAGTTTGGGAGATAGCTACTATGGATGCAGTGGCGGAGTGGTCCCCTCTATTTTCAGATTGCAGAACTCAGGAACTGGATTCGGCTCCATTCACACCATGCCATGGTTTGATGCATCTCATGGGGATCCACTGGGGACGTGCCGAGGTGGAAACACAAGCATATCCATGTCCCCAGATTGATAGGAGCACTGGTCCTTTTCAGTGCCCTGTTTGTACATTTTTCCATAGCATAGGAGGTTTCACCATTTTGTTGTTTTTTTTTTTTCACATGATGTGCAGAAATGGCACTGTGCTGCTGTCAGTCCATCATCTGCAAGGTTTAAAAAAATTAAGGACAAAGAGGGCTTTGGCTGTTCTTGCAGAGGGATCCATATTCCCCCCTTTTTGTTTTAAAAGACAGGTTTTTAGTGTGTGATGGGCACGTTTAATGATGGCTTGTTTGGTAGGATCAAAAGGAATACCTGTAATATGCCAGATAGACTATTGGGTACAAAAACTCGCAGAAGCAAGAAGAAGTGTAGGCAGGGCTATTATTAGTTTTGAGTTGCTGAGGCTGACTGAGGACAGCAAAGGCATGTAACAAAAAATTGCAGACATGAGCGTCAGTTTTACTGGAGAGAGGAAGAGCATAAAGGAAATGAGAGTGAGTGTGGAGTGGACTATGCAAGAACATAGCATACTAAAGCAAGACATTTTCATTATGCTTGATAGGAGTTTAGACAAAGGCAGTTTTTTATTTAAATGCATGTTGAAGCAGAAACAGAGTTATTTTGATTCTTTTTAAAAGTTTTTGTTGTTGTTGAAGATGAAGCTTTAATTTGTAGCTAACTGCAAGCACTTTTAAAAAAGCATTACAGTAAAACAATGTAATTTATGAGGGAATTTGGCTGTTTTTGTGACAGATAATACTTTAAAAATACTTAAAATTATAACTAGCAGTACTATATTGTTGTTTGATATTATGTAGATTAGTAACTAAAAAAAGGTTAGAAGTTTTTAATTCTTATAATATTGTCTAAACATTTTTTTGCAATTTATAACATATTACATGAATTTAATCATTTTTAGCACTTCATTTTTTTTTCAAGGTGAACGAACAAATTTTTTGTAACTGTTGGGAATAAAAAGCTGTTAGGTTTGAAAGAGTATTTTTTGTTTTTGTTGTTATTTAACTAAAGTTAAGGAAAAGACTTAGCTCTTTTATAAGTGAGAAGACAATATTTTTAAACTATCAAGTACATGATAAAGTTAACATGAAATGCAAGAAGTTATTTTGACAAAACAGATTTTTTGCCTTTTACATTGATTATTCAGGAAAACATTTTTATAAACTTTTACTAAGAAATAATATTTTAATAATCTAAAGAAACTTTTAATAAAAGCACATTTTTAAAAAATATTTCATATTAAAAGTTACCAAAATGATTTTGGAAATTGTTTTTAAGCAAACATTTTGCAACATACAATTACTATGATGAGAAGTAGGATAGGAGAAGCAGGAAGAGAGTGGCTGGGTTGATAGTAAAACAGCAGGAGTATATTTTGTGAATTATTAGGCACATACATACAACATTGAATATTAATTACTGCTTTAGGTGGTGGTTAGAATATTTAATGCTATTTTGTTTTACAAAACCATTTTTTTCTTTAAATTGTGAGGTTCTATTTTTAAGCAGTTATTACTAGTTTTTACCATTTATTAACCTTGACCACAGAAATAATTGTTTCCACAAACCTTTTACAGCTTTGTTTATTTATTTTTTAACTTTGACTACAGAAATAAATTTCTCACTTCACAAAACTTCTGCAACTTCCTGTATTCATTCAGGCTTCATCCTACATTCTTAAACAATCAGTCATTTAGAACAAAGCCACTTTCTCTGTCCCTCTAATTAGAAAAACATTCTTTATACTTTTTATACAACATGCTATTGCCATTAAAATCAAACTTGCTAGAACAATGCCAAACATTCAAAACACTTTAGTTAATGTATTCTGAAACAGTAGTAAACAATCTTTTGGCAGGGATTAATGGAATGCATAGGTGTTAAATTGTTTCATTACAGGACACTGAGAATTGTTAGGAATAGGAATTTGTTTTTTGTGTTGCTCGTCCTGCAAAGGCAGAGGAGGTGGAGGTAAAGGAGGACAGGGCTAGGCTGTTTCCATTACCTCTCCACCACCTTTATTGGCTGGCGGTAGAGGAGCTGATGGTTTGGGAGGTGGAGGACTACTAGGAGAGGCATTGGTAGTGCCTTTCCCAGGCATTTTAGTCTCAAGAATATGAAGAGGGGCCAGGGAATTGCAGACAAGAGCCCATGTAGTAAAGATTTTAGAGGAGATTTTCTGTCCCTGTTCAAAGCCTCGCTTCAGATTGCACCCAATACACTCCCAAATGTTAGGGTCTAATGTGCCTTCATCAGGAAACCAAGGATTATGCTTAACAACATTATGTAACAAAGAATGCAAAGTGTTCTCAGAGACAGAAGCTCTGCTAGCCTGCAGCAGCCATTGTAGGGTCAACACATACTGGTGCTAGGGAACAGTAAGAGACTGACCTATAATGTTGAGTGGCTGAAACTACTGAACCACCGTGAAACAAAATCACTTGTACTTACTGTGCAGCTTCCAAACATTGTGGTCAGGATTGGAATGCTGCATGTTGGGCACCAATTGTGAAATAAGGGAGCCAACTCCATCTCTCTGTTCCCACAAGAAGTTCTTTATTTGCTGTTTAGTACAAGGTTACATAGCATAAGCATTCCTTGGGCTATGTGATTGTTTTCCTGTTTCACAAAGGAACTGCATTTTTTTCTAAAATCACAAGACTCACATGTTTACAGCTTTGGGGAACAAACTTTGGGGCATAATAACCTTGAGTAAATCTCTTCTGGGCAGGGTGGGAAGCAGAGGCATGGGAGGAACCCAGCATCATTCCTTATCTTAGTTGTCTGCCTTCAGGCACACATGCCATGGCCTTTTCCTAACCTTCTAAGAGGCGGCCTCCCTGATTAACTTGCCAAGCCAGGAAACCTTCTGTGCCTCCACAGCTTATGAGATTCTTCATGATCTGAATCTACTTTTTAAGGATTTTATTTTCAGTAGGAATATTTTATTAAAGAAGTTGTGGTTTTATAGAACAATCATGCATAAAATATAGGATTCCCATACACCAACCACTACCAATGCCTTGCATTGGTATGGAATGTTTGTTAAAACTGATGAAAGAACATTTTTTGTAATTGTGCTACTATTTAATGTCCATGGTTTAACTTAGGGTTCACAACTTGTGTAATGTAGTTCACTGGATTTTTTAAGAATTTAAATTTTGTTACCATACGTACAATCTAGCATTTGCTTTCTAATCATATTCATATATATTTTTCAGAGACATTAATGGTGATCACAGTATTGTGCTACCACCCCATCACACATTACCAAAGTATTTCCGTCATTCCAAATAGGAATCCAGTACATTTTCAGCCTTAATTTCCCATTCCCTATTCCCATCTGGTTCCCTGGTCAGCTGTATTCCAGATTCTGACTCTAAGAGTTTGTTTATTCTAATTGTTTCAAATCAGTGCAACCATTTGCACTGGCTTATTTTACTCAACACATCTTCTCCATTTGTGACTGGCTTATTTTACTCAACATGATATCTTCAAGTTTATCAATGTTGTATATATCAGGACTTCATTAATTTTGTGGCTGCATAATATTCCATTGCACATATATACCATATTTTATTTATCCATTTATTGGTTGATGGGCCCTTGGGTGTCTTCCATCTTTTGACAATTGTGAATAATGCTGCTATGGACATTGGTGTGCAAATATTTGTTTGAGTCCCTGTTTTCAATTCTTTGAGGTATATACCTAAGGGTCAGATTACTGGATCATATAGTATCTCTATAAGTTTTCTGAGGAACTGCCAAACTGTCTCCCACAGTGCCTGCACCATTTTACATTGCCACGGGCAATTAATGAGTGTTCATATTTATCTGCAGCCAATAAAACATTTTTTATTTTCCTCTCTTCTAGTGTGGGTGTGAAATGATATCTTAGTTTTGTTTTGCATTTATCTGATAGCTAATGATGTAGGGCATCTTTCCATTTCTTTCTGGCTGTTTGTATAACTTCTCTGGAGAGATGTCTATTCAAGACTTTTGATCATTTTTTAATTGGGTTGTTTGATCTTTTTGGTTGTTGTTAAACAGAAAGACTTCTTTATATATTCTGGATATTAAACTTTTATTGGATATATGGTTTCCAAATATTTTCTCTTATTGTGTATGAGGTCATTATACTTTCATGATGAATTCCTTTAAGGCCCAAAAGTTTGTAATTTTGATGAGGTCCCATTCATCCATTTTTCTTTTGATGTTTTTGCTTTGAGTGTGAAGTCTAAGAAACTTACCTGACACAAAATCCTGAAGATGTTTCCCTATGGTTACTTCTAAGAGTTTCAATGTTCTGGTCCTTATATTTAGGTCTTTGATCCATTTTGAGTGGATTTTTGTATATGGTGTGAAGTAGGTTTCCTCCCTTCTTTTACAAATGAAGATCCAATTTTCCCAGTGTCATATGTTGAATTGATTATTCTTTCCCAATTGAGGGTTCTTTGCCATTTTGCCAAAAAATCAGCTGTCCAGGGAGACTTCTGGGGAAGATGGCAGAATAGGGAGCCCCAAGATTCAGGCCTCCCACCAAAACAAATATTAAACATGCAGGAACAGTCTGAAAAAACTATTTTGAAGCTCCATAGGCCAGAAGAGCACTGTATATTATGCAGAGAAGTGCTGGAGAAAGAGGCATATAAGTTATGCTAAAGAACTGTGAATTGCTTTCTCTGCATGGAGACTAGCGGTACCCATCCTCCACACTTGTGGCAGGTCACTATGGGGTCCAGCCCCTGGCTAGCTGATGGTGACAGAAAGGGATGTAAAGTCCTCTTCCCCAAGAAGAGTGGTGGGCATTGACAATTGTTGATCATGGCTTTTGTTTAGGGAATTCAGCTCACAGAGTCCTGGTACTGAGGGCTGCAATTTTTTCAACCCAACCCTGACAAAGGCAGTGTCAGTCATTGTTTATAACCTGCCTTGACAAAGGTGATGACAGCCATTGTTTAAAGGCTTCACAGACAGGTGCTGAGATGATGGAGATTTAAAGACACAGAACTTTCTCTTAGCTGCAGAGAACAGTTAGCTGAAGAAGTGTCTTTGCTGGACAAGCTATGAAATCTCAGATTTGGGAGTAATCAGAGAATATTTTGTTGCCCTTCTTTTCTCCACCACAGGGCAATTTGGAGTCAGTCTTTGCTCCTGTTTTGGCTTGGAAAGAATGACTTGGGAAAGTCCTCTCCAGAATTAAATCCCTACCAGAATATGCCCTCCAAGCTAAAGCAGTATGATACAACAAAAGGAATATAAAAGACTATAGAAGCAGACAGTCTGGGGTAAGGCTTGCCAGCTTCATACCCCAGGACAGGGAGGACTGATTCCTGAGGAATAGATAGGACAATCAGACTTTTATAAACAGGGGAGCTCCAAAACAATAGATAAACAAAAGCCCAGGACAAGACAGAGGCCCAGGAAGACAGAGAAAACCCTTCATGATACATTTGCCTCGGGCAGACCTTCCTGATAGGAGGGCTGAAGCTCAAGGAAGTATCTGTCTTATCACCAGCAGGTTGCAAAGCCAAGAAAAAAAAATCCCAGGGAGTAAATCTCAGAATTAACATTTAAAAATCTTAAAATATGGAGTGTGTGTTGTTTAATCATTGCCTTCCAGGAAACAGCTCCCTCAATTGGGAGCCAACTCTCCTGTGGCAGTAGCAAGAGCAGGAGCTGCAGTTACCAGTGCCTTCTTCCTGGGCCACCACTCCATTGCTGTCACCCAGTCTCCCACGGACCCAAGAGCAGGCCATCGTCCAGCTGAGCAGGGTGGCAACCATGCACTTGGCATTCAGGCCTCAGTCTTGGGCACCACATCCTGTAGGGCTGCCACCTTCCTTGCCTGCCCATGGCTCTGTAGCTGCTTTTATGGGGCATCTGCCATGGGCACTGACTGTGACTCTGCAGGGGAACTCCTGGCATGGGCCAGAACACTGTACCTGCAGACAGGGAACCTGCTAAACTGGAGCAGCCTGCAGAAGAAGTGCCCATCCATGCCCAGTGAGGAACTTTGAGATTGCATCCAAAAGACTTTGAATGAGTGGAATTCCCAAATCAGCCCAGATTTGGTCAGGGAGTTTCCAGATGTCTTGGAATGTCTGTATCTTATGCAGTAGAAAAGATAAATCATGGTGAGGGAGAAGAAATGAAAGTTTCTGCAAAACTGTTCATTGTAGGATCAAACTCTTCATCATCAACTAGAAATGCAGCTGAGATGGCCTGTTCAGTCCTTGGAGTTGCACAGCTAGATTCTGTGATCATTGTTTCACCTCCTGTTGAAGATGGAGTTAATCTTTCTTTGGAGCATTTGCAGCCTAAATGGGAGGAATTGGAAAACTTAGTTCAGAACAAACAGATTGTTGCTGTCAGTACCTCTGGTCTAGATTAAACAGAGTTGGAGCAGCTGCCAGTGGGCACAGGTAAAACCAAATAGTAACAAAGTTAATCTTGCCTCCTGCTGTGTGATGTCACCTGATTTGAATAAAGAAGTCAAATCAGAGACCTAACATCAAAATGAGAAGAACTAGAAAAACAAGAGCAACTTAAACTGAAAGCCAGTAGAAGAAAAGAACAAAGATTATATCAGAGAAAAATGAAATAGAAAAAATAATGGAGACAATGAACAAAACCAAATATTGGTTCTATGAAAAGATCAATAAAATTGACAAATTTTTAGCTAGACTGATGGAAAAAGGGAGAGGATAGAAATAATGAAAATAAGAAATGTAAATGGGGACATTAATACCAAATGCAATGGGGAAATGAAAAGGAATATAACAACTACATGCCAATAATTAGATAATCTAGATGAAATGGAAAAATTCTTAAAATGCACAAACTACCTACATGGACTCAAGAAGAAATAGAAGATATCAACAATCCAATTACTAGCAAAGAGATTAAATCAGCCATCAAAAACCTCCCAACAAAGAAAAGCCCAGGACCAGATGTCTTCACAGGGGAATTCTACCAAACATTCTGAGACTTTATTCCAATTCTGATCAACTTCTTCCAAAGAATCAATGGAAAGGGAACCCTCTATAACTCATTCTAATAGATCACAGCCCTCATACCAAAGCCAGATAAAGATAACACAAGGAATGAAACTACAGAACAATATCTTTTACGAATATAGATGCAAAAATTCTCAAGAAAATACTAGCCAACCAAATCCATCAGCATATTAAAAGAATTATACAACATGATGAATAGGATTTATCCTTGGTATGTAAGGCTTGTTCAAAATAAGAAAATCAATTCATGTTATACACCACTTTAATGGAATGAAGGAAAAAACAACATCTGATCCTCTCAATGGATGCAGAAAATACATTTGACAAAATACAGCCTCATTTCTTCATAAAAACCAGTTAGAACACAAGGAATAGAAGGAAAATTTCTCAACCTCCTGAGGGCATATATTAAAAGCCCACAACTAACATCTCACTCAATAATGAAATACTGAAAGCTTTCCCTCTATAATCAGGAACAAAACAAGGATGTCCTTGTACTGGAAGTTCTTACCAAAGTAATTAGTTAAGAAAAAAATAAAAGGCATTCAAATGAAAAGGAAGACATAAGTTTTCCATTTTGCAGATGAAATGGTCCTATATACAGAAAACACTGATAAATCTACAATAAAGCCCTTAGAGCTAACAAATGATTTCTGCAAAGTGGCAGACTACAAGATCAACACCCCAAAATTAATATTGTTTCTATACACAAGCAATGAACAATCAGAATATATCAAGAAAAAATTACATTCATAAGAATAACCAAAAGAATAAAATATGTAGAAGTTAATCTAACAAAGATGCAACGGACTTTTACTCAGAAAACTACAAAATATTTCTAAAAGCAATTTTAAAAGACCTAAATAAATGGAAGGATATTCCATTTTCATGGATCAGTAGGCTAATATCATTAAGATGTCAGTACTACACAATGCAATTCATAGATTAAATGCAATACCAATAAAAATTCCAACAACCTTCTTTGCAGAAATGGAAATGCAAACTACCAAATTTACTTGGAATGGTAAGGGGCTTTGAATAGCTAAAGTCATCTTGAAAAAGAGTAATGAAGTTGGAGGACACACACTTCCTGATCTTAAAACTTTATGAAATCCACAGTGATCATAACACCCTGGTAGACACCCAAGGAAAAGGGTATATAGCCCAATAGAATAGAATCAAGAGCTCAGAAATCAACCCACACATTTGTAGGCAACTATTTTTATACTATTGTTAGAGAAGTCATGGGATTTACAGAAAAATCGTGCATAAAATACAGGATTCCCATATATCATACCACCACTACCACCTTGCATTGGGGAAGAACATTTGTTGCAGTTGATTTCACATTTTTATAATTGTACTATTAATAAAATCCAAGGTTTAAATACCTTTCATTGTTTGTGTAAGGTAGTTCTATGGATATTTTAAAATTTTTCATTCTGTTACCATATACACAATCTAACATTTTCCACTTTTAGTCATATTCATATATATATATTTCATATATATATATATCAGTGCTGTTAATTACATTCCAAATGTGTTACCATCACCACCATCCATTACCGAAACATTTCTGTCTTTCCAATTAGAACCCTGCATGTTTTAAGCCTTAACTTCCCATTCCACATCCCCACCTCTTCCCCTGGTAACCTATATTCTAGATACTGACTCTTTGAGTTTGCTTATTCTAATTGTTTCAAACCAGTGAGATCATACAATTGTCCTTTTGTGTCTGGCTTATTTCACTCAACATGATGTCTTCAAGGTTCATCCATGTCGTTGCATGTATCAGGACTTCATTCCTTTTTAGGGCTAAATAATATACTGTTGTGTGTATATACAGCATTTTGTTTATCCATTCATCTGTTGATGGACACTTGGATTGCTTCCATCTTTCAGCAATTGTGAATAATGCTGCTATAAAAACCAGTATGCATATGTCTGTTTGAGTCCCTGCTTTCAATTCCTTGGGGTATATACCTAGTGGGATTGCTGAGCCATTTGGTAGTTCCATAATTAGCTTTCTGAGGAACCACCAAACTGTCTTCCACAAACACTGCACCATTTCCCATTGCCACCATCAATGAATGAATGTCCCTATTTCTTCCCATATTCTCCAAGATTTATTTATTTTCTACTTTTTAAAAAAGCAGCCATTCGAATGGATGTGAAATGATATCTCATTGTGGTTTTGATATGCATTTCCCTGATGGTTAATGATGTTGAGTATCTGTTCATGTGCTCTCAGGCCTGTTGTATATCTTATTGGAGAGATGTCCGTTCAAGTCTTTTGTCCATTTTTAAATTGGGTTGTTTTTCTGTTGTTAAGTTGAAGGTTTTCTTTATATATTCTGGATATAAATCCTTTATCAGATATGTGGTTTCCAAATATTTTCTCCCATTGTGTAGGTTGTCATTTTACTTTCATGATAAAAATCCTTTGAGTAAAAAAGCTTTAAATTTTGATGCATTCCCACTTATCTATTTTGTCATTTGTGCATGTGCTCTGGTTGTAAAGCTTAACACAAGTTCCTGAAGATGTTCCCCTAAGTTTCTTGTATGCGTTTGATAGTTCTAGTGCTTATGTTAAGATCTTTCATCCATTTTGGGTTAGTCTTTTCCTTATGGCATGAGGTCAGGGTTCCTTGTTCTTTCTTTCTTTTTGCAAATGAAGAACCAGTAATACCAGCACTATTAGTTTCATTCACCTGAAGATACTTCCTAATTTCAATTGTGATTTCCTCTTTAGCACACTGGTTATTTTAGAATATGTCATTTAATTTCCACATATTTTTGAATTTTCCATTTCTCCCTCTATAATTGATTTCTAGCTTCATTCCTTTGTGACTGGAGAACATACCTTGTGTGATTCCAATATTTTTGAATTTATTGAGACTTGTTTTGTGGCTTAACATATGGTCTATCCTGGAGAATTATTCATGTGCACTTGTGAAGAATGTGCATACTATTATTGTTGGATGAATTGTTCTATATATATCTCATAGACCTACTGGTTTAGAGTATCATTCAAGTCTTGTATTTCCTTATTGATTTCCTGACTAAATGTTCTATCTGTTATTGAAAGCGGTAAATTACAGACTCCTACTATTATTGTATAACCATCAGTTTCCCACTTCAAGTTTGTTGGTATTTGCTTCATGTGTTTTAAGGCTCTCCTGTTAGGTGCATTTATAATTATAATGGTTATATATTCCTGCTCAGTTGTTACCTTTTTCAGTATGTGAGTACCATCTCTGACCCTCATAACTTGTTTTGACTTAGAGACTATTTTTTTTTCTGTATTAGTATGGCCATCCCAGCTCTCTTTTGCTTCCTAATTGCATGGCATATTTTTTTCCAACCATTCACCCTCAAACTATTTGTATCTTTGAATTTAAGGTGAGTCTCTTACAGAGAGCATAGAGTTGGGACATTCTATTTTATCCATTCTTCCAATCTCTGACTTTTGACTTGACAGTTTAGTCCATTTACATTTAAAATCACTACTGAATAACACATGACTTTCCTCTGCCATTTTACTATTTAGACTTTGTATGTTTTAAGCATTTCTCTGTCTCTCCCTCCCATTAATTCCCATTTTTATTTATTTGATTTTTTTTGTTTTATTATATTGAGTCCCTTCTCTTTTCTAGTTGGATATATTGACTATCTATGTTCTTTGTGGTTTCCATAGGGCTAAATTTAACATCCTAAATACAAAAAAATCATATTTGATTGATCCCAACTTGACTTCAGTAGCACACAGATACACTTTTTCTACACTCCTCTGCCCTACCACCCTCTTTTGTACTTGTTACCTTTTATGTCTTTTACATTGTATGTCCAAAACCATAGATTTGTAATTATCTTTCATGCGTTTGTATTTTAGCATCTGTAAGAAGTAAGAAGTGGAGTCACATACCAAACAGTACAATACAATGACACTGGCATTTATAATTACCCACATGTTTGAATGTATCACTGGTCTATTTCTTTATGCCCCTTTGAACTACTTTAGAGGGTCATTTCCTTTCATTCTGAAGAACTCCTTTTAGCATTACTTGCAGGGCCAGTTTAGAGGTGATGAATTCCCTCAGTTTTTATTTGAGAATATCTTAATCTTCCCCTCATATTTAAAAGAAAGTCTCAACAAATATAAAAATCTTGGCTGGCAGTTGTTTTCCTTCAGCACCTAAGTGTTTCAATGCACTGCTTTCTTGTCTCCAAGACAATAAAAATGCATTTTTATTGAGATATATTCATATACCATACAGTCATCCAAAGTGTGCAATCAATTTTTCATATCATCATATAGTTGTGCATTCATGACCACAATCAATTTTTGAACATTTTCACTACTCCGAAGAATAAAAATAAGAATAAAAATAAAAATAAAAGTAAAAGAGAACAACAGAATTATCCCCTACTTCCATCCCCCCTATTATTCATTTACTTTTCCCCCATTTTTGTACCCATTTATCCATATGCTGGATAAAAGGAGTGTGATCTTCAAAGTTTTCACAGTCACACAGTCACACCATATAAACAATTTAGTTATACAATCATCTTCAAGAATCCAGGATACTGGATTACATTTCAACAGTTTCAGGTATTTCCTTCTAGATATTCTAATACATTAAAAATTAAAAAGGGATATCTATATAATGCATAAGTACACTCTCCAGAGTGATCTCTCCAGTCCATTTGAAATCTCTCAGCAGTTGAAACTTTATTTTGTTTCATTTCTCTTCTGTCTTTTTGTCAAGAAGTCTTTCTCAATCCCACAATTCCAAGTTAAGGCTCATCCCCAAGAGTCATGTCCCACATTGCCAGGAGATTTCCACCCCTGGGAGTCATGTCCCACATAGTTGGGTGGGCAGCGAGTCCAGCTGCCAAGTTTGCTTCAAAAGAGCAACACATCTGAACAATGAAAAAGTTTCTCTGGGGGTGACCCTTAGACACAATTATACATAAGCTTAGCCTCTCCTTTGCAGTGACAAGCTTCATAAACACAAGCCCCAAGAATAAGAGATTGAACTTCTAAATTGATAGTCTTCAATGCTTGTGAGAATATCAGTAATTCCCCAGATGGTGAAGTTTAATACTTCCACATTTTCTCCCAGTCACTCAAGGGGGCTTTGCAAATACTTTTTTTTAGTTGTGATTGTTCACAAACCATCCGATTATCCAGAGATCCAAAGTGTACAATAAATTGCCCATGGTACCATAATACAGCTGTGCATCCATCACTGCAATTAATTTTTTTCAATTTTGGATCATTTTCATTACTAAAGAAAATAAATAAAGAAAAAACAGGAAACAAATCCTCCTATAACCCTGACCACCCCCTCCATTATTGATTCATAGCTATGGTATAGTACATTTGTTACTGTTGATGAAAGAATGTTAAAATACTATTAACTGTAGTATATAGTTTGCAATAGGTATATATGTTCCTCTATTATTAACTTCTAGTTATAGCATCATACATTTGTTCTAGTTCATGAGAGAGATTTCTAATATTTGTGCAGTTAATCATGGACATTGCTCATGCAAGATTCACTGTTTCATACATTCCCATCTTTTAAACTCCAGTTTTCCTTCTGGTGACATATGTGACTCTGAGCTTACCCTTTCCACCACATTCACACACCATTCAGCACTGTTAGTTATTCTGATAATGTGCTACCATCACCTCTGTCCATTTCCTAATGTTTAAGTTCACCTTAGTTGAACATTCTACTCATAATAAGCAAAAACTCCCCATTCTTTAGTCTTGTTCTATATCCTGGTAGCTTGTATTTCATATCTATGAGTTTTCATATTATAATTAGCTCATATCAGTGAGACCATGCAATATTTGCCCTTATATGTCTGTCTTATTTCACTCTATATACTGCCCTCAAGGTTTCTTCACCAACCCATTTTTTAAAGATGGTTTTGTTCACACACCATACATTCCATCCTAAGTAAATAATTGTTGGTTCCCTGTATAGTCACCTATATATGTATTCAGCGCCATCACCACTATCTATATAAGGACATCTCTATTTCTTCAACAAAGAAGGAGGAAGAGTCAAAGAAGTTAGAGGGAAAAAAGAAAAAGAAAAAAGAGGGAGAGAAAGAAAATAAAAACAAACAAGCATGACAGCTAGAAAGCAACAAAAGGAAAGATAGCATTAACCTAAAGTAATATAAAGAGTCAGACACATCACCAATGCCAAGAGTCCCATACACTTCCCCTATGTCCCCCCATATGCATTTAGCTTTGGTATATTGCCTTTGTTATATTAAAAGAAGGGTAATAAAATGTTTCTCTTTGTTATAGTCTCCAGATTGCATTGATTATTTTTTCACCCCAATCCCACCCTATTTTAACACCTTTCAATGTTGACATTCATTTGTTCTACCTCATGTAAAAACGTATTTGTACCTTTTATTACAATTGTCGAGCACCCTAGGTTTCACTAAGTTATACAGTCCCAATCTTTATCTTTCTTCTTTCATTCTGGTGTCCCACATGGTCCTAACCTTCCTCTTTCAACCATACTCATAGTCATCTTTCTTCAGTGTACTTACATTGCTGTGCTACTATCTCCCAAAATTGTTTTCCAAATCTCTCACTCCTGTCTTTTCCTTTCTGTTTGTGGTGCTTCCTTTAGTGTTTCCTATAGAGCAGGTATCTTGTTCACAAACTCTGTCATGTCTGTTTTTCTGAGAATATTTTAAGCTCTCCCTCATATTTGAAGGGCAGTTTTGCTGGATATAGGATTCTTGGTTGGTAGTTTTTCTCTTTCATTATCTTAAATATATCACTCCACTTCCTTCTTGCCTCCATGATTTCTATTGAGAAATCCACACATAGTCTTATTAAGTTTCCTTTGTATGTGATGGATCACTTTTCTCTTGCTGCTTTCAGGATTCTCTCTTTACCTTTGACACTTGATAATCTGATTATTAAGTGTCTTGGCATAGGCCTATTCACATCTATTCTTTATGAGCTATGCTGTGCTTCTTGGATCCATAATTTTATGTCTCTCATAAGAGATGGGAAATTTTCATTGATTATTTCCTCTATTTTTGCTTCTACCCATTTTCCCTTCTCTTCTTCTGGGACACCAATGACATGTACATTCTTGCCTTTCATGTTGTCCTTCAATTCCTGGAGATGTTGCTCATGTTTTTCCTTTCCTTTCTCTATCTGTTGTTTTGTGTGTAGGCTTTCAAGTGCCTTGTTCTCCAATTCCTGAGTGTTTTCTTCTGCCCCTTGAGACCTGCTAATGTATTTCCCATTGTGTCTTTCATCTCTTGTGTTGTGCCTTTCATTTCCATAGATTCTGCCATTTGTTTTTTTTTTTTTTTTGATCTTTCAATTTCTACCTCACGTACACCCAGTGTTTTCATTAAATGCTTCATCTCTTTGGCCACACCTTCCCTAAACTTTTGGAATTGATTTAGTTTTACTTGTTTAAACTCCTGTATCTCAGTTGAAGTGTAAGTTTGTAGCTTTGACTGTGCCATAACTTTGTTTTTCTTAGGGTAGGTTGTAGTTTCCGTTGTCTAGGCTTCTGGTTTCCTTGGTTACCCCAATCAGGTTTTCCCAGACCAGAATGGGCTCAGGTTTTAAAAGAAGGCAGTAGTATCACATCTCCCTGAGGGTGTGTTTTAGAAATTGGTGTACCCTGTGAGACCTCAAGACTCTGTGCTTTTCTACCCAGCAGATGGCACCTGTCAGCCTGTAGCTCCAGAATAGTGTAAGGAGCTGTGGCTCATGGCTCTTTTCCCCCATGCTCTGGGGTCCAGTTCTGAATGGATGGTGGGTAGTAGAGCTGGGGCCCACCTCTTTCCTCTTAGGGGAGATCTCCCCCTAAGGGGAGGTCATTAGCATTTGAATAGTCTCTCTGCCTGTGCTATCTCTCCCTTTGTTTGGGTCAGAGCTCTGGAAACTGAAAATGGCTGAGGGTTTCTCCACTGAGCTGAAAAAGGGACAGAAAGCCCCCTTCAGGGCCAGTCTGTGGGCACCCTCTGGATCTCCAAGGTCAGTCATCACCAAAAGACTGTCTGCTTTTTGGGGATTCATAGCTTGTATTGAGAAGTCCATGCTTGTTAATTAAAACCCCAGTTGGAGCTAAGCTGAGCTATATTTGCTTGCTGAGAGAGTGCTACTCTCTAGCACCATGAGACATTGCAGTTTGGGCCCTGGGGAGAGGGGGCTCCCAGCTTGGATCTGCAGTTTTTACTCACAGACTTTATGCTGTGATCTCAGGCATTCCTCCCAATTCAGGTTGGTGTATGATGAGTTGACAGTCACATGTGTCCCCCCATGGTTATTCCAGATTATTTATTTGTTGTTCCTGGCTTGTGGGGAACCAAGCTTTTCATGTCACTTAGACCATGTCCGGGGTGGTGGCCTGGAATGCTGGGTCACAAGTCTGCATGGAATGCCATGTAGGCACACCCTGTAAAGATGTGTGACTTGTGACTATGACAGCAGCATTAACCATTGACCCCAGATTGTTCCTTCTTATCCACAGCAGGATGTAAAGATTAATATCTGAGAGACCCTGAGTGCTTTTGATCATGTAGTGTAGTCTAGCTTTGTGTAACAAATGAATAAATAACTGGAGCACAGGTGCATCAGTTAGCACCTTAGCATGAGATGCAGTGGGTCCCCTGCTCCCTTAAATCTTAACTTTGTGCCTGTGTCTCATTTCAGCATTGCCCTGTCAGCAACAACTGGTGCCCAACGTGGGGCTTGAAGAACCGGACCTGGTTCCTGACAGAACAATCGCTTGAACGACTGAGGTATACTGGCACTGGAACTCGGGTGGAGGTAATGGCCGTCTTTTGTATGCATTCCTTGTAGAATGACCCTGAGCATTTTAAGCAGGGTAATGGGTAACGTTGAAGGAAGCAATAAGTATGTTCCCTATATTTCCCTCTTGTGGCAGCTGCTGTGGGCTGGTGGTGTCAAGGTGGGGAAGTCACAAATCTTAGAATTGCTGCAGGTTATTGAAAAATACTGCTCTTGGTTCCCTACCCTTGGCTTTCTTGAATTGCATGAGTGGGAGCGGGTAGGTAAGGAATTGAAACAAAAACATATGCAAGGAGTTAATTTACCTGTTACTATTTGGTCTACATGGTCTGTAATTAAGTCTGTTCTTGAGCCTCTAAAAACTGATGATGAGGAGGAGGACGGGGAATCTAGTGATACTCCTAGTCCTGATCCTCTTTCTGAAGATGAGAAGGATGATAAAGATCCTATAAAACCTGCTAAAGTCTTTTATTCCTGTCAATGCCCACAACCTCCTTCTGCTCCTTGTTTAGATGAATAGCCTCCTCCTCCTCCACCACTTCCTCCTGAACCTAGCAATACCCAGGCACTTAAGCCTGCTCACCTTTCAGGCATGCAGCAGGGCCTGGCAGAGGCTAGGCGGCAAGGAGATTTAGAGGCTATATGTTGTCCTGTTGCCTTCCCTGTTACGATTCTTGAAGAAGTACCTCCTGGCCAAGACGCTAATAATCTTGGTGGACTTTATACTTACTTCCATGAGCATGTCCCATTTGCAGTTCTTAAAGAATTGAAAAAAGCTGTACAAGCATATGGGGTTCATTCCCCTTTTTCAGTTGGCATATTACAAAGTTTAGCTGAAAGTTCTCGTCTAATTCCCATAGATTGGACCATGTTAGCCCATACATTCCTTAGCTCAGGAGAATATCTACAATTTAGGACTTGGTGGGTGGAGCATGCAGAATGACAGGCTGCACATAATCAGCAAAATAAGGTAAATATAAATTTAGATCAGTTACTGGGCCAAGGAGCTTATTCCACTGTTGAAAAACAGTCTGTTTATAATGATCAGGCAATTGAGCAGATTCTCCGTTGTCATTTGCAAGCTTGGAACAAAATTGAAGCTAAAGGTAAAGCTGCACAATCCTTTCAAAAGGTTTTGCAAGGGCCAAAAGAATCGTATCCAGATTTCATTGCCCGGCTCCAAGAAGCAATACACTGGCAGGTTAATAGTTCAGAGGCTTTGCATGAGTTAGTTCAAGAACAATTGTCCTTGCAGCATATCAAAGAGTCTTTTAGTCCTTGGAATTCTCCTGTGTTCCCAATAAAGAAAAAATCTGGGAAATGGAGAATGTTAACTGACCTAAGAGGTGTTAATGCTGTTATTCAGCCTATGGGACCTTTACAACCTAGGCTCCCAAATCCTAGCATGATTCCTGAAAATTGGGCCTTAGTGGTCATTGATAATAAGGACTGTTTCTTTTCCATCCCCTTAGCCAATCAAGACAAGGAAAAGTTTGCATTTACTATTTTGTCACTTAACAACAAAGCTCCTTCAAAATGATATCAGTGGAAAGTCTCACCACAGGGCATGCTAAATAGCCCTACAATATGTCAGTACTATGTGGACCGTGCCTCACAGCTGGTCTATTCAAAATTTCCTAAAGCCTACATCATCCATTATATGGATGATATTTTGTGTTCTGCACCTCAGGAGACTGAAGTAGATGCTTTGTTCTATGCTGTTCAAAAAGCTTTACAGGATGTAGGATTGCATATTGCTGCTGACAAGGTTCAACGCATTTTGCCAGTACAGTATTTGGGCTCCACTATTGACAGACTTACAATTCGACCCCAAAAAGTACAACTCCGCAGAGATGCTGTTACCACCTTAAATGATTTACAAAAACTACTAGGGGATATAAATTGGCTTCACCCCAAAGTAGGCATAGCTAACTATGAGCTCTCCAACCTATTTTCTCTCCTTTGTGGGGATTCTAAATTAAACAGCCCTAGATCTTTAACTTCAGCTACAGAGAAGGAATTACAGTTAGTGGAAGCTAAAGTTCAACAAGCTCAGATATCCCGCATTGATCCCACTCAACCTTTGTCTCTCCTTATCTTTTCTACTCCAAAATCCCCCACAGGTTTGCTTTTGCAAAATGAAAAACTTGTAGAATGGCTATTTTTGCATAATTCTTCAGTAAAATCCATATCCTCTTATTTAGATCTTCTAGCCACATTGGTTGCTCAAGCAAGGAAAAGAGCAAAGCAACTTAATGGTTTTGACCTCTGCCTCATTGTGCTCCCAGTAACAGCTAAAGAACTCTCAGTTATTTTGCAACAACATCTAGCGTGGCAAATTGCTCTAGCTGACTATGTTGGCCAGCTGGATAATCATTATCCAAAAAATGACCTTTTCCAATTTATTCACCATACACAATGGATACTGCCAAAATATACTTCTTGTGAACCTTTGATTAATGCTCCCATTGTGTTCACAGATGGATCATCTAAAGGTCGAGCTGCCTATACTGGCCCTAAGTCCAAAGTTTTAAATCTTCCTCATTTCTCTGCCCAGCAAGCTGAACCGGCTGCAGTAATAGCTGTTTTAACAGATTTTCCTGAAGCCATTAATATTTTATCTGATTCTGCCTATGTTGTTCACATGACTAGTAAAATTAAAATGGCAACTATTAAGCAACAGTTGCCTCCTTGTTTATTTAACCTTTTTCTTGAGCTACAATCAGCTGTGCGTGCTCATATCACTCCCTTTTACATCACCCATATTCGTTCTCATACCAATCTTCCAGGCCCTCTAGCAGCTGGCAATGCTGCTGCAGATAAATTATTGCTACCTGTTATTTCAGAAGCTTCTCACTTTCACTCACTTACTCATCTTAATGTACAGGGACTACTGTCTTCATTTCCCCTTACTAGAGCACAAGCTAAAGATATTGTCTCTTCCTGTCCAAATTGTCAACTTCTCACTGCTCCTCCATTACAGGAGCCTGGTGTCAACCCTCGCGGTTTAGCCCCTAATGATTTATGGCAAATGGGTGTCACTCATATTCCCTCATTTGGCCACTTAGCCACTGTTCATGTCAGCATTGATACATACTCTGGCTTTCTTTGGGCCACTGCACAAACAGGTGAAACATTTCGTCATGTTCGAGCTCACCTTTTTGCCTGTTTTGCCTCTATGGGCTTGTCGCATGCTTTAAAAACTGATAATGGCCCAGCCTATATGCTCAAGGTTGCTAATGCTGCGGAATGCAAAACACCAGAGATGGATTGGCTTTTATAAAAAGGGGGTTTATTTGGCTATACAGTTACAGTCTTAAGGCCATAAAGTGTCCAAGGTAACACATCAGTAATCAGGTACCTTCACTGGAGGATGGCCAATGGTGTCCGGAAAACCTCTGTTAGCTGGGAAGGCACGTGGCTGGCGTCTGCTCCAAAGTTCTGGTTTCAAAATAAAATGGCTTTCTCCCAGGACGTTCCTCTCTAGCAAGCTTGCTCCTCTTCAAAACGTCACTCACAGCTGCACTGACTTCCATCTCTGAGTCAGCACGTTTATATGGCTCCACTGATCAAGGCCCACCCTCAATGGGTGGGGCCACACCTCCATGGAAATATCCCATCAGTTATCATCTACAGTTGGGTGGGGTGCATCTCCATGCAAACAACCTAATCCAAACATTCCAGCTTAATCCCCACTATTATGTCTGCCCCACAAGATTGCATCAAAGAATATGGCTTTTTCTGGGGGACATAATACATTCAAACTGGCACACTATACATCTGCAAAATTTGCTAGTTTTACTACAACTTGGGGCATCCGTCATACTACTGGTGTTCCTTATAATCCTCAAAGACAGGCAATTGTTGAACATGCCAATAGTACATTGAAAACTATGTTGCAAAAACAAAAAGGGGAAGATGATGGAACTCCCCATGAGAGATTATCAAAAGCCTTATTTACTTTAATTTTTTTAAATTTTTATGAAAAACTGGGTGGCACTGCCACAGAACGGCATTTCCCAACTGAAAAAACACCAAACCATTGCTCTAAGAAAGCACCTCCCATATGGTGGAAGGATGTGTTAACCAATGAAGGGACAATGGGAAAATTACTAACATGGGGAAGAGGTTATGCTTGTGTTTCCCCAGGTGATGGACAAACTCCAATTTGGATACCAGCCCGACGACTGAAGCCGTACCATGGAGCCAACAAGGAAAAGAAAATTCCCGTGGGATGTCGAGCCACCAGTGATGCAGTTCCAGGGTCTGACACTGAAGATGACAGTGATGGGGCCAACACCCTGAACTAGGGAAACCTGACACCCAACTTGGGGTCAGACAAAAAAAGCTGTGTCAGGATGCTGAAAAACAAGTTCAGCAAGCTCAGCTGCCTATGACAGGTCCTAACCTGATGGCAGCAATGTTGGCTTTAATTGCTATGGCTGTGAGTGTATCTCCAGCATGTGCTCATTCTGGAAATTATACCTTTTGGGCTTACATTCTTAATCCTCCATTGCTACAGCCTGTAGAATAGGATCATCCCTCTCCCACTGTATATTTTAGCAACGGTACTTGGCTGCCTCCTTCAATTGATGAAAGACTTCCTCAGTTTCCTGAGGAGGAAGGAAAGAACTATTCTCAATCATTAGCTTTTACATATTTACCTTTGTGTGTGGGACAGGGTGAATGATGCCTGGTCCTGACTTGGCAAGCATGGTTATCAGTCATACCCAAGAGAGATAATGTCTCCAAAGCATCCCTGTTCCTAATATCTGGCTATAGTTTTGCCTACAATGAAAATATTACTATTCAGGACCATGCTCCCCAATGCCCTATTTGTTACATACCAAAACATTGGTCACCAGAAATGCAAAGGGTATACTGGGATAATCGTAGAGCAGTTAGTGGAGTGTTAGTGCAGAATGGTTCCTATGGAATTGTAACTGACTGGTCCCCTAAGGGGTATACAGTTCAGAATTGCACTAATGTAAAGTGCTCTGATTACAAGAGACTAAAATGGGAAGTTCATAATTATAATCATTCTTATAGTATTCAAACCCCGGCAAGATATCCTATTATTTGGCACGGTGTTGGCTGGTCCCCACCCAAACCTACTTTAAATAATTCCTATGTTCAAGATATGCTTTGGAGGCTCCCTATTAGTTTGCATAACATTTCCAGATGGAATGGGAATTATGCGATTAAGATTAATTATACTCTAAATTTTACAAAAATAGATACTTTTGGAATACAAGCCTGTGTTAGAGAACCTTATGTCTTTTGGGTAGGAAATCTCACTATTAATATTATTACTAAGGAAATTAATTGTATGGAGAATAGAAGTTGTTCACTTTATACTTGCTTGAATAACACCATAGACTCTAAAAATATTACTATTGTAATTCTTGGATGACGCAAAGGCCTGTGGCTCCCTGTTTCACAGCACAGACCTTGGGAATCATCACCTGATATGCATATGTTGCTAAAAATTTTAGAAAAGGTATATAAAAGAACAAAGAGATTTCTTGGACTGTTAATAGCGTTTCTAATTGGCATAATAGCTATTGCAACCACAGCTGCTGTTGCAGGAACAGCGCTACATCAATCTATTCAAACTACAGCATTTGTTCAAAAATGGCATAGAAATGCGAGTAAAGCATGGGGGGAACAGTTACAAATTGACAAAGAAATTAATGCCCATCTCGTGGATCTAGAGAATGCTGTTCTTCTTGTAGGGGAGGAAGTTGAGAACTTACAATACCAGTTTAAGTTACAGTGTGATTGGAATACATCAACATTTTGTGTCACTCCCCATAAATATAACAACACCCATTTTACATGGGATAGAGTCAAGAGACATTTAATCAGACATCATGGTAATCTTACCATGGATATTTTAAAATTGCAAGAAACAGTAGATAATATCCAAAATGCTAATCTTAATGTTCTATCAGAATCAGAGACAATGCAAGGTATTGCCTATGGCTTTGAAAAATTAAATCCTACAGTATGGGTTAAATCCTTTGGTGGTGGATTCCTGGGTAGTATTCTCCTAATTTTGTTAATCATCTTATGTCTTTGTTTAGTCCTCAGATGCACAAGAAAAACCCTCTCAGATCTAAAGCATAAAGAAGCTGCTTGGTCCATCCTGTCTGCATTGAAGAAACAAAAAGGGGGACATGTGGGGAACCAAGCTTTTCATGTCACTTAGACCATGTCCAGGGCAGTGGCCTGGAATGCTGGGTCACAAGCCTGCATGGAACGCCATGTAGGCATGCCCTGTAAAGATGTGTGACTTGTGACTATGACAGCAGCGTTAACCATTGACCCCAGATTGTTCCTTCTTATCCACAGCAGGATGTAAAGATTAATATCTGAGAGACCCTGAATGCTTTTGATCATGTAGCATAGTCTAGCTTTGTGTAATAAATGAATAAATAACTGGAGCACAGGTGCATCAGCACCCACTTAGCACGAGATGCAGTGGGTCCCCTGCTCCCTTAAATCTTAACTTTGTGTCTGTGTCTCATTTCAGCGTTGCCCTATCAGCAACACTGGCTGTTTATTAGTTGTTCCAGGGGGACAAACTAGCTTCCAATCCTCTCTATGCCACCATCTTTTGTCTCTTGCAAATACTTTCTTATTCTTTTCCCAGAATTACTCTGGGATGTATCTGCCTCCATTGTTTTTCATGAGAAATCATCATTCAAGTTAGTTGAGACTCCCTTATATATAACACATTGCTTTTCTTCTGCAGCTATTGGAACTCCCTCTTTGTCCTTTGCCTTCTATAGTATGATCAATATATTATGGGTTGTATATTTATTCATGTTTATTTTGTTTGGTGTTCACTCTGGGCTTCTTGGATGTCCATATTCTTTCTTTTGCTAAGTTGGGGAAGTTCTCTGTCATCCTTTCTTTCACTATCCTTCTTCCCCTTTCTTACTCTCTTCTTCCTCTGGGACTCCCAAAATGCATATATTGATGAGACTGATAGTGTCCCAGATGTATGTTAGGTGGTTTTCACTTTTAATAGTTCTTTGTTCTTTCTACTCCTCAGCCTGGCTCATTTTAATTGTCTTGACTGCAAGTTCACTGGATTTCCTTCTGCTAACACTAATAATATATTGAAACCTTCCTGGGCATTTTTTATTTCAGTTACTGTAGTCTTCAATCCTGTACTTTTGTTCCTTATTAAAATTTCAATCTCTTTACTAAGACTCTCATACTACTCATTTTTTTTCCTGATATCCTTTTTCTCTGTGTTTTCCTTCTTACCCTTGAGCATTTTAAGTTAATTTTTAAAAAGTTTTGCTCAGTATGCCTACATTCTTATATTTGCTTCTGTTTTCTTGATTTTCACCACCTTACTTTGGATGCACCAACATTTCCTGTTTCTTTGTCTTGTACTCTTTTTGCACAATGTGTATTTTAATATTTTTAAATGTTAATCTGGGATTTATTTCCTGAGAAGTCTCTTCCTTGGTTTTGTAAACAGCTGTTGATAAGTCATATATTTTCTTGAGTTTCATGTCCCCTACCAGGATGGTTTGCCCAAGACAAATGCACTGTACAGGGTTTTCCATGCCTCTCTGGACCTCTGTCTTGTCCTGTGCATGTTAGTTGCTTTGGAGATCCCCTGCTTATAAGAATTCACTTGGCTCCTCTGTTTTCCAAGGTACAGGCCTCACTATCCCAGGTTTTTGGTGTTTGCAGGCCTTTGTCACAGACTGTTCACCTCTATAGATTTTTACACTCCATTCATTGTCTCTAGATGCTTTTTCCTGGAGGGCAAATTCTGGGAGGAGGGCATACAGAGAGGAGTTTCTTAAGTTAGCCTTTCCCAGAAAAATGAAGGCTAGAGTACTATGAAGGGAGTGCAGTCTGTGTATAAAGTGTCCTGGGGAGGGTATCTTGAAGGGTGCCAAGTGTTTCTCTGTGGCTTCCAAAATCTGAGCTTTCCTGCCTACCCAGCAAATGCAGAATTTCAGCTATCTGTTCATTGCACCTCTGAGAAAGAACAGCATCTTTAAGTCTCCACCTCCACCACCCCTCTCAAGGGTGGTTTGAAACATTGGTTGCTGCCACATTTTTCAGGGATATGTTGAAACCATAGTGCCTTCAGAGATGAGCCACCAGAAATTCAAATTTGCTAATCAAAAGCCATGTAAAATGATGAGCTATGCTCACCACTGTTCTTGAGGAAGGGGATTTATGTCCTTTCCTTTCACCTGTGAGCTAGCCAGGTGCTGGATTCCATGGCATCCTGCCATGAATGGGGGATGAGTGCTGGAATCCACCATGTGGAAAGAGCAATTTGCTGTTCTTTACCATAATTTATCAGCCTCTTCCTCCTGCTCCTCCCTGGCTGCTGTATAGTGTTCTTCTGGCTTCCATAATTTAAAAATTGTTGTTTCATGCAGTTATTGCCTATTAAATTGATGTTTTGGTAGAAGGTCTTAGTCTTGGAATTCCATACTCTGCCACCTTCCCATAATCCTCCAAAGTATTGTTTTTTTTTATTACTTCTCACCTCCCACTCTTCCTTACAACTATATTGAAGTATATACAGTTTTAAAATGCTACACTTTCTCCAGCCATTGCATTTATTGTTCCCCCTGACTAGAACATGTTTCTATAAGTCTTCAATAAGTGCCTACTTGTCATTTAGGACTCAGCTTAGATATCACTTTTCCTCTAACTTCCCTGGATACATGTTTTTAGCTAATTCTATGGTGCAAGTGCAATGAAGCCAAACATTTTTCTTATTTCATTAGCTGTTTTATCCCTAGCAACTAGTACATTCTTCAAGATATAGAAAATATTCAATAATAATTGGTGGAAAAATGAGGTCCCTGCCAATCTTCTGGGGAGAAAGGTTCTATAGTCAATTGGATATTTGGATTTCAATTTCAAAAGAAAAATGCATTTAATCACTTTTATTATATTTGTGCTAGTCAGAGGCTTTAGAGAAAATAACACAACTCAAAGAGGCTACTTAGATTGAGAAAAATATGACCTAATAGAACTCAGGGAAATGTCAATACTAAAAAGAATTATGAACAGTCAAAAAAACTTATAATGAGTGGTCAGAAAAATGTGAGAAGGAGAAAATATTGTCTCAGAAAGATAGAAGGGAAAAAATGTCCATAGGGTCAACACTGTTACACTGCAGGAATGACAGCTAGTCAGGAAGAATTGACAAGAAATTATTGGCTTGGTTAATCCACAAAATAATGGGAGGGGGAAAATCCAGGTTAGGAAAGCTTTCAGGATTGAATAGGAGATAAAGAAGGAGAGGCAATAAATATAGACAAATCTTTTAAGAAAGCCATTTGTGGAAGGGAGCAGAGGATGATATCATTGCCAGAGCATTCAGTGTTTCATGCTGAAATAGTACAATTTTGCATGATCAATGGTACAAAATTTTTGTAGACTCACAGAGCTTTCAACTTTATATTTATATTTGCAGCTCATATAATTCAACCCCCAACTTTATAGAAAAGAAAATTGAGGCTCAGAGAGATGAAGAAACTTTCCCAAATCTATCTAACTGGGTATGAAATATTATTGGGTATTGTTTTCAGCATTCTTGAATCTGTTAAAATTTCTTTCACTTTTATTACTGCTTCAGATATTCTAAAAATTATATTTCCAATGACTTCTGTCTTTGAATAAATGTGTATTCCAGTAACTTATTGCATTAATGTGTAACTGAGGCAATAACAAATAAATATTAGCACTGAGCTTCACAAAGGAAAGTGATGTACAAACTTTTCTTTGCCATTATATTTCATATCTATCCATTCTCAACCACATTATAAATGTGCTCAAAGCTGACAATGAGCTACATAAGATAAATATGCTCAAATACTTTGGACTTTTCATTCAAATTAATATTTAACTATTTTGTACATATGTGTTGAAAAATTTAAGAGTGACTGCACATTGAAAATTATGCATGTAAAATTCCAATTGTCAATCATTATTTCTTTTTCTACATTCAATTTTATTGAGATATATTCACAAACCATACAGTCATCCACAGTGTACAACCAATTGTTCACAGTACCATTGTATAGTTGTGCAATCATCACAATTTTTGAACATTTTCATTACCAAAAAGAAAGAATAAGAGCAAAAATTAAAGTAAAAAAGAACACCAAAAACACCCAGACCCCCATCTCTCCCTATTATTCATTTACCTTTTGTCATCATTTTTCTACTCGTATGTCCATACAACAGATAAAGGCAATGGGAGACACTAGGTTCTCTAAAATAACAGAGTCACACAGTGTAAGCTATATAGTTATGTAATCATCTTCAGAAATCAAGGCTACTGGGTTGCTGTTCAACAGTTTCAGGTGTTTCCTTCTAGCTATTCCAATATACCAAAAACTAAAAAGGGATATCTATATAATAGATGAGAATAACCTCCAGAAAGAACTGTCAACTCTATTTGAAATCTCTCAGCCACCAAAACTTTATTTTGTTTCATTTCTTTTCCACTTTTTGGTACAAGAAGGCTTTCTCAATCCCATGTCACCAGGTTCAGGCTTATCCTCATGAGTCATGTCCCATGTTACCAGGGAGATTTACACCCCTGGGTGTCATGTCCCACATAGGAAGGAGGACAGTGAGTTTACTTTCACACTTGGCTTAGAGGTTCTCTGAGGGTGACTCTTAGGAAAAATTATAAGTAGGCTTAGGCTTAGTCTCTTCTTTGCAGTTACAAACTTCATAAGGGCAAGCCCCATGATAGAGGGCCCAGCCTCCTAAATTGGTAGTCCCCAATGCTTGTGAGAATATCAGCAATTCCCCAGGTGGGTAAGTTTAATATTTTCACATTTCCCCCAGATCCCTCAATGGAGTTTTGCAAATACATTTTTATTCTCTGCCCAAATTACTCTGGGATGGTTCAGGACTTCACACTAAACTTTACAAACCAACTAGATCTCACTTCCTATTCAAAGTTCCATATAATTATGGTGTTTGAGTAAACTGACCATATAAGTTAAATTATACAGTGTACTACAAAAAATGTAGATTTTGCACCTAACAAACATCCAACCCTTGAAGCTTTAGACACTGTCAATATTGTCCTTTACCCATTAGCCTAATCCACCTTAGTCCTAAACAAGTCCATTTCACTCATATACCTAATTGAAGTCTGCTATCTCATTCAGACCCTTTAACATTTGCTTTATGGGTAATACTGACACTCATAGCTGCTGGACTCTGGTTCTGAGTCTCAGGTGTCACATAGACACCAAAAGTTCCAGGGACCAACCAGGCAACACACAAAGAACTCAGCATCTCAGAATTTAGAAATAGCCATCACAAATCAGGAATAGATATAAATGCTTTTAGAGATTATAATCTAGGAACCTTTATAATAAGACTTCTCCTGATAGTCTATGCTCCCAGATCAAATCCTCAGAGCTTACAGATCACAATCAGTCAATATTAATGAGGAATTATAATGTTTGTCTTTTCATTTCTGGTTTATTTCATTCAACATACTGTCTGCAATGTCCATTCATCTAATTGCATACCTCACAACTTCACTCCTTCTTGTAGCAGCTCAATATTCCATTGTTTGTATATATCACAGTTCACCATGCCATTCATTAGTTGATGCACCCCCAGGCCATCTCCATCCACTGTGAATCATGAATACTGCCACCATAATCCCCACTATGCAAATGTCCATTCATGTGCCTCTTTTCAGTGATTCCAAGTATATAACCAATAACAGGGTTGCAGGACCATATGGCAATCTCATGTTCAGCCTCCCATGGAACCACCACACTGCCCACCAGATGGGCTGCATCATTCCACTTCCCCAGAAAAGGGAACAAGACACATCCCTCTCTTCACATGCTCTCCAGCAGTTGCATCCCTCTGCTTATTTTTTAGACAGTTCTATTCACACACCATACATTCCCTCCTAAGTAAACAATCAATGGTTCCATGTATAATCACATAGTTAGGCTTTGCCCACCACCGTCTATATGAAAACATTTCCATTTATTCCACAAAGAAATAGGAAGAGGTGAAAGAAGGGAAAAAAAAGAATAAGAAAGAGAAAAAATAAAAAATTAAATTAAATTAAATCATATTAAAAGTTCAGACAACACCAATGCCAAGAATCTCATACATCTTCCTTATATCCCCTTCTTATAGAATTTAGATTTTGTATATTGCCTTTGTTACAATTAATAGAAGCATATTACATGTTACTGTTAACTGTAGAATCTAGTTTGCATTGATTGTATTTTTCCCCAATACCATCCCATTTTCATCACCTTGAAAAGTTGACATTCATTTGTTTTCCCATATGTAAAAACATTTTTATGTTTGTACATTTAACCACCATCAATTACCACTCTAGATTTCACTGTTATACCATCCCAGTCTTTATCTTCTATCTTTCCTTTTGGTGTCCTACATGCCCTTAACTTTCCTTTTTCAGATGTAGTCACAGTCATCTTTGCTCAATGCATTTACAATACTGTGCTACCATCACTCAGTATTGTGCTATCCATTTCTGGACCTATACCATCAATACTGTTAAACACTCTGTACTCCTTCAGCATCAATGCCAGATCCTTCCCTCTTTCTATCTTATGGAATCTTCATTTCTACACTCTTCTCCATCCCTCTCTTTCCTGTCTTTTCATCTCTGTCTGTAGCACTCCCTTTAATATTTCTTGTTAAGGAAGTCTCCTGCTCATGAACTCTATCAGTGTCTTTATCTGTAAATATTTTAAACTCCCCCTCATTTTTGAAGGGCAATTTCACTGGATATAGGATTCTTGGTTGGCAGTTTTTCTCCTTCAGTATCTTAAATGTACAATAGCACTGCCTTCTTGCCTCTATGGTTTCAACTAAGAAATGCAGACTTAGTTTTATTGAGCTTCCATTGTTGTGATGGACTGTTTTTCTCTTGCTGCTTTCAGAATTCCCACATTGTCTTTGACATATAACAATCTGATTAGTAAGTGTCTTGGAGTAGGTCTATTTGGATCAATTCTGTTTGGGGTACACTGCACTTCTTGGACCTGTAATTTTATGTCATTCATAAGAGTTGGAGGATTTTCCTTGATTATCTCCTGTATTATTCTTTTGCCCCTTTCCCTTCTCTTCTCCTTCTAGCACACCTATAACACATATATTGTGTGCTCCATGCTGCCATTCAGTTCCCTGAGACCCTGCTCATATTTCTCCTTTCTTTTCCTTATCTGTTATTTTGTGTGTAGGATTTTAGATGTCCTATCCTCTAGTTCAGTAATCCTTCCTTCTGCCTCTCCAAGTCTACTGTTGTATGTCTCCATTTGTTTTTCTTTTTTTCTATTGGGCTTTTCATTTCTGTAAGTTCTGCCATTTGTTTTATAAAGCTTATGAATTCTTTTTTATAGTCTTCCACTGTTTTATTTCTATCCTCCATCTCTTCTGTCACATTAATTTCAACTTGTTGACTTGATTTAGAATATTTGTTTGACCATCTTTAATTCATTTTTTCAATTCCAAAACTCAGTTGAATTGTTAGCTTCTTTCCTTTGACTGGGCCATATCGTCACGTTTCCTTGTGTGACTCATGATTGTTTGCTGTCTAGTCATCTGATTTTTTTGATTAGTTTATTCTGGAGGTTGTTTTCTCTATTTTGCCTTGGTTTTGCTTGTTGGTTTCTTTTTATCTGTTTGTTTCTTTGTTTCTCTCACTGGCTAGTTTTCAGATTGGCTCTGCTCCCCAGTTTCCCCACCAAAATCAGGCACCCACCATGGCCTGCCACAGGGATGGGGAATAGGCACTGGACAACCCATCAAGTTCACTGTGTGTGATAATAAAGATCTGCTGGCTTCCAGTGGTGCTCTGTTTTCTGCCAGCTAGCAAGACCTTAGTTTGTTTTAGAGCCCTGCTTTAACAGTTGGGTTGTTCATCTTTATCAGCCAAAACAGGGCTGGGCTCCTGTGCAGGACATGTAGACTAGCTCCTGTGGTCCTACAAAAGGGTCTGGAGCATCTTTTTAAAAGTGTTTCAGAGGTGGGGAAAGATGGCAGAGTGGTGAAGTCTAGGTTATAGTTACTCCTCTGTGGTGGTTGGTAGAAAGCCAAGAACAGCATGGACCAGACACCACAGAGGAATTTGAGATTGGACAAACTTCATACAACACTCACAAATGTGTGGAACAGTTGAGATCAGTGAAATTTGTAAGCTCTTATGGCCAGGGGCCCATGCCCCTACCTGCCAGGCACAATCCCAAGGGAGGAGGGGCCATTGGTGCTGGGAACCAAGAGGGAGAATGAAAGCTGCAACCATAGATAAACTGAGAGCAGACTGCAGAAAATCTAGGAGCAGTCAGCCCAGCAGAGGAGATAGGGCTAGCAAAAGAGCAAAAACAAATAGAAAACAAAATAAAAACAGAGACTTTTTGGAATCAAGTGAACATAACAGGGAGAAAGGCAGGGTGCAAACAGAATCAGACACATATGCAAATCCAGGCAGGAAGAGCCCTTGTCTGAAAAGCCAGCTTATCTGCTTTCTTGGTTGTTCCTTTAATTGTCCTAAACTCCTGGTCTCTTAGCATTTCAATAGCCCATTAGATCTGCAAAGACAGTAAATAGACCATAATGGGCCCTTCCTTTTCTTTTTAATTTTTTTCTCTTTTTCTAAAACAATTATTCTAAGAAGCACACTACAGAAAGCCTCAAAAAATTGCAATTTGGGCATAGGCAAGAGCAGAACTAAGATAGCTCTGAGAGACAAAGCAGTAAGTTTAGTGGTGGAGAAAGTTAGCTAAACACCATAACCTTCCAGGCCTTTTGGGAATTCAGATCCCAGGGATTGGAATGAATTAACTAGCTTCAGTCAGCCATGCCCTTGACAGGGTCAGGGTCACCTTGAGAGGTAAAGTCTTCCTGCCTCCTTACACTTGTGGGGGAACTATGGGCTGGCAAGGGCCAACTGCTGGACACCATAGGAGAAGCGCAGAGTCTAAATGCCTCACAGAACAGTCTCATTTTCAAGGAAACTCCATACTCTCTTCCCAAGATGTGGGCCTCTCTGAACTAGGGAAACCTGACTTGGGATGACGTATCTGAGGAGATCACCACACAAAAAGGCTACATAAAGACAGAGAAAGAAACAGAAAAACAAGAGGTGAAAAAGTCTGATCAACTAAACAACATCTAAGTTAAAGGTCTAGAATAAGCTGAGCTAAACACCAAAGGTTGGAGTACAAAGCCAACCAACAAGAAAATCCTAGGTAAATGAGTGAAAACAAGCTCCAGAATAAACTAAGCAAGAAAGTCAGATGCCTAGACAGCTTCAGATAATGAGCCATACTAGGAAATATGAAAATATGGACCAGCCAAGGGAACAAACTAACAGTTCAACTGAGATACAGGAGTTGAAGCAATTATTGCTAAATCAATTCAATGAGCTGAACGAAGAACTAATTGGAGATGTTCAAACAAATCTAAATCAATTCAAAAATCAAGACAGTGAAATGAGGGAAGACATAGCAAAAGAGATGAAGGATATAAGAAGGACACAGGATGACCATAAGGAAGAATTCAAAAATTTGAAAAAATAAATGACAGAACTTATGGGAATGAAGGGCATAATGGAGGAGATGTAAAAGACAATGGAAGGAGAGGCGGGGCAAGATGGCAGACTGGTGAGCTGTATGTTTTAGTTACTCCTCCAGGAAAGTAGGTAGAAAGCCAGGAACTGCGTGGACTGGACACCACAGAGCAATCTGACTTTGGGCATACTTCATACAACACTCATGAAAACGTGGAACTGCTGAGATCAGCGAAATCTGTAAGTTTTTGCGGCCAGGGGACCCGCGCCCCTCCCTGCCAGGCTCAGTCCCGGGGGAGGAGGGGCTGTCAGCTCCGGGAAGGAGAAGGAGAACTGCAGTGGCAGCCCTTATCAGAAACTCATTCTACTGATCCAAACTCCAACCATAGATAGACTGAGACCAGACACCAGAGAATCTGAGAGCAGCCAGCCCAGCAGAGAGGAGACAGGCATAGAAAAAAAACAACACGAAAAACTCCAAAATAAAAGCGGAGGATTTTTGGAGTTCTGGTGAACATAGAAAGGGGAAGGGCCCTGAGGCACATATGCAAATCCTGAAGAAAAGCTGATCTCTCTGCCCTGTGGACCTTTCCTTAATGGCCCTGGTTGCTTTGTCTCTTAGCATTTCAATAACCCATTAGATCTCTGAGGAGGGCCCGTTTTTTTTTTTTTTTTGTTGTTGTTGTTGTTGTTTTTTTTTTAATGCTTTTTTCTTTTTCTAAAACAATTACTCTAAGAAGCCCAATACAGAAAGCTTCAAAGACTTGCTATTTGGGCAGGTCAAATCAAGAGCAGAACTAGGAGAGCTCTGAGACAAAACGCAATAATCCAGTGGCTGAGAAAATTCACTAAACACCACAACTTCCCAAGAAAAGGGGGATGTCCGCTCACAACCATCATCCTGGTGGACAGGAAACACTCCTGCCCATCGCCAGCCCCATAGCCCAGAACTGCCCCAGACAACCCAGTGTGACGGAAGTGCTTCAAATAACAGGCACACACCACAAAACTGGGCGTGGACATTAGCCTTCCCTGCAACCTCAGCTGATTGTCCCAGAGTTGGGAAGGTAGAGCAGTGTGAATTAACAAAGCCCCGTTCAGCCATCATTTCAGCAGACTGGGAGCCTCCCTACACAGCCCAGCAGCCCAGAACTGCCCTGGGGGGATGGCACTCACCTGTGACATAGCACAGTCATCCCTCAACAGAGGACCCAGGGTGCACGGCCTGGAAGAGGGGCCCACTTGCAAGTCTCAGGAGCCATACGCCAATACCAAGGACTTGTGGGTCAGTGGCAAAGACAAACTGTGGCAGGACTGAACTGAAGGATTAGACTATTGCAGCAGCTTTAAAACTCTAGGATCACCAGGGAGATTTGATTGTTAGAGCCACCCCCCCCCTCCTTGACTGCCCAGAAACACGCCCCATATACAGGGCAGGCAACACCAACTACACACGCAAGCTTGGTACACCAATTGGACCCCACAAGACTCACTCCCCCACTCACCAAAAAGGCTAAGCAGGGGAGAACTGGCTTGTGGAGAACAGGTGGATCGTGGACGCCACCTGCTGGTTAGTTAGAGAAAGTGTACTCCACGAAGCTGTAGATCTGATAAATTAGAGATAAGGACTTCAATTGGTCTACAAATCCTAAAAGAACCCTATCAAGTTCAGCAAATGCCACGAGGCCAAAAGCAACAGAAAATTATAAAGCATATGAAAAAACCAGACAATATGGATAACCCAAGCCCAAGCACCCAAATCAAAAGATCAGAAGAGACACAGCCCCTAGAGCAACTACTCAAAGAACTAAAGATGAACAATGAGTCCATAGTACGGGAGATAAAGGAAATCAAGAAGACCCTAGAAGAGCATAAAGAAGACATTGCAAGACTAAATAAAAAAATGGATGATCTTATGGAAATTAAAGAAACTGTTGACCAAATTAAAAACATTCTGGACACTCATAGTACAAGACTAGAGGAAGTTGAACAACGAATCAGTGACCTCGAAGATGACAGAATGGAAAATGAAAGCATAAAAGAAAGAATGGGGAAAAAAATTGAAAAAATCGAAATGGACCTCAGGGATATGATAGATTATATGAAACGTCCAAATATAAGACTCATTGGTGTCCCAGAAGGGGAAGAAAAGGGTAAAGGTCTAGGAAGAGTATTCAAAGAAATTGTTGGGGAAAACTTCCCAAATCTTCTAAACAACATAAATACACAAATCATAAATGCTCAGCAAGCTCCAAATAGAATAAATCCAAATAAACCCACTCCGAGACATATACTGATCACACTGTCAAACACAGAAGAGAAGGAGCAAGTTCTGAAAGCAGCAAGAGAATAGCAATTCACCACATACAAAGGAAACAGCATAAGACTAAGTAGTGACTACTCAGCAGCCACCATGGGGGCAAGAAGGCAGTGGCACGACATATTTAAAATTCTGAGTGAGAAAAATTTCCAGCCAAGAATACTTTATCCAGCAAAGCTCTCCTTCAAATTTGAGGGAGAGCTTAAATTTTTCACAGACAAACAAACGCTGAGAGAATTTGCTAACAAGAGACCTGCCCTACTGGAGATACTCAAGGGAGCCCTACAGACAGAGAAACAAAGAAAGGACAGAGAGACTTGGAGAAAGGTTCAGTACTAAAGAGATTTGGTATGGGTACAATAAAGGATATTAATAGACAGAGGGGAAAAATATGACAAACATAAACCAAAGGATAAGATGGCTGATTCAAGAAATGCCTTCATGGTTATAACGTTGAATGTAAATGGTTTAAACTCCCCAATTAAAAGATATAGATTCGCAGAATGGATCAAAAAAAATGAACCATCAATATGTTGCATACAAGAGACTCATCTTAGACACAGGGACACAAAGAAACTGAAAGTGAAAGGATGGAAAAAAATATTTCATGCAAGCTACAGCCAAAAGAAAGCAGGTGTAGCAATATTAATCTCAGATAAAATAGACTTCAAATGCAGGGATGTTTTGAGAGACAAAGAAGGCCACTACGTACTAATAAATGGGGCAATTCAGCAAGAAGAAATAACAATCGTAAATGTCTATGCACCCAACCAAGGTGCTACAAAATACATGAGAGAAACACTGGCAAAACTAAAGGAAGCAATTGATGTTTCCACAATAATTGTGGGAGACTTCAACACATCACTCTCTCCTATAGATAGATCAACCAGACAGAAGACCAATAAGGAAATTGAAAACCTAAACAATCTGATAAATGAATTTGATTGAACAGACATATACAGGACATTACATCCCAAATCACCAGGATACACATACTTTTCTCGTGCTCATGGAACTTTCTCCAGAATAGATCATATGCTGGGACATAAAACAAGCCTCAATAAATTTAAAAAGATTGAAATTATTCAAAGCACATTCTCTGACCACAATGGAATACAATTAGAAGTCAATAACCATCAGAGACTTAGAAAATTCACAAATACCTGGAGGTTAAACAACACACTCCTAAACAATCAGTGGGTTAAAGAAGAAATAGCAAGAGAAATTGCTAAATATATAGAGACGAATGAAAATGAGAAGACAACATACCAAATCCTATGGGATGCAGCAAAAGCAGTGCTAAGGGGGAAATTTATAGCACTAAACGCATATATTAAAAAGGAAGAAAGAGCCAAAATCAAAGAACTAATGGATCAACTGAAGAAGCTAGAAAAAGAACAGCAAACCAATCCTAAACCAAGTACAAGAAAAGAAATAACAAGGATTAAAGCAGAAATAAATGACATAGAGAACAAAAAAACAATAGAGAAGATAAATATCACCAAAAGTTGGTTCTTTGAGAAGATCAACAAGATTGACAAGCCCCTAGCTAGACTGACAAAATCAAAAAGAGAGAAGACCCATATAAACAAAATAATGAATGAAAAAGGTGACATAACTGCAGATCCTGAAGAAATTAAAAAAATTATAAGAGGATACTATGAACAACTGTATGGCAACAAACTGGATAATGTAGAGGAAATGGACAATTTCCTGGAAACATATGAACAACCTAGACTGACCAGAGAAGAAATAGAAGACCTCAACCAACCCATCACAAGCAAAGAGATCCAATCAGTCATCAAAAATCTTCCCACAAATAAATGCCCAGGGCCAGATGGCTTCACAGGGGAATTCTACCAAACTTTCCAGAAAGAACTGACACCAATCTTACTCAAACTCTTTCAAAACATTGAAGAAAATGGAACACTACCTAACTCATTTTATGAAGCTAACATCAATCTAATACCAAAACCAGGCAAAGATGTTATAAAAAAGGAAAACTACCGGCCAATCTCCCTAATGAATACAGATGCAAAAATCCTCAACAAAATACTTGCAAATCGAATCCAAAGACACATTAAAAAAATCATACACCATGACCAAGTGGGGTCCATTCCAGGCATGCAAGGATGGTTCAACATAAGAAAATCAATCAATGTATTACAACACATTAACAAGTCAAAAGGGAAAAATCAATTGATCATCTCAATAGATGCTGAAAAAGCATTTGACAAAATCCAACATCCCTTTTTGATAAAAACACTTCAAAAGGTAGGAATTGAAGGAAACTTCCTCAACATGATAAAGAGCATATATGAAAAACCCACAGCCAGCATAGTACTCAATGGTGAGAGACTGAAAGCCTTCCCTCTAAGATCAGGAACAAGACAAGGATGCCCGCTGTCACCACTGTTATTCAACATTGTGCTGGAAGTGCTAGCCAGGGCAATCCGGCAAGACAAAGAAATAAAAGGCATCCAAATTGGAAAAGAAAAAGTAAAACTGTCATTGTTTGCAGATGATATGATCTTATATCTAGAAAACCCTGAGAAATCGGCGATACAGCTACTACAGCTAATAAACAAATTTAGCAAAGTAGCGGGATACAAGGTTAATGCACATAAGTCAGTAATGTTTCTATATGCTAGAAATGAACAAACTGAAGAGACACTCAAGAAAAAGATACCATTTTCAATAGCAACTAAAAAAATCAAGTACCTAGGAATAAACTTAACCAAAGATGTAAAAGACCTATACAAAGAAAACTACATAACTCTACTAAAAGAAATAGAAGGGGACCTTAAAAGATGGAAAAATATTCCATGTTCATGGATAGGAAGACTAAATGTCATTAACATGTCAATTCTACCCAAACTCATCTGCAGATTCAATGCAATCCCAATCAAAATTCCAACAACCTACTTTGCAGACTTGGAAAAGCTAGTTATCAAATTTATTTGGAAAGGGAAGATGCCTCGAATTGCTAAAGACACTCTAAAAAAGAAAAACGAAGTGGGAGGACTTACACTCCCTGAGTTTGAAGCTTATTATAAAGCCACAGTTGCCAAAACAGCATGGTACTGGCACAAAGATAGACATATAGATCAATGGACTCGAATTGAGAATTCGGAGACAGACCCTCAGATCTATGGCCGACTGATCTTTGATAAGGCCCCCAAAGTCACTGAACTGAGTCATAATGGTCTTTTCAACAAATGGGGCTGGGAGAGTTGGATATCCATATCCAAAAGAATGAAAGAGGACCCCTACCTCACCCCCTACACAAAAATTAAGTCAAAATGGACCAAAGATCTCAATATAAAAGAAAGTACCATGAAACTCCTAGAAGATAATGTAGGAAAACATCTTCAAGACCTTGTATTAGGCGGCCACTTCCTAGACTTTACACCCAAAGCACAAGCAACAAAAGTGAAAATAGATAAATGGGAACTCCTCAAGCTTAGAAGTTTCTGCACCTCAAAGGAATTTCTCAAAAAGGTAAAGAGGCAGCCAACTCAATGGGAAAAAATTTTTGGAAACCATGTATCTGACAAAAGACTGATATCTTGCATATACAAAGAAATCCTACAACTCAATGACAATAGTACAGTCGGCCCAATTATAAAATGGGCAAAAGATATGAAAAGACAGTTCTCTGAAGAGGAAATACAAATGGCCAAGAAACACATGAAAAAATGTTCAGCTTCACTAGCTATTAGAGAGATGGAAATTAAGACCACAATGAGATACCATCTCACACCGGTTAGAATGGCTGCCATTAAACAAACAGGAAACTACAAATGTTGGAGGGGATGTGGAGAAATTGGAACTCTTATTCACTGTTGATGGGACTGTATAATGGTTCAGCTACTCTGGAAGTCAGTCTGGCAGTTCCTTAGAAAACTAGATATAGAGTTACCATTCGATCCAGCGATTGCACTTCTCGGTATATATCCGGAAGATCGGAAAGCAGTGACACAAACAGATATCTGCACGCCAATGTTCATAGCAGCATTATTCACAATTGCCAAAAAATGGAAACAACCCAAATGTCCTTCAACAGATGAGTGGATAAATAAAATGTGGTATATACACACGATGGAATACTACGCGGCAGTAAGAAGGAACGATCTCGTGAAACATATGACAACATGGATGAACCTTGAGGACATAATGCTAAGCGAAATAAGCCAGGCACAAAAAGAGAAATATTATATGCTACCACTAATGTGAACTTTGAAAAATGTAAAACAAATGGCTTATAATGTAGAATGTAGGGGAACTAGCAATAGAGAGCTATTAAGGAAGGGGGATCAATAATCCAAGAAGAACAGATAAGCTATTTAACGTTCTGGGGATGCCCAGGAATGACTATGGTCTGTTAATTTCTGATGGATATAGTAGGAGCAAGTTCACAGAAATGTTGCTATATTAGGTAACTTTCTTGGGGTAAAGTAGGAACATGGAAGTTAAGCAGTTATCTTAGGTTAGTTGTCTTTTCCTTACTCCCTTGTTATGGTCTCTTTGAAATGTTCTTTTATTGTATGTTTGTTTTCTTTTTAACTTTTTTTTCATACAGTTGATTTAAAGAAGAAGGGAAAGTTAAAAAAAAAAAAAAAAAAACAAGGAAAAAAAAAGATGTAGTGCCCCCTTGAGGAGCCTGTGGAGAATGCAGGGGTATTCGCCTACCCCACCTCCATGGTTGCTAACATGACCACAGACATAGGGGACTGGTGGTTTGATGGGTTGGGCCCTCTACCACAGGTTTTACCCTTGGGAAGACGGTTGCTGCAAAGGAGAGGCTAGGCCTCCCTATGGTTGTGCCTAAAAGCCTCCTCCCGAATGCCTCTTTGTTGCTCAGATGTGGCCCTGTCTCTCTAGCTAAGCCAACTTGAAAGGTGAAGTCACTGCCCTCCCCCCTACGTGGGATCAGACACCCAGGGGAGTGAATCTCCCTGGCAACGTGGAATATGACTCCCGGGGAGGAATGTAGACCTGGCATCATGGGACGGAGAACATCTTCTTGACCAAAAGGGGGATGTGAAAGGAAATGAAATAAGCTTCAGTGGCAGAGAGAATCCAAAAGGAGCCGAGAGGTCACTCTGGTGGGCAGTCTTACGCACAATTTAGACAACCCTTTTTAGGTTCTAAAGAATTGGGGTAGCTGGTGGTGGATACCTGAAACTATCAAACTACAACCCAGAACCCATGAATCTCGAAGACAGTTGTATAAAAATGTAGCTTATGAGGGGTGACAAGGGGATTGGGAAAGCCATAAGGACCACACTCCACTTCGTCTAGTTTATGGATGGATGAGTAGAAAAATAGGGGAAGGAAACAAACAGACAAAGGTACCCAGTGTTCTTTTTTACTTCAATTGCTCTTTTTCACTCTAATTATTATTCTTGTTATTCTTGTGTGTGTGCTAATGAAGGTGTCAGGGATTGATTTGGGTGATGAATGTACAACTATGTAATGGTACTGTGAACAATCGAAAGTACGATTTGTTTTGTATGACTGCGTGGTATATGAATATATCTCAATAAAATGAAGATTAAAAAAAAAAAAAGACATAATGCTGAGCAAAATAAGCGAGGCACAAAAAGAGAGATATTGTATGTTACCACTAATGTGAATTCTGTGAAAAATGTACAATGTTTTATAGTGTAGAATGTAGGGGACCTAGAGATACCAATTAGTGGAGGGGGAATCATAATCTAATAAGAACAGATAAACTATGGAGGGAAATCTCAAGGTTATGGGAATGCTCAGGAATGATTATGGTTTGTAAACTTTCTTGGATATAGTAAGATCATGCTGGAAGCAATAGAGTTATTTTAGGTTTTTTTTTTCTCTTATTCCATTGTTTTCTTAGGGGTTGTTAATTTTCTTGGGGTATGGTAGGAACATGTTGGAAGCAATGTAGTTATTTTAGATTATTTGTTTTTCTTACTCCTCTGTTTGGACATGGTTTATTAATTTTCTTGGGGTATGGTAGGAACATATTGGAAGCAAAGTAGTTATTTTAGGTTATTTGTTTTCCTTAATCCATTGCTTTGTTTGAAATTTTGTGGGGTTTTTTTGGTTGTTGTTTGCCTGTTTGTTTTTAATTTTTTGATAAACAAAGTTAAAAAATTGAAAAAAAATCAGTAGAAAAATGGGAGTAAAAACTAAATGACAAATAGGGTGGGATGGGGGGATGGTTTGGGTATTCTCTTTTCACATTTATTTTTTATTCTTATTCTGATTCTTTCTGATGTAAGGAAAATGTTCAGAAATAGATTGTGGTGATGAACGCATAACTATATGATCATACTGTGAACAGTTGATTGTATACAATGGATGACTGTATGGTTTATGAATATATTTCAATAAAACTGAATTAAAAAAAAAAGACAATGGAAGGATACAACAGTAGATTTGAACAGGAAGAAGAAAGGATGAGTGAATTGGAAGACCACATATCTGAATTCACACACATGAAAGAACAGATGGTAAAAAGAATGGAAAAATATGAGCAGGGTCTTAGGGAGCAGAGTGAGAATACAAAACACTCAAACATACAAGTTATGGGTGCCCTAGAGGGAAAAGAGAGGGGGAAAGGGGAAGAAAGAATAATAGAAGAAATAATCACTGAAAATTTTCCAACTCTTATGAAAGACAGGAAATTAGAGATTCAAGAAGTACACCACACTCCAAACAGAATAGACCCTAATAGACATACTCCAAGACCCTTACTGATAAGATTGTCCAATGTCAAAGACAAAGAGAGAATTCTGAAAGCAGCAAGAGAAATGCAATCCATCACATATAAGGGAAGCTCAATAAGACTACGTACAAATTTCTCTGCAGAAATCATGGAGGTGGAAGACAGTGCTATGATATATTTAACAAACTGAAAGAGAAGAACTGCCAACCAAGAAATCTATATCCAGCAAAACTGTCCTTCAAAAATGAGGGAGAGATAAAAATATTTTCAGACAAACAGATATTGAGAGAATTTGAGAATACGAGACTGGCGCTACAGGAAATACTAAAGGGAGTGTTACAGGCTGATAGGGAAAGAGGAGAAAGAGGTTTAGAGAAAATTGTAGGAATGGAGATTATCAGGAAGGGTAAAAAGAGAGAGAGGAAAAAATAATATGTGACATGTAGAATCCAAAAGACAAAATGATAGAAGAAAGTACTGCCCTTACAGTAATAACACTAAATGTTAATGGATTAAACTCCCCAATAAGAAGACACACTGGCAGAATGGATTAAAAGAATGGATTAAAAAACAGGATACATCTATATGCTGTCTACAGGAAGCTCAGCTTAGACACAAGGACAAAAATAGGCTGAAAGTGAAAGGTTGGAAAAAGGTATTTCATGCAAGCAGAAAATAGCAGGAATGGCTATATTAATATCAGACAAAATAGACTTCAGAAGTAAAACAATTAAAAGAGAAAAAGAAGGACACTATTTATTAATAAAAGGGTCAATTAATTAAGAAAACATAACAATCATAAATATTTATGCACCAAGGCAGACTGCCCCAAATTTCATGAGCCAGAAACTGAAAACACAGCCAGGAGAAGTAGACAATTCTGCAGTAATAGTTGGAGACTTCAATACACTGCTCTCACCAATGTATAGAATATCTAGACAGGGGATCAACAAGGAAATGGAGATGTTGAATTGTATGATAAATGAACTAGATTTGACAGACAGTTATAGAACACTACACCCCACAACAGCAGGAAACACATTCTTTTTGAGTGCTCATGGTACATTTTCTAGGATAGATGACATGCTGGGTCACAAAGCAAGACTTAACAAAAAAAATATTGATGTTATAAAAAAACACTATCTCAGATCATAACGGAATGAAGTTGGAAATAAATAACAGGCAGAAGATTGTTGTAAAGTTCACAAATATATGGAGAATAAACAACATACTGTTACAAAACCAGTGGGTAAAAGAAGAAACTACAAGAGAAATTAGTAAATACCTTGAGGAAAATGACAATGAAAACACAACATATCAAAACTTGTAGGATGCAGCAAAGACAGTGCTGAGAGGGAAATTTATTGCCTTAAATGCCTATATTAAAAGAGAAGAGAAGCAAAATTTGAGGAATTAACTGTTCACCTGGAGGAACTAGAAAAAGAACAGCAAATACAATCCAAAGAAAACAGAAGGAAAGAAAATATCAAAGATCAGAGCAGAAATAAGTGAAACTGAGAACAGGAAAACAATAGAGAGAATCAGCAAAATCAGAAGCTGGCTCTTCAAGAAAATCAACAAAATTGATGCACCCCTAGGTAGGCTAACCAAAAAAACAAGAGCAGATGCAAATAAATGCAATCAGAAACAGGAAAGGAAACATAACTACTGACCCTGCAGAAATAAAGGAGATTATGAGAAGATAATATGAGCAACTATACACTAATAAACTAGACAACTTACATGAAATGTACAACTTCCTAGAGAAGAATAAGCAGCCAACATTGACCCAAGAAGAAATAGAGGAACTCAACAAACCAATCACAAGCAAAGAGATTGAGTCAGTCATCAAAATGCTCACAAAAGGAAGAGGATTTAAGATGGCAGTATAGAGAAGAGTGGAAGCTAAGTAGCTCTCCTGGAACAAATAAAAAATAACAGAAACAACTAGTAAATAATCCAAAATAACTGCAGTGAGACAAATGTGATTGTCCACTCCTCATACACCAACCTGAATTGGGAGGAATGCCTGAGATCACAGCATAAAATCTGTAAGTAAAAACTGTGGATCCAAGCTGGGAGACCCCTCCCCCCATAGCCCAAGCTGCAAAGCATTGTGGTGCCAGAGAGAAGCTCTCTCCCAGCAAGTGAATATAGCTCAGCTGAGCTCCAACTGAGGTTTTAATTAGCAAGTGTGAAATGCTAACTATGACTATAAATCCCCAAGAAGCAGACAGAGGCTTTAGGTGATGACTGACATTGAAGAGCTGGAGGGTCACTGTGGACTAGTCCTGAAGGAGACTTCCTCTTCCTTTTTTTGGCTCAGTGGAGAAAGCTTCAGCCATTTTCAGTTCCCAGTACTCTGACCCAGACAAGGGTGGAGATAGCACAGGCAGAGAGAGACCATTGAAATGCTAATGACCTCCTTCTAGTGGGCCTATCTTCTCTAAGAGTAAAGAGGTGGGGCCCAGCTCTACTGCCCGCCTTCCATTCAGAACCAGATCCCAGAGTCTGGGGGAAAACAGCCACACTTACTCACACCAGTCAAGAATTACAGGCTAACAGGTGCCACCTGCTGGGCAGAAAAGCACAGTGACCTGAGGCATCACAGGATGTACAAATTTTCTATGACACACCCTCAGGGAAGCCAGAAACTGACTATTTCTTCCTTCTGGGACCTGAGCCCATTTTAGTCTGGGAAAACCTGATTGGGGTAACCAAGGAAACTATTCCTAGACAACAGAAAACTACAACCTACACTAAGAAAAATGAAGTTATGGCCCAGTCAAAGGAACAAACTTACACTTCAACTGATATACAGGAATTGAAACAACTAATAATAAATCAATTCAAATAGTTTAGGGAAGATATGGCAAAAGAGATGAACCGTATAATGAAAACACTGGTTGTACACAAGGTAGAAATTGAAAGTTTGAAAAACTAATTGGCAGAATTTATGGAAATGAAAAGCACACCACAAGAGATGAAAGACACAATGGAAACATACAACATCAGGTCTCAAGAGGCAGAAGAAAACACTCAGGAAACTGAAAAGTACAGAAAACAATATTTTAAAACCTCTCTGGATAAGTGCAACAGCCATCATGGAAAGGGCCCAGAAAGAAACAGTGAAATTAAAGATGAAAAAGAGAAATTATCAAATCTTTAAAACAGAAAGAAAATAGATGGAAAAAATTGGCACAGCCTCAAGGACATATGAAACTATAGCAAAAATTCTAGCATTTCAGTCATCAGAGTCTCAGAAATAGAGGTGAGAGAGGGTGGGGTTGAAAAATATTTGAAGAAATAAAGGCGGAAAAATTTCATTCTGGCAAAAGGCATGAATCAGCAGATTTGAGAAGCTGAGTTAACCACAGACTTGATAAACTATAAGAAATCAATGTCTAGACACATCAGAGTCAAATATTTGAGCACCAAAATTCTAAGAAAAAGTCTTGAAAGAAGTAAGAGAAACATTACATTATGACTGTAGAGGAAAAACAGTTCAAATTAGAGCAAGTTTCTCCTCTGAAGCCATGAATACCAACAGGACATGACAAACTATAATTCAAGTATTGAAAGAAAAGAACTGTCAACCAGGATTTTATTTCCCACAAAAATATTCTTCATAAATGATATTTCAGATGAAGGAAACTAAGAGAATTGGTTGCCAGCAAACCGATTATAAAAAAACTGGCTAAAGAAGTTTTTCAAAGTAGAAATGAAACAATAAAAGAAGGAATCTTGTAGCATCAGGAAGGAATAAGGTACACAGAAAGCAAAAATATGGATGAATTCAATAGGCAATCCTTCTCTTCTTCAGGTTTGAAATTGTTTGATAGTTGAAGCAAAACTTACAACTCTGCCTAATGTTCTAAATGTATGTAGAGGTAGTGTTCTGGTTTGCTAATGCTTCCATTATGTAAAATGCCTGTAATGGATTGATTTTTTTAAAGTGGGTTCATTTGGTTACAAAGTTACAGTCTGAAGGCTATGAAAATGTCCAAATCAAGATACCAACAGAAGTATATTTTCACTGAAAGAAGGCTAATGGCATCTGGAAAACCTCTATTAGCTGGGAAGGCTCATGGCTGGCATCAGCTGATCCAAGATTGTTTTCCAGTTCCACTCTCAGCATCTGTGCATTCTTCAAAGTGTCTCTCTTGGCTGCAGTACCTCCTTCTGTCTGTGAACATTTTTTATAGGAATCTAGTGATTCAATTAAGACCCACCCTCAATGGGTGGGGTTAAACCTCCATGGAAATTATCCAATGAAAGGTCTTGCCCACAGCTGATTGAGTCACATCACTATGGAAACCCTCAATCAGAAGGTTCCAACATAGTCAACACTAAAACATCGGCCCCCACAAGATTGCATCAAAGAACATGTCATTTTGCGTGACATAATACATGCAATTCAGCACATTCCATGTACTGGACCCCAAAATGACATGATCTGTCTATATGCAAAACACATTCATCCAATCATAATGTAACAAAGACTTAAGACTTAAATCATTTCAGTAACAATAGGTAAGTACAAGATCCCGTCAAAATCAATCACAGACATGGTCTTGTCTTAGAAAAATTCCCTTCTAGTTGTGGAAATGTGAAACTTGGAACAAGTTATCTTCTGCCAATATACAAAAGAAGGACAGTTATAAGATAAACATTCCCATTGTCATAGGGAGATACAGTCAGGAAAACAGGATTTAAGGGACCAAATAGTTCCTAAAACCCACAGGGTATATTACATTAGACTTCAAAGTCTGAGAGTCATTTACAGAATGACATTTTATCCTTAGGGCATGAGAGAGCAGGAGTCCAACCATTTCCAAGGGCCTTTGCAGCAGTCTTTTTCTCTTCAAATGCTGGGTGAGTGCTCCAACATATCCACATATTGGGGAGATGACCTTCTTCTCATCCCAACCCTCCTCAAGTATCAGGGTGCCACCAAGACTGCTTCTCCAGGGCAAATGTTCTCCCGTCTTCAAACAGTGGGGTGGCATCCAGAATCTCCCCAAGCCCCAGAGAATTTGCTCCACCCTCTCTGAACTCTGGGGTGGCAGCACTATTCCTGAGCAAAGAGGCAGAAGGCCAGCCCTCTGCCTCCAGGGAAAACTCACCCTTTTTTTGTGCATGGGCCACTCTGCTCTTATTGCCTGAGATTTCTTGATTCCAGATATCAATTTCCATGATTCTGTCCTGGAAGAAAATTTTCCTTCAATTTGTTCCTTCTTTGTCCCATCCAGTCCAGACTGGCAGTGGCCCCATCTATAAAGATCTCACAAAAAACTTGTTGACTTGGTATGAAGCATGCAGGTGTCAAAACCATCAGACAATAGGACTTTCCACAAATCCTTTCTGGATAACTCCATATCCAATCCTGGCTTGTGCTGAAATGGTGGTTGATATCCATAGTTTCTTAAATCCTCACATGGAGTTGTAGCCTCTGGGGTGTCACTTTCTGGAAGCCCAGAATTATCCAAACTATCAGCTTCTGGTTTCTTTGTACCTAAGAGTTCATTTCTCAGCTTGTCTTTGTTCTGTCACATTTTACTGTAAGCTGCAAGGAAAAGCCAGTCTACATCCTCCACACACAGTCTGGAGATCTTTTCAGCTAAGTATTCCAGAACATTGCTTCTAAATTCTGCCTTCCATCTGATACTAGGACACAATTTTGCCACATTCTCTGCCACTTTAAAACAAGGATCACCTTCCTACCAGTTGGCAATGACACATGTAGCATTTTGGTTTATGTCTTCATCAGAAGTATCTTTAGAGTTCATATTTCTACCAAGAGTCTCTTCAAAGCATTTTAGGCCTTTTCTATCAAGCTTCTCACAGCTCTTGCAGAATCTGCCTTTAATCCATTTACAAAGCCATTCCAACATGTTTGGTAATTGAAAACTCAGCAACAGCAGCATTCCACTACTGGTGCAAAAATATGTCCCAGATTGCTAATGCTGCCATTATACAAAATACCTGAAATGGATAGGCTTCTATAAAATGGTTTTATTTGTTTACAAAGTTACAGTCTGAAGGCCACAAAAATGTCCAAATGAAGATAGCAACACAATTATAGTTTCACTGAAGGAAGGCCAATTGCATCTGGAAAGCATCTATTAGCTGTGAAGACACATGGCTGGCATCAGCTGATCCCAGGTTGTGTTCCAGCTCCACTCTCAGCTCCTGTGCCTTCTTCAAAGTGTCTCTCTTGTCTTCAGTACCTCCTTCTGTCTGTGAACTTTTGTATAGGAATCCAGTGACTCAATTAAGACCCACCCTGTGTTGGGCTTCCCCACCTCGATGGTTGCTGATGTGCTCACAGACATAGGAGACTGGTGGTTTAATGGGCTGAGACCTCTACCATGGGACTTGCCATTGGGAAGACTGTTGCTGCAAAGGAGAGGCTAGGCCTGCCTATAATGCTGCCTAAGAGCCTCCTCCCAAATGCCTCTTTGTTGCTCAGATGTGGCCCTCTCTCTCTAGCTAAGCCAACTTGGCAGGTGAAATCAGTGCCCTCCACTCTATGTGGGATCTGACATCCAGGGGAGTAAATCTCCCTGGCAATGTGGAATATGACTCCCAGGGTGGAATCTAGACCCAGCATCATGGGATGGAGGACATATTCTTGACAAAAAGGGGCATGTGAAAGGAAATGAAATAAGCTTCAGTGTCAGAGAGATTCCAAAAGGAGCCAAGAGGTCACTCTGGTGGGCACTCTTATGCACAATATAGACAAACAAATATAGGTTCTAATGAATTGGAATAGCTAGCAGTAAATACCAGAAGCTATCAAACTACAACCCAGAGCCCATGAATCTTGAAGATGATTGTATAAAAATGTAGCTTATGAGGGGTGACAATGTGATTGGGAAAGCCATATGGACCCATTCCTCTTTGTCCAGTGTATGAAGGGCTGAGTAGAAAATGGGGACAAAAAAAAGGGCACCCAGTGTTCTTTTTTCACTTTAATTGTTCTTTTTCACTTTAATTTTTATTCTTATTGCTTTAATGTTTGTGGTAATGAAAATGTTCAAAAATTAATTTTGGTGATGAACACACAACTATATAATGCTGCTGTGACAACTGAATGTACACTTTTTATGACTGAATAGTATGTGAATAGTATGTGAACCACCAGTCTCCTATGTCTGAATTAAAAAAGACACACCCTGAATGGGTGGGGTAAAACCTTCATGGAAATTGTTCAATCGAAATTCTTGCCCACAGTTGATTGAGTCACATCACCATGGAAACACTCAATCAAAGGGTTCCAACATAATCAACACTAAAACATCTGCACCCACAAGACTGCATCATAGAACATGTCATTTTGGGTGATATATATCCAATCCAGTACATTCCATGTACTGGACCCCAAAATGACATGATCTTTCCATATACAAAATACATTCATCCAATCACAGTATAACAAAAACTTAAAACTTAAATCATTTCAGTAACAATAGGTAGGTACAAGATCCCATCAAAATCAATCACAGACATGGTCTTGTCCTATAACAAAATTCCCCTCTAGTTGTGGAAATATGAAACTTAGAGCAAGTTATCTTCTGCCGATATACAAAGGAGGTAAAGTTATAGGACAAGCATTCCCTTTTTCTTAGGGAGAAACAGTGATATAAGGGACCAAAACTGTTCCTAAAACCCACAGGGCAAACTCCATTAGATTTCAAAGACTGAGAGTCATTTATAGAATGACATTTTATCCATAGGATATGAGAGAACAGGAGTCCAACCCTTTCCAAGGGCCTTTGCAGCAGTCTTTTTCTCTCCAAGTGCTGGGTGAGTGCTCCAACATATACACACATTGGGGAGATGACCTTCTTCTCAGCCCCACCCTCCTTAAGCATCAGGGTGCCACCCAGACTCTGCCTCTGCAGGGCAAATGCTCTCCCCTCTCCAAACAGTGGGGTGTCATCCAGGCTCTCCTCAACACCCGGGGAATGTTCTCCACCCTCTCTGAGCTCTGGGGTGTCAGCATTTTTCCTGAGCAAAGAGGCAGGAGGCCAGTCCTCTGCCTCCAGAGCAAACTCACTCTTTCTTCATGCATGGGCCATTCTGCTCTTATTGCCTGAGATTTCTTGATTCCAGATCTCAGTTTCCATGATTCTATCCTGGAAGAAAATTTTCCTTCAGTTTGTTCCTTCTCTGTCCCATCCAGTCTGGACTGGCAGTGGCCCCATCTATAGAGACCTTACAAAAATCTTGTTGGCTTGGCATGAAGCATGCAGACATCAAAACCATCAGACAGAGGGAGAGGGAAGATGGTGGCATAGAGAGGAGTGGAAGCTAAGTAGTCCCCCTGGAACAACTGAAAAAAACCAGAAACAACTAATGAATGATCCAGAATAACTGCTGGGAGAGCAAACGAGACCATCCACTCATCATACACCAACCTGAATTGGGAGGAATGCCCAAGGTCACAGCATAAAATATGTAAGTAAAACCTGTGGATCCAAGTCATGAGACCCCAATCCCCCATAGCCCGAACTGCAAAGCCTTGTGGTGCCAGAGAGAAGCTCTCTTCCAGCAAGTGAATATAGCTCAGCTGAGCTCCAACTGGTGTTTTAAGTAGCGAGTGTGAACTGCTCACTACAGGTACAAATCCCCAAAAAATAGAGGCTTTGGGTGACAACTAACCTTGGAGAGCCAGAGGGTCACCTTGGACTAGGTCTGAAGGGGACTATCTGTTTCTTTTTCAGCTCAGTGGAGAAAGCCCCAGCCATTTTCTGTTCCCAGTGCTGTGACTCAGAGAAGGGTGGAGATAGCACAAGCAGAGAGAGAGAGACCATTGAAATGCTAATGACCTCCCCCTAGGGGACCCTTTCCATTCAGAACCAGACACCAGAGCCTGGGGGAACATGGCCATACTTCCTCACACCAGTCAAGAATTACAGGCTAAAAAGGAGAAAAAAAAACACACGACTTGCAGCCATCTCCCCAGTGGGCAGGGGCACTCCTGCCCAGGGCCGAACCCACAGCACAGAGCTGCACCAAGAAACCCAGTGTGACAGGAAGTCTTTCCCACAGCACCGCTCACATGCCAAAATATTGGCCATAGGCAGTGGCCTTGAAAACACCCATGGCTGATTTTCCCAGAGCTGGGAGGGCAGAGCTGTGTGGAAGGGGAAAGTAAATGTGTCCCATTCAACCATCTTTGAAGTGGGCTGGGAATGCCCCTGCACAGCCCGGCATCCCAGGGTTTCCCTGGAGGCCAGTGCACACTTGTGACATGGCACAGCCCTCCCTCCCTCAGCAGAAGTCCTGGAAGAGCACAGCAGGGAAGGGGGAACCACTTGGAAATCCCAGGGAACCTACGCCAATACCAAGGACTTTTGGGTCAGTGGCAGAGAACAACCTTAAATCTCTGGGAACACCTGGGAGGTTTGATTATTAAAGCTGTCCTTCCTCCCTAACTACTCAGATGCACACCCCTCTTTTGGGGCAGATAGCACTGACAGAACACCCAAATTAACTGCACCAAGTGGACCCCACAGGGGTCAGATCCCCACACACCACAAAGACAGGGTTGGGGAGAGCTGACTTGAGGGGAATTGGTGACTCACGGATGCCATCTGCTGTTTGGTTGGAGAGAGTGTACACCACCAAGCTGCAATTCCGACAAATTAAAGAGAAAGTAAAGCAAATGCCAAGAGGCCAAAAACAGCAGAAAATCTTAAAGCATATGGTAAAACCAAACAATATGGAGAACCCAAACCTAAACACCCAAATCAAAAGAACAGAAGACACACGGTACTTGGTGCAATTAATCAAAGAACTACAGATAGGCAATGAGAACATGGCACAGGATATAAAGGACATGAAGAAGAGCATGGCACAGGATATAAAAGACATAAAGAAGACCCTAGAAGACCATAAAGAAGATATTGCAAGAGTAAATAAAAAAATAGAAGATCTTATGGAAATTAAAGAAACTGTAGACCAAATTAAAAACATTCTGGATACTCATAAATCAAGATTAGAGGGAGTTGAACAACAACTCAGCCTCTGTGAAGACCACAGAACAGAAAATGGAAGAACAAAAGAAAGAATGGGGAAAAAAATAAAAAAAAAAAAACGAAATGGATCTCAGGGATATGATAGGTAAAATAAAACATCCAAATTTAAGACTCATTGGCGTCCCAGAAGGGGAAGAGAAGGGTAAAGTTCTAAAAAGAGTATTCAAAGAAATTGTTGGGGAAAACTTCCCCAACCTTCTACACAATATAAATACACAAAGCATAAATGCCCAGCAAACTCCAAATAGAGTAAATCCAAATAAACCCACTCCAAGACATATTCTGATCAGACTGTCAAATACTGAAGAGAAGGAGCAAGTTCTGAAAGCAGCAAGAGAAAAGCAATTCACCACATACAAAGGAAACAACATAAGACTAAGTAGTGCTACTCAGAGGCCACCACGGAGGTGAGAAGGCAGTTGTATGACACATTTAAAATTCTGAGAGAGAAAAATTTCCAGCCAAGATTACTTTATCCAGCAAAACTCTCCTTCAAATTTGAGGGAGAGGTTAAATTTTTCACAGACAAACAAATGCTGAGAGATTTTGCTAATAAAAGACCTGCCCTACTTCAGATACTAAAGGGAGCCCTACTGACAGAGAAACAAAGAAAGGAGAGAGAGATATATAGAGAATTTTAACAGACATGTATAGAATATTACATCCCAGGTCACTGGGACACACATTCTTCTCTAGTGATCACAGATCTTTCTCCAGAATGGACCGTATGCTGGGACATAAAAACAAGCCTCAATAAAAAAATGAATTTGTTCAATGCACATTCTCTGACCACAATGGATTACAAATAGAAGTCAATAACCATCAGAGACTTGGAGAATTCACAAACACCTGGAGGATAAAAATTAGGGGGAGATGAAAACATTCCTGGATAATCAAAAGCTGAGGGACTTCATTACTAGTAATCACTCCTATAAGAAATGCTAAAGGGATTTGAGCAGGTTGAATGGAAGGGACACTAAACAACTGACTGAAACTACATGAAGAAATAAAGATTTCCAGTAAAGATCACATGGTAAATATAAATACCAATACTACCATATTTTTGATTTATAACTCCACTATTTACTTCCTATAGGATCTAAAATACATAAACTGTAATGATAAATCAGTGGTTTTGGACTCAGTGTAAAATAGGTAATTTTAGACAAGAACTACATAAAGGTAGGGGAATGATGGAGTATAGGAATATAGTTTAAGTGTCATATTGAAGTTAAGTTGGTATCAAAGAAAACCAAGATTGTCATAGATTTAAGATGTTAAATTTAAGCCCCACGGTAAACACAAAGAAAGTATCAGAGAATGTGACCATTGAGATGAAAATTAGAGTAGGGGTTCTGAGAAGTGGGGGAAGGGGCAATGGGGAGTTAAGAAATGAGTGTAGGGTTTCTGTTTGGGGTGAAGGGAAACTTCTAGAAATGGATGATGGGAAGGTGATAGCATTGCAACATTCTAAATGTGATTAATCCCACTAATGGAATTCTAGGGAAGGGGTGGAATGGGAAGATTTAGGCTATATATATGTTTCCACAATTGAAAAAAAAAAAGACAGTCTAAATAGATGACAGTTAAATACCAAGGATGATCCTGGATGGGATCTGAGGATAGAGGAGAGGAGGCTCAAAGGGACACAGATGGGATACAAGAAAAAAAAAAGGAAATACAGAATGTAAGCTTTATATCAATGTTGAATTTCTTGAACTTCTTAGCTGTGCTTAATGGGATTGCATAAAAGAATGTTCTTGTCCATGGGAAAGGTATATGTGAATTATATTGTTTGTTCAAAGATATGTGCTGCTTGCTCTCATATGTTCACAGGACAGAGCAGTAGATGATGGATGATAGGCAGGGAGGGAGGGAGGGAGAGAGTGAGGGAAAGAAAGAAATGGTGGTGTGACAGGATGTTAAAGGTGGTCGATCGGGGTATTGGGGGAGGGGAGTCAGTGTATGCTGGAGTTCTATGTATGGGGTTTGTACTGTTTTTGCAACTGTTCCTGTAAGATTGAATTTATTTCAAAATAAAATTTTTTAAATTAAAAAAAAAAACCATACAGAACAGAAAAAAAAAAAAAAAAAACATCAGACTAATGGACTTTCCACAAATCCTTTCTGGATAACTGCATCTCCAATCCTGGCTTGTGCTGAAATGGTGGTTGATGTCCATAGTTTCTTAAATCCTCACATGGAGTTGTAGCCTCTGGGGTGTCACTTTCTGGAAGTCCAGAATTTTCCAAACTATCAGTTTCTGGTTTCTTTGTACTCAAGAGTTCATTTCTCAGCTTATCTCTGTTCTGTCACATTTTACTGTAAGCTGCAAGGAAAAGCCAGTCTACATCCTCCACACACAGTCTGGAGATCTTTTCAGCTAAGTATTCCAGAACATTGCTTCTAAATTCTGCCTTCCATCTGATACTAGGACACAGTTTTGCCACATTCTCTGCCACTTTAAAACAAGGATCACCTTCCTACCAGTTGGCAATGACACATGTAGCATTTTGGTTTATGTCTTCATCAGAAGTATCTTTAGAGTTCATATTTCTATCAAGAGTCTCTTCAAAGCATTTTAGGCCTTTTCTATCAAGCTTCTGACAGTTCTTGCAGAATCTCCCTCTTCATTTACAAAGCCATTCCAACATGTTTGGTAATTGAAAACTGAGCAACAGCAGCACCCCACTCCTGTTAAAAAATCTGTTCCAGTTTGCTAATGCTGCCATTATGCAAAATACCAGAAATGCATTTGCTTTTATAAAGGGTCATTATTTGGTGACAAATTTAGTCTGAAGGCCACATAAATGTCCAAATAGAGGCATCAACACAAGTATACCTTCACTGAAGGAAAGTCAATGGAATCTGGAATGCCTCTATTAGCTGGGAATGCATATGGCTAGCATCAGCTGAACCCAAGTTGTGTTCCAGCTCCACTCTCAGCTCCTATGCATTCTTCAAAGTGTCTCTTGGCTGCAGTACCTCTTTCTCTCTGTGAACTTTTCTATAGGGCTCCAGTGATTTGATTAAACCCAACCTGATTGGGTGGGGGTAACAGTTCCATTGAAATTATCCATTCAAATGTCTTGTCCATAGTTGATTGAGTCACATCTCCATGGAAACACTCAATCCAAGGATTGCAACTTAATCAACACTAAAACATCTGCCCCCACAAGATTGCATCAAAGAATTTGGTGTTTTGGGGGACACGATACATCCAAACCAGCACAGACAGCATTTAAAACAATTTTATTTCGGGAGCATAAAGGCACATATAGGATGATGAGGTTTGTACACATCTCTCAAACTATTAAAATGATGACTGTGATATATATATACACTTAATGTAATACCTAGAACAACCACTAGAGTGACTATACAAAATATACACTCAAAAATATAGATATGTCAAAATGGAATTCTTATAATGGATAAAGTAACCTACAGGAGAAAGTAAAGAGAGAAATGAAAATCAAAGAGAACAAACAAACAAAATTAAATGACAGGTGTATTCCCTAACATACCAACACTTGCATTAAATATAAAGATGAAATAGTTCAATTAAAACATGGGGGTGGCAGACTGTATGTACACAATAAGCTCACTTCAAATATAAAGATATATGTAGGTCAAAATTAAATGGATGAGAAATATATTCAATGTACACATTTATGGAAAGAAAGCATGATTAATGATAATAATATGATAAGGTAGACTTCAGAGCAAAGAAAACTACCAAGAGGAGAGATGGCTACTATATAATGATAGAAGTGTTAATTTACTGAGAACACATAGCAAATCTAAATGTATAAAAACAGAGCTGCAAGCTGTATGAAGCAAAAACTTATAGTACCAAAAGGAGGAGATAATTCATAATTATATTTGGAGAGATAAACATTCCACTCTCAACTGACTGAATAAAGAGAAAATCGACAAGAGTATAAAGGAACCCAAAACTACCATCAATGAACATGTTCTAATCAAGAGCTTTAGAACACTCCATAAACAACACAAAACACTTTCTTTTCAAGTGCCCATGGAGCACTCACCTAGATATATCATATATCCTGGGCCATAAATAAAATCTCTATAAATTTCAAAGAATGGAAATTATCCACTCAACTGCTGGACAGGATAGGAAAAGTACAGAATCTAAAGGCCTCATGGGAGGGCCTCATTCTCAAGAAAACTCTATACCCTCTTCCTGAGACCTGGGCCTCTCTGGACTGGGAAAAGCAGACTGGGGTTGACCAAATCTGAGTAGAGCCTCACACAAAAAGGCTACAAAGAAGCAAGGCAACAAACAGAAAAACAAGAGGTGAAAAACTCTGGTCAATTAAATAGAACCTAACTTCAAGGTCTAGAATAAGCTGGACTAAACACCAAAGATTAGAGAACAAAGCAAATCTACAAGAAAATGCTAAGTAAGAGTTAAAATGAGCTCCATAATAAACTAATCATGAAAGTCAGATGTGTAGACAGCTTAAGATAATGAGCCATACTAGGAAAGACAAAAATATGGACCAGCTAAAGGAACAATCTAATGGTTCAACCAAGACACAGGAGTTGAGGCAACTAATGCTAAATCAGTTCAATGAACTGAAGGAAGAACTAATTAAAGATGTTCAAACAAATCTACAAAATCAATTCAAACTAAAGTCAATGAACTGAGGGAACATATAACAAAAGAGGTGAAGGATATAAGGAAGACACTGGATAACAATAAATAATTCACAAACTTGAAAAAACAGATGGCAGAACTCATGGGAATGAAGGGCATAAGGGAGAAGATGAAAGAGACAATGGAGGAATAAAACAGTAGATTTGTACAAGTGGAAGAAAGGATCAGTGACTTGGAAGACAAGATAATTGAATTCATAAACACAAAAGAACAGATGGTGAAAAGAATGGAAAAAAAAAAACAAGCAGGGTCTTAGGGAGATGAATGACAATATGAAGCACAGGAATATATGTGTTTTGGGTGTCCCAAAAGGAGAAAAGAGGGGAAAAGGAGGAGAAATAATAATAGAGAAATATTCACTGAAAATTTCCCAACTTTTAGGAAAAACAGAAAATTACAGATTGAAGAATTATAGTGTACCCCAAACAGAAGAGATCCCAAAAGACCTACTCCAAGAAACATACAGATCTGATTTTCCAATGTCAAGGACAATGAGAGAATTCTGAAAGCAGCAAAAGAAAAGCAGTACATCACATACAAGGGAATCTCTGTGAGACTATGTACAGATTCCTCCAAGAAACCATGGAGATGAGAAGACAGTAGTATGACATATTTGAGATACTGAAAGAGAAGAACTGCCAACCAAGAATTCTATATCCAGGAAAACTGTCCTTCAAAAATGAGGGAGAGATTAAAATATTTTCAGACAAACAGACATGAAGAGAATTTGTGAATAAGAGACTGGTGCTACAAGAAATACTAAAGGGATTGTTACAGGCTGATAGGAAAAGAGACAGGAGAGAGAGGTTTGGAGAAGAGTGTAGAAATGAAGATTATCATGAAGGGTAAAAGGAGAAAAAATAAGACATGACATATTAAATCCAAAAGACAAAACGGTAGTAGAAAGTACTGCCCTTACAGAAATACCACTAAATGTTATTGGATTAAACTCACCAGTAAAAAGACACAGACTTGCAGAATGGATTAAATAACAGGACCCATCTATATGCTGTCTACAAGGAACTCATTTTAGATACAAGGAAAAAATAGGCTGAAAATGAAAGGTTGTAAAAGCATATGTCATTCAAACAGCAACCAGAAAAAAGTGGGAGTAGCTACATTAATATCAGACAAATTAGACTTCAAAAGTAAAACTATTAAAAGAGACAAAGAAGGACACTACATGTTAATAAAAGGTCAATTCATCAAGAAAACATAGCAATCATAAATATTTATGCACCAAGGCAGAGTGCCACAAAATTCATGAGGCAAACACTGAGGACACTGAAAGGAGAAGTAGATACATCTACAATAATAGTTGGAGATTTCAATACACTACAGTCATCAATGCATAGGGCATCTAGACAGGATCAATAAGGAAGCAGAGATGTTGAATTGTATGATAAATGAGCTAGACTTGAAAGATATTTATAGAACACTATGCCCCAAAAGAGCAGGATCCACATTTTTCTCAAGTTCTTATGATCTAGGACAGAGAAGTCTCAACAAATTTTAAAATATTGATATTATAAAAAATAATTTCTCATATCTTAATGGAAAGAAGTTTGAAAAAAATAACAGGGAGAAGATTGTAAAATTCACAATTGTATGGAGACTAAACAACACACTCTTAGAAAACCAGTGGGAAAAGGAAGAAATTACAGAAGAGATTAGTAAATACCTTGAGGCAAATGACAATGAAAACACAACATATCAAAACTTGTGGGATGCAGCAAAGTTGGTGCTGAGAGGGAAATTTATTTCCTTTAATGCCTATACTAAAAGAGATGAGAGAGCAAAAATTGAGGAATTAGTTGTTCACCTGGAAGAACTAGAGAAAGAGCAGCACACTAACCTCAAGGAAACAGAAGAAAAGAAATAACAATGATTACAGCAGAAATAAATTAAATTGAGATCAGGAAAAAAAAGACAGACTCAACAAAATCAGAAGTTGATTCTTTGAAAAAATCAACAAAATTTGTTGACACCTAGCTAGCCTAACAAAAAAGAAAAAACAGAGCAGATGCAAATAAATGCAATCAGAAACAGGAAAGGAAACATAACTATTGATCCTGAAGAAATAAAGGAGATAATGAGAAGATACTATGAGCAACTATATACTAATGAACTAGACAACTTAGATGAAATGGATGACTTCTGAGAAAAACATAAGCAACCAACATGGAGTCAAGAAAAAATAGATGACCTCAACAAACCAATCAAAAGTGAAGAGATTAAGTCAGACATCAAAAAGTTCACAAAAAAGGGAAGCACAGAACCAGATGGCTTTACATTTGAATTCTACTAAGCATTCTACTGAACTCATTCTATGAAGCCAGCATCACCATAAAGCTAAAATCTGAAAAGATACTACAAAAATAAAATTATAGTCCAATCTCTTTAATGAATATAGATACAAAAATCATCAACAAAATACTCACAAATCAAATCCAGCATCACATTGAAAGAATTATACATCATGACAAGTTGGGGTTTATTCCAGGTATGCAAGGCTGGTTCAACACAAGAAAATCAATTAATGTAATACAATGCATCAATAAATTGAAGAAAAAGAAACACATAATCATCTCAATCAATGAAGAAAAGGCATTTGACAAAATTCAACATCCTTCCTTGATGAAAACACTTCAAAGGATAAGAATAGAAGGGAATTTTCTTAATATGATAAAGGCAATATATGGAAAACACACAGCTAACATACTCAATGGGGAGAGACTGAAATCTTTGCCTCTAAGGTCAGGAACAAGACAGGCATGCCGCTGTCACCATTGTTCTTCAACATTCTGCTGGGTGTTCTAGTTAGAGCAATTAGGCAAGCAAAACAAATAAAATGCATCCAAATTGGAGAGGAAGAAGTAAAACTTTCACTGTTTGCAGATGACATGAGTCTATATGTAGAAAATCCAGAAAAATCTACAGCAAATGTATTAGGAGTAATCAATGAATACAGCAAAGTGGTAGGCTACAAGATCAACATGCAAAAATCTGTAGTGTTCTTATACACAAGTAATGTTCAACAATAGGAAGAAATCAACAACCACATTCCATTTACAATAGTAACCAAAGAATCAAGTATTTAGGAATAAATTTCATGAAGGCCACAAAAGGCCTATACAAAATAAACTACAATAAACTGCTAAAAGGAATTGAAAAGGATCTAAAGAAATGGAAGAACATGGATAGAAAGACTAAATATAACTAAGATCACAATTCTACCTAAACTGATTTGTGAATTCAATGCAATACCAATTAAAATCCCAACAGCTTACTTTGCAGAAATAGGAAAACCAATAACTTAATTTATTTGGAAGGAGCCCTGAATAGCCAGAAATATCTTGAGAAAGAGAAACAAAGTGGGAGGTCTCACACAACATGACTTTGAAGCATATTATGAAGGTACAGTGCCCAAAACAGCATGGAACTGGCATAAGGACAGAGATACTGATCAATGGAATAGAACTAAGTGTTCAGAAACAGACTCTCCAATCTATGGGCAATTGCTCATTGATAAGACAGTCAAGCCAAAGCAACTGGAACTGAGCAGCCTATTCAATAAATGGTGTTTGGAGAACTGGATATCTATTTCCAAAGAATGAAAGAGGACCCCTGTCTCACACTGTATGCAAAAATTAACTCAAAATGGATCAAGGACCTTTCATCCAAAGTGCAAGCAACCAAAGAACAAATAGTCAAAAGGGATCTCCTCAAAATAAAACACTTTTGTACATCAAAGGACTTTGTCAGAAAAGTAAAAAGGCAGTCTACACAATGGGAGACAATATTTGGAAACCACATATCAGATAAGGTTTAATATCCCAAATATATAAAGTGATCCTACAACTCAACAACAGAAAGACAAACAACTCAATCATAAATGGGCAAAAGTCATGGACAGACACGTTTCTGAATAGGAAACTCAGATGGCTCAAATATACATGAAAAATGTTCAACTTCACTGTCTATTAGGGAAATGCAGATCAAAACCACAATGAGATATCATCTTACACCTACCCAAATGGGCATTATCAAAAAACAGAAAATTACAAGTGCTGGAAAGGATGTGGAGAAAGAGGCACCCTTATTCACTGTTGTTGGGAATGTAGAATGGTGGAACCATTCTGGAAGACAGTGTGGCAGTTCCTCATGAAGCTAAGTATAGATTTGTCATATGACCCAGCTATTCCATTATGAGGTTTATACTCATATGTACTGAAAATTAAGACATGAATGGACATTTGTCAAGGGATGTTTATTGCGTCATTATTCACAATAGCCAATAGATGGAAACAGCCCAAGTGTACATCAACAGACGAGCGCATAAACAAACTGTGGCACATACACATGATGGAATATTACACAGCTGTAAGACAGAACAAAGACATGGAACATATAATATCATGGATGAACCTTGAGGACATTATGTTGAGTGAAGTTAGCCAGGAACAGAAGGACAAATACTGTATGGTCTCACTAATATGAACTAACATTTATGAGCAGACTTTAAGAGTTAAAAGCTGATAACACAGGCTATCAGGAGATAGAAAGAGGGTAGAGATTGGGCATTTGATGCTGAAGAACTACAGAATGTTCAGCAGGATTGATTTTATAGGTCAAGAAATAGATAGCATAATACTGTGTGACAGTAGCAAAATATTGTATATACACTGAACAAAGATATCCATGAGTAAGGCTGAAAGAGGTGGGCTAGAGGCCTGAATGACACCTGAGGTAAAGATAGAGGAAAAAGACTTGGACTGTTTAACTTAGCAAAAACTGGAGTGGTCAATGATTGTGACTAAATAAACAAATATAAAACTGTTCTTGCATATAGGAGAACAAACGAATATCCACCATGTAGAGTGTTGGAAAGGGGATGGTATTGGGAAAAAATATAATCATAGCAAACTGGAATGTTTGGTCAACAGTAACATTGTCATATGCTTCCATTAAATATAAGAAAGGCAATATATCAAAACTAAATGTGTTTGGGAGGGGGATATAAGGGTGGGTATGGGATTCTTGGTAGTGGTGTTATTGTCTGAGCCTACTATTATATTGTTTCATATGATATTTTATTTTTCATTTTATTATCTTTTTATTATTTGTCAAAAAACTTTTTTCTTAGTAATCAATATGTTCAAGTGTTGACTGTGCTGATATATGCACAACTGTATGATGATACCATAAGCAAGTGATTGTGCACTATTTATAATTATATGGTATGTGAATACAGCTCTATATAATTTTACGGAAAATATAAACAGGGATAAAAGTGCTGGAGAAAAGAAAACCCAGAGAGAGGAATGTACATATTTACTGTTGGTTAGGAGGCAGAATGGTATAGCCTTTCTAGAGGACAATGGGATGGTTCCACACGAAGCTAAGTATGTGGGTGCCATAAGGTCCTGCAACCTCATTAGGGAGCATATACTTGGAGGATCTCAGAGCAGGGACATGAATGCACATTTGCATACTGGTGTTTTTGGAGACAGTATGCATGATTTACAATGGGTGGAAATGGACTATGGATACATCGATTGAGGAACAGAATGGTGAACTGTCATATGTGCTTACAATGGAATATTGAGCAATGCGAGAAGGAGTGAAGTTCTGAGACAGGCTATGAGGTGAATGGAACATGTAGACAGCATTTTGAGTGAACTTCACCAGAAACAAAGGCAAACACTATAGTGCCACACCAGTTTGGGCTAACTGCAATGTGTAAACTCAGAATTTATCCTTAGAGCACAGCTTATCAGGGGAATGCTTATTGTAAGTGTCCCTAGATTGCAAGCTCTTACAGTAGTCACATCTATTCCCAAATTGTAATGACTATCTCCAAATTCTGAGATACTTATCCTTTTGTGTATAAACTGATTGATCCCTGGAATTTTGGGTATCTGTGTGACACCTGAAACTCAGAGCTAGAACTCAGCAGATATGAATGTTGGTATTAGCACATATAGCAAATGTTAAAAAATCTGAAAAAGAGTCCAGACATTAACTAGAGATGTGGATGAAGCAGATGTGGTTACAACTAGGGCAAATCAGGCCAAAGTGTAAAAGAAAATAGAGACTGCATTTTTTAACTTCAAATTCCATGTGAGACCAAGGGAAGGAATGTTTAGTTGGTGCAAGATCTATATTTTCTAAACAGTTTAACATTTACAGTTTGTTCAAATGCCATAATTACATGAAACTTTTAATAGGAAGTAAGAACTTGTAGGTTTGCATAGGTTAGTGTGAAAAAGCAGCACATCCAAAAGTAATTTGGGCAGAGAATAAAAATATATGTGCAAGGACCCCTGAGGACCTGGGGGAAAATGCAGAGGTGTTGGGCTTCCTAAACTGGATTGCTGCTGATGTTCTCACAAACAATGAGGACTGGCAGTTTAATGTGCTCTCTATCATGGGACTTGCCCTTATGAAGCTCATTACTGCAATGGAGAGGCTAAACCTGTTTATAATGTGGCTAAGAGTCTCCCCCTGAGTACCTCTTTGTTGCTCTCTCTCTAGCTAAGCCAACTTGGTGGGTGAACTCACTGCCCTTCCCCCTATGTGGGATCTGACTCCCAGGTGTGTAAATCTCCCTGGCAATGCAGGATATGATTCCTGGGGATGAATCTGGACCCAACATCATGGGATCATGGGATTAAGAATATCTTCTTGACTGAAAAGTGGATGCAAAATGAACCAAAGTAAAGTTTCAGTGGCTGAGAGATTCCAAATGGAGTCAAGAGGTCACTGTGGTGGGCATTCTTATGTACTATATGGATAACCTTTTTTAGGTTTTAATGCATTGGAATAGCTGGAAGTAAATATCTGAAACTATGAGACTGCAATCCAGCAGCCTTGACTTGAATATGATTGTATAGCAGTGTGGCTTACAAGGGGTGACAGTGTGTTTGTGAAAGCCTTGTGCATCACACTCTTGTTATCTGGTGTATGGATGGATGACTAGAAAATGGGGACAAAAAGCTAAATGAAAAATAAGGTGGGAGGGGGAAGGATGATTTGGGTGTCCTTTTCTTATTTTATTTTTTATTCTTAGTTTCACTTTTTCTGGTACAAGGAAAATGTTCAAAAAATAGATTGGGGTGATGAATGCAGAACTATATGATGGTACTCTGAATGATTGTATACTTTGGATGATATTGTGGTATGTGAATATTTCTCAATAAAATTGAATTAAAAAAAGAAAAAAATTCAATCACTGTACCCCATTATATTAACAAGGTAGGGAAGGAAAATCATACAATAATATCAGTTGAAGCAGAAAAGGCATCCAAAAATATTCAACATCCATTCATGATAAAAACTCTCAGAACACCAGGAAAAGGGGGGACCTTCTTCAACTTGGTAAAGAATATCTAGAAAAACCCTATGTATAACTTTTTACATAATGGTGAAATACTGAATATTGTTCCATTTCTAAGATCAGGAATAATGTAAAATGCATATTTGCTCTCACTGTCTAATTTAACATAGTACTGGATATTCTAGCCAGCACAATAAGGCGAGAAAAGGAAATGAATGGAATACAGAAAGGAAAGGAGTAAATAAATTGGCCCCTATTTACAGATGGCACAAGGTTTATGTAGAACATTACAAGAATTATATGAAAAATTCCAAGAAATCATAACTGAGTTCAGTAAGGTCACAGAATACAAGATAAACCTAAAAAAGTCAATTCAGTTTCTATATACTATTAATGAGCATATGAAAACTGATATTAAATATATAATATTATTTCCACACTCAAGAATAAAATGAAATACTTAGGTGAAAGTCCAATAAAACATGTATAGTACATGTATGCTGAAAACTAAAAAAATATTGATGAAAGAAGACCTAAATAAATTGAGAGACATAGGATGCCCATCTATTGAAATTATCAACATAATAAAGAAGTTATTACCCCCCAAATTGATGTACATATTACATGCAATTCATTTCAAAAATACCAGGGAGATTTTTTGTACATATAAGATTATTTTCAAAACTCATACAGATAGACAAAAGAACTAGAATTATTAAAACAATTTTGAAAAAGATGCATCATGTGCAATGAATCAATCTATCCAAATTTAAGACTTATTATACAGCTACAGTAAACAAGATTGTGGTATTTGTGAAATGATAGACACATAGATCATTGGTGCAAAATGGAAAAACCAGAAATAGACCTATACAAGCCAAATAATTTTTTAAAAGGTACAAAACTATTCAATAAAGCAAGGACATTCTTTTTAACTAATGATGCAAGTGTCATTGAAAATCCATGGTCAGAAAATAAATAAATGAACAAACAAACTGCAAACAAAACTTAACACCTTATACAAAAATTAACTCAAAATGAATCATAGATTTAAATGCAAAACATAAAACCACAAATTTTTATGAAAAAAATATGAGAAAATCTATGGGATGTAGGCCTTGGTGAAGCATTCCTAGACATGACAGCAAAAGTATGGCCCATAAAAGACAAAAAAATATTAATTTCATCAAAATTGAAAACTTTTGTTCTGCAAAAGACTCTGTGAAGAGATGAAAAGACAGATTAGAGACTGGGAGAATATATTTGCAAATCACATATCTGACAAAGACGAATATCTGGAATATATGAAGTACTCTCAAAGCTCAAAAATAATAAAAAAATCTAATTGAAAATGGGTAAAAGGCTTGAAGAGACAATTCACCAAAAAAAAAAAAAGTGAAGGAAAATAGGTATGTGAAAAGATATTCAATATCACTAGCCATTAGGGGAATGCAAAATAAGACTGTGATGATATATCGCTGCACACCTATTAGAATAGCTACAATTAAAAAAAAAAAAACAGTGACAATACCAAATGCTGGAAAAGATGTGGAGAAGCTACTTTTCTCATGTATTGCTGATTGAAACGTAAGATGGCACAGCCAATCTGGACAATTGTTTGGCAGCTTCTTATAAACAAAACAAATGAACAGAACAATGAAATATGCCCTTTCCATAACACCAATCATTCACACTCTTTGGAATTTATCTGAGAGAATTGAAAACCTATTTCCAAACAAGAACCTATAAACACACAGAAGATTGTGGGAACATGGCAGAGTATGAAACTCCATGAATCAGTACCTCCACAAAAATGACTATTGAAGTGGCAGGAACTATCTGAAGTAACCATTTAACTCTGGAGTCTAGGAGAACACTGTGCAGCATCCAAGTAGGATTAGGAGAAAGAGGCTGGTAATTTGTGCAGACAATGAATTTCACTCTCCTTGCAGTGGCTAATATTCCCTGTTCTCAGTATCACAGCTGGCAGTGATGGGGATGGGGACTATCTTCTGGTTCAGCTTGCTATTACCAGGTTGTAACATAAAGAATTAGTCCTCCAAAACTCCAGGGATGTGTGGTCTGATCCCAGATCTCTACCTCTGATCAGCTCTTATAGATCACTTAGGATGTTTCTGAGGGTGACCACTGTTTGAATCAACTCACCCCTGTGGCAAAGGCAGCAGAGGAATCTTAAAGACAGTAACCATCCTCAAAACTATGGAAAACAGTTAAAGAGCTGCATTAGCTGAGAAAGTGATGAATTAAGAAAACAAAGCTTCCAAAGCTATATGACCCAGCAATTCTATTCTTAGGTATATACACAGGATAATTGAAAACAGATATTCAAACAAAATTTTCCATATGAATGTTCATAGCAGCATACTCACAATAGCTAAACAGTGGAAACAAGCTGAACATCATTGATGGATGGGTACATAAATGGTGGTATGTCAAAATAAGGGGCTATCATTCTGCCAAAATAGCAATGAAATACTCATGCATGCTACAACATAGATGGACCTTTAAAACATTATGCTAAGTGAAAGAAGCCAGACACAAAATGTGATATACTGTATGATTCTACTTCTACTAAATATATAGAATAGTTAAATTGACAGAGAAAGAAAGAGATTGGTCATTACCAGGGTCTGGGGTATGGGAGAATTGGTAGTGACAGCTTAGTGGGTTTCTCTTTGGAATGATGAAAATGCTTTGTAATTAGAGATTATGGTGGCACAACATTGTGAATGTACTAAATAACACTGAATTGTCCACATTAACATAGTTAATTTTATGTTATGTGATTTTTTGTCAATTAGAAAAAATTAGATGAATAAAAAGGAGAAAAAAATAGAGGAAAATAAATGAACACAAAACCTGGTTCTTTTAAAAATCAACAAAGCCAATAATCCTCTGGGTTGTTTGGTTAAAAAAAAGGTATAAACACCAATTACCCATTTTGGTTATGATGGAGGTAAGCACAATAAATCCTACATTCACAATAGTGAAATAAAGGAAAATTATGAAAAAGTTTATGCCAATAATGTTGATGATTAACTGAATTAAAAAAAAATCCTTGAAAGACTGAAATTTCCAAGATTAAAAATAAGTATGTATCTATTAAGAAATGGAATAATAATTTCTCATAAGTGATTTTACCTCTTTGGAAGACCATTTGGCTGTTTATTTCTTTTTTTTTTTTTTATCATCATTTTATTGAGATATATTCACATACCACGCAGTCATACAAAGCAAATCGTACTTTTGATTGTTTACAGTACCATTACATAGTTGTACATTCATCACCTAAATCAATCCCTGACACCTTCATTAGCACACACACAAAAATAACAAGAATAATAATTAGAGTGAAAAAGAGCAATTGAAGTAAAAAAGAACACTGGGTACCTTTGTCTGTTTGTTTCCTTCCCCTATTTTTCTACACATCCATCCATAAACTAGACAAAGTGGAGTGTGGTCCTTATGGCTTTCCCAATCCCATTGTCACCCCTCATAAGCTACATTTTTATACAACTGTCTTCGAGATTCATGGGTTCTGGGTTGCAGTTTGATAGTTCCAGGTATCCACCACCAGCTACCCCAATTCTTTAGAACCTAAAAAGGGTTGTCTAAAGTGTGCGTAAGAGTGCCCACCAGAGTGACCTCTCGGCTCGTTTTGGAATCTCTCTGCCACTGAAGCTTATTTCATTTCCTTTCACATCCCCCTTTTGGTCAAGAAGATGTTCTCCGTCCCACGATGCCAGGACTACATTCCTCCCCGGGAGTCATATTCCACGTTGCCAGGGAGATTCACTCCCCTGGGTGTCTGATCCCACGTAGGGGGGAGGGCAGTGATTTCACCTTTCAAGTTGGCTTAGCCAGAGAGAGAGGGCCACATCTGAGCAATAAAGAGGCATTCAGGAGGAGACTCTTAGGCACAAATATAGGGAGGCCTAGCCTCTCCTTTGCAGCAACTGTATTCCCAAGGGTAAAACTTATGGTAGAGGGCTCAACCCATCAAACCACCAGTCCCCTATGTCTGTGGTCATGTTAGCAACCATGGAGGTGGGGTAGGCAAATACCCCTGCATTCTCCACAGGCTCCTCAAGGGGGCACTACATCTTTTTTTTTTTTTCCTTGTTTTTCTTTTTTTTTCTTTTTTTAACTTTCCCTTCTTTTCTAAATCAACTGTATGAAAAAAAAAGTTAAAAAGAAAACAAACATACAATAAAAGAACATTTCAAAGAGACCATAACAAGGGAGTAAGAAAAAGACAACTAACCTAAGATAACTGCTTAACTTCCAACATGTTCTTACTTTACCCCAAGAAAGTTACATAATACAGCAACATTTCTGTGAACTTGTTCCTACTATAACCATCAGAAATTAACAGACTGTAGTCATTTCTGGGCATCCCCAGAACGTTAAATAGCTTATCTGTTCTTCTTGGATTACTGTTCCCCCTTCCTTAATTGCTCTCTACTGCTAGTTCCCCTACATTCTACATTATAAACCATTTGTTTTACATTTTTCAAAGTTCACATTAGTGGTAGCATATAATATTTCTCTTTTTGTGCCTGGCTTATTTCGCTCAGCATTATGTCTTCAAGGTTCATCCATGTTGTCATATGTTTCACGAGATCGTTCCTTCTTACTGCCGCGTAGTATTCCATCGTGTGTATATACCACATTTTATTTATCCACTCATCTGTTGAAGGACATTTGGGTTGTTTTCATCTCTTGGCAATTGTGAATAATGCTGCTATGAACATTGGCGTGCAGATATCTGTTCGTGTCACTGCTTTCCGATCTTCCGGGTACATACCGAGAAGTGCAATCGCTGGATCGAATGGTAGCTTTATATCTAGTTTTCTAAGGAACTGCCAGACTGACTTCCAGAGTGGCTGAACCATTATACCGTCCCACCAACAATGAATAAGAGTTCCAATTTCTCCACATCCCCTCCAGCATTTGTAGTTTCCTGTTTGTTTAATGGCAGCCATTCTAATTGGTGTGAGATGGTATCTCATTGTGGTCTTAATTTGCATCTCTCTAATAGCTAGTGAAGCTGAACATTTTTTCATGTGTTTCTTGGCCATTTGTATTTCCTCTTCAGAGAACTGTCTTTTCATATCTTTTGCCCATTTTATAATTGGGCTGTCTGTACTATTGTCATTGAGTTGTAGGATTTCTTTGTATATGCAAGATATCAGTCTTTTGTCAGATACATGGTTTCCAAAAATTTTTTCCCATTGAGTTGGCCGCCTCTTTACCTTTTTGAGAAATTCCTTTGAGGTGCAAAAACTTCTAAGCTTGAGGAGTTCCCATTTATCTATTTTCTCTTTTGTAGCTTGTGCTTTGGGTGTAAAGTCTAGGAAGTGGCCGCCTAATACAAGGTCTTGAAGATGTTTTCCTACATTATCTTCTAGGAGTTTTATGGTACTTTCTTTTATATTGAGATCTTTGGTCCATTTTGAGTTAATTTTTGTGTAGGGGGTGAGGTAGGGGTCCTCTTTCATTCTTTTGGATATGGATATCCAACTCTCCCAGCCCCATTTGTTGAAAAGACCATTATGACTCAGTTCAGTGACTTTGGGGGCCTTATCAAAGATCAGTCGGCCATAGATCTGAGGGTCTATCTCTGAATTCTCAATACGATTCCATTGATCTATATGTCTATCTTTGTGCCAGTACCATGCTGTCTTGGCAACTGTGGCTTTATAATAAGCTTCAAAGTCAGGGAGTGTAAGTCCTCCCACTTCGTTTTTCTTTTTTAGAGTGTCTTTAGCAATTCGAGGCATCTTCCCTTTCCAAATAAATTTGATAACTAGCTTTTCCAAGTCTGCAAAGTAGGTTGTTGGAATTTTGATTGGGATTGCATTGAATCTGTAGATGAGTTTGGGTACAATTGACATCTTAATGACATTTAGCCTTCCTATCCATGAACATGGAATATTTTTCCATCTTTTAAGGTCCCCTTCTATTTCTTTTAGTAGAGTTATGTAGTTTTCTTTGTATAGGTCTTTTACATCTTTGGTTAAGTTTATTCCTAGGTACTTGATTTTTTTAGTTGCTATTGAAAATGGTATCTTTTTCTTGAGTGTCTCTTCAGTTTGTTCATTTCTAGCATATAGAAACATTACTGACTTATGTGCATTAACCTTGTATCCCGCTACTTTGCTAAATTTGTTTATTAGCTGTAGTAGCTGTATCGTCGATTTCTCAGGGTTTTCTAGATATAAGATCATATCATCTGCAAACAATGACAGTTTTACTTCTTCTTTTCCAATTTGGATGCCTTTTATTTCTTTGTCTTGCCGGATTGCCCTGGCTAGCACTTCCAGCACAATGTTGAATAACAGTGGTGACAGCGGGCATCCTTGTCTTGTTCCTGATCTTAGAGGGAAGGCTTTCAGTCTCTCACCATTGAGTACTATGCTGGCTGTGGGTTTTTCATATATGCTCTTTATCATGTTGAGGAAGTTTCCTTCAATTCCTACCTTTTGAAGTGTTTTTATCAAAAAGGGATGTTGGATTTTGTCAAATGCTTTTTCAGCATCTATTGAGATGATCAATTGATTTTTCCCTTTTGACTTGTTAATGTGTTGTAATACATTGATTGTTTTTCTTATGTTGAACCATCCTTGCATGCCTGGAATGAACCCCACTTGGTCATGGTGTATGATTTTTTTAATGTGTCTTTGGATTCGATTTGCAGGTATTTTGTTGAGGATTTTTGCATCTATATTCATTAGGGAGATTGGCCAGTAGTTTTCCTTTTTTGTAGCATCTTTGCCTGGTTTTGGTATTAGATTGATGTTAGCTTCATAAAATGAGTTAGGTAGTGTTCCATTTTTTTCAATGTTTTGAAAGAGTTTGAGTAAGATTGGTGTCAGTTCTTTCTGGAAAGTTTGGTAGAATTCCCCTGTGAAGCCATCTGGCCCTGGGCATTTATTTGTGGGAAGATTTTTGATGACTGATTGGATCTCTTTGCTTGTGATGGGTTGGTTGAGGTCTTCTATTTCTTCTCTGGTCAGTCTAGGTTGTTCATATGTTTCCAGGAAATTGTCCATTTCTTCTACATTATCCAGTTTGTTGCCATACAGTTGTTCATAATATCCTCTTATAATTTTTTTAATTTCTTCAGGATCTGCAGTTATGTCACCTTTTTCATTCATTATTTTGTTTATATGGGTCTTCTCTCTTTTTGATTTTGTCAGTCTAGCTAAGGGCTTGTCAATCTTGTTGATCTTCTCAAAGAACCAACTTTTGGTGATTTTTATCCTCTCTATTCTTTTTTTGTTCTCTATGTCATTTATTTCTGCTTTATTCCTTGTTATTTCTTTTCTTGTTCTTGGTTTAGGATTGGTTTGCGGTTCATTTTCTAGCTTCTTCAGTTGATCCATTAGTTCTTTGATTTTGGCTCTTTCTTCCTTTTTAATATATGCGTTTAGTGCTATAAATTTCCCCATTAGCACTGCTTTTGCTGCATCCCATAGGTTTTGGTATGTTGTGTTCTCATTTTCATTCGTCTCTATATATTTAGCAATTTCCCTTGCTATTTCTTCTTTAACCCACTGATTGTTTAGGAGTGTGTTGTTTAACCTCCAGGTATTTGTGAATTTTCTAAGTCTCTGATGGTTATTGACTTCTAATTGTATTCCATTGTGGTCAGAGAATGTGCTTTGAATAATTTCAATCTTTTTAAATTTATTGAGGCTTGTTTTATGTCCCAGCATATGATCTATTCTGGAGAAAGTTCCGTGAGCACTAGAAAAGTATGTGTATCCTGGTGATTTGGGATGTAATGTCCTGTATATGTCTGTTAAATCTAATTCATTTATCAGATTGTTTAGGTTTTCAATTTCCTTATTGGTCTTCTGTCTGGTTGATCTATCTATAGGAGAGAGTGATGTGTTGAAGTCTCCCACAATTATTGTGGAAACATCAGTTGCTTCCTTTAGTTTTGCCAGTGTTTCTCTCATGTATTTTGTGGCACCTTGATTGGGTGCATAGACATTTACGATTGTTATTTCTTCTTGCTGAATTGCCCCTTTTATTAGTATGTAGTGGCCTTCTTTGTCTCTCAAAACATCCCTGCATTTGAAGTCTATTTTATCTGAGATTAATATTGCTACACCTGCTTTCTTTTGGCTGTAGCTTGCATGAAATATTTTTTTCCATCCTTTCACTTTCAGTTTCTTTGTGTCCCTGTGTCTAAGATGAGTCTCTTGTATGCAACATATTGATGGTTCATTTTTTTTGATCCATTCTGCAAATCTATATCTTTTAATTGGGGAGTTTAATCCATTTACATTCAACGTTATAACCGTGAAGGCATTTCTTGAATCGGCCATCTTATCCTTTGGTTTATGTTTGCCATATTTTTCCCTCTCTCTATTAATATCCTTTATTGTACCCATACCGAATCTCTTTAGTACTGAACCTTTCTCCAAGTCTCTCTGTCCTGTCTTTGTTTCTCTGTCTGTAGGGTTCCCTTTAGTATCTCCAGTAGGGCAGGTCTCTTGTTAGCAAATTCTCTCAGCATTTGTTTGTCTGTGAAAAATTTAAGCTCTCCCTCAAATTTGAAGGAGAGCTTTGCTGGATAAAGTATTCTTGGCTGGAAATTTTTCTCACTCAGAATTTTAAATATATCATGCCACTGCCTTCTTGCCTCCATGGTGGCTGCTGAGTAGTCACTACTTAGTCTTGTGCTGTTTCCTTTGTATGTGGTGAATTGCTTTTCTCTTGCTGCTTTCAGAACTTGCTCCTTCTCTTCTATGTTTGACAGTGTGATCAGTATATGTCTCGGAGTGGGTTTATTTGGATTTATTCTATTTGGGGTTCGCTGAGAATTTATGATTTGTGTATTTATGTTGTTTAGAAGATTTGGGAAGTTTTCCCCAACAATTTCTTTGAATACTCTTCCTAGACCTTTACCCTTTTCTTCCCCTTCTGGGACACCAATGAGTCTTATATTTGGACGTTTCATATAATCTATCATAACCCTGAGGTCCATTTCGATTTTTTCAATTTTTTTCCCCATTCTTTCTTTTATGCTTTCATTTTCCATTCTGTCATCTTCCAGGTCACTGATTCATCGTTCAACTTCCTCTAGTCTTGTACTATGAGTGTCCAGAGTCTTTTTAATTTGGTCAACAGTTTCTTTAATTTCCATAAGATCATCCATTTTTTTATTTAGTCTTGCAATGTCTTCTTTATGCTCTTCTTGAGTCTTCTTGATTTCCTTTATATCCCATACTATGGTCTCATTGTTCATCTTTAGTTCTTTGAGTAGCTGCTCTAGGTGCTGTGTCTCTTCTGGTGTTTTGATTTGGGTGCTTGGGCTTGGGTTATCCATATCGTCTGGTTTTTTCATATGCTTTATAATTTTCTGTTGTTTTTGGCCTCGTGGCATTTGCTGAACTTGATAGGGTTCTTTTAGGGTTTGTAGACCTATTGAAGTCCTTATCTCTAATTTATCAGATCTACAGCTTCGTGGAGTACACTTTCTCTAACTAACCAGCAGGTGGCGTCCACGAGCCACCTGTTCTCCACAAGCCAGTTCTCCCCTGCTTAGCCTTTTTTGTGAGTAGGGGAGTGAGTCTTGTGGGGCCCAATTGTTGTACCAAGCTTGCGTGTGTAGTTGGTGTTGCCTGCCCTGTATGTGGGGCGTCTTTCTGGGCAGTCGGGGAGGGGGGGTGGCCCTAACAATCAAATCTCCCTGATGATCCTAGAGTTTTAAAGCTGCTGCATTAGTCTAATCCTTCAGTTCAGTCCTGCCACAGTTTGTCTCTGCCACTGACCCACAATTCCTTGGTATTGGCGTATGGCTCCTGAGACTTGCAAGTGGGCCCCTCTTCCAGGCTGTGCACCCCGGGTCCTCTGTTGAGGGATGACTGTGCTATGTCACAGGTGAGTGCCGTCCCCCCAGGGCAGTTCTGGGCTGCTGGGCTGTGTAGGGAGGCTCCCAGTCTGCTCAAATAATGGCTGAATGGGGCTTTGTTAATTCACACTGCTCCACCTTCCCAACTCTGGGACAATCAGCTGAGGTTGCAGGGAAGGCTAATGTCCACGCCCAGTTTTGTGGTGTGTGCCTGTTATTTGAAGCACTTCCGTCACACTGGGTTGTTTGGGGCAGCTCTGGGCTATGGGGCTGGCGATGGGCAGGAGTGTTTCCTGTCCACCAGGATGGTGGCTGTGAGTGGACACCCCCCTTTTCTTGGGAAGTTGTGGTGTTTAGTGAATTTTCTCAGCCACTGGATTATTGCCTTTTGTCTCAGAGCTCTCTTAGTTCTGCTCTTGGCTTGACGTGCCCAAATTGCAATTCTTTGAAGCTTTCTGTATTGGGCTTCTTAGAATAATTGTTTTAGAAAAAGAAAAAAGGATTAAAAAAAAAAAAAAAAGGGCCCTCCTCAGAGATCTAATGGGTTATTGAAATGCTAATAGACAAAGCAACCAGGGCCATTAAGGAAAGGCCCACAGGGCAGAGAGATCAGCTTTTCTTCGGGATTTGCATATGCGCCTCAAGGCCTGAGCTCCGCCCTTCCCCTTTCTGTGTTCACCAGAACTCCAAAAATCCTCTGCTTTTATTTTGGAGTTTTTCGTGTTGTTTTTTTTTTTTCTATGCCTGTCTCCTCTCTGCTGGGCTGGCAGCTCTCAGATTCTCTGGTGTCTGGTCTCAGTCTATCTATGGTTGGAGTATGGATCAGTAGAATGAGTTTCCGATAAGGGCTGCCACTGCAGTTCTCCCTTCTCCTTCCCGGAGCTGGCAGCCCCTCCTCCCACGGGACTGAGCCTGGCAGGGAGGGGCGCGGGTACCCTGGCCGCAAAAACTTACAGACTTCGCTGATCTCAGCAGTTCGACATTTTCATGAGTGTTGTATGAAGTATGCCGAAAGACAGATTGCTCTGTGGTGTCCAGTCCACGCAGTTCCTGGCTTTCTACCTACTTTCCTGGAGGAGTAACTAAAACTTACAGCTCACCAGTCTGCCATCTTGCCCTGCCTCCGGCTGTTTATTTCTTATAAAGATAAGCAGACACTTACCTATATCCCAGAAATTCCACTACTAGTTACTTACCCAAAGAAATTAAACCACAAGTACTCAAAAAATTTGTACAGTGTTGGTGGTTGCATCTCTTTTCCTGATAGCCAGAAAATGAAAACAACTCAAATGCCCATCAGCAGAATAAACAAATTGAGTTATATTCAAATAATAGAATACTATTCTGTAATCAAAAAAGACCCAATTACTGATGCAACAATATGACATAGCACATCTCACAGACATAATGGTGAGCGAAAGAAGAAAGTTATAAAAGAGGATATACTTTTTATTCTATTTATATGAAATTCAATAGCCAGAAAAATTATTTTGTGGTGATAGAAATCAGAACAATTTCTTCCTCTGGGGAGGTCTGACTGAAAAAAAAAAGCATGCGAGAACTGTCTGAGATTGTGGAAATATTCTGCATCTTGATTCAGGTGATGATTTTATATGCATATCTTTTTTTTTCATTAGAAAAGGTGTGGATCTACAGAACAATCATGCACAAAATACAGAATCGTCATATATCACCCCACCACCAACATCTTGCATTGGTGTGGCTCATCCATCACAATCAACCGTAGCACATCTTCAAAATTGTACTAATTAAAGTCCATGGTTAAAATTAGGGTCCACTCCGCAGTGTGGATCCATGTAGTTGTTTTTAATTTGTATTTCTGCTACCATATCTACAATCCAAGATTCCTCTCCAGTCATATTCACAAATGCACTTCAGTGCTGTCAATTGCAGCCACAAATATTGTGCAATCAATCATCACCATCCATTATCAAAACATCTCCATCATTCCAAATAGGAAACCTGTACATTTTAAGCCTTAACTTCTCATTCCTTATCCCTATCCTGTTCCCTGATAATCTGTATTCTAGATTCTGACTCTATGAGTTTGCTTATACTAATTGTTTCAAAACAGTAAGATCATTTAATATTTGCCCTTTTGTGTATGGCTTATTTCACTGAACATGGTGTCTTCAAGGTTCATCCATATTGTCAAATATATCAGGACTTCATTCCTTTTCACAGTTGGATAATATTCCATTGTATACATATACCACATTTTTTTATCCATTGGTTGATGGGCCCTGGGGTTGCTTCCATCTTTTTGCAATTGTAGATAATGCCACCATGAACACTGATGTGCAAATATCTGTTCAACTTCCAGCTTTCCACTTTTATGGGTATATACCTAGTAGTGAGGTTGCTGGGTCATATAGACCTATTATTTAACTTTTTGAGCAACAAATTGTCTTCCACAGTGGCTGCATCATTTTACACTGCCACCAGCAAAGAATCAGTGTTCCTTTTTCTCCACATTCTCTCCAACGCTGGCTATTTTCCATTTTTTAAATACCAGCCATTCTAATGGGTGTGAAATAGTATCTCGTAGTTTTGATTTGCATTTCAATGATGGCTAACGATGTTGAGCATCTATTTGTGTGTTTTCTGGTCATTTGTGTATGTTCTTTGGAGAGATGTCTGTTCAAATCTTTTGTCCATTTATCAATTCTGTTGTTTGTCATTTTTGGTGTTAAATTGAAGGATTTCTCTATATAATATTACTCCTTTTTGGATATGTGGTCTCCAAATATTTTCTCCCATAGTGTAGGTTATCATTTTACTTTTTTGTTTTTAAATTTTGTTGATGTCCCTTTTACCTATTTTTTTTAATTTTGTTGTCTGTGCTTTGGGTGCATTTTCCCCAGCTTCTCATGGGGGTCCTGCATATATATTTTTATCCTCTGCCCAAATTACTTTGAGATTTGTTGCTATTTCACACTAATCTATGCAAACCTACCAGGTCTCACTTCCTATTAAAAGTTCCAAGTAATTTTGGTATTTGAGCAAACTGTATGACTTAAATTGTTTAGGAAATAGAGCTCTTGCACCAACTAACCATCTCTTCCCTTTGTCTCACATGGAATTTGAGGTTTTAAAATGCAGTCAGTATTGTCCTTTACTCTTTGGCCTGATGTGCCTTAGTTGTAACCACAACTGCTTCATTCATATCTATAGGTGAAGTCTGGACTCTTTTCCAGCTTTTTTAACATTTGCTATATGTTCTAATATTGACATTCATATCTGCCAAGTTCTAGCTCTGAGTTTCAGGTGTCACACAGATGCCCAATCAGAACCATGCTGTTTTGATTAATGTGGCTTCATAATGAATTTTACTGTTGGAAAGTGTGGGTGCTCTAACTTCAGTTTTCTTTTTCAATATGGCTTTAGCCCCTTGTCCTTCTGTAGAAATTTGACAATTGGTTTTTCCATTCTTGAAAAGTAGGCTAATGGAATTTTGACTGGGATTGCATTGAGTCTGTAAATTGCTTTGGGTAGTATCAACATCTAAATGATATTTAGTCTTCCAATCCATGAATATGGAAAATACTTCCATTTATTTAGGTCTAGCTTAATTTATTTTAGCAACTTTTTATAGTTTTCTTTGGAAAAGTCCCTTACATCCTTGCTTAGATTTATTCCTAAATACTTGATTATTTAGCTGCTATTGTGAATGGAACTTTTCCTTGATTTCTTCTGTCAAGTACTCATTGCTTGTGTATAGAAACACTACTGCATTTAAGGTGTTGCTCTTGTAACTGTTGAATAATAGTGGTGACAGAAGGCATACTTGCCTTGTTACTGATCTCAGAGGGAAAGCTTTCAGTCTTTAAACATTGAGTAATATGTTGGCTGTGGGCTTTTAATGAATGTCCTGTACCATTTTCAGGAAATTTCCTTCTATTCCTAGTGTTCTAAGTGTTCTTATCAAGAGTATGCTGTATTTTGTTTAATGCATTTTCTGCATCCATTGAGATGATCATTTGTTTTTTCCTTCATTCTGTTAATGTGAGGTATTATATTAATTGATTTCCTTATGTTGTACCAACCTTGTATACTGGGGATAAATCCCCTTTGATCATGGTATATAATTCTGTTAATATGCTGCTGGAGTTGGTTTGCTAATATTTTGTGGAGGATTTTGCATGTATATTCAGGAGAGGTTTTGCTTTGTAGTTTTCTTTTCTTGGGGTATCTTTATCTGGCTTTGGTAAGAGGGAGGGTTAGGTATAGAATGAGTTAGGGAGTGTTCTCTACAATTTTTTGGAAGAGTTTGAGCAGAATTGAGCTGTGCTCTTGGAATGTTTGGTAGAATTCTTCTGTGATGCCATCTTGTCCTTGGCTTTTCTTTGTTGGGAGGTTTTTGATTGATTCAGTATTAGTAATTGGTTTCTTGAGAGCTTCTGCTTCTTGAGTCAATGTAGGTTGTGTGCTTCTAAGTATTTGTCCATTTCATCTAGGTTATCTAATTTTTTGGCATATTGTTGTTCATAGTATTCTCTTTCAGTCCTTTTTATTTTGGCAGTTGTGGTTGTAATATCTCCCTTTTCATTTCTGATTTTCATGATTTGTATCCTCTCTCTTTCTTGCTTTGTCAGTATAGCTAAAGGTTTGTTGATTTTATTGATCTTTTCATAGAACCAACTTTTGGATTTGTTGATCCTCGCTATTGTTTTTGTGTTTTCTATTTCATTTTTGTCTGCTCTTATCTTTGCTTTTTCCTTCCTTCTGCTTGCTTTTGGGATTAGTTTGCTGTTCTTTCTCTAATTCTTCCATTATTGAGGTCAGGTCTCTGATGTGAATTCTTTCTTCTTATTAATGTAAGAATTTAGGGCTATAAATTTCCTTCTCAGCACTGCCTTCACAGCATCCCATATATTTTGGTATGTTATACTTTCATTTTCATTTGCCTCAAGATATTTTCTAATTTTGCTTGTGATTTCCTCTTTATCCCACTGGTTGTTGAAGAGTCTGTTTTTAATTTCCACATGTTTGTGAATTTTCCATTTCTCCCTCTGTTATTATTTTCTAGCTTCATTCCATTTTAGTCAGAGAATATACATTGTATGATTTCAATATTTCTGAATTTATTGAGACTTCTTTTGTGACCCAACATGTGATCTGTCATGGAGAATGATCTATGTGCACTCAAGAAGAATGTGTATTCTGTTTTCATTGGGTGCAATGTTCAATATATGTCCATTAGGTCTAGTTGGTTTACTGTATCATTCATGTCCTGTATGTTCTTGTTTATCTTCTGTTTAGATGTTCTATCCATTTATTGAGGGTGTTATGTTAACATCTCCTACTATTAATGTAAAGCTGTCAATTTCTCCCTTCAAATCTGTCAGTATTAGCTTCATAAATATTAGGACTTTCCTGTTAAGTGTGTGTGTATATATATATATATATATATATATATATATATATATATATATATCTTACATCTTTCTTTTAAAAATTAAAATAAAAAAGAATACCCAAAAGATTTCATCACCCCATCCCTACTTATTATTCATTTCTTTTTGTCACTATTTTTCTACTCATCTGGGCATACATTAGATAAAGGGAGTGTAAGCCATAAGGTTTCCTCATCTACTGTCACACCATGTAAGCTATATAGTTACATAACCATTTTCAAGAATCAAGGCTACTGGGTTGCAGTTCAACAGTTTCAGGTATTTCCTTCTAGCTATTCCAATAAACTAAGAACTAAAAAGGGTTATATATATACATAACTTCCAGAATGTCCTCTTGACTCCATTTGAAATCTCTCAGCCACTGAAACTTTATTTTCTGTCATTTCTTTTCCCCTTTGGTCAAGAAGGCTTTCTCAATCCTTCAATGCCAGGTCCAGGTTCATGCCCAGGAGTCATGTCCCAAATTGCAACCCTGGGAGTCATGTCCCACATAAGGGGAGAGGGCAGTGAGTTTACCTGCAGAGTTGGCTTAGAGAGAGAGGCCACATCTGAGCAAAAATAGAGGATTTCTCAGGGTGATTTAGGCACAATTGTAAACAGGCTTAGCCTCTCCTTTGTGATAACAAGATTTATAAGGGCAAGCCTCAAGATCAAGGGCTCAGCCTTCTAAATTGGTAGTCCCCAGTGCTTGAGAGAATATCAGGAATTCCTCAGTTGGGGAAGTTTAATATTTCCAAATTTTCCCCCAGTCTATCAAGGTGGTTTTGCAAATACATTTTTATTCTCTGCCTGAATTACTCTGGGATGTATTGGGGCTTCGCACAAACCTGTACAATCCAACAGGTCTGACTCCCTATCAAAAGTTCCATGAAATAATGTATATGAATAAACTCACCATGGAAGCTAAATTATATAGTGTGCAACAGAAAATATAGATTTTTCATCAAATAAACATCTCTTCATTTGGTCTCACAGAGAAGTTGATGTTTCAAAACAACATTCCCAGTATAATCACATAGTAATGCATTCAAGAACACAATCTAGGAGGAAATTTCCATTTCTTCTGCAAAGAAAGAGGAAGAGGAGAAAAAAGACAAAGAAAAAAGAAAAAGAAAAAATGTCAACAAAAATAATAGAAAAAAATTAATAAAATACAATAAAAGGTCAGACAACAATAATGCCAGGAATCCCATACCCCTCCTTTATATCCCCCTTTTATGGACATTGAGCTTTGCTACATTACCTTTGTTACAATTAATGGAAGCATATTACAATGTTACTGTTAACTATAACTCTAGTTTGCATTTATGTTATTTTTTCCCTATTACCAACTGTTCTGGTTTGCTAATGCTGCCATTACACAAAACACCAGAAATGGGTTGGCTTTTATAAAGGGGGTTTATTTGAGTAAAACATTACAGTCTTAAGGCCATAAAGTGTCCAAGGTAAGGCATCAACAACAGGTACCTTCATTGGAGAAAGGTCGCTGGAGTCCAGAAAACCTCTGTTAGCTTGGAAGGCATGTGGCTAGCATCTGCCTGCTTCCAGGTTGTGTTTCAAAATGGGGTTCTCCAAAATGTTGCTTTTGGGGCATTTTGTCCTCTCTTAGCTGCAACTTCTCTTCAAAATGTCACTCTCAGTTGCTCTGAGGTCCTCTGTGAACTCCTTTATATGACTCCAGTGATCCAATTAACACCCACCATGAATGCATGAGGTAACACCTCCATGGAAATTATCCAATCAAACATTTCACTCACAGTTGATTGAGTCACATCTCCATGGAAACACTCAAAGATTTCAAATCTAATCAACACCAATGCATCTGCCCCTACAAGATTGGACCAAAGAACATGGCATTTTGGGGGGACATAGCATATCCAAACCAGCACATTCCCCCCCATGGACCACAAAATGAAATGATTTTTCCATATACAATGTACATTCAACCCACTGCAATATCACAAAAACTTAAATCATTTCAGTAGCAATAGGTAAGTACAGGATCCCATCACAATCAGTTACAGGCATGGTCTGTCCTAAGACATATTTCCCCTCTGGCTCTGGACCTGTGGAACAAAGAACACGTCATCTGTTTCCAATATACAAAGGAGGGATAGTCATAGGATAAACATTCTCATTGCCATAAGGAGAAGCTGAAAGGAAAACAGGGTTTAAGGGACCAAAACAGTTCCTAAAACCTGCAGGAACACTTCATTAGATTTCAAAGTCTGAGAGTCATTTAGAGAATGGCATTTTATCCTTGGGGCTTGAGAGAGCAAAAATCTAAGCCTTTCCAAGGGCCTTTATGGCAGCCCTTTTCTCTCCAAATGCTGGGGTGAGTGCTCCAAATATCCACACATTGGGAAGACCACCTTCTTCTTGGCCCCACCCTCCTCAAACATCAGGGTGCCACCCAGACACTGCTTCTCCAGGGCAAAGACTCTCCCCTCTCCAAACAATGGGGTGGTAGCCAGGCTCTTCCTTATCCCCAGAAAATGTGTTCCACCCTCTCTGAGCCCTAGGGTGGCAGCACTCTTCCTGAGCATCCAGGAAGAAGACCAGCACTCTGCCTCTGGGGCAAACTCACCTTTTCCATGTGCTGAGTTGCTCTGCTCTTTTTGTCCAAGATTTCCTGACTCCCGGACACAATTTCCATGACTCTTTTCTTGAAGAACTTTTTCCTTCAATTTGCCCCTTTTCCTTTCTCTCCAGTCCAGACCAGCAGTGGCTCCATATATATAGATGTCACAAAAATCTCATTGGCTTGCAATGAAGCACACATGGGTCAAAACCATCAGACAATAGGATTTTCCACAAATCCTTTCTGGTTAACTCCATCTCCAATCCTGGCTTGTACTGAAATGGGGATTGGGTTCCATGTTTGGTTAAATCCTTATGTGGGGCTGTAGCCTCTGGGGTTTCACTTTCTGGAAACCCAGAATCTTCCAAACCATCATTTTTGATTTCTTTGTACCCAAGTGTTCATTTCTCAGTTTATCTCTCTCCACTCACATTTTACTATAAGCTGCAAGGAGAAGCCAGGTCACCCTCTCGATATTTAGTGCCAAAATCTCTTCAGATAAGTATCCCAGGTCATCATTTTCAAAGTATGACTTCCATCCAGGATCAGGACTCAATTTTGCCAAATTCTCTGCCACTTTAAAACAAGGATCACCTTCCTTCCCATTTGCAGAAATGCATTCATCATTTCTGCTCAAGGTCTCATCAGCAGTATCTTTAGAGTTTATGTTTCCACAAACAGTCTCTTCAAAGCAGTCCAGGCCTTTTCTATCAAGTTCCTCACAATTCTTCCACAATCTTCCCCTTATCCAGTTAAAAAGCCACTCCAACATGTTTGGTATTTGCAAACTCAGCAGCACCAGCACACGACTTCTCTGGTACCAAAATCTGTTCTGGTTTGCTAATGCTGCCAGAGTGCAAAACACCAGAGATGGATTGGCTTTTATAAAGGGGGTTTATTTGGTTACCAAGTTACAGTCTTAAGGCCATAAAGTGTCCAAGGTAAGACATCAACAACAGGTAACTTTACTGGAGAGAGGCCACTGGAGTCCAGAAACCTCTGTTAGCTCAGAAGGCATGTGGCTGGCATCTGCCTGCTCCCAGGTTGCATTTCAAAATGGCATTCTGTAAAATGTTGCTCTTGGGGAATTTTGTCCTCTCTTAGCTGCAGCATCTCTTCAAAATATCACTCTCAGTTGCTCTGAGGTCTGTGAACTCCTTTATATGACTCCAGTGATCCAATTAACACCCACCCTGAATGTACAGGGTAACACTTCCATGCAAATTATCCAATCAAACATTTCACTCACAGTTTATTGAGTATATCTTCATGGAAACACTCAATCAAATAATTAAAATCTAATCAACACCAATACATGTACCACCACAAGACTGCATCAAAGAACATGGTGTTTTGGAGGATACAGAACATCCAAACCAGCACACCAACCCATTTTCAACACTTTGCAATGTTGCCATTCACTTGTTCTCCCTTATGTTAAAACATTCTTATATTTGTACATTTATTCACAATCATTGACCAATCTAGTTGTCACTAAGTTATACAGTCCCAGTCTTTATCTTCTGTCTTTCCTTCTGGTGTCATATATACCCCTTGTCTTCCTCTTTCAACCATACTCACAGTCATCATTGTTCAGCATACTTACAGTATTGTATACCATCATGCAGTATTGTTCTACCCATTTATGGATCTATACAATTAATCCTCTTGAACATTCTGTACTCCTTTAGAATCAAATGTCTGATCTCTGCTCTCTTTCTGTCTCCTGTTATCTTCACTTCTACACTCTTCTCTAAACCTCTCTCTACTGCCTTTTCTTATCTGTCTGTAGCATTCCCTTTAGTATTTCTTGTAGAGGAAGTCTCCTGCTCATGACCTCTCTCAGTGTCTGTTTATTTGTAGATATTTTAAACACTCCCTCATGTTTGAAGGATAGTTTTGCCAGATATAGGATTCTTGTTTGGCAGTTTTTTTCTCTTTCATTATGTTGAATATATCATAACACTGCCTTCTCACCTCCAGGGTTTCTGCTGAGAAGACGATACTTAGTCTTACAGAGCTTCCCTTTTATGTGATGAATTGCTTTTCTCTTGCTGCTTTGTCTTTGACATTTGGAAATCTGATTAGAAACTCTCTTGGAGTAGATCTATTTGGGTCAATTCTGTTTGAGATACAGTGTACTTCTTTGATCTGTAATTTTATGTCTTTCATAAGAGTTGGGAAATTTTCATTGATCATTACCTCTATTATACTTTGCCCCCCTTCCCTTCTCTTCTCTTTCAGGGACACCTATAACATGTATATTTGTGTGCTTCACGTTGTCATTCAGTTCCCTGAGACCCTGCTCATATTTTCCCATTTTTTTCCCTATCTGTTCTTTTGTGTGTAGGATTTCAGGTGACCTGTCCTCCAGTTCACTGATCCTTTCATCTCTTTCTCCAAGTGTGCTGTTGTATGTCTCCATTGTGTTTTTCATCTCTTCTATTGTGCCTTTCATTCCCATAAGTTCTACCATTTGTTTTTTTGAGTTTGAAAGTTCTTCCTTATGGTCATCTGGTGTCTTCCTTATGTACTTCATCTCTTTTGAATTGTTTTCTTTCAACTCATTAATTTGATTTAGAAGATTTGTTTGAATATCTTCAGCTAGTAGTTTCAACTCCTGAATTTCACTTGCAGTGTTAATTTATTCCTTTGACTGGGCCATATCTTCATGTTTCCCTGTGTGGCTCATGATTTTTTTGCAGTCTATGCCTCTGATTTTCTGGGTTAATTTATTCTGGAGATTGTTTTCTTTTTTCCTAGGGTTTTCTTTTTTGTTGTTGATTGTTTTTGATCTCTCTCTTTTCTTTGTTTCTCTTACTGGCCAGTTGTCAGATTATCTCTGACCCCAAATCTTTCCCCCCAAATCTGGCACCCACCATGGCCTGCCACAAGGTTGAAGTTAGGAACTGGGCACCCCAGTAAGTTAACTGTGTGTGATATTTGAAATCTTCTGACTTCCAGTGGTGCTCTGTTTTCTATCAGCCAGCAAGATCTGGGTTTGTTTTAGAGCTCCACTTTAATAGTTGGGTCTTCCATATTTCTCAGCCAAAACAGGGCTGGGCTTCCATACATGGAATGTAGGCCAGCTCTTGCAGTCCTACAAAAGTGGCTGGAGCATGTTTTTAAAACTGTTTCAATTCCCTTGCACCTTCCAGACTGTCCAACAGATGGTAATGTTTGATAACTTAGTCATCCTCAGAAACTGCTTTGCCTCTAAGCACAGGCTGTGTCTACACAATTGAGCTGAAACTGTGGAATTCCTATGCTCTCACTTTGCCAGGCAAAATCTGGCTTGATATGGGGCTCCACCTGGAGCAAAGTATTCCTCAGGTGACCCAGTATGCCAGCTTTCCCCATGGCAAGGAAAAGGCCACTGGCTGCTTCTTCCCTCAAGGGTGGGGGAAGGGCTTTCAGATCCAGGGCTGGAAACACGGTTTCTGTCCATGTTTTCTCAGTATCTTTTCCATTACTGACATGGGCCTTGAGATGTCCTCCCCTGTCTTCCAGGTCTTCAAACAGTGGAGGTATATCTCACTGCTGTGAGAGCTTTTATAGTCTGTGTCTGCAGTGGAAGGGGTCCCATATGCTGATTCTTTGCCTTTCCCATGCTGCAACCAAGTGAGGGGTAGGGGAGAGGACAGGCTTATCTGTGATGGAAGATTCCTACCTGATATTTCTTCTCCTTCAATTCATCATCTGAAGGGTCCTTCTCTAGTCTGTATTCTCCTCCAGAGTTTCAAACAACTTAGAATTGTCCTTTTCTCATTGAATCTCTGGAGAGAAGTTTTCAATAGACATTTGTGTTGCCCTGTTGATGATGTCACCCAATCCCTCAATTTTGAAAGAGACTTTTGCAAAATATAAAATTCTTGGTTGACTTATTTTCCTTTAGCACTTTAAGTATTTCAACCAACTGCCCTTTTGCTTCCATGGTTTCTGATGAGAAATCAGCACTCAGTTTAATTGGGGCTATCTTGTATTTAATGTGTTGCTTTTCTCTTTCAGTTTCCAGTACTCTTTCCTTGTCCTTTGCATTTGGTTGTAAAATTAATACATTATGGGGTGTATTTTTCTTCATGTTTATCCCACTCAGTGTTCTGTGAGAATCTTAGATGTGCATATTCATGTCTTTCACTACATGAGAAGTTCTCAGTCATTTATTTGTGACTATGTCCATAGCTATCTTAGGCTATTCTTGCTTACAATATTTTCTCTTTCTCCTCCTCAGCCTCCATTATTTCAAGTGTCTTGTCTTCAAGTTCACTGATTATTTCTTCTGTCTGCTCCAATCTACTTATGAAACTCTCCTGGGCATATTTCATTTCAGTTATGTTGGTCTTCAACTCCAGTAGTTCTGTGTGGCTTCTTTTTAAAATTATTATCTCTTTATATAGACTCTCATATTGCTCCCTCATTGTTTTTCTGATATCCTTTAGTTCTTTCTCTGTGCTGTCCTTCATCTCCTGGAGAAATTTTAAGATCAATTTTTTAAAGGCCTTTTTTGGTATGACCACATTCTGGTCTTCTTCAATGGTGTTTTCTGGAATTTACCCTTTTCCTTTGGATGGGTCATTATTTCCTGTTTCTTTGTATGCCTTGTAGTCTTTTGTTGTACACTATACATTTTAATATTTTAAAATGTCAACTCTGGGATTTCATTCCTGAGATAACTGTTTCTTGGTTTTGTAACCAGATGATGATAAGACAGATTTTCTTGAGCTTCAGCCTTCCTATCAAGAAGGTTTGCCCAGTCAAATGAAGTTTGCAGGAATTTGCTTGTCTTTCTGGGCCTCTGTCTTGTCCTCTTCTTTTGCTTCTTAGTTATTTTGGAATTCCCCTGTTTACAGGTGTTTTGTCCCCTCTGCTCCCAGGAGACAGATCTCACTTTCCTGCCTGTTTCAGTCTTTGTCCCAGACTGTACTCCCCTAAGTGTTTTACATGACTTTTGTTGTCTCAAGCTGCTTTTGACTGCACAGCAAATTCTTGGAAGAGAGTCCCCCTGAGAGGACATCCCCAAGTCAGTTTTCTCAGGCTAAACAGGGCCAGGATCCATGAAGAGGGTGCAGACCACTCCAAAGTGTCCTGGCAAGGGGATCAGGATGTGTACCCAAAGCTCCTCATAACTGAGCTTTCCTGGACTGCTCAGCAAATGTAACCCTTCAGCTAATTGTACCCCACAGTCCTAAGGAAGTGCTATTTTTAAATCTCCATGACCTCTGCCCCCTGTCTGAGAAGATTCAGATGGCTACCAAAAACTTTGTGGGGAGTGGGGTTGAAATAATGGTTTCTGCTACCTTTGTCCTGAGTGGGTTGAAATAATAGCAGCCCTAAGAGGCAGGACCAAGGGATGGAAATTCACTAATCAAAATCCATGATCTGCAATCAGCCATGCCCACATCATTCATAAGAAAGAGGGTACTTTCCTCCGTTGCTGTGACAAGCAGCTGGCCATAGACTGGACCCTATGTCAGCCTGCCATGAAAGTGGGGGATTGGCACTAGTAGTCTCCATGAAGATACAGCAATTTAACTCTTTTACCATAATTTATATGCCTGTTCTGGCCTCTAGAGTTTCAAAATAGTTTTTCAGAAAGTTCCTGCCTGTTTTGTAATGTTTTGGTGGGAGGACTGAGTCCTGGAGCTCCCTTTCTACCATCTTCCCATGAAGTCCTCTCTCTGCATATACTTTATTCAAAACTCATTAGGATAGAAGAAGATGTTGGCATAGAGGGAATTGGAAGCTAGTTTGTCCCACTGGGACAACAAATAAACAACCAGGAACAACTAGTAAATTATCTGGAATAACTGTGGGGGGACAAAAATGACTGTCCACTCATCATACACCAACCTGAAATGGGAAGAATGCCCAAGATCACAACACAAAATCTGTAGGTAAAAACTGTAGATCCAAGCCAGAAACTCTTTTCCCCCATGACCAAACTGCAAAGCCTCATGGTGCTGGAGAACAGCACTCTCCAAGCAAGTGAATTTAGCTCAGCTGACCTCCAACTGGGGTTTTAATTAACAAACTTGGACTGCTCAATAGAAGCTACTAATGCCTGAGAAGTGGACAGAAGCTTTTGGTGATGACTGACCTTGGAGAGCCAGAGGGAGTCATGGACTGGCCCTGAAGGGGGATTTCTGCCTCTTTTCTGGCTCAGTGAAAAAAGTCTCAGCCATTTTCCATTCCCAGTGCTCTGACCCAGACAAGGGTGGAGATAGCACAGGCAGAGAGAGACCATTGAAATGCTAATGACCTCCCCCTAGGGGATGTATCTTCTGTAAAAGGAAGAAGGTGGTGCCAAGCTCTACTACTCACCTTCCATTCAGAACCAGACCCCAGAAACTGGGGGAAAAATGTCACAGGCCATACCTCCTTACACCATTCAGGAGATACAGGCTGATAGGCACCACCTGCTGCACAGAAAAACACAGTGACTTGAGGCCACACAGGGTGTATCAATTTTCTAAGACACTCTCAGGGAAACCAGATACTATTGCCTCCTTCCAAGAGCTGAGCCCATTCCAGTCTGGGAAAACCTGATTGGGGTAACCAAGGAAGCCAGATGTCTAGACAACAGAAAACTACAACCTACACTAAGATAAATGAGGCTATGGCCCTGTCAAAGGAACAAACTTGCACTTCAACTGAGATACAAGAATTTAAAAAACTAATGCTAAATCAATTCAAAAAGTTTATGGAAGCTATGTCAAAAGAGATGAAGCATATAATGAAAACACTGGGAGCACATAAGGTAGAAATTGAATGTTTGAAAAAGCAATGGCAGAATCTATGGAAATGGAAGACACAACAGAAGATATGAAAGACACCATGGAAACATACAACAGCAGAACTCAAGAGGCAGAAGAAAACACTCAGGAACTGGAGAGCAAGACACCTGAAATCCTACACACAAAAGAACAGGTAGAGTAAAGAATGGAAAAGCATGAGCAACATCTCCAGGAATTGAAGGATAACATGAAAGGCAGTAATGTACATGTCACTGGTGTCCCAGAAGAAAAGGGAAAAGGGGCAGAAGCAATAATAGAGGAAATAATCAATAAAAATTTCCCATCTTTTATGAAAGATATAAAATTACAGATCGAAGAAGCACAGTGTACCCCAAACAGAATAGATCTGAATAGGCCTATGACAAGACACTTAATAATCAGATTATCAAACATCAAAGATAAAGAGACAATCCTGAAATCAGCAAGAGAAAAGCAATCCATCACATACAAAGGAAGCTTGATAAGACTATATGTGGATTTCTCAATAGAAACCATGTAGGCAAGAAGGAAGTGTTGTGATATATTTAAGATACTGAAAGAGAAAAACCACCAAGCAAGAATCCTATATCTGGAAAAAATCTCCTTCAATTATGAGGGAGAGCTTAAAATATTCTCTGACAAACAGACAATGACAGAGTTTCTGAACAAGATACCTGCTCTACAGGAAACACTGAAGGGAATACTACAGACAGAAAGGAAAAGACAGAAGCTTGGAAAACAGTTTTGGGAGATAATAGCACAGCAATGTAAGTACACTGAACAAAGGTGACTGTAAGTATCATTGAAAGAGGAAGGTTAGGACCATGTGGGACACTGGAATGAAAGAGAAAAGGTAAAGACTAGGACTGTATAACTCAGTGAAACCTTGGGTGCTCAATGATTGTAATAAAATGCACAAATATGTTTTTACATGAGGGAGTACTAATGAATGTCAACATTGTAAGGTGTTAAAAATAGGGTAGGATTGGGGGAAAATACAATCAATGCAAACTAGAGACTATAATTAACAGAAACATTGTTTTATGCTTCCTTTAATATAACAAAGACAATAAGCCAAAGCTAAATGCATATGGGGGGGCATAGGAGAAGGGTATGGGACTCCTGGCATTGATAATGCTATCTGATGCTTTATTCTATTTTAGTTTAATGCTATCTTTCCTTTTGTTGCTTTCTAGATTCTGTTTTTTTTCCCTCTCTCTCTTTTGTCTTTTTCTTTTGTCTCCCTACCTTCTTTGACTTTTCCTCCTTCTTTGTGGAAGAAATGGAGATGTCCTTATATAGATAGCGGTGATGGTGCTGAATACATAAATACATGACTATACAGGGAACAATTTATTGTTTACTTAGGATGGAATGTATGGTGTGTGAACAAAACTGTCTTAAAAATCAGTTGATGAAGAAACCGTGAGGGGACTATATTGAGTGAAATGTCAGACACATAAGGACAAATATTGCAGGGTCTCATTGATATGAACTAATTATAATATGTAAACTAGTAGACATGAAATATAAGTTACTAGGGTATAGAACAAGGCTAAAGAATGGGGAGCGGTTGCTTATTATGAGCAGAATGTTCAATTAGGGTGAACTTAAACCTTTGGAAATGGACAGAGGTGATGTTAGCACATTGTAGTAACTAACAATGCTGAATGGTGTGTGAAGATGGTGGAAAGGGTAAGCTCAGAGTCATGTATGTCACCAGAAGGAAAGTTGGACGTTAAAAGATGGGAATGTATGAAACAGTGAATCTTGTGGTGGGCAATGTCCATGATTATCTGTACAAATATTAGAAATCTCTCTCACAAACTAGAACAAATGTAGGATGCTATAACTAGAGCTTAATAATAGAGGAACATATAGGAAATTATATATACCTATCACAAAGTATATACTACTGTTAGCAGTATTTTAACATTTTTTCATGAACAGTAACAAATGTACTATACCAAACTATGAATCAATAATGGAGGAGGGAGTTTAGGGGTATGGGAGGATTTGAGTTTTCTTTCTTCATCTTTATTTCTTTTCTGGACTAATGAAAATATTCTAAAATTTGAAAAAATCTTAATTGTGGTGATGGATGCACAGGTGTATGATGGTACCATGGACAATTGATTTTACACTTTTGATCTTTGGATTGTTGTATGGTATGTGAAAAATCTCAATAAAATTTTTTTTAAAAATCTCATTAACTTTTATAATTAAGATTTATGCATTTGAATCTATGTAAAATATATTAAAAAGTAGAATATAGATTTCATACCAAGATTGAATATGCTTACTTTAAGGCAATAAGTTAAATATATCATCTTTCTAACTGTCCTACTTTTTATTTATACTACTTGGATAGATGCTAGGGGTAATGCTAGAAAATCATGTGGGCCAAGTTTGGTGTTGGTAAAATCTGAATGGAGATCTGGATTTTGTTGGATTTATAAAATTTTTTCAAATCCCATATTCCTGCCTGAAGCCTGAATATATAACATTAATAATTCTTGGTTTGGCTTCATCATTTGAATTTTCATATTTTTTCAGTGTTTTATTTCCCTGGGTTGTTTAAGCAAATAACATGAAATGGGTCAGGTTAACCAATGGGTATTTATTTGTTCATGGTTTTGAGGCTGTAAAAAGATTCATATTAAGGTATCATCAATTTGATGCTTTCTCCTCAAACACTGGGACAGGCTATTGGCAATCCTTGGCTCCTCTGTCACACAGCAAGGCACATGAGAGTGTGTCTTATTCTTTCCCTTCTGGTCTGCATTTTATTGACTTCATCTTCTGGTTGCTTCCTCTGTGGCTTTCTCATCCTATCTCTGAATTTCATTCTCTTATAAGGGACTCCAGTAATAGGAATTAAGACCCATCCTGAAGTGAGACATACCTTAACTGAAGTAATCTCATTGAAAGGTCCTACTTACAATGAGTTCACACCCACAGGGATGGAAAAAATTAAAGAAAATGTTATTTTTTGGTACTATAGCTTTAAACCACCACACTCAGCCCTCTTGACCCCCAAAAGACATGTACCTTCTATATGCAAAATACTTTCATTCCATCACAATATCTCAAAAGCCTTAAGTCATTTCAGAAACAATTTTTAGTACATAGTCACATCAAATTTGGTTATGGGTGTGTTCTGTCTTGGAGCACAATTTCCCTTTGTCTGTGGATCTGTGAAACCCAGAGAACAAAGTATCTGCTTCTGATATACAATGGATGGACAGGCATAAGATAAACTTTCCCAATTTCATAGGGAAAAAATGGGAAGAAAATAGGAGTTGTGGGTCCCAAAGAATTCTGAAAACAAGAAAGTCATACTCCATTATATTTCAAGGCCTGAGAGTCATCTCTGGAATGATGGATTGTCCTTCAGACCTGAGGAAGCAGCAGCTCCACCCCTTCCAAGTGCTTGCATAGTGACTGAACACTGTCATGAATACACCACCATTTCTAAGCATTGGCATAGTGGTGAGGCTCTCTGCAAGTACCAGGGTACAGGCTCCACCCTCTCTGGTGACTGGTGGGTTGGCCAGCCTCTCCACAATCCCCAGGACACAGACTCCACCCTTTCTGGGGTCTAGGGTGGCAGCTCTCTTCCTGAAAATTAAGGTGGAAATCCTACCCTCTCCAAGCACTGGGGCTGGCGCACAATAACAACACAAATGGTAGGGCCAACTCTCTTGGACAGAGATGTGTTTGGTCCAGTCCTCAGCATCCATGGTTCTGCCCTTGAAGTGATTTTTCCATCAATTTGTCCCTTTTCTCTCCCATTTAGTCAAAACTCTCAGTGATTCCATTCATACGGATCTCACAAAAATATGTATTGGTTTTGTATGTAGTACACAGGGATTCAACCATCAGACAAAAGAACTTCCCACAAGTCCTTCCTAGATCACTACACTTCCAATCCTGACTTGCACAGTAATTGCTCTTTTGTTCCATGTTCAGTTAAACCCTCAATTGGAGCATTATTCTCTGGGGATTTGCTTTCTGGAAGCTTAGAATTTTTTAAACCTTGAATTTCTGGTTTCATTGACCCCAGGAGTTCCATTATTAGCTTATACCTTTTGCATTTTGTTACAAGCTGCAGGGAGAAACCAGGCTGCACTTTCCACAGTTAGCTTGGAAATTTCAGCTAAATATCTAAGTTCATCAGTTCTAAGTTCTGCCTCCATTCAACATCAGAACTCAATTTTACCAAGATCTCTGTCACTTTTAAAGGATCACTTTTCCTCCAATTTCCAATAACATATTTGGAATTTTTATTTAAGTCTCCAGTGGAAGAACTTTTAGCATCCTTATTTCTACCAACAGTCTCTTCAATACAATCTAGGCTTTTTCTATCAAGTAATTCACAATTAGTGCAGCCTCTACCCTTTAACCATTTCCAAAGTCATTTCCACATTGTTTTTAAATATTTGCAATAGAATCCCCCACTATCCCAGTGCCAAAATCTGTTTTAGCTTCCGTGCTGGTTTGGATGTATTATGTTCCCCAAACTCCATGTTCTTTGATGCAATCTTGTGTGGGCAGACACATTAGTGTTGATTAAGTTGGAACCTTGGATTAGGTTGTTCCCATGGAGATGTGACCCACCCAACTGTGGGTGATAATTCTGATTAGATAATTTCCATGGAGACATGGCCCCACCCATTCAGCATGGGCCTTGATTAGTTTGCTGGAGCCCTATATTAGAGCTCAGACAGAAGGAGCTTGCAGACGCTGATGTTTAGACATGCTTGGAGTTGTGGACTCCTGATGTTAGCTACAACTTAGAAAGACATTTTGAAGATGGCTGTTGAAAGCAGACTTTTGCTCTTAAGAAGCTAATCAAGGACAAATTTCCCAAGAGCAACATTTTGATGAACACACAGGAACTGAGAGAGGAGCTGGAACTCAACCTGGGATCAGCAGATGCCAGCCATATGCCTTCCCAGCTATCAGAGGTTTTCCAGATGCCATTGGCCATCTTCCAGTGAAGGTACCTAATTGTTGATGCCTTACCTTGGACAATTTATGGCCTTAAGACTGTAACTGCATAGCCAAATAACCCCCCTTTATAAAAGCCAATCCATTTCTGGTATTTTTCATTCCAGCAGCATTGGCAACTAGAACAGATTTCTAGGCTGCTCAAGGCAAATACCATAAAATGAATCATGTTAAAAAATGGGAATTTATTTACTCATGGTTTTGAGACCAGAAAATGTTCAAATCAAGGCATCAAGGCAATGCTTTCTCCCCAAAGACTGTGGTAGTCTGGGGCTAGATGCCAGTGATCCTTTGTTCTTCTGTCACATGACAAGGCACATAGCAAGTGTCCTGGTCCCTTCCTTGTCTTCAAGATCTTTTTTGTCTTCTTTATTCCTGTGGCTTTCTCTCTCTCTCTCTCTCTCTCTCTCTCTCTATATATATATATATATATATATATATATGAATTTCACTATCTTATAAAGGACTCCAGTAATAAGATTAAGACCCATCCTGATTGAGGTGGGTCATACCTAAACTGAAGTAACCTCATCATTGTAAGATACTACTTACAATGGGTTCACATCAACAAAAATGGATTAGATTTAAGAACATGTTTTTCTGTGGTGTACAAAGCTGCAAATCACTGGACTCAACAATTATATATTTTTTGTTATTTGTGTGGTGGGCTGGATTGTGAAGAATGTGCCACAAGTGTAGATGATAGTGGAGACAAGCAGGTACAACAAAGTACCAGTTCAAACACAATTTATAACCCCTTTAATCCTCTGTTTTTCTTGTTAAATGCACACTGAAAAAATCTCTAAAGCAAGTATTTATAATCTGTCAAATATAAAATAAGACTGCATGAAAACTACCCACATCAAGAATTATAACTTTGTGAGTATTGCTGAAGCAAACACCCACCCACCCTGTGTCCCTTTGTCATCACATTACCCTAGAAGTAATTGCTGTTTTGACTTTCATGGTAATAATTTCCTGGTTTGTCAATATAAATGTAACTATCAATGTATGCATCCCTAAACAATGTAACTTAGTTTTTTCCTGGTGTTCAACTTATGAAAATTGAATTATGCATATGTATTCTGAGTCCTTTGCTCCTTTGGCTGAGGTTGTGATTGTAAAATTCATCTTTTTACAAGTGCTTAAAACAAGTTTCTTCTTATATCTTTAGAGATAAAGATAATGTTGATTTATTTTACATTTATCATTATCTTCTGCTCTTGTTCTCTCAGTCCCTTAATTCTCTTTTTCCTGCCTTATAATCTGCTTTCAACTCTGTACCATAATCCAACCTTTTTCTGATAGCATCCAAGAATGAGGGAGTTAAGATTTTTTTTTTTTTTACTAAATAGCTAGCTGGGAATTGACATTTACACCTAGCATTGGCATATACCTAAAAAGATAAAATTATCTCAGGTAACTAAAATAGTGTTTTTTCTCTGTCCTCCATGTTTTCAATGTCTTATTTGATGATAAATTAGCTATGAGATTCATATTGGTTTTATTTCATGACATAATCATGCAACTGTCAGTGTGGGTATTTCAAATATTTTAATTCAGGAGAGTATTAAATTGAAAATCAAAAGAATTGATGTTAAAGAATTGATCCATTTAAATAAATTTTTGATCCTTCCAAATGAAAAGAAATGTATTAAAGTTGTATAGAGTTCATTTATTGCATTGATATTCATCTCATAAAATAAAATTCAGGAATACAAAGTAAAATAGGGAAAATTGCTCTTTGTAAATAAGAAGAGTTCTTCATTTCTCTCTCCATTAACAAAGGTAGGGGCATTTTAAGAGCATTTTACCACATAAAATGTGTCAAACTATATACACACATACACATGTCATCTCTACTGAGTAGTCCAATTCCAGTAATGTATATGAAACACTAACAGTATCAATAAATTCATAGAGATTACTTACACTTTTACCTTTATATATATTTCAACTCTATCAAAATTGTGAAATTATAAATGTTAGTACATGTATTTTCAAATGGTCACTAAAATGAAGGTGTAATTGGGGCTAGTTGATCAATCTAGTGTGTCAAGCAATTACCTTGATTGTGCGCCTGCACATTTATGCTCACTTGGATTTTTTAAATGACTGATTGAATTGATTATCATGGGGTTCTGGTAGACAATGGCACTCACTATGATTAGAATAGCAGTAAACAAGAATGTACTATACTTGTCTTATGCAACAGAAAGTGCCCTTATCAATAAAAACATTCAATTAAATTCATTTTCACTTAATTGTAAATGGATGTTTAAGGATCAATTGTTTCTTCTATATGCTGTCTCCTGGCAATTATTTGAAACAAGTCAAACATGACACTCCCTCAAAGATTCTTTACTCTAGGAAAAGGCCACCAGGAACATACTTGTAGTTGAACAAGTTGGGTTTATTATTCATTGCAGCAAGGGAGAATGCACTCCATAGCAAGAGGGTGTTAGGAAGAACCAATTATAGGATTTGTGCTTTGTGGCAGATTTAGGAAAAAGTCTAAGGAATAAGGAGTTCACTCTGCATTGGATGCTGTCAGAAAGTGAGGGCAATTCTGTGCTTGAATATCTCAATAAATTTTCTCTAATGGAAGGGAAGAATAGAGTGAGGATAAAGCTGTATTTAGTAATAAATTACCATTATGGCCAAGAGAGGTTGTGTTTCATATTTTATAGGTTTCACAGTGGCCCCATTTTGATTTGCACTTAGACAAAATTATAAAGTTGCATTGTTTTATCTCACTCTGTCATGGTATCTGAGTGATCTGGTCTGATTTTTCTCATCCTGTGAGATAGCTTATGTCCAAAAGGAGAATAACATGGCATAACAGTGGACACAATTCCAGCTTCTAAAAGCCCTGAGGTCTAGCTGTAAGTGTCAGACCAGTTCCTAGATGTCAGGGGCTGCTTTTTCTTTCTCATCTATTTTATTTTGATATTAAAAATACAGAATTGGAGATTCTGTTCTAAAAATAGTTTCCAAGGCTATATGAGGGGGATAATGACTCAGAGAGAGAAGAGTGAACAGTCAGGCAGTGTAGAAGAATTAAACATGTGGCTCCTTCCCGATTGTTAGTTCTTGGTGTGCATATGAGCACTTGGAACCCCATCCCCAAGCATACACAGTCTCTCCACCACTTCTGGGGCTTCACAATCTGTCACATATTAAGAAGATTAAACTTGTTGGTAGCAATTTCTTCTATGATTATATATACCCTGACAGAATCAGAAAGACTGATAACATAAAGACCAGGAAGAAGAGAAAAAGTAACTCTTCAAATTAAAAATAAACATCAGTGAACTCCTAACTCTATCATTTAAAGTCTATTTAAGCTTCCTTGAGCACTTCTTTTTCCTTCCACTGGTAAAAACTCACAGGTAGGGATAGCATGAAACTCTACAGAGTCCCAAGGGTTGCCTTAAGGACCCTTCTTGGCATACTCAGATGAATGTGAATGTACAGAACTTTTGATCCTCTCCAGTCTCCATGTTTCTGAATATAGACTCTGAGATCTTACTAAGTCACCTCCCAAAAAATCCACTAACACAGACACACACATGTGGGCACATCACATTTGGAGTCATACAGACCTGGTTTCAAATTTTAGTCTGATACTTTCTAGAACATGCAAGTTACTCAACAAATCTGAACCTCTGTTTTCTTGTGTGAAAAACAGGAATTATGCTAATAACTCAGAAATAGATTTTGAGTGCTACAAGAGATAATGCATGTAAACCATGTTGGAAATGGCACAAGAAATGACAGCTACTATAATTATTGGTCCTATTTGACATGACCCAAGAGGGCTTTTGCAGCCAAAGGACTAAAGAAAGCAATGGGAATTTTGTGAGACATGAGCTTTTATTTTGCAGCTTACCTACACAGTGGGAAGTTGGTCATATTGCTCTGAATTCAGGAGCCTTTCTAAATGGATTCAGGAGCTTCTCTGAGTGGTGGCAGGTTCAGAGCTTAATGTGAAGATACTCCACAAAAGCAGAGGGTGCCAGGGTGTGGTTTATAAGGGTTAGTACAAAGACATTCAAATAGGTATGAGAGGAGTGGTGTCATGTGAAATAAGGAGGGAATGATTGTCTTCAACAGGGAAAAGGGGAGCATTATAGATTATCCTCAGGGAGTTTCAGGGAGGAGGTAGTTTCAGGAGGGAGTCAAGCTATAGACAACATTTAGTGCCAGAGGTGTGATTTTACAAGGAGAGTAGGTCAAACCTTAACTGTCCTAGGTCAAACAAGCTGCTGTGTGCAGTCTTCAAGGCACTTGGGGAAAGCCCTGGGCCTGGGGTTCCCACAGCCCACCCCACACAATGATTTGCATTAACCATAGGACAGACATCACATCTGTAATTCACAACAATACAATGAACAGCAGAGTACAAGTAAACCATATGGAATACAAGTACATGTGGGCAGTAATACTATTAACAAGTGGCACCATGGCCAAGGTAAAGAATTAAACCCTTTGGACAAAGGATCATCAGGTAAATGTTCAATATTTTGTATATGATTTTGCATGGATTAAGAGCTTGTGTTACAATTCTGGGAATTGTTAGATATACAAACACAACCTTGAATATTAATTAGAGCACAAGTACACCTGGTTCTAAAATAGCTAAAGGATAAAACTACCAGGTAGTCTGCTTTATTCTATACCTAATTTTGTGATTTCTTAACTTTTACCACAGAAATAAATTTCCCTTTCTACAAATTTTCTGCAACTTTCTACATCCATTCAGGTTTTGTCTTACATTTTCTCTCTTCCTTCATTCTGAAACAACCAGTTATTTAGGAGAAAACTACTTAGTTTTTCTTTTAATACAAACATCCTTTATACCTCTTATACTTAAGTTACCAAAATAATTTTGGCAACTGTTTTCAAGAAAGGTTCTACAACATACAATTATCACTATAATTAAAACTTGTTATTGCTAAATACTTAAAACACTTTAGTTAATGAATTATTGAAACAGTAATATACAATTTTTAACAAGAATTAATGGCACATGTAGGTATTATACTGGATGTCTGGGTGGTTTTAAATACTATATATTTTTCACCCCCCTGCAGTGGTGGGGAGCCCTTGAGGGTCAGATCTACAGTCAGTTTGGGACATATTGAATGTTTACAAAGTTATTCATACAGTTCCCTGGATGGTGGTGGTCCTGGGTTGCTAATACAAAAAAATTGGCATTCTATGTAATTCTCATACCCCATGGGCTTACGATTCTCAACCAGCATGGCTGCGTGGGCCAGAACTAGAGCTAATTGACCTTATTTTCCCCAATTTCTAGTGGTTGCAGCACAGGCAAGAGTAAATTTTTATAACTGCCTTGCTGCAGTTGTAAGCTTGCTGGTCCCTTTACCTGAATTCACAAAGCTTGCCTGGGCCCAGCAGTTACCATCTCTACAGGAGCAGGGACAGCCACCCTAGGCCTGGAGTTGATACTGAGTAGTGTTGAGTACAGTTGAGAGTGCATTTCTGGAGGGAATTTTTACCATCTTTCAAGTGTTCTTTTAAAAGGCCATTCATTCTATCAATCAACCCTGCTGCAGTGGGGTTGTAGGGCAGGTGGAATGTCCAGAGGACAACATGCTCAGCAGCCCAGGCTTGGGTTAGCTGCTCAGTAAATGGGGTCCCTTTATCACTGTCCACATGTGTGGGGACCCCAAAGAAGGCACTCACTTTTTCTAAGCTACATATGGTAGCTCTTTGGTTGGCCTTGCCCACTGCGATGGCCAGCCCCAGTCCTGTAGCCATATCTATGGTGGTGAAGGCATATTTTGCCCCTATGAACAGAGGAAGGGAGCCAATATAGTTTACTTGCCACCAAGTGATAGGGGTCTGGTCTTGGCCAATGTGCTCAAGTCAGTGAGGAAGAACTTTGGGCTGTTGCAGTGAGCAGGAGGGGCTACTGTCCACTACTCCTTTTAGCTTTTGTCAGGTGATAGGCAGCTGAAACTGCTGCATCTTCTTCCACAGGGTCTTGTACCCTTGGAGCCTGGTTTTTCCACGCAGCCATTCACTTGCCTCAGGCATCTTTTGTGTTAGGCTGCAGAATGTAGCTAGTGCATTCACTTCTACATTACCTGAGTTAATGCTATGGGCAGAAATATGCAACACAGTTATCTTATGTTTCTGGCAGGCCATCCAGATTTCTTCCCAGTTTCTTCCCCCATAGGGGATGTTCAACCACCATTCATTTTTCCTGCTTCCACATGTCCATCCATACTCTTAGGCCTTAATATATGGCCCAATTATTTATGCAGACAGTCAAGGTATCTCCTGGTTCATGGATAATTACCATCCATACAGCCCACATCTCAGCCCACTGGAAAATTTCATGCATCTCTGCACTCAAAGAGCTGCTGTCAAAAATGCTGCATCATAGGAGGCAGGCTTTATGCTTTGTCAGTGTGCTCACCTGAGCACTCCCCAAATGGGGCTTGTTTATAGTGTCCCATATCCACCCATGTATGGATACAGTCATCCATAAGGTCACTGGGCACTTTTGAGTTAGACCTTCAAAACAGAGCATTATCAGCTGTGCACAATTGCTTTTCCAAAGGGCTGTATCTGAGTTCTATGCCCTTCCACAGTTGGGACCATAATTTAATAGTTACACATTTAGCCTGTTGCCTTTGCCACAAACCCCACCCAAAGCCAATATCAGCATTAGCCACATCCAATTCACAGGTTGTATCAGGGTCCACCCCTACTAAAGCCTGTGCTTACACAATAGTTCACTCAGCTTTTATAAACACAACCTGCCATGGAAAATCCCATTCCCATGCTTTTCCTTTTCTAATTTGTACTAAATATAGTATAAAGTTTCCAATGACCTAATAAACCAAGAAAAGCTATTAATTGTTTATGAATTAGCAGTGTAAGATAACTTTGTATTTTAACAACAACAGCTGAAGGAATAGCTTTAGTCTTACCCAACCAGACAATACTCAAGAACTTGATAGAATATCCAGGCCCTTGTAATTTGATTTGATTTACTGCCCATCCTTGACTTTCAAGGTGGGTCATCACTGTGCTAGTGGTGATTTCTAGTTCTGGGAAAGAATTACTGGTTAGCATGATATCATCATTACAGTGAAACATAGGGGGTGTCCTTTTCTTTATATCTTGTGCTACCAGTCCACGACAGAAGTTGGGACTGTGGAGGTATCCTTGTGGAAGCACAGCAAATGTCCGTTGTTGTTTTTCCTGCATTAAGGTGGGTGCAGGCTGGCTGGAGGGATCTAAAATAATAAGATAAGCTTTAGCAGGTTTTAACCAAAGTGAAATTGGCTTAATTGAGTGCTCATATCCTGCAACAAGGTAGCTATATTCAGCACAGCTGCAAACAAAGGAGTTACTAAATTTTGATATAATTAATAGTCATTTGCCAGGTACCATTAGTTTATTTTCATTGGCCAAACAGGGCTATTAATTGGCCCTGGTAGTTTATAGTGATATATTGCCACATTCCATCTAGAGAAAGGCATCTTTTGTTGGACCAGAGGATGTGCATGCTTATTTTCCTCAGTTTCAATTTTCCAGTCAGACAGGGGCTCATCATCTTTTGATGAGGAATCAACAGGATCCCACACTTTAGGGTCCCAGTCAGGAGAAGTTAGGATATGCCTAACTTACCCTTTGGAAAGCTTATGCCCTCTTACTCTAATGTTCTGTCATGCAAGTATTTCTAAACTTTTATCCAGAGCACCTTTCAATTCTACTTAGGTCAATTGCATATCCCTTTCTAACTTCAATTTTCTTCTAAGCAGCAGACTGCCACATCAGCAGTTAAGGCCTTTTCTGTAGCTGCACACCCTGCCTCCAAGAGCAGTCAGGCTACTGCTGCAGCAGCCTGGCAGCTTTTCTTTTTCTCATGAAATCCTACTATTCTTGTGGCCTGTTGCAGGATGGTTATTAGTCCAGTCAGGGAGTTATATGCATCTCCATACTCCCTCAGTGGAACCCTTTCATCTAGGAGGGTAGCCATCCCTCCCCACATAGACATCCATTCATCTATGTGTGTAGGCACCCCTCCTCACATAGATGTCAGAGGCCACCCTGGTTTCCCACCTGGGGACTTCCCCTTTCCCTTCCCCAAGTTCATGTCATCAGTGCCTGGGATTTCTTTAGTCTCCAGACTGGCACACCAATTGTCATGGCCCAAGAGGGCTTTTGCAGACAAAGGACTAAAAAAAGCACTTGGCATGTTCTGAGACATGAGCTTTTATTTTGGGGCTTACCTATAGGGCTGGAAGTCAGTCATGTTGCCCTGAATTCAGAAACTTCTCTGAATGGATTCAGGAGTTGCTATGAATGGTGGCAGGTTCAGAGCTCAATGTGAAGATACTCTGAAAAAGCAGGGGGGTGTCAGGGAGTGGTTTATAAGGGTTAGGACAAAGACATTCAAATGGGTATGAGAGGAGCTGGGGTCTTGTGACATAGGGAGGGACTGATTGCAGTCAACAGGGAAAATGGGAGGATTATAGATTATCCTCAGGGAGTTTCAGGGAGGAGGTAGTTTCATGAGGGAGACAAGCTATAGACAACATTTAGTGCCAGAGGCCTGGTTTTACAAGGAGAGTACTGTTAGATCCCAGAAGAAGAAACTAACATGTAGAAGGAGTTTCTAACTCAGGGGCCCCGCAGCTTATCTCACAAGAAAACAGGTGCCCCATAAACTAAAGAATGAAGCTGTTCAAAGCTAGTCAGGGCTGTCTTAGTCACAGCAACATCTCCAAGGCAGGTAAGGCAAGGTCAGATATACCCGTAAAAACAAACAACCAAAAAGGCCTGCTCTCCCTAGCTAGATAATGCAGCTGCTTTCCTAAAGAAAGAATATTGTCTCAGAATTCTACCAACCAATCACCTCAAACCTAAATAAGCAATCACCCAATCGAGGCACAGAACATCACAGCAGACACCCTACCCAACGTGGGTTCCTTTTTTCATTAAAGAATGCTGCTCTCAGATAGAGAGTAGGAGCCATTACCTTTTTCTTCTTTTCAGCTGGCTCCCACCTGCTTTCTTCCTCTAATAAATCTTAAACTTTATACTTAAACTTTGACTCACTGCATTGTATGAATTCTTGAATGGCTCCAAACCTAACAAGTACGTCAAACCTTAACTATCCTAGGTCAAGCAAGCTGCTGTGTGCAATCTTCAAGGCACTTGGGGAAGTACCCAGGCTCAGGGCTCCCACATTATTATTGGTAGCATTATTAAAATATTATTTCAACAGTCTATATTCTGAATACACAATGGAGAGGATGTACTGCATGTCCTTCCACCAAGAATAACAGTTCTCTGAAAATTCATATCAGGAAGGATTGTATTTTTCTAAATAGAGGTAGGTTTCATCAATTTTCAGGACTAAAGTTATGATTATATCATTTCCCTGGAGAGGAATTCCATCCTGTCTCTACACAGAAGGGGCCAAGGAAATATCTGAATACAGGAGCATTGTTTTCTTTAAAGTCAACTGTTTTTGTAAAGTCCCCATTATTTCTTGGGAAGGGATTGCTCCTGGCAATGCCCAAAGTGGGTGGCCATTTTTTAACTTAATTATAAATGATAACATACCAATCTGGTGTATTTGTTTAAAAGGAAAACTAAACTCATGGTACCACCTGCCACAGTTTTTTGCTTGTTGTTCATTTTAAAGTATAAATAGTATATACAGGAACAAAAAATGAAAAGTAAAAAAGTTTGAAAATTTTATGATACCACCCTTACTCCCTGTGTAGTAAGGAATTTGGCCTCCAAATTGAGGTGTTTCCTTTGTCATAGCACCTGGGGCTTAACCACTAAACCCTTGGAATTTCTGGCATGTTAGCAATGTCTTTATTTTTCAAGGTGGGCCCCTTTGGAACACATCTGGGAGTTTATGCTAATGAGCTGACTCATGGTGGGGCCTTCTATAATTTATGCTTATGGGATGACTCAGGATGGGGACTGTCCCCCATTGTGATTAGAGGGTTGGGTCTTGGGTCAAGTGATGCTGTGATATCAGCCTGACCTCCAAAGAGGGGAGGGGCCTGGAGATTAAGTTCAACTATTTCGGCAATAATTTAATCAATTGTGCTTACACAATGGAGCTCCAAGTAAAACTCTGGACACCTGAGCTCGGGTCAGCTACTCCAGTTGGGAATAGCCTACGCATACTTTTACACATCATGACCATGAGGAGGCAAGGCTGTCCAGGATTTCATGGGGAGAAGTTGACCCAAAACTTAATGTTTGGATCCCTTCCAGATTTTGCCCTATGAGTCTCTTCTTTGGCTGGTTCTCAGTTGTATACATTTGCTATAATAAAACTGCATTTATGAGCATAGTGCTTTCTTGAGGTCTATGAGTTGTTCTAGAGAATCATTGAACCTGAGGGTGGTCATGGGAAATACTGAATTGTTAGCCAGCTAGTCTGAAGTAAGGGTGGTTCCAGGACCCCCAAACTTAAGGTTGGTATCTGAAGTGAAAGCAGCCTTACAGGGACTGTACCATATCATTTCTATACAATAAACAGACTGATGTATGTTTCTGTTTGCTTAAAGAAGCAGAAGTTAATTTTAGGGCAGATGTCATCTTCTACCAGGCCCAATTGGCTTTGCCTGTTCTTTGCTATTTCCTGTATGGCAGACACAATTTCTCTTAGAATGGTTTATTATATGATTCGTTGACTATTTAATTCAAAAAGGCATCAATGGAATTGTTAAAGTATATGTAAATGGAAAGTTCCATTTGCATATTTAAGCACAACTGAGCCAGGATATACAGACACTAGTTCTTGTGTCCATAATGACTTGAAAGGTTTTAGAGTCACAGCTAAGCTGTTAATTTACAAGTTTTACTGGTAATCCTAGGAACACTTAGTGTTTGCCCTTGGGTGTGAGTTAGAGAAATTAGTAAAAATGCCTGCATTTGAGGTTTTATGGTGTCATATTGAAATGTAAAAGTTTACCCACTGATAAATTGAATTCCATATTCTTGAATGAGCATAGTAAGAGAGATAAACCTTCCAGTTGCCTGAACAGAGCTATCCTCAGAGGTAGGCATAGTCAATAATTACCCTTGTGGTGTGATTCACACAGTTCACCCACAATAGTCTCCATCCAGCAGTGCTTAAAAAATACACAAGTAGTGAGGGAACCCCAGGCACAGGGCATTTCCCAAGGGCCTTGAAGATTGCATATAGCAGCTTGCATGACCTAGGTCAGTTAAGGTTTGACCTATTTTCTTTGTAATATCAGGTGCTAAATGCAATCTATACCAGAAACTACCTCATCCCTGAGACTCCCTGAGATACTGCTATCTACAAGATAATCTATAATCCTCCCCTCCTCCCTGTTGATTACCATCAATCCCTCCCTATGTTGCATGAACCCCATTCCCTGCCTTATGCTCTCATACCCATTGGAAAATCAAGCCCTTATAACCAGCTTATTCAGCCAACCCAAATGTGGAGAATTTTCACGTTGAGCTCTGAACCCACCGCTATTCAGAGAAGCTCCTGAATCCATTCAGAGCATCTCCTGAATCCAGGCAACATGACCAACTTCCATTTTTTTCCTTGTAAGCAAGCCCTGAATTAAAAGTTCATGCCTCTGAACATGCCTGGTGACTTCTTTGGCCTCTTGGCAGCAAAGGCTCACTTAGTCCATGACAATTGGTGAGCCACCAGCCTGGAGACTAAAGAAATCCCAGGCATTGGTGACATGAACTTGGGGAAGGGAAAGGGGATGTCCCCAGGTGAGATACTGGTGGTCTGAGACATCTATTTTGGGAGGTGTGGCTACCCTCCTAAATGTGTGGGACCCACTGAGAGGGTAGGGAGGTGCATGCACCTCCCTGGCTGGACTAATAGGCATCCTGCCATATGCCACAGGGTTATTGGGACTTCAGAAAAAGAAAACATATCATAAGACTGCCACTGCAGTAGGCTGGCCATTGTTAGAGGCTGTGTGTGCAACCACAGAGGAGGCTTTGACAGCTAAAATGGCAGTGCTCCCTTTGGAAGAGGAATTGAAGTTAGAGAGAGATATGAGGTTGACCCAAGTAGAATTAAAGAATGCTTTGAATGAAAGATTAAAGCAAGTAGACAGAGACCTAGAAACTTTAACCTGTTTCTATGCTAGAGTGAAAGGGTGGAAACTGCATAAGGCCCAACTTAGGTGCACTTTAACCTCCCCTGATTGGGATCCTAAAATATGTGATCTGGCAGATTTTTCCTCAGATGAGGATGAACCACCATCAGAGTGGGACCAAGAGGAGGACTGCAAGCATGTTCATCATCTGGTCCAATGAAAAGTCAAATCAGAGCATGTCACAATCCCTGGTGAGGCAGGCAGAGAGAGGGAAGATACTGCTAAGGCAGTCTCTGCCACACTTACTGAGCAAAAGGTGCTCATTATGATGCAGGACTTTTCCACAGCTGAATTAAGAGATATTGGGAATCAATATAAACAGAAACCTAGGGAGCACTTAGCAAATTGGCTGCTGTGGCTGTGGGATGATGGTGCTGATAGTACCTTGCTCTCTGGGCATGAGATGATCAAACTATCCTCACTCACCACCCACCCCTCTCTGTGCCAGTGTATGCATGCACTAGCCCCTAGCATGGAAACATGTTCACTACTTGATTAGCTTATACACCAATGTAAAGAAGTCTGGCCTAAAGAAGGGGCCTAACCCCACCTGCCCCCTTGGTGGAGAGCTATATATGAGCTCCAAGATATACTACAAGGGCTGGGAATGAAGAACTCAATATATGTGCCAGGTACCATTGGGCCAGATAAGGTACCCCTCACTGCAGGGCTGTGTGGGACAATTCTGCAAACTGCTCCTAACCAATGGTATGGAACATGAATGCCAACTCTCAATCCCCTAATAGGAAGGCCTTTGTCTGAAGCAGCCCAAGTAATTGTCCAACTAGGAGAAATGGACTGCCTGAGGTGATACAAAGCTGGAGTTAGAGTTACCAGTCATGTCCTCAGGGGACAGGATGGCCCAAACTAGGGATGTTTCATAGACAAATGTGGGCAGACTTGGTGGCTGCCAGGACAAAAACAGAAGAAATTGACAGGCAGCCAAATGCTGTTAATTAAGCTATGGAGTAGGTTACCTAAAGAGCAAATGTTTACTAGGCCAGAGGTTAGAACTCTGGAACAGGATACTATTTCTAGCTACAAAATCTATGAACCCCAGCCCATGCCTCATAAAGAATCTTCTGTTCCTCCAGCTGAAGAGGTCTGGGAGGCTCCCTTTCCCCTAGATCAGGGGTGGAGCCAGGATCCCCAAGTGAGAACATAGAACTAACTATTTTCTGGTCCCCAACAAATGTGCATACAGTTTTGGCTCTAGTGGGTACCAGAGCCAAATGTACCTTAATATATGGAAAAAGACTGCAAACCAGAGGCAGAGGCCGCACATTAACCATTGCCAGGTGTAAGAGCCAAGGAATTAAAGCAATACAGAGGTGGATAGTAATGCAAATTGGCCAACAGCCCCCTCAAACTTATACAGTGTATATATCCCCTATTCCAGAGTATATACTAGGAATTGGCATTTTGCAAAATATTACCTTGCAAACTACCATAGGGGAGTTTCACCTCTGGTGTCAAGTAGTCAAAGCTGTTCTCAGGGGCCATGCTAAATGGTCACCAGTGAAGGTGCCTCCTCTGAGGCACATGGTAGCAGTGTACCAGTATAAGCTACTGGGGGCCATCAGGAGATCACTGCCATGGTAAAGGAGCTAGAAAGAGTGGGTATCATTGTCCCCACTCACATTCCTTTCAATAGCCCTGTTCGGCCAGTAAAAAAAAAAAAAAAAAAAAAATCAATGGGACCTGGAGGATGACTACTGATTATAGAGAACTGAATCAAGTAATACCCCCTTTGTTTGCTGTGGTACCAAATATTGCTACTCTGCTGCAAGACATCAGTACACAATTAGGCCTGTATCATTTTGTGTTAGATGTTGCTAATGCCTTTTTCAGCATTTCTTTAGATCCTTCCAGCCAGTCCGCATTTGCCTTCACATGGGGAGGACAACAGTGGACTTTTACTGTGTTGCTACGAGGGTATCTCCACAGTCCCACCATCTGCCATGGACTGGTAGCACAGGATTTGAAGAAATGGACAACCCCTAAGAATGTCACTATGTTTCACTATATTGTTGATATCATGCTAACCAGTAATTCTCATCCAGAACTAGAAATCACTGCTAGCACAGTCACTACTACCCACCTCAAAAGTCAGGGATGGGTGATAAATTGAAGTAAATTAAAATGGCCTGGGCAGTCTGTCAAATTTTGGGGTGTTATTTGGTTGGGCAAGACTAAAACTATTCCTTCTGCCATTATTGATAAAGTGCAAAATTATCCTACCTCATGGACCCACAAGCAATTAATGGCTTTCCTTGGTATGTTAGGCTATTGGAGAACCTTTATACCCCACTTGGTGCAAATTCTAAACCTTTGTACTTGTTAGTTTGAAAGGGGAAAACATGGGAACGGGATTCCCCTAACAGGCTGCCTTTGAAAGGTCTAAGCATACAATAGCACATGCACAGGCTTTAAGTGGGGTGGATCCTGATATACCCTGTGAATTAGATGTGGCCAGTGCTGATATTGGCTTTGGGTGGGGTTTGTGGCAAAGGTGACAGGCTAAACATGTACTTATTGGATTCTGGTCCCAACTATGGAAGGACACATAATTCAGATATAGCCCTTTGGAAAAGCAACTGTGTGCAGCTTATAGTGTTCTGTTACAAGTTGAAGGGCTAGCTCAAAGGTGCCCAGTGACCTTATGGATGGCCATTCCTATACAGGGGTGGATATGAGATACTATAAACATGCCCCATTTGGGGAGTGCTCAGGTGAGCATGCTGACAAAATGGAAAGCCTACTTCCTGCAGTGTAGCATTTTTAATAACAATCCTTTGAGTGCAGAAATGCATGGAATTTTAAGACTGGTCTCCTATGTGGAAGAGCAGCATGCCTTGCTTCCTGTCAATACTCCTGAGGTGGCTCCTCCCATGCCCACTGTTGACTGACAAGGAAGCATACCTGAATCTGCATGGTATACTGACTGATCAGCACATGGGCAACCTGCTACCTGGATGGCCATGGCTGTCCAGCCCAGTACTGACACCATGTGGTGGGAGACTGGAACTTTGCAAAGCAGCCAGTGGGCTGTATGGATGGTCATTGTCCATGAACCAGGGGACAATTTGACTGTACAGACAACTGGGCTCTGTACCAGGGCTTAACTGTATGGTTGGCCACCTGGAAGCAAGAAAATGGGCACTGTCAGCTGTCCCCTGTGGGGAAAAGAAATGTGGGAAGACATCTGGATTGCCTGGCACAAATACAAGGTAACCATTTTTTATGTCTCTGCCCATAACACCAATTCATTACCAGGTAACATAGAAGCCGACATCCTAGCAAAAATCTGCAGCCCAGCATCAACAACACATGAAACTGCTGAGTGGCTGCATCAGAAAACAGGACACCAAGGATATCAGACTAGTGGAGGCTGGTGCAGCAGTTTCAACTACCCATCACCAGACACCAATTAAAAGAAGTAGTGGACACTTGCCCCTCCTCCTCACTGTGATGACCCAGAATGCTTCCTCATTGAATTGGGCACATTGGCAGAGATTATATTGGCCCACTTCCTCTGTCTGAGTGGGCAGAATATACCTTCACTGTGGTAGATAGAGCAACAGGGCTGCTGCTGGCCTTCCCAGTGGGCAAGGCCAACCAACAGGCTACAATACATAGCCTAGAAAAATTGAGTGCAATCTTTGGGGTCCCCACATATGTGGACAGTGATAGAGGGACCTTGTTTACCAGACAGCTAACCCAAGCCTGGGCTGCTGAGCATGATGTCCTCTGGACATTCCACCTGCCCTACAACCACACTGCAGCAGGGTTGATTGAGAGAATGATTGGCCATTTGTTCTAGTTTGCTAATGCTGCAGAATGCAAGACACCAGAGATGGATAGGCTTTTATAAAATGAGGGTTTATTTGGCTATACAGTTACAGTCTTAAGGCCATAAAGTATCCAAGGTAACACATCAATAATCGGGTACCTTCACTGGAGGATGGCAAATAGCATCCGGAAAACCTCTGTTAGCTGGGAAGGCACATGGCTGGCGTCTGCTCCAAAGTTCTGGTTTCAAAATGGCTTCTCCCAGGACATTCCTCTCTAGCAAGCTTGCTCCTCTTCAAATAACATCACTCACAGCTGCACTGCCTTCAGTCTCTTTGAGTCAGCACATTTATATGGCTCCAATGACCAAGGCCCACCCCGAATGGGCGGGGCCACACCTCCGTGGAAATATCCCATCAGTTATCATCTACAGTTGGGTGGGGCGTATCTCCGAATCCAAACATTCCAACTTAATCCCCACTATTATGTCTGCCCCACAAGATTGCATCAAAGAATATGGCTTTTTCTGGGGGACATAATACATTCAAACCGGCACACCATTTAAAAGAACACTTGAAGGATGACAAAAATTCCCTGCAGCAATGGACTCAACAACTGTACTCAACACTAATCAGTATCAACTCCAGGCCTAGGGGGCTGCCCCTGCTCCATTCAAGATGGTAACCACTGGGCCCATGCAAGCTTTGTGAATTCAGGTAAAGGGACCAGAAATCTTACAACCATAGCAAGGTAATGATAATTTACTCTTGCATGTACCACAAGCACCAAATCAAAAAATAAGTTTGATTTGCCCTGGTCCTGGTCAATGCAGCCTCAATGGCTGGGTGTCCTAAGCCCATGGGGGGTTGGGATCACCCAAAACTGAATTGTTTGTTAAACCAGAATTTATTCAAAAAATGCCAAAGGTTATATACATTGTTAACCCAGGGCCCCCTATAACTTGAGGTACTATATGTATGACACGAAAACTTATTATGACTAGGTTAGCCATGGGTGCAACCCCTGGGGGTCCTTCATAACTCCAAGGGGAAAAGATATGGTATTTAAGACCCCCTCATAATGCCCCATCACCCAGGACACTGTTATCTACTGAAGGAAATGTAACTTATATATTGTTAGACCACCAAGATTTGCCTCATAAACATCTTTCTTTTCACCCATAGCACTGTAGAAAAAACATTTCTACAGTGGGATTCTGCAGTAACCTCCACACATAACAGGTCTCAGTGCTGGGTATGCACTGAATTGCCATTGTCCAGAACCACTGGCCTCCTGTGGACAATCACTCCTGCCAACTAGATGACTTGGGATGCCATGCTGATGTGGCAACACACTCACCAATGGTAAGTGTGGAAAGACCTCCACTTTCTCTGGGTCTCTGAATATTTTTCCCTCCAAGACTGAATCTTATTCTTACATATATTCCCTGGTCCAGGAGCAAATTAATAAGCCCCAGCCTATATTTGGGTATTCAGCACAAGACGGTTTAAGATGACTCACTGCTGAGATGTAACCATAATTAAAGTGGCTTCAGTTTAAATGGAGTGTACTGAAGAGAATAAGGAAATGGGATGCTGCCTCCTGAACTCTATGGCATGGCCATCCACCTACAAAAGAATAGCTAGTTACAGTGGCAAAATATTAACATTAGCCACAGAGCTTACCTGTCCCCTAAGGGATGGCTCTGGACCTGCTTGCAGAATGGCTGGCCCTACCTGTCCTATGACTGCATTGGACAATGCACCTGGGGCAACCCTATATGCCTACTACCCTCTATGACAGTTTACCACATATACCCAGCAACTGGGAAATGGCAAAAACTAGATAGATATGGAATAAAATGGACTGCTTGGTGGTTTTATCCATTAGCTGTTTTAGCCCCAGGTGATGCCTCCATAGTAACCGAAGAACATGTAGCTGCTTTAGCTAACCACACCACGCAAACACTCAATGAGTCAAAACTAGCTATATCACTGTTTAATGATGAAACTACACAACTTAGGAAAGTAGTTTTGCAAAACAGAATGGCTCTGGATATTTTAACCTCTGCCCAAGGTGGTACCTGTGCTTTAATTAATAATCAATGTTGCGTATATGTACCTGATAACTCACCAAATGTAATACAAGCTCTTAATCACATGCAAGATCATATACAAAATATTGAACATTTATCTGATGATCCTTTGCCCAAATGGTTTAATTCTTTAACTTGGCCATGGTGCTATTTGTTAATAGGATAACTGTCCATATATACTGGTTTACTTGTTTTCTGCTGTTCACTGTATTGTTGTGGATTATGGATGCAAAGTCTGTCCTATGGTCAATGCAAATTGCTGCATGGGGGTGGAATGTGGGAACCCCTGGCACAGGGCATTCCCCAAGGGCCTTGAAGTTTGCACACAGCAGCTTGCATGACCTAGGTCAGTTAAGGTTTGACCTATTCTTTTTGTAATATCAGGTGCTAAATGTAATCTATACCTGAAACTACCTCCTCCCTGAGACTCCCTGAGATAGTGCTATCTACAAGATAATCTATAATCCTCCCTTCCTCCCTGTTGATTACAATCAATCCTTCCCTATGTTGCAACAACCCCCATTCCACACTTTATGCCCTCATACCCATTGGAATGTTGAGTCCTTATAACCAGCTTATTCAGCCCCCCAAAAATGTGGAGAATTTTCACATTGAGCTCTGAACCCAACACCATTCAGAGCAGTTCCTGAATCCATTCAGAGCATCTCCTGAATTCAGGCAATGTGACCAACTTCCATATTTTCCTTTTAAGTAAGCCCTGAATAAAAAGTTCATGCCTCTGAACATGCTCAACATCTTCTTTGGCCTCTTGGCAGCAAATGTCCACTTGGGCCATGACAGGTAGCAATTCAATATTGAAGGTTATCCATTCATTTAGGATATATTTTTACAAAATGAAAATTAGAGGGTTTCCATTATTATTCCTAATTGTGAATACTTTCATAAGATTGATTTCTTCTCTGACATGAAGCATAGTTTGGGTAAAATGAGAGTACTGTGATAGAGTCCATGATACAGTAATGGGGATAAGAAGAATGGACAAAATGGGTTGAAGGAAAAGGAAGACTAGGGCATTAATAGTTGATTTTGTCTAATTTCATGATTTCCAGTTCTGTTCCTGAGGCATCCTAAGATAAGATCATAAGACAAATTACCCCCAGATAGATTATAGGGCCTGTTGCATTATGATACAGACCCTCAACAAACAAAAATTGTCCAGATTCTAGATAGTTGTAAGGTGGCCACAAATATAATGGCAGCCATTAGGAAAATTCTATTTCAGTTGAGTTGTGTTTGTTCCTTTGTTCTCTCCCACTCCCAACATACACCCTGCAACACATTTTCTGACTCCTGTTTCCTTTACCCTTACTTCTCTGCTGGAATAAACTAACCCCTTAACAAACAATCTTTCTTCTTTCTTTCTTCCATATTCAAATTCTACACATTATTTGAGGCCCAAATCACTTTCAACTTTCTTTGAGGCAGGCAAAGTTTATTTCAGAGAATTAGGCACTATCCTGCATTGTACACTGATAATTTCACTTGTGTTAGTCCTCTCAATCTTCCCATAGGTCAAAAACTTGTGGGTAAAAGTATTATATTCAGTTTTTGATATTCTCCATAGCTATAATTGTCTGGATTTTCATAAAAAACTGAACTTCAAATACCCTATCCCATTTGATCCACAAATACATTCACATTTGTTAGAGAATGTGTACCAATTAGAAATTTGGAAAATATGGTTATCATACCCATAGCATTCATCAGTGTCCAAGAATACTGCTATTCTCTCTTATATGCTCATCCCCTTATTGTTTAGGATTTCCTCTCCCCCAACACACCCTCTGCTGCTTGTCCTATTCCCAAGAATTTCAATTGTGTCCTGTATTTGATTGCTAAACAACCTTTCAACATCCTCAACCTCATCACATGATTTTTACCCTTCTCTCTAAGAGAAAAAATTCTTATTCATGGGTGCCACTCCCCCCCATAGCTCTTGTTGAAGGTCACATATAAGGAAGCAGTATGGGTGTGGTTATAATGAGGGGTGGGCAGTGGTTGTAGAGGAAATATCAGTTTGCTTCCTCTCCATGGCAGCTTTCAAATTACCACTTTTCCACCATCTTGAAATAATATCTTTGATGTCTGTTCAACTGAACTTAATTCTACATGTACAGTATACATTTTAAAAACCTTGACTGACACATGTATAGTTATGTATTAAATTTTAAAAGAAACTTGATTACTGACCCCACAAATCAAATTTTTCTATCACAATTTTCAACTGTATTTTTTTTAAGTAACATAACTTGAGTTTCATATTTATACCAAACATCTTATATGGCCTATTAGACTGAGATTATTTACATAAATCAAATGGGGAAACTGTATGTTACAAGGTGGGTATAATTTTTATTTTTTTAATTAAATATAAGATGTATGCATATTTTAACTTGAAGATACTATTCTAAATTAAGAATTATATAATAAAATATAATTTTGAAATATGGTTAATTGAAGTATTAATATCACAAATCACTTTCCATTGCAGTTTACAAAGCTCAAAAGAACAGTTTAATTAAACCTAAATTAAATTCATTTTCAAGAAAATTACATTGATACCATTTCAGTGATGTTTAACAGAGAAGACAAAATCACATTAAAATATTTTAAAAACTAATTTCCATCTGAAAAATTTTTTAATAAATGAATAATCACTACTCATGTGTCTGAGACATTGGCCAAAGCATGTCCTAGAAATATGGCTCATTATCTCTGTGAAGTCCTCCTTACAAACTCTTTCTACTGGAAACCCACCTTTTGTAAGAAAAATTTTCCCTCATGACCTCCTGAATTTCACAGCAATTTTCTTTTATCTGTGTATTAGGCCAGGCACCCCTAGAAAAATTGCAAAGACCAGTATGCAAGTAGTTTAATAGGGAAGTGACCACGGGGAATACCAGTAAGGAGGAAAAGAAATGAGACAGGGAAAGTAGGAAAGCCAGTACAGAGTGTTTTAATTAGCGGGTCATGTATTGGCAACTAGTGCTCAATCTTGCTGGAGATCTCCTGTAGACTGTGGAGAATCCACTTCAGTTGTGCCACCTAAGACAAAAGAATTTGGAGTGTTCATCTACCAATTCCTGTCCATCAATGCTTGAGGGTTGTATTGGTTTTCTATGACTGCATAACAAATAACAACAAAAGTAGAGGCTTAAAAGAGCATAAATTTAATATCTTTGTATTCTGTGCATCAGAAGCTTGAAATGGGTCTTAATGTCCTAAAATCAAGGAGTCAGCAGGGATGTATTTCTTTCTGAAAGCTCTAGAGGAAAATCTGTTTCCTCATCTTTCAGAGATTCTATAAGCTTCCTGCTTTCATTGGCTCATTGCCCCCTTCCTCCCACTTTTAAAGACAGCAAATTCAGGCAGAGTCCTTCCCACACTGCCATCTCTCCAAACTTTTTCTTCTGCCTCCATCTTCCACTTTTCAAGAACCTTGTGATTCCATTGGGCTCATCTGGATAACCCAGGACCATCTTCCCATCTCCAGGTCATCTGACTAGCAAACTTAATTATCTTTTGTCATGTAACCTACATTCAGATTCCTGGGATTAGGATGTGGACCACTTTGGGGAGCCATTATTCTGACTATCACAAGGGTTCTACCCTAGTTCATTAATTCTCCATGCTTCCAGCCACAGACAGTCTGAAAAGAGGGTTATAGCTGCTTGCAAAAGAAAGCTGCTGGAGTGTAAGGAAATGGTGAGTCACAAAGGGATGTGAGTGGGCTGCACCAACATCCTCTGCTACAAATTCCTTGCTTTAACCAAAACCCAGATCTTTTCAAAGAACATAATTTCCCTTTTGCCCTTTGATTAATCTCATGGTCCACAGACTTCATAGCCCATATTGTTAGCCTTCTGTTATCATTCAAAACCCTTCCTGTATTCTGAAGTTAATGGCACCCTCTGCCCTTCTTTGTCCAATGTTACCATGGTGTAGTACTAAAGAGCATGGACTCTGGAGTCAGACTACCTGTGTTTCAACCCCAGTTATTTTACTTTTTAGCAATGTGACCCTGGGCAAGTTACTTAATATCCCTGTGTCTCAGTTTTCTCACCTGTAAAATATTGATAATAGCATCTTCCTAAAGGATTTCTTGTGAGGATTGTATAAGATAATATATGTAAAGTGCTTTGAAGAGTCTCTAATACTTAGTAAGAGCTGTATTAATTTTTGCAAGATGATGATTATGATCTGTCAATCTATAGAATATTTTTCCTTATTTATTAATTTTCCTCTCCACTCCTTGTCTTTCTATTTTCTTAGATGACTTCAATGTCCATAAAGATGACACACTCTTTTCCCTAGATTCAAAGAATGCTGACTCCCCAAACATTCACATACAATTGATTTCAGCAACTCCAAAGGCTATAACTTATCAACTTCTGAAGTCTAGTATCCTTCTATCTGAACCCATCCTTCTACTTTTCTAGATCCTTCCCTCCCATTATGCATGCTTTTCAAAACTATTGTGATTTTCCATCCATTGAGTGCTCTACTTTGTCTTAGTCAAGCTCTGAACTTAATTCACTTCTCTCAGCCTAGATCCAACGTTGAATCAGTGAAATGTTATCTGACCAACACCTTTAGTTTTATCATCTTGTGATTCCCATCATGCCCACCTTACATGCCTACCTTTACATGCTTACCCTTAATTTGGAACAATCTTAAAATTACCCTTCTCTGCTCCTGTACCAGGGAGCTTGGCTTAGATGGATGTTTGATTGTGGAGATTAGTTTCTCTGTAAAATATGGTTTCCCATTATAGGTGCAACCTCAAACCTTCTTATCAATATTTATACTTGTCTTTAATCACCTTCCTCATGATTATTATAGTCCTTTGCTAGTCTCTTCAAGCTCCCTTACATAATATCCATTCTCCTCACTCTCAGTAGATTTTACCTTCTACTTAGAGAAAAATGCCCATAAGGAATAATTTCAACTTTCAACTCCACTCCACTTGCCATTATTTTGCACCCATCTCTATCTTTTTTTCCTTACCTCCAATATTAGAAGGAGCAGAGTTACTTTCCTAATCCAGTGTTAACACTACCTGTTAGTTGTTCTAGATCTGATCTCCTTCCACCATCTCAAGGCCATACTCCATCAATTAATCCATTCTTTTTTTCTGGATATTCAAATTTTCCCTCTATTTTCCCAATTCCTTGAGAATATCAACAGGCTTAATTCTTTCCCATTAAAAACAAAACCAAAAGCTTTATTTTCTGTTGTTTTTCAACCCTGTCTATTTGCACACCTCTTTCTCATTTTCATTTTATTGCAGTTGCATAAAAGATTTTTATATTTGCTTTATTTTTCCTCACCTCAAATGAAATTTTTCTTTCTTATTTTGAGTTTTAAGTGTTTTAAAGCTAGGCTATTTTTATTCTTTTAAAAATTGAGGTATAATTTACCAAACATAATAACACCCTTTTTTAATTGTACCATTTGGTGGTTTTTAATATATTCATAAAGTTGTGTAACCATCACAATTTTCTAATTCCAGAACATTTTCATTCTTCCAAAGAAACCCCATACCCATTAGCAGTCATTCCCCATCTCTCCCTCTCCCAGTCCCTGGCAACCATGAGAATGTTTATTGACTATGAATTTGCTTATTCTGTATCTTTCATATAAACAGAATCATACAATATGTGCTTTTGCCTCTGGTTTCTCTCACTTAGCATAATGTTTTCAAGGATCATCCAGTTGCAGCAAGTATCAGGACTTCATTCAAACTGAACATCTGATATTATGGTTGAATAATATTTTATGGCTGAATAATAGTCCATTGAATGCATGGCCACATTTGTTTCTCCATTCATCATTTAATGGACATTTGGGTTGTTTTCACTTTTTGGCTATTGTGAATATTGCTGCTACAAAAATTTGTATACAAGTTTTTATGTACACATTTGATTTCAATTGGAGTTTGCTTAGTTTTTTTGAATTCATAGGTTTATGTCTTTCATTAAATTTGAGAAATTTTCAGCCATTATTCCTTCAAATAGTTTGTTCAGTTCCATCCTCTTCTCTCCTCAGAGACTCCAATGCTATCAATGCTGGCTCTTTTGTTGTTGTTTCACATGTCCCTGAGATTCTGTTCATCCTTTTTTTTCAGTCTATTTTCTCTATGGATTTCAGACTGGGCAAATTCCATTTATCTGTCCTTAAGTTAACTGATTTTATCCTCAGTAATCTCCACTCTACAATTGAACCCATCAATTGAGTTTTTCTATTTCAGGTGTTGGAAATTTCACTTACATACTTTCAATTTGTTTCTTTTCTTACAACTCATTTCTTTGTTTTCGTTTTTTTTAAGCACATTGATAATTGCTTGTTGAAGCATTTTTATGATGGTTGATTTAAAGTTCTTGTCAGAATATTCCAATATCTAATTATTCTCGGTGTTAGTGTCTGTTAACTGACTTTTTCTCATTCATATTGTAATTTTTCCTGGCTATTGGTATTATATGTGATTTTCTATTGTATCCTGGATAATTTTATGATATATTATGAGACTCTGGATCCTGTTTATTCTTCTATTTTAGCAGGAACTTTCCCTATTGAGGTGTAGTGTGAGGACCAGGTGGGTGTGTTATGTTCAGTTTCCCACTTACCTCTGTCAATACCACCCTCAAAAATGTGGAGCACTAACTCACACTTCCACATCACAAATGAGTAAGGTGGAATTTCAGTTCTCTACTCAGTCATACTGACACTTTTCTGGCAAAGTGGCACATGAACTTGCACCATTTCATTACCTCCAAGTGAGGGTGTAAGCTTAGCTCCCTCCTGAGCCCCACTGTTAAAAGAAGTTGGGGGGCCACGTTTGCAAATACCCCAATTCACACTAATTCCATCCACATTGTTCATGCCTGAGCATGAGCATATGGATGCTCAACTCCACACTGGCCTCACTGACATGGGTGTGGGGAAAGAAATGGATTCCTTACTATCCCCTGCTTGTATAGTCTTGTTCAGTCTCATTGGTGCCTGGTGAGTGTGGAGGCTCATGTCACCAATGGGCTCCTCTGATGTGAGGGGAGAGGAGGTGAGGAATGGTGGTGTTCTGGTTTGCTAATGCTGCCTTTTCACCAAACACCAGAAATGGATAGGCTTTTATAAAGGGGGTTTATTTGGTTACAAAGTTAGTCTTAAGGCCATAAAGTGTCCAAGGTAAGGCATCAACAATCAGGTACCTTCACTGGAGGATGGCCAATAGCATCCGGAAAACCTCTGTTAGCTGTGAAGGCACGTGGCTGGCATCTGCTCCAGGTTCTGGTTTCAAAATGGCATTTTCCCAGGATGTTCCTCTCTAGGCCACAGCTCCTCAAAAATGTCAGTCTTAGTTGTTCTTGGGGCATTTGTCCTCTCTAGGCTTCTTTGGAGCAAAAGTCTGCTTTCGAAGACCATCTCCAAAATGTGTCTGTAAACTGAAGCTCCTCTCTCAGCTCCTGTGCATTCTTCAAAGTGTCTCTCTTGGCTGTAGCAAGCTTGCTCCTTCTGTCTGAGCTAATATAGTGATCTAGTAAACTAATCAAGTCCCATGATGAATGGGCAGGGCCACACCTCCACGAAAATCATCCAATCAGAGTTATCACCTACAGTTAGACAGGTCACATCTCCATGGAAACACTCAAAGAGTTACAATCCAATGAACACTAATATGGTTACCCACACAAGATTGCATCAAAGATAATGGTGTTTTGGGGAACACAATACATTCAAACTGGCACAGGTGGTAAGTTGCCCCACTTCTCATCACCTCATTAAGTCTATTTGCTACTCTTTGGGAATAGAGGAACTGATTAATACTGGACCCTGTTGAAACTACCCTGGTTTGGGAATTGGAGCACCTTCTTCTTCTATGAGGTGGGAGATGAAACTTTAACTCCCTATGTGCACTATTAGATGGGGAATCTGAATGCTGCTGTCTGCTTTGTTGGTAGATGCTTGTGGGGTGGAAGTTAATTACTACCCACTCTGTCTTGCTGAAACCACAGGGAAGTGATGAGTGATTTTTCCAGTGGTATTTCACTGGAGTATTGTGGGAATTGCTAAAAATAGTTTCCTTTTGTTAGGTAATGCTTTTTCCTTGTCCTTTGGCTAGGAGGAATAGGCTTTTCTTGGGACATCTTTGTCTATGCCTGTTGGCAGTTCTGGTTTGGAGGCTTCTCTTGCACTTTGTACTTAACATAAGGAAGGCAATAATGGAAACTAGTGAACACAAAACCATGTCATTCCTTAAGTCCCAGGGTCCTTCAGGAGCCCATCATCTTTTTTCCATATTTCAGTCTCTCCAGGCTTGGTAACTCTGCTATGTCCAGGGTTTTTTAGTTAGTAAGGGGGAGGATATGGGAGGAAAGAGGCTACTCCCTTTTAGAAGAGCCAGAAGTATCATCCACTTTCATTTTACTGAACAAATTTATATACTGAGTGGCTACTAAATGTAAGGTATCATGCTAGGTGCTGTGAGGAAATTCAACAATGCTGAGACATGTTGAAGCCCTCTTACAATGTATATAGTTAGACAGAAATAGTGGCATAAAATGGATTACAAGGTTTATACAATAAGTATAAATATGTAGTATAAACTTAAATATATGAAAGTAGGAAGAGTTCAGTGTGGGATAATATAATCAAGAGGGGAAATTAAAGAAGCTGAGAATCATTACATTAAAAACAATTTCACAAAAAATGCTACTGACATTTTTTAAGGGAATCATGTTTCAGCACTATCCACTCATTGCATTTGATTACTTCTTTCATGTTTGTTGAATGGCAGAATCAGCATATATAGAAGACAAAAAATATCTGGGAAAGAAAGAATTTCATCCTCAAATTACTCTTTTATTTGTAGGGCATTGGATATTATGTAGAGCAGTCTATATACATGCAGGTATACATTCCAGTTCCCTGCAAAGCCTCTCTCGATCTTTATCCACTCCCACTTTACTATCTCCCTCCCTTCCTCCCTCTCTCCCTCCCTTCCTTCTTTCCATCTTCATTCAACAAACATTTTCTGAGTATCTTCTCTGTATGAGACAATATCATAGGTGCAGGTGCAGTGTATAACATCCATTGTTCTTAGACCTTATAGTCTAAAAAGAGAGATTAGCAAAGTATCCAATTTGTCACTATACCAGAAAATATATATTTTTAAAATACCATGTAAAAGGTACAGACAAAACATGTTGTAAGAATTCTTAGGACAATTGCTATTTTCTGTTATGCTGTCATCAAAGACTATTTACTGTAATACTGTACCCAGCATATATTCTATTCTCCTCTCCCTGCCACCCCTCCCATGCTCCTGGCCCCAGCTGTCATATCCAAACTTAAATTTGAATTCCAAATGAAGATTAGTAATCAAGAAAAGCCCACATATTCAACCACACATTTCAGTAGCCAAGCTCAAAATTCTTTGGAACACAGCAGAAGGAAGACCATGAAATACTGAAGCCAAGATGATCAAAGCTATTTTCCAAGAAAAGATAGGATAAATTAAGTGATACATTTTAGCCTCATACCAAATTAATTTAGAATTTCTTGTTTTATAGCTCAATGACTCAAGCATTTAAAAAACTCCTCTATAAAAATTTATTATAAAATGTTTCATTCAGCCCAGGAGTGAAATGTTTCCTGTATATGAGAAAAAGTGAAAAGAAAAACAACAGATGTTGAAGTATAGGAATAAGAATTTAGATGGTTTATTTTCTTTGGAATTCATGTAACATTAGGACAGATCCATTTTATTTAAATTACATTTTACAGATGGATTGTCTGAGAAGAGATTTCCCTTGGGACTGTAGCAAAGTACAAAAAAAATGAAAGAAACTCTGACTTTTCTTCTGATATGATTCTTCATGTCTTTGGGCAAGGTCCTCCTTATGAATAGATAATTTTCTTTAGCCTACATTTATACCAAACATGGGTGGGCTTTACCTCCATTCTAAAAGCACACAGCCTGCCTCTCTAATACCCAACAGAATTAAATCCTTTCTGCTCTTGACAATCAAGCTTCCTTGTAAGCAGGCTTTTGCACTGTCATTTTCCATATATGCTACTCTTTTCATGAGAGTCATGTTCACTTTAGGACAAACACTATGCTTCCCTTCTGTGTCAAATAATCCTTTTTCACTTACTCATTTTTTGTAAGTAAAAATAAAAATCTCTTGAGAAAGAACTTTGTGAGTGATCTTGCTTTCTAAGGCTGAATTTCCCAGAGGCAATTGTATAAATCATATAAATTCCAACCATATTTCCTCATGACTATTCCCTCCTACTTTTCTGTTTCTTGCTTGTCTTGGTATATTTATTAGTCTCCTTGTCTCTCTCTCTCTCTCTCTTCTTTCCTTCCATCCCCATCTTGTTCCTTTAATTCCACCTTCTGACTCTTTCCTATCCACCAACATATTTCTCTCTGTGATAACTGTTCTTACATACGATGTGTACTTTCATGCACTTTGGAAGGACAAGGGAGCACTTTCAGGAATTTCTAACCTTAACAACAAAACTGAATTGTTAACCAAGCTGGCTCTGCCTGAAAGCTCATTCATTCTCAGAGATTTGCTTGTTTTTCTACATAGTGTATCCTTAATTTACATACCTAGCCACCCTTTATTTCTAAAACTATTTCCTGCTTTTTTTTTTGCCTTTCTTTAAGTCCATTACATGTTTATTACAAAATATTAAAACTATTCATTAAAGTGTAATAGAATGGACAGAAATTAAAAAAAAAAAAGTATTTGCAAAGTCCCCTTGAGGGACTGGGGGAAAATATGGGAGTATTATATTTTCCCATTTGAGGAATTCCAGCTATTCTCTTAAGCAATAGGGATTACCAATTTAATAAGCCAAGCCCTCAATCTAGAGGCTTGTCCTCCTTATGATACTTATCTCTCCAACGAAGAAGCTAAGCCCACTTACAATTATGCCTAAGGGTCACCTCCAGAGAACCTCTTTGTTGCTTAGATGTGGCCAGTATCTCTAAGCCAACTCTGCAAATTAATTCATATGACTCCCAGGGATGAGTCTGGCCCTGGCATCATGGAATTGAGAAATCCTTCTTGGACCAAATGGGGGAAGTAGTAGTTTTAAAACCCAGTCAGTATTGTCCTTTACCCTTTGGGCCTGATTTGCCTTAGTCCTAATCATACATGCTTTGTTCATATCTCTAATTGAAGTCTGAACTCATTTTCAGCTCTCTCTGCAGTTGCCATATGGGATAATACTGACATTCATAGCTGCCAAGCTCTAACTCCAAGTCTCAGGTGTCAGACAGATACCCAAAGTTCCACAGTCTGACCAAGTTATACAAAAAGAGCTCAGCACCTCAGAATTTGGAGATAGCCATTAAAACTCAGGAATAGATGTGACTGCTGTACAAGCTTACAATCTGAGGAACATTACAATAAGCATCCCCTGATAAGCTGTGCCCTAAGATTCAGTTATCAGAGTTTACACATTATAGTTAGTCCATATTAGTGAGGCATTATAATAATTGTCCTCTCATTTCAGGCATGCTTCACTCAAAATACTGTACTCAAGATACATTCACCTAGTTGTGTGTCTCACAGCTTCATTCCTTCTTCTAGTTGCTCAATATTCTATTGTATGCATACATCACAGTTCTCTATTCTGTTCGTCAGTCAATGTACCCTTAGATGACCTCTGTCCATTGCAAATCGTGAATACTGCAACCATATACACTGGCGTGTAAATGTCCATTTGTGTCCCTGCTCTCCAATCTTCCAAGTATATACCCCATAGTGAGGTTGCAAGACCTTATGACACACACATACCTAGCTTGTTGTGGAAACATCACACTATCCTCCAGATAGTCTACACCATTCTCCTTCCCCACCAACAGTGAATACATACATCACTCTGAGTTCTCTCCATCACTTGTGTCCCTCTGTTTATTTTTTCCCTGCAATTTTATAGGGATATATTCAAATACCATACAATTATCCACAGTGTACAATCAATTGTTTACGTATCATCATATAGTTGTGCATTCATCCACAATTAGCACTTACATATATTCATTACTCAAAAAAAGAATTGAAACAAAAAAATAAAAAGGATAAAAGGACAAGTAAAACACAGCAATAAGGTCAATCAACAACACCACTACCAAGAATCCCATACCCCTCCCCTACACCCCCCTCTCACAGACATTTAGCTTTGGCATATTGCCTTTGTTGCTTTTAATGGAAGCATATTACAATGTTGCTGTTAAACTCAGATTCCAGTTGTATCATAGGTTTTAACAAATGTTCCACACTAATGCAAGTTGTTATTGGTGGAGTGGTGTACAGGAATCCTGTATTTTATGTATGATTGCTCTGTGATCCCACCACTTCTCTATTAAATATTTTTAAAGCAAACAATAACAAGTACTAGAAGGATGTGGAGAAATTGAAACTTTCCTACACTGCTGTTGGTAAAGTGGTTCATTTAATTTGGAAAACAGTTTTGGAGTCCTTTGAAATGTTAAACTAGTATTACTCTATAAGCCAGCAAATCCTTCCTAGTTATATATATAAGGAAAATGAAAACAAATTTGTACATGAATCTTCTAAGCAGCATTATTTTTAATAGCCAGAATGTGGAATAATCCAAATATACCCTAAAGGATGAATGTATAAACAACATGTTTTATCCACACAATGGAATATTACTTGAAAAATCAAGAGATCTGTAAATGAATTGAGTTAATCATAGGCAGTAATAATATAAGTAACTAAAATTACTTTTATTTCTACAAGGAATAAAGAGTTAGACAAGACAAGTTTTAGAAGATATGGCACCTTAGGAACAATTTGTACAAAATGTGTTCAACTGTCCACTGCAGCCCTGGGGCAGCACTGAATTTTTTTTTTTTAATTTTTATTGGGATTGTTCAGATACCATACAATTATCCAAAGATCCAAAGTGTACAATCAGTTGCCCCTGGTACCCTCATACAGCTGTGCATCCACAGCCACACTTAATTTTTGTTCAATTTTTAGAAGCTTTTCATTACTCCAGACAAGAAATAAAGTAAAAGATGAAAAAAGAAAAAAAGAAAAGGAAACTCGACTCCTCCCATATTCCTAACCAACCCCCCTCAATTGTTGACTTGTAGTGTTGGTATAGTACATTTGTTACTGTTTATGAAAAAATGTTGAAATACTACTAACTGTAGTATATAGTTTGCAATAGGTATATATTTCTTCCCTATATGCTCCTCTATTATTAACTTCTAATTGTATTGCCATACATTTGTTCTGGTTCATGGAAGAGATTTCTAATATTTGTACAGTTAATCATGGACATTGCCCACCATAGGATTCAGTTTTATACATTCCCATCTTTTGATCTCCAACTTTCCTTCTGGTGACATATATGACTCTAAGCTTCCTGTTTCCACCTCATTCATGTGCCATTCGGCACTGTTAGTTATTCTCACATCTTGCGTCTTATATCTTGGTACCTTATATTTCATGTCTATGAGTTTACATATTATAATTAATTCCTATCAGTGAGACCCTGCAATATTTGTCCTTATGTGCCTGGCTTATTTCACTCAGTATATTGCCCTTGAGGTTTTGTCATCAACCCATTTTTTTTTAATATGGTTTTGTTCACACACCATGCATTCCATCCTAAGTAAATAATCAATGCTTCTCTGTATGGTCATATATTTATGTGTTCACCACCTTCACCACTATCTATATAAGGGCATCTACATTTCTTCCACAAGGCAGGAGGGAGAGTCAAAGAAGGTAGAGAGGCAAAAGAAAGATGAAGAAAAATGACAGCTAGGAAATAGCAAAAGGAAAAATAACCTTAAATCAAAGCAGAGTAAAGTCAGACAACACTACCAATGTCAATTGTCTAACATGCCTCCCTTATCCCCCCCTCTTATCTGCATTTACCTTGGTATATTGCCTTTGTTACATTAAAGGAAGCATAATACAATGATTCTGTTAGTTACAGTCCCTAGTTTATGTTGATTGCATCCCTCCCCCAATGCCTCCCCATTTCTAACACCTTGCAAGGTTGACATTTGCTTGTTCTCCCTCATAAAAGAACATATTGTACATTTTATCACAACTGTTGAACACTCTAGATTTCACCAAGTTACACATTCCCAGTCTTTATCTTTCCTCCTTTCTTCTGGTGTCTCACATGCTCCCAACCTTCCTCTCTCAACTGTATTCATAGTTATCTTTGTTCAGTGTACTTACATTGCTGTGTTACCATCTCCCAAAACTGTGTTCAAAACCATGTACTCCTGTCTTCTCCTATCACTCTGTAGTGCTCCCTTTAGTATTTCCTGTAGGGCAGGTGTCTTGTTCACAAAGTCTCTCATTGTCTGTCAGAAAATATTTTGAGCTCTCCTTCATATTTGAAGGACAGCTTTGCTGGATATAGGATTCTTGGTTGGTGGTTTTTCTCTTTCAGTATCTTAAATATATCACACCACTTCCTTCTTGCCTCCATGGTTTCTGCTGAGAGATCTGCACATAGTCTTATTAAGCTTCCTTTGTATGTGATGGATTGCTTTTCTCTTGCTGCTTTCAGGATTCTCTCTCTGTCTTTGACATTTGATAATCTGATTAATTGTCTTGATGTAGGTCTATTCAGATCTATTCTGTTTGGAGTATGCTTCACTTCTTGGATCTGTAATTTTATATCTTTCATAAGAGATGGGAAATTTTCATTGATTATTTCCTCTATTATTGCTTCTGCCCCTTTTCACTTCTCTTCTCCTTCTGGGACAGCAATGATATGTACATTCTTGTACTTTGTTTCATCTTTAAGTTCCCAGAGATGTTGCTCATATTTTTTCATTCTTTTCTCTGTCTGCTTCTTTATGTGTAGGCTTTCAGGTGCTTTGTTCTCCAGTTCCTGAGTGTTTTCTTCTGCCTCTTGAGATCTGCTGTTGTATGTTTCCATTGTGTCTTTTGTCTCTTGTGTTGTGCCTTTCATTTCCATAGATTCTACTAGTTGTTTTTTTGAACTTTTGATTTCTGCTTTATGTATGCCCAGTGTTTTCTTTACAGCCTCTATCTCTTTTGTGATATCTTCTCTAAACTTTTTGAATTGATTTAGCATTAGTTGTTTAAATTCCTCTATCTCAGTTGTAGTATACATTTGTTCCTTTGACTGGGCCATAACTTTGCTTTTCTTAGTGTAGATTGCAATTTTCTGTTGTCTAGGCATGGTTTCTTTGGTTACCCCAATCATGTTTTCCCAGACCAGAAAAGGCTCAGGTTGCAGAGGGAGGAAATACTCAGTATCTGGTTTACCTGAGGGTGTCTCTTAGAAAACTGGTTTCTGTGATGCCTCAGGTTACTGTGCTTTTCTGCCCAGCAGGTGGTGCCTGTTAGCCTATAATTCTTGACTGGTGTGAGGAGGTATGGCCGTGTTCCCCCAGGCTCTGGGGTCTGGTTCTGAATGGAAAGGGCCCCATGCCTTTCCTCTTAGAGAAGATAGACCCCCTAGGGGGAGGTCATTAGCATTTCAATGGTTTCTCTCTCTGCTTGTGCTATCTCCACCCTTCTTTGAGTCACAGCACTGGGAACTGTAATGGCTAAGGCTTTCTCCACTTAGCCGAAAAGAAACAGTCCCCTTCAGACCTAGTCCAAGGGGGCCCTCTGGCTCTCCAAAGTCAGTCATCACCCAAAGCCTCCATCTGTTTTTTGGGGATTCGTACCTGTAGTGAGCAGTTCACATTCGCTACTTAAAACCCCAGTTGGAGCTCAGCTGAGCTATATTCACTTGCTGGGAGAGAGCTTCTCTCTGGCACCATGAGGCTTTGCAGCTTGGGCTATGGGGGAGGGGGCCTCATGACTTGGATCTGCAGGTTTTACTTACAGATTTTATGCTGTGTTCTCGGGCATTCCTCCCAATTCATGTTGGTGTATGATGAGTGGATGGTCTCGTTTGTCCCCCTGAAGTTATTATTTACTAGTTTTTTCTGTTTTTTTTTAGTTGTTCCAGGGGGACTACTTAGCTTCCACTCCTCTCTATGCCACCATCTTCCCTGTCTCTAGCACTGCATTTTTAAATCTCTACCACAATTACCCCTGTCTGGGGAGTTGAAACAGTAGCTGCCTCTGACTTTGTCCAGGCTAGGTTGACAAAAAGCTATCCTCAGAGCTAGTACCCAAGCCATCTGAATTCACTAATCAAAAGCTGTGGTCAGCAATTGGCCATGCCCACCCCTGTTCTTGAGAAAGAGGGTTTTTATGTTCCTTTCTGTCAGTAGTGAGCTTGCCCATGACTGGACCCCACAGCAGCCTTCCATGAAAGTGGGGAATGGGTGCCATTAATGTCTGCACAATGAACAGTTTTTTACAATAATTTATCTGCCACTTCCTCCTGCTGTCTCGTGGATGCTGTACAGTGTTCTACTGGCCCCTTGAGTTTCAAAACAGTTGTTTCAGACAGCTGCTGCCTGTTTAAAAGTAGTTTTGGTGGAAGACTGAGTCCTGGAGCTCCCTACTCTGTCATCTTCCCTGGAAATCCTCTTTAGTTACTTTCTTTGTGTTTGGTTTAAGGCTTACAATGTATACTTTAATGTACCAGAATTTACTTCAGGTTTATACTAACTTAGTTCCATTTACATATGGATAAACACTCCTATATAGCTCTATTCCATTCTCAATTTTGTTGTGCTATTATTGTCTTATATAGAGAGATATTATCCTATATATTTTATGAATCCAATAATGCATTCTTATAATTATGACTTTATGTTATGACATTTAAAGAAACTGATAGAAGAAAGGTGAGTAAGTACATATTTAAACTTTTTTTCATTAACATTTTTTACCCTTTCTGGTCCTTTACATTTCTTCCTGTGCATTGAACTTCCTATCTGATTTGATTTCCTTACACCTATATAGTTTTCCTCTCACCTGTCTTCTTTATGTTGTTATTGTCACATATATTATAATTCTTTAAAGGCCCAACAATATAATTAAATTTAATTTTAACACAAGTGTTTTTTAAGTTATTTAGGAGAAGAAGAAATATGCAATTATACTGAGTTTTATAATCACCTACATAATTATTTTATGCTAAATTTTTAAAAAGCAGCCAAACTATTTTGAAAAGTAGCTGTAACATTTCATACTCACTCAAGCAATGAATAAGGGTTTCAAATTCTCTACATCCTAACACTTGGTGTTCTCTGTCTTTTTAATTATGGCTATTCTCATTGGTCTGTAGTGGTATGATATCTTGTTTTTTTAATGCAGTTTTATTGAGTTATATTCACACACCATACAATCCATTTGAAGTATAAAATCACTGACTCACAGTATCATCACATAGTTGGCACCTCTGTCTTGATATTCATTTTCCTAATCACAAATCATGTGCTTATTGTCTATTTGTATATCTTGTTTGGACAAGCATACATTAAAATTCTTTGCTCATTTTTAAATTGGGTTAATTTTATTTTTATTATTCTTTTGTGAGAGTTCCTTATATATTCTGTGTTCAATTCCCTTATTAGATAAATAAATTGTAAATATTTTCTCCCAGTCTGTAGGCTTTAATTTCACTTTCTTCAGGCATTATTTCTTTGAATATTATTTCTGTCCCTTTATCTCTCTACTTCTGTGGCTTCCATTATGGATGTGTTTGTATGCTTGGTGGTGTCTCACAAGTCTCTGAAGCTCTGCTCATTTTTCTTCATTCATTTTTATGTCTATTCCTTAGACTGTATAATCTCAATTGACCTATGCTCATGTTTCCTGTTTCTTTCTTCTGACAGTTAAATTCTGTTATTGTGCCCCTTGAGTGATTTTACATTTCAATTATAGTGTTTTCAACTATGGAATATCTATTTGTTTCTCTTTCATAATTTCTCTTTATTGACATTCTTCATGTGGTGGAGACAGCATTGTCATACTTTCCTTCAAATTCTCTTACTGTTGCCTTGAGATTTTTGACATATTTATAATAGCTTATTTAAGTCTTTGTCTACTAAGTCTGGCATCAGGACTGCCTTGGGGACAATTTCTATTGACTGTTTATTCCCCTATGGATGGGCCATACATTTCCATTTCTTTACAAGTCTTATATTTTTGTCAAAAACTGGATAATATACTGTGATGACTGAAAATCAAGAATTCCCTCCTCAGTGTTTTCTGTTGCTGTTTGTTCTGTTTCCTGCTGCTGCTTATTTCTTTAGTAAATTTCCTGGTCTATTTCTGTAATGTCTGCATTCCTTGTAGTATGCATCCACTCATGTGTCTTCTCACTTATCTTAGTGGTCATCTAATGATTGGTCATAGATTTCCTTATGTGCTTTGAATCAACAGGTGTTCCTGTTTTGCTGAGTGTCTGTTGTATGTTTTGGGGTGTGCCATCAATGCTGAGGTAGGCAGTTCACACGTTTGCTTTAGCCTTCACTTTCTCCTTTTGTGGGGCCTCAAGGCAAGCCAAAGTTGAGAGCTTAAGGCCTTCTCATGTCTTCTACAGTACACAGCCCTGCATATATGTACAACCTTCTGGTTCCACAAGAATATCTCCAACTTTGTCAAAGTCACCTGTAGTCATCTCATTTCCTAGATCTTTCTTGTAGGTTTCTGGTCAGACTCTTATATTCCTCAACTGGTATTGTAGTTTCTATCAGTTGCAATGTTACACAATTACCACTGATTATTTTCACTAAAACCCCTATGGCAAGGCTTTCCCCAAGGGGCAAACTCTAAGACAGCTCAAATAATGACAAGGCTTGAGAGTAGGGCTTTTTCAGGGAGATGTGTCAGTTCAACTACTGAAAATTCTTTGGGGGTGAGATTTTCTGATGAGCTCCAAACACATTCAGCCTCCTCTAGTGGCTTCAAGGCTGTTCATTTTTATAGCTACTGTGATTGTAAGGCTGCTACTTTGGAGCTAGGCAGAGAAGATTGGAGTAAGCCAAGTAAAAACACCCCAAACTCTGCTGCTCTTACTGAGGTTGAAGTTTTTCTCAAATAAATGCTCCTCAGATTTTGCAAGACTTTTGCTAATTTTCCAAGCTCTGAAAAGTTGATTTTGACAATTTTTGTCAGTGTTTTCATTGATTTTATTGAGGCGCAGATTTGCAACTGCTCTAATTTCACCATTCCAAAAGTCCCTACATTTGTTTTTCTATGTAGTGATAGACCAGGTTTATTTTATTTTTTTGTTAGAATATTTGCATTTATTTTAAAGAATGTGATTGAACTCTGATTTTCCTTTTCCAAAACTGTCTGTATCTGGTTTTGAAATTGAATTTACTATAGACTTACATGGAAAATATTATCTTTCTTTAGGGAAGATTTTCTTTTATGTTCTGGAAAGCAACTAGAAAAGGAGCAGATTTTTTTAATTCAGTAAGAGATTGAATTAATTAGGAGGTGGGTTCTGTTATAAGGCCTGGTGTATTTCCAGTTCACCTTTATAACTGGGGTATTTACCAGAGCATATTTCTACTCTTTATATGCCTTGTTTTTCTCCTAGCACTATGAGACTGCCAATAACTTGCTTAGCTTCTCAGTTTATTAGCAGCTGCATTCTGCTTGGATTTTCTATGTCTTGTCCTATGCCACATAAATTAGTGAATGCCTGGAGGTGGACAAGTAGTTCATAATATCTGGATCACTTCATTGTGCTTTCCTTCTCTCCCTGATTTTTGTCCTTTAGATCTAGCCTGCTTTGGTTGTCTGCAACACCATTTTTTGTTTCCCTAGCTCTGAGAGACTACTTAAAGCTTTCCTCAGCTCCTCTCTCTCTTAGGAATAAAGTTCTGCTTCTTTTCAGCTGATCTCCTCTATTGCTTACATATTGGCAAGTGCTATAAGGAGAAAAGCAGCATAGGATGTTGGATACACATCAATTCTTTATTTTCTCTTTGGAATTTTGGTCCAAAAGACTTGGCTGCTGTGTAGTTTCTGCAAGGACTTCAAACAGATTCCTTTTCCTGATTTATCTCAGATGTCTAGTTCTCTGTGGGAAGATTTTTTTTTTAATTTCCAGACTTGTTTTAGTTTTAAATGTGGTTTTCATTATTTATTTCTAAGCTGGTGAAAATTGTCTGTTTGATAGCCATACTTTAAAATATTTTTTGAGATGCTTTATTGCTTATTATTTCATCAAATTGCATAAATGTTCTGCTTGTTCTTACAAAGAAAGTGTACCCTGTCTGCCTTCCAATTACTGAATGCAAGATTCTACATATATTCATTAGACATAGTGAGTTAATTACATTATATGTCTATTATTTTATATATTTTTATCCCCTGGATCAATGAGTTACTGAGAGAAGGATGCTAAAGAATCTCAGTATATTTATGATTTTGTCAGATTCTCCTTGTAGTTCCATCAGTTTCATTCTTTATATATTTTGATTATTTTTTACATGTAAATCTATTAGTGTATCATTTTGGTGAATAAAATATATCATTATGTAGCATTCAATTTTTTTTTTAATTTTTCTTTTACTATTAGAGGAGTTACATGTTCACAGAACAATCATGCATAAAATGCAGGATTCCTATATAGCACCCTGTTTTTAACACCATCCATTGGTGTGGTACATTGGTTGGAAATAATGAAAACACAGTTTTATAATTGTACTATTAAGTATAGTCCATAGTTAAACTTAGGGTTCATTGTACGTATAGTGCAGTTTCATGATTTTTTAAACATTTTTATTCTATTACCATATATACAACCTAGAATTTCCCCCTTTTAACCACATTCCTATTTATGTTTCAATACAGTTAATTATGTTCATGATGTGCTGTCATTACTACCATCCATTACCAAAACATTCCCATGGTTCCAAATAGGGACTCTGTTCATTTTAATACTTAACTTCCCATTCCCTATGTCCATGTCATCCCCTGGTGTGCCAATTTGAATGTATTATGTCCCCCAGAAAAAGCCTATTCTTTGATGCAATCTTGTGGGGCAGACATAGTGTTGATTAGATTTTGGAATCCTTTGAGTGTTTCCATGGAGAGGCACCCCCACCCAACTCTGGGTGATGACTTTGATTGGATAATTTCCATGGAGGTGTTACCCAGCCATTCAGGGTGGGTCTAAATTAAATCACTGGAACCATATAAATAAGCTGAAAAACAGAAGGAACTCAGTGCATCTGAAAGTGACATTTTGAAGAGGAGCTACAGCCAAGAGAGACACTTTGAAGAATGCACAGAAGCTGAGAGAGGAGCTACAGATGAGAGACAGGTTGAAGACAGCCATTGAAAGCAGACTTTTTCTCCAGAGAAGTTAAGAGAGGAAAAATGCCCCAAGAGCAACTAAGAGTGACACTGTTGAGGAATTGCAGCCTAGAGAGGAATGCTCTGGGAGAAAGCCATTTTGAAACCAGAACTTTGGAGCAGACACCAGCCACATGCCTTCCCAGCTAACAGAGGTTTTCCAGATACCATTGGCCATCCTCCAGTGAAGGAACCCAACTGTTGATAACTTACCTTGGACACTTCATGGCCTTAAGACTGTAAGTGTGTAACAAAATAAACCCCCTTTTATAAAAGCCAGTCCATTTCTGGTGTTTTGCATTCTGGCAGCATTTAGCAAACAAGAACACCTGGTAACCTATATTCTAGATTCTGATTCTGTGCATTTGTGTATTCTAATTATTTCATATCAGTGAGATCATAAAATATTTGTCCTTTTGTATCTGGCTTATTTCACTCAGTATGTTGTCTTCAAGGTTCATCCATGTTTTGTCACATATATTAGAGCTTAAGTCTTTTTAATACTGAATAATATTCCATTGCATGTATATACCACATTTTGTTTATCTACTCATAAGTTGATGAACACTTGAGTTAATTCCATCTATTGACAATTGTGAATAATGCTACTATGAACATTGGTGTGCAAATATCTGTTTGAGTCTCTGTTTTCAATTCTTTTGGGCTTATACCTGGTAGAGGGATTGCTGGGTCATATGGTAATTGTATACTTACTTTTCTGAGGAACTGCCTGTGTTCCACAGAGGCTGAACCATTTTACATTGCCACCAAGAATGAATGAGTGTTCTTATTTCTCTGCATCCTCTCCAACACTTGCAATTTTTCATTTTTAAAATTATAGCCATTCAAAGGAGCATGAAGTGGAGCCTCATTGTGTCCTGATGGCTAATGATTTTGAACATCTTTTCATGTGCTTTTTGGCCATTTGCATAACTTTCTTGGAGAGATGTCTAGTCAAGTATTTTGCCCATTTTTAAATTGGGTTCTCCTTTCATTGTCAAATTGAAGGATTTCTTTATATATAGTGGATATAAAATCCTTTTTGTATGTGTTTCCAAACATTTTCTCCCATTGTGTTAAAGGTGTTTGAGGTGCAAATGTTTTTAATTTTGATGACATCCCATTTACTTTTTTCTTTTTTTGCTTGCATTTTTGGTGTAAAGTCTAAGAAACTATTACCTAATGGAAGGTCCTGAAAAGCTTCCCTACATGTTCTTCTAGGTTTTGACAGTTCTGGCCCTTATATTTAGATCTTGGATCCATTTTGAGTTGATTTCTGCATACAGTGTGAAGTAGGGTCTTCCTCCTTTCTTTTCCAAATGGAAATCCAGTTTTCCTAGCATCATTTATTGGAGTCTATTCTTTCCCAATTGAGTGGTCTTCTTCCCCTTATCAAAAATCAGTTGGCTATAAATTTGAGGTTTGATTTCCAAACTTTCAATTCAGTTCCATTGGTCTGTCTTTGTGCCAGTACCATGATGTTTTGATTACTGTGGCTTTGTAATAAGATGTAGGAAAGGAACATGTGAGTCCTCCAACTTTCTTCTTTGGCTATTCAGGGTCTATTACCATTCCATAAAAATTTGATGCCTGGATTTTCCATTTCTGCAATAAGTATATTGGAATTTTGATAGAGATTGCATTGAATCAATAAATCACTTAGAGTATGATTGACATTGTAACAATATTTCATCTTCCAATCCATGAACATGTATGATGGTTTGAATCTGTTATGTAACCCATAAAAGATTATGTTCTTTTAATCTGCTCTTGTGGGAGCAGATCTATAGTGTGTGGGATCTTTTGATTAGATTGTTTCCACGGAGATGTTACCTTGCCCTTACAAGGTGGCTTTAATTAGTTTACTGTAGTCCTTAAGAGGACTCAGGGAGAGAGAGAATTCTCAGAGCCAACACAGACACAAGCACTTAAAGAGAAGCTAAGATGTGTAATCCAGAGTTTGCCTCCAGGTGAATCAAGGAGGACCCACAGGAACAAAGAGAAGCTAAGAGTGATGCTTAGACAGAAACATCCCAGGAGAAACAAGCAGAGAACATAGAGAGCTAACACAGAAGCCCAGAGACATTTTGGATAAAGCCATGGAAAACAGAAGCTAAACCTGAGAGAGGACCTACAGACTCCATCCATGTGCCTTCCCATGTGACAGAGGAGCCCCAGATGTCATTGGCCTTTCTTCAGAGAACTATCATCCTGTTGATGCCTTAATTAGGACATTTACATGGCCTTAGAATTGTAGATCTGTGAAGTAGTAAACCCCCATTTTGAAAGCCAATCCATTCCTGGTATATTGCATTTCAGCTGCTTTAGCAAACCAAAACAACATGGAATGTACTTTCAATTATTTAGGTATTATTTGATTTCTTTTAGCAAATTTTGTATATTTTTTGTGTACAAGTCCTTTGCATCCTTATTAGATTTATTCTTATTGATTTTTAGTCACTATTGTAAAAGAAATTTTCTCTTGATATCTTCTTCTGATTCTTCATTGCTTATGTTAGAAATACTAGTGAGATTTGGGTGTTAGTCCTGTACACCACCACTTTTCTCAATTCATTTATTAGCTCTACAAGTTTTGTTGTGGATTGTTTTCAGGATATCCTGTACATAGGACCATGTCATCTGCAAATGGGGAAAGTCTTACTTCTCTTCCAATTTGGGTGATTTTAATTTCTTTTCCTTCCCTAATAACTCTGGCAAGTGCTTCCTGTAAAAGGTGGAATGACAGTGGTGACAGTGGGCATACTTGTCTTGTTCCTGATCTTAGAGGAAAAGCTTTTAGTCTTTCACCATTAAGTAGTATGTTATATATGCCCTTTATCATACTGTTCTAGTTTGCTAATGCTGCAGAATGCAAAACACCAGAGATGGATAGGCTTTTATAAAACAGGGGTTTATTTCGCTACACAGTTACAGTCTTAAGGCCACAAAACGTCCAAGGTAACACATCAGCAATCGGGTACCTTCACCGGAGGATGGCCAATGGCATCCGGAAAACCTCTGCTAGCTAGGAAGGCAGCTGGCGTCTGCTCCAAAACTCTGGCCTCAAAATGGCTTTCTCCCAGGACGTTCCTCTCTAGCAAGCTTGCTCCTCTTCAAAACATCACTCACAGCTGCACTCCATTCCCTCTCTTTGAGTCAGCTCATTTATATAGCTCCACTGATCAAGGCCCACCCTGAATGGGTGGGGCCACACCTCCATGGGAACATCTCATCAGAATCATCTCCCACAGCTGGGTGGGGCACATTCCAAGCAAATCCAACCATCACCAAAACACCCGCCCCACAAAACTACAAAGATAATGGCATTTGGGGGACACAATACATTCAAACCGGCACATTCCACCCCCTGGACCGCAAAATGACATCATCTTTCCAAATGCAAAATACATTCATTCCACAATAACATCACAGAAACTTACATCATCTCAGTAACAATAGTCAAGTACAAAATCCCATCAAAATCAATTATAGGCATGGCCAGTCCTAAGGCATAATTTTCCTTTAGCTGTGGATTTTTGAACTTAGAACAAGTTATATGCTTCCAATATACAAAGGAGAGACATTCATAGGATAAACATTTCCATTGCCATAAGGAGACACAGTAAGGAAAACAGGGTTAACAGGACCAAAACAGTTCCTAAAACCCGCAGGACAAACTCCATTAGATTTCAAAGTCTGAGAGTCATTAACAGAACAACGTTGCATCCTTGGGGCTTGAGAGAGTGGGAGCCTAACCCTTCCCAAGGGCCTTTTTGGCAGCTGTTTCCTCTCCAAATGCTTGGGTGAGTGCTCCAATATATCCACACATTGGGGAGACCACCTTCTTGGCCCCACCCTCCTCAAACATCGGGGCAGCTCCCGGATTCCCTTCCATCTCTGGGGCACACACTCAACCCCTTCAGAACAGTGTGGTGGCAGCCAGGCTCTCCCCAATTCCCTGGGAATGTGCTCCACCCTCTTTGGGACCTCAGGTGGCAAAACTCTTCCAGAGCATCGAGGTGGAATGCCCACCCTCGACCTCTGGGGCAAACTCACCCTTTCCATGCATGTGGGCTGCTCCGCTCTCCCAGCCCGAGACCTCTTGACTCCAGACCTCAACCTCCATGGCTCTGTCTTTGAAGAGATTTTTCCTTTAATTTTTTCCTTGTCTGTCTCCTCCAGTCCAGACCAGCAATGGCTCTGTCTATAAAGATCTCGCAAAAATTCTGTTGGCTTTGCATGAAGCACACAGGGGGCAAAGCCATCAGACAATAGGACTTTCCACAAATCCCTTCTGCTTAACTCCTTTTCCAATCTTGGCTTGTACTGAAATGGCGGCTGGGTTCCATGTTTGGTTACATCCCCACGTTGGGCTGTAGCTTCTGGGATTCTACCCCTTGGAAGCTTGTAACTTTCCAAGCCATCAGCTTCTGGTTTCTTTGAACCCAAGAGTTCAGTTCCAAGTTTATCTCTCTCTGCTCGCATTTTACTATAAGCTGCAAGGAGAAGCCAGTGTACGTCCTCCACATGTAGTCTGGAGATCTCCTCAGCTAAATATTCCAGGTTGTTGCTTTCAAATTCTTCCTTCTGTCTGACACCAGGACTCAATTTTGCCAAATTCTCTGCCACTTTAAAACAAGGATCACCTTTCTTCCAGTTTGCAACAACACATTCATCATTTCTGCTCAAGTCCACATCAGAAGTATCTTTAGAGTCCATATCTCCATAAACAGTCTTTTTAAAGCAGTTTTGGCCTTTTCTATCAAGCTCCTCACAATTCTTCCAGAATATTCCCCTTGTCCATTTGAAAAGCCGTTCCAACATGTTTGGTATTTGCAAACTCATCAGCAAAAGCACCCCACTTCTCCGGTACCAAAATCTGTTCTAGTTTGCTAATGCTGCAGAATGCAAAACACCAGAGATGGATAGGCTTTTATAAAACAGGGGTTTATTTCGCTACACAGTTACAGTCTTAAGGTCACAAAACGTCCAAGGTAACACATCAGCAATTGGGTACCTTCACTGGAGGATGGCCAATGGCGTCCGGAAAACCTCTGCTAGCTAGGAAGGCAGCTGGCGTCTGCTCCAAAACTCTGGCCTCAAAACGGATTTCTCCCAGGATGTTCCTCTCTAGCAAGCTTGCTCCTCTTCAAAACATCACTCCCAGCTGCACTCCCTTTCCTCCCCCCGATTCAGCTCATTTATATAGCTCCACCGATCAAGGCCCACCCCGAATGGGTGGGGCCATGCCTCCATGGGAACATCTCATCAGAATCATCTCCCACAGCTGGGTGGGGCACATTCCAAACAAATCCAACCATCACCAAAATGCCTGCCCCACAAAACTACAAAGATAATGGCATTTGGGGGACACAATACATTCATACTGGCACACATACTGAGGGAATGTCCCTCTCTGTTTAGTGTTCTCAGTATTTTTGTCATGAAGCAGTGCAGGATTTTCTCAAATGGCTGTTCTGCATCCATTGTGATGATCATGTGGGTTTTTTTCCTTCATTCTTTTAATATGATGCATTACATTAATCAAGTTTGCATTAATTGAAAACCTTGCATACCTGGAATAATCCTGTATAATTTTTTGCTGTGCTGTTGAATTCAGTTTGCTAGTATTTTCTTGAGGACTTTCGCATCTGTATTCATAAGAGATAACGGTCTGTGATTTATGCTTCTTTTGGCTTTGTTATGATGGTGTTGGCCTTGTAGAATGAATTAGGGGCTGTTCCCTTCACTTCAATTTTTTTTGGAAGAGTTTGAGGAGAATTGGAGTTAAGTCTTCTTGAATGTTTGGTAAAATTTCTCTGTGATACCATCTGGTTCTGGGGTTTTCTTTGTTGGGAGGTTTGTGTTTACTGATTCAGTGTTTTTACTAGAAATTGGTTTACTGAGATCTTCTATTTCTTCTTGAGTAAGTGTAGGTAGTTCATGTGTTTCTAAGAATTTTTCAATTTAATCTAAGTTTCTAATGTATTGGTGTACACTTGTCTACGATATTCTCTTATAGCCCTTTTTTTGATTCTTAAATTCTTTATTAGAGATATTTTTAAAAGGCTTTTAAGTATTTTTCCCCCATAACACCAAATGAAATAATTGCATAATTAGTAATAAATTTGTTCCTTCTCTTAGTGTGGATTCTTTCTTTAGGGTGTGCCTTTTAACTACACAGGTCATTAATAAAATGGTCTCTGAGAGCCTGAGCTTTTCAAAGTTGTATATCTCCAGATAAATGGTTTGGGTGAGTCAAACACTGGTGCATTAAGTCTCTGTGATAAAATATGCATCCACTAGTAGAATTTGGTTTTTTTTTTCAGACTCTTTGTGAAAAGCATCTCACTCTTGTCCTCAGGGCAGGGCAGGGAGGAGTGATGGCCCCAGAAGGAGGTCTGCAGATGAAGTCATTTCTCCATTCTCTTATCTCTTTCGGTTTCTCACCTGCCTTCCTTCCATTTGTCAGGGTTTTTGGAAATCTGGGGAGACTGAGAGGATGCAGGGGCATCTGGAACTGGCTCCTTCTGAGCTCAAGGCCCCAGGGGACTTGGAAAAGGAGGCATGGGATGGAAAATTTACAACTCTTGCCCCTCTTGGCTTTATTGTTTTGGTGAGTTTATGATTCTGATGGAGCTGATCTGGAGACATTAGAATAAGTCATTTTTTTAAACTTTTATTTTTTAGACAGTTTTATTCATGTACCATACATTACATCCTAAGTAAACAAACAATGGTTCCCTGTATAATTATGTAGTTATGTATTCACCATCACTATCTATATAAGAGCATTTCCTTTTCTTCCATGAAGAAACAGGAAGAGTCAGAAAAAGTAGAAAGACAAAAGAAAAAGTAAAAGAAAAAAATGACAGCTCAAAAGCAACAAAAGAGAAAATAAAATTAAAATAAAGTACAATAAAAGAGTCAGACAACATCACCAATGCCAAAAATCCCATACACCTCCCTTATATCCCCCTCTAATAGACATTTATCTTTGGTATATTGCCTTTGTTACACTTAATGGAAGCATACTACAATGTTACTGTTAACTATAGATTCTAATTTGAATTGGTTGTATTTTTCCCCAATACCACCCTATTTTTAACACTTTGCAAGGTTGACACTAATTTGTTCTCCCTCATGTAAAAACATATTTGGGCATTTTATCACACTCATTGACTGCTCTAGGTTTCATTAAGTTATACAGTCTCAGTCTTTATCTTCCCTATTTCCTTCTGGTGTCCCACATGCCCCTAACCTTCTTCTTTTAACCATACTCACAGTCATCTTGTCTCAGCGTACTTATATTATTGTGCTACCATCACTCAAAACTGTGCTCCAAACCTCTTACTCCTGTCTTTTCCTATCTCTCTGGAGTACTCCCTTTAGTATTTCCTGTAGAGGAGGTATCTTGTTCTCAAACTCTCTCATTGTCTGTCTGTTTGTCAAAGAATATTTTGAATATATTTGATGGACACTTTTGCCAGATATAAAATTCTTGGTTGGCAGTTTTTCTCTTTCAGTATCTTAAATACATCACATCACTGCCTTCTGTCCTCCATGGTTTCTACTGAGAAATCCGCACAGTCTTATCAAGTTTCCCTTGAATGTGAGGGATCATTTTCTCTGGCTGCTTTCAGGATTCTCTCTTTGTCTTTGATGTTTGATAATCTGATTATTAAGTGTCTTGGCATAGGTTTATTCAGATCTATTCTGTCTGGGGTATGCTGCACTTCTTGGATCCATAATTTTATGTCTTTCATAAGAGGTGGGAAATTTTCATTGATTAGTCCCTCCATTATTGCTTCATCCCCTTTTCCCTTCTCTTCTCCTTCTGGGACACTCATGGCACATATATTCATATGCTTGATATTGTCAGTAAATTCCTGGAGACATTGCTCATATTTTTCCCTTCTTTTCCCTATCTGTTCTTTTGTGTGTAGGATTTCAGGTGTATTGTTCTCCAGTTCATGAAACTTTCTTCTGCCTCTTCAAATCTGCTGTTGTATGTCTCCATTGTGCCTTTCACCTCTTGTGTTGTGCCTTTAATTTCCACAGGTTCTGTCAATTGTTTTTTCAAACTTTTGAGCTCTTCCTTATGTTCATCCATTGTCTTCTTTATGTCCTTCATCTTTTTTGCCATATCTTCCCCCAACTTGATGAATTGGTTTTTGAAATGATTTAGCATATTTATTTGAAGATCTTTAATTAGTTGTTCCAATTCCTGTATCTCAGTTGAAGTGTGAGTTTGTTCCTTTGGGCCATTTCTTTGTTTTTCCTAGTGCAATATGTAGTTTTCTGTTGTCTGGGCATCTGGTTTCCTTGATTACCCCAAACAGGTTTTCCCAGACCAGATGGGTTCAGATCTCAAGAGGAGGTTGTATTATCAGGTTTCTCTGAGTGTGAGTCCTAGAAGATTCACAGACTTTCCTGTGAGGCCTCTATACTCTGTGCTTTTCCTATCCTGCCCAGCAGGTGGCCCTTGTCATCCTGCAGCTTCCCCACTGGTGTAAAGAGGTGTGGTTCCATTAATTCTCAGGGGACCCTGACCTGGCCAGGGGCCAAGAGTGTTCAGAAACCAAGCTGAAGTTGTTTCTGGTTTATTTGTTTTCCCCCAGGCCCTGGGGTCTGGTTTCTGAAGGGATGGCATCCACTTGAGCTGGGACCCACTCCCCTTTTCTTAGGGAGGATACAGCCCCTGGTGAGTTATCTACTACACTTGAATTCTGCCTTCGTCTCTCTGACTCTGTTAACTGCACTCTTGCCTGGGTCAGTGCTGAGAATTGATAATTCCTAAGGCTTTCTCTAATGAGCTGCTTAGATTGAAAGGAAAAAAAGGAGAAATAGAAAAAGCCCTTTTTTGGAGCCTATCCCGAGTCCCAACTTTTGCCTGTGAGTCAGGGATAGTACCTGGTCCTCTGTACTCCTTTTCTTGGGACACAGCCATTTTTCAGTATTCTAAGCTCAGCTGTCTCCAAAAGCCTCTGTATTTTTTTTCTGTCAGCCCTACCTCCTCTCCACTGGTATTGACCTCATGTTACTTTCCTGCTTGTTAGTGGTTTATCTGTGCTTGTAGCTTGAATTCAGGAGTCCACATTTGTTAATTAAAATCACAGTTGGTGCTTGGTTGTGCTACATTCTCTTGCTCCTAATAGGGACTGTTTCTTTCTACCATAGTGAAGTTTTGCAGCTCAGCCTGCAATGCTGGTGGGGGGAGGGGCACCAGCCACAGTTTTTAGAGCTTTACTTGCAGGTTTTATGCTGTGATCTCAGCCATTTCACCCATTCCGCGCTGGTGTAGGATGTATGAATAATTACAGATATCCCCCAAAAGTGGTTCCAGACTATTTACTAGTTGTTCCTGGCTATTTACTAGTTGCTCTAGAGGACTAACTAAATTACACACCTCTCTATGCCACCATATTGCCCTGCCTCCTCTTTTAGCCCTTTTATCCCAATTTTTCTTTATATTTTATACTCTAAAGTCTATTTTCTGCTATTATTATAGGTATATCTTATTTTGAGTTATTATTTGGCTATTTCTCATCCTTTAATTTCAATATTTTTCTTGCCTCATATTTTGGGTAGATTGTGTATAAATAGCATATAGCTGGATTTTTTGAGTGCAATTTTATTGAGATATATTCCCACACCTTATAATCCATCCAAAGAATACAATCAATGGCTCACAGTATTATCATATAGTTGTGCATCCATCACCAAAATCAATTTTAGAACATTTTCATTACTCCAAAAAATAAATATATAAACATAAAAAGTGCACCCAAAGCATCCCATATCCCTTATCCTCTCTATTATTTATTTACTTTTGTCTTTATTTTATTACTCTTCTGCACATACACTTGATAAAGAGAGTGTCAGTCAAACAGCTACCCCATAAAAGCTATATAGTTATATAATCATCATCAAAAATCAAAGCTACTGGATTACAGTTCAACAGTTTCAGGTAATGTATTTCCTTCTACCTATTCTACTACACTTGAAACTAAAAGAGAATGTCTATGTAATGTACAGGAACAATCTCCAGAATAACCACTCAACTCTATTTTTAATCTCTTAGCCACTGAAACTCTATTTTGTTTCATTTCTTTTCCCCTTTTTGTTAAGAAGGCATTTTCAATTAGATGATGCCAGGGCCAGGCTCATCCCTGGGAGCCGTGTCCCATGTTGCCAGGGAAACTACACCCCTGGGAGTCATGCCCCATGTAGTGGGGAGGGTAGTGAGTTTATTTGCTGAATTGGCTTAGAGAGAGAGTAGTGTGTAAATAGCATATAGTTGGATTTTAAAAAGAAAAATACTGGTTGTTCCTCATAAAGTTGAGAATAGAATTACCATGTTATACTATAATCTTACTTCTTTGTATATTCCCAGAAAAATTCAAAAGCAGATACTTGAACCAATGTTAATATACTAATATTTATAGAAGCCCTATTCACAATATCAAAAATATCAAACATCTGGAAATAATCTTAGTGCCTATCAACACTATCAACAAATGAATGGATAAATAAAACAAGGTATATGTGAGAAATGGAATAATATTTAGCCATAAAAAATGAATGAAATTCTGATGCATGCCACAGCTTGGATGACCCTTGAGGATGTTTTGTTGCATGAACTAAGCCAGACACAAAAAGACAACCATGGTATGATCTTGCTCATATGAAAAACCCAGAATAAGAAAATTTGGAGAGACAGTCTCTGTGCACAAGCTGGGGAGGAAGAATTACTACTTAATGGGTACAGTTTCTGTTTAAGTTGATGAAAAAGTCGGGGTAATGGATATTGGTGTTGGTAACACAATATTGTGAATGTAGTTATTGCAACTCAATTTCATACTTGAAAGTGCCTCAAATGTGAAATTATGAGTTGCACAATTGAAAATGGCTAAAATGTGAAATTGTGTGTTGCATGTTACTACAATATAAAGTTTAAAAAAGGACAAATACACCTGATATGCTATGCCTTTTAACAGGAGACTTCATTCCACATAAAATTTTTTGTGATTATACATTTGGCTTTACTATTATCACCTTGGCTTGTATTTTCTATTCATCCTCCTTTATTTTCTTTAATTTTTACTCTTCTTGTCTTCTTTTGAATTTACTACTTTTTCTTCCATTTCTTCTTCACTATCTTGGAAGATGTACATTCTGTTTCTCTTGTAGAGAGTCCTGGAGAAGAGTGGATCCTTTTTACTAATTATTCCACTCCTTCCCTATAACAGGTTTGTATATCCGTATCCCTTTTCATATGGTTTTGCTGTGTCTCTCAGTAGGCAGAGTATATTTTTCTGCTCCAATTATTTTGTGCTTGGAAATGACTGGCTTTGGCAATTCAGATGTGAACAGATGGGATGTCCACATGCCAACATAGGCTTTTAATGTGTTTCTGTGATTTGTATGGCCTCTTGAATTCCTGTACTATATAATGAACAAAGCATGCCCTGGGGAGTCACTGCTCCTTCACCTAGGTTCATGGAATGAAAGGAAGTATAAACCTGAACCAACTTAAAGCCATGAGCAATGCACAGATGAGCCCAGCAGAAACCCATAAAGTCAATCAGAAACAAGCAAAACCACAGATAATATACAGAACAGGGAGTAAGAAATAAATAAAAGCCAATATTTCAGGGTAGTCCATTGTGCTGCATTTGTTCAGCAAAAAGTTGACTATTACAAATATACTAAAAATTTTAACATGCATCTTTAAGCAATAAAAGTGTACTATTGACCCAGGAACTGTATGAAAAAGTGTTTTCAGGGTCACAAGTGCCCAGTCACACATCATGCACAAGTCTGGAACTGGAGGAAAAGCTGAGATAGCAGCAAGCTGTGTAAGTTCCCTGACCAGGAGACTGGTGCCCCTCCCCACACAGACCCCCTGGACTGTCTTGCAGCTGGCTCTCTGAAAGGAAAAAAAAACAAACAACAATCTGCTGAGGGTAAGAAGGGGGACTCAACCCAGTCCCAACCACAGAATTAATTAATGAATCAATTAATTTTTGGAGCTGAGGGTGCTAAAGAAGAGCTGGGCTTTGAGAAAGGGGGGCACATAAAAGCGGGCACCCATTCCCTGGATCCAAAAAAAGTTTTTTTCTGTTTTTTTTCCCTACATTTTTCCCTTCTCCTTTCTCACTGACTCTTTGTCTATTTTGCATTTCAATAGCCCCCATAAGGCATGGAATTGAAGCTGTTGGAGAGTAATTATCAGACAATAGCCCAAAGTGCATCTTTAAATGCTCTATTCTTACACTGAAAAAACTTCAAGGCTGGGGAAAGGTTTTTAAAACGGACTTCATTTTTCTCTTCTTTTTAAAATTTAAAAGTAGCATATGTGGTTATTTTCTATCAGACAGCCTAGGTTGAAGGTCTAGGCTGGTCTTGGGGGGAGATGGAGTACCCAGAAATTCTTTGAATTTCAGATTCACTTCTGAAGAAAGTCTCCACTCTAGTCTCTAATTGGCAACACAGGCTGACCAAGGAATTAAACTGGGGTGCCCCCAAAGAGGAGAGGGCAGAAGGGAATAGTGCCCCTAGTAGACAGCTGGAATTCCTAGGACTGGGAGACTGCAGGGAGGTCAACTCAATTGGCAGCCCTCCTTCTGGGAACTCAGACCCCAGGGCTTGGAATTCAGATTCTAGCTTCAGTCAGCCATGCCTGCAACAGGCTCAGAGTCTGCAGATAAGTAAAAGCACTCCACCTCCTAACACTGGTGGGGGACCCACAGGCTGGCAAGTGCCACCTGCTGGACAGGATAAGAAAAGCACCAAGTCTAAAGACCTCATAGGAGGGTCTCATTCTCAGGGAAACTTCATATCCTCCTCATAAGACATAGGCCTCTCTAGACTGGGAAAACCTAAATAGGGTCAACCATACTGAGGAGACCCTCTCATAAAATGGCTACATAGAGGCAGGGCAAGAAACAGAAAAACAAGAGGTGAAAACTTCTGATCAACTAAATAGAACCTATTTAGAACCTCTAAGTTAGAGGTCTAGAATAAGTTGAACTGAACAACAAAGGTTAGAGAACAAAGACAACCAGCAAAAAACCCCTAGGTAAAAGAGTGTAATTGAGATCCAGAATAAACTAATCAAGAAAATCAGATGCCTAGACAACTTAAGATAATGAGCAATACTAGGAAACATGAAAATATGGATCAGCCAAAGGAACAAACTAATAGTTCAACCAAGATACAAGAGTTGAGGAAATTATGCTAAATCAATTCAATGAACTTAGGGAAAATATGGCAAAAGAGATGAAGTATATAAAGAAGACACTGGATGGCCATAAAGAAGAATGCATAAACTTGAGGAAACAAATGGCAGAACTTTTGGGAATGAAGGCCACAATGGAGGAGATGAAAAACACAGTGGAGGGACACAACAGTAGATTTGAACAGGCAGAAGAAAGCATCAATGAACTGGAAGACAGACATTTGAATTTATAAACACAAAAGAACAGATGAAAAAAATGTAAAAATATGAGCAGGGTCTTAGGGAGCTGAGTGATAGCATGAAGTACATGAATATATGTGTTATGGGTATCCCAGAAGGAGAAGAGAGAAGAAAAGGGGCAGAAAGAATAATAGAAGAAATATTCACTGAAAATTTTCCAACTCTTAAGAAAGACAGAAAATTACAGATTCAAGAAGTACATTGTGCTCAATAGAGAATAGATCCCAATAGACCTACTCCAAGATGCTCATTGATCAGATTGTCCAATGTCAAAGACAAAGAAAGAATTCTGAAAGCAGAAAGAGGAAAGCAATCCATCACATAAAAGGGAAGCTCCATAAGACTATGTACAGATTTCTCTGCAGAAACCATGGAGGCGAGAAGACAGTGGCATGATATATTTAAGATACTGAAAGAGAAAAAATGCCAACCAAGAATTCTATATCTGGGATAACTATCCTCAAAAATTGAGGGAGAGATTAAAATATTTTCAGAAAAACAGACACTGAGAGAATTTGTGAAAAAGAGACCAGCACTACAAGAAATGCTAAAGGGAGTACTACAGGCTGATAGGAAAAAGCAGTAGAGAGAGAGTTGGAGAAGAGTGCAGAAATGAAGATTATCAGGAAAGGTAAATGGAGAGAGGAAAAAATAAGATATGACATATAAAATCCAAAAGACAAAATGGTAGAAGAAAGTACTGCCCTTAGAGTAATAACACTAAATGTTAATGTACTAAACTCCCCAATAAAAACAGACAGACTGGCAGAATGGATTACACAACAGGACCCATCTACATGCTGTCTACACGAACCTCACTTTAGATACAAGGACAAAAATAGTCTAAAAGTGAAAGGTTGGTGTATTAGGGTTCTCTAGGGAAACAGAATCAATGAGAGATATCTATGAATATAAGATTTTAAAAAGTGTCTCAAACAACTGTGGGTATGCACAAGTCTGAATTCCATAGGGCAAGCAGCAAACTGGCAATTTCAATGAAGATGTTTGATGAACTCCTCAGGCAGTGAACTAGCAACTTTGATGAATGAGTTCAATGAACTCCTCAGGAAATGAACTAGCAACTTCAACAAACTCCTCAGGAAACACTTCATTGGTCAGCCAAAGAAGAACTGAAGGTCCTCTACCTCTCTCGCTTAAAAATTTTCAACTAATGGGATTAAATCCAGCTGACAGCATTCTCTCATTGTGGAAGACACATCTTTCATTGACATCATCAGTCACAGCTACAGCCAATTGACTGATGATTTAACAACCAGCCTTCTGGTTTATTAAGCAGCCACAAATATCCTTCCAGTAATGGTTAGACAAGTGCTTGCTTGACCAGATACATGGGTAGCATCACCTGGCCAAGGTGACACATGAACCTAACCATCACAGTAGGAAAAAGATATTTCACACCAAAAATAACCAGAAAAAAAGTAGGAATAACTCTATTAATATCAGACAAATTAGACCTCAAAAGTAAAACAATTAAAAGAGACAAAGAAGGACACTATATATTAATAAAAGGGTCAATTCATCAAGGAAATAAAACAAACATAAATATTTATGCACCAAGCCAGAGTGCCCCAAAATTCATGAGGCAAACCCTGAGAACACTGAAAGGAAAACTAGATTCCTCTAAAATAATAGAGGGAGACTTCAGTAAATGGCTCCCGTTAATGGACAGAACATCAAGAGAGAGGATCAATAAAGAAACAGAGATGTTGAATTGTAAGATAAGTGAACTAGACTTGATAGACATTTATAGAACATGACATTTAACAACAGCAGGATACTGTTTTTTTTTTCTCATGTTCTCATGAAACATTCTCTAGGATAGACCACATGTTGAGTCAAAAAGCAAGTCTCAACAAATTAAAAAATATTGATAGTATACAAAACACTTTCTCAGTCCATAATGGAATGAAGTCAGAAATAAATAACAGGCAGAACATTATAAAATTGACAAATATATGGAAGCTAAACAACACCCTCTTAAAACTCCAGTGGGTAAAGGAAGAAATTACAAGAGAAATTAGTAAATACCTCAAGGCAAATGGCAATGAAAACACAACATATCAAAATTTATGGGATGCAGCAAAGATGGTGTTGAGAGGGAAATGTATTGCCCTAAATGTGTATATTAAAGAGAAGAGAGAGCAAAAATGGATGAATTAACTGTTCACCTGGAGGAACTAGAATAAGAACAGCAAATTAACCTCAAAGCAAACAGAAAGGAAGAAATAACAAAGATTAGAGCAGAAATAAATGAAATTGAGAATAAGAAAACAATAGAAAGAATCAACAAATCTGTAAGTTGGTTCTTTGAGAAAAACAAAAAAATTGATGGACCACAAGCTAGGATAGCAAAAAAGAAGAGAGTGGATTCAAATAAATACAGTCAGAAATGGGAAAGGATACATAACTACTGACCTTGCAGAAATAAAGAGATATTGAGAAGAAACTATGAGCAAATATATGCTAATAAACTAGAGAGCATAGATGAAGTGGACAACTTCCTAGAAAGGCATAAACAACCAACACTGACTCAAGATGAAATAGAGGACCTCAACAAACAAATCAAAAGCAAATAGATTGAGTCAGTCAACAAAAAGCTCCCAAAAAGGAAAAGCCCAGGACCAGATGGCTTCACATGTGAATTCTAAGCATTCAAGAAAGAATTATTACAAATCCCACTCAAATTCTTCAAAAAAATTGAAGAAGAGGGAAAGCTACCTAACTCATTCTATGAAGCCAACATCACCCTAATACCAAAATCAGACAAAGATGTCACAAAAAAAGAAAATTATATATCAATCTGTTTAATGAATACAGATGCAAAAATCCTCGACAAAATACTTGCAAATTGAATATAGCAGCACATTAAAAGAATTATGCATCAAGAACAGGTGGGATTTATTCCAGGTATTCAAGGCTGGTTCAACACAAGAAAATCAATTAATGTAATACACCACATTAATAAATCAATGCAGAAGAACCACATGATCATCTCAATTGATGAAGAAAAGTCATTTGACAAAATTCAACATCCTTTCTTGAAGAAAACACTTCAAAGGATAGGAACAGAAGGGAACATTCTCAATATGATAAAGGCAATATATGAAAAACCCACAGCTAACATCATACTCGATGGGGAAAGACTGAAAGTGTTCCCTGTAAGATCAGGAACATGACAGGGCTGCCCATTGACACAATTGTTATTTAACATTGTGCTGGAAGTTCTAACTAGAGCAATTAGGCAAGAAAGAAAATAAAAGCATCCAAATTGGAGAGGAAAAAGTAAACTTTCAATGTTTGCAGATGACATGATTCTATGTGTAGGAAATCCAGAAAAATCTACAGCAAAGCTACTAGATCTAGTCAATGAATACAGTAAAGAGGCAGGCTATAAGATCAACATGCAAAATCTGTAGCATTCCTATACACAAGAAATGTGCATCAAGAGGAGAAAATCAAGAAAAAAAATCCATTTACAATAGCAACCAAAAGAATCAAGTATTTAGGAATAAACTCAACCAAGGGCATAAAAGACATTTACACAGAAAACTACAAGAAACTGCTAAAAGAAATTGAACAACTAAAAAAATGGAAGAAGATAACATGTTCATGGATTGGAAGATTAAATATAGTTAAGATGGCAATTTTACCTAAACTGATTTATAGATTCAATGCAATACCAATTAAAATCCCAACAACTTACTTTGCAGAAATAATAAAACCATTAACCAAATTTATTTGGAAGGGAAAGATGCCCCAAATAGCCAAAAATATATTGAGAAAGAGGAACAAAGTGAGAGGTCTAAGACTACCTGACTTTGAAACATATTAAAAAGCTACAATTGTCAAAACAGCATGGTACTGCCAGAAGGATAGATATACTGACCAATGGAATTGAATTGAGTGTTAAATAATAGACCCTCACATCTATGGACAGTTGATCTTTGATAAGGTAGTCAAGCCAAGGCAATGGGGATAAAGCAGCCTCTTCAATAAATGGTTTTTAGAGAACTGGATATCCATTTCCAAAAGAAAGAAAGAGGACTCCTCTCTCACACCTTATACAAAAATTAACTCAAAATGTATCAAAGACCTAAACATTAGCACTAAGACAATAAGACTCTTAGAAGAAAATATCAGGTAATTTTAAAGATCTTGTGATAGGATGTGGTTTCCAAGACCTCTCACCTAAGGTGTAAGCAACCAAAGAACAAATAGACAAATGGGCTCTCCTCAAAATTAAAGACTTTTGTATATCAAAGGACCTTGTGAGAAAATTAAAAAGGCAGCCTACACAATGGAAGATGATATTTTGAAGCCACATATCAAATAAGGGTTTAGTATCCCACATATATAAAAGGATCCTACAACTCAACAACAGGAAGACAAACAACCCTTTAAAAACGGACAAAAGACATAGACAGTTTTCTAAAGAGGAAATAGAATTGGCTCAAAAGCATGAAAAAATGCTCAACTTCACTGGCTATTAGGGAGATGCAAGTCAAAACCACAATGAGCTATCTCACACCTACCAGAATGGCCATTATCCAAAAAACAGAAAATAAGTGATGGAGGGTATGTGGAGAAAGAGGCACACTTATACATTGTTGGTGGGAATGTAGAATGGTGCAACCACTCTGGAGGGCAGTGTGCAGGTTCCTCAGGAAGCTAAGTATAGATTTGCAATGTGATACAGCTATTCCATTGCTAGGCATATATTCAGAGGAACTGAAACTTAAGACACAATTGGACTTTTGTAAACTGATATTTATTGCTGCATTATTCATGATTGCCAAGAGACGGAAACAGCTCAGATGTCCATCAGTGGATGAATAGATATACAAATTGTGGTATATTCACATGATGGAATATTATACAGCTGTAAGACAGAGCCAAGACATGGAGCATATAATGTGGATGAACCTTGAGGACATTAAATTGGGTGGAGTTAGCCAGAAACCAAAGGATAAATACTGTATTGTCTCACTAATATAAACTACAATTAATGAGCAAATTTTGAGAGTTAAAAGCTGATAATACAGGCTACCAGGAGAAAGAAATGGGGTAGAGATCAGGCATTTGATGTTTTAGGACTACAGAATGTTCAGCAGGATTGATTGTATAGATCCAGAAATAGATACCATAGTACTGGTGTGATGGTATCACAATATTGTTCATACACTGAACAAAGATGTCTGTGAGTAAAGCTGAAAGAGTTGGGATAGGGCAATGTATGACACCAGAGGTAAAGATAGATGATAAAGACTGGGACTATATAACTTGGCAAAAACTGGAGTGGCCAAGTTACTAAATGTACAAATATAAAAATGGTTTTACATGTGGGAGAGCAAAGGAATGTCAACCACGCAGGGTGTTGAAAAAGGGATGGTATTTGGGAAAAACATAATCAAAGCAAACCAGTGTCTAAGGTCAACAGTAACACTGTATTATGCTTCCATTAAATGTAACAAAGGCAATATGCCAAAGCTAAATATGCTTGAGAGTGGGATATATGGGAGGAATATGGGATTTGTGGAAGTGGTGTTGTTTTTGTCTTACTATTATACTGTACTTATGGCATTTTATTTTTCTGCCTATTTTTTATTATTCATTAAAAAACACAACTTTTTCTGTCATAATGTGTTCAAGTGCTGATTGTGGTGATAAATGTACAACTTTATGATGATAAAGTGAACAACTGACTGTACACTGTGGATACATATATGGTTTGTGAATATAGGAAATTGTAGGAATTATATAAATAGGGGTAAAAGTGCTGGAGAAAACATGGAGAGAGGGATGTACCTACCTGCTGTTGATGAGGAGGCAGAATGGTGTAGCCTTTCTGGAGGTCACTGTGGTGGCTCCACCAGAAGCTAAGTATGTGGGGGTCATAAGGGCCTGCAAACTCATTATGAGGTATGTACTTGGAAGATCTAAGAGCAGAGACATGAATGGACATTTGCACACTGTTGTTTATGGAGGCAGTATTCATGATTTGCAATGGGTGTAGGTGGCCTAAGCATGTACTGACTGAGGAACAGAATGGTGAACTGTGGTGTATGAATACAATGGAATACTGAGCAACTACAATAAGGAGAGAAGCTGTGAGACACACAGGGAGGTGAATGCATCCTGTAACCAGCATTTAGTGTGAAGTATGCCTGAAACAAAGGCAAACATTATAAAGCCTTACCAATATGGACTAACTACAATGTGTAAACTTAGAACTGAATCTTAAAGCACAGCCTAACAGGGGAATGATTATTGTAATGGTCCCTAGATTGTGAGCTCTTACAGCAGACCTGAATTGTAATTGCTTTCTCCAAACTCTGAGATGCTGATCCCTTTGTGTATAACCTGATTGGTCTCTGGAACATTGGGTACCTGTGTGACACCTGAAACTCAGAGCTAGATCTTGGCAGATAGGAATGTCAGTATTAGCACATACAGCAACTGTTTAAAAAGCTGAAAAGGGCTGCAGACTTCAATTAAAGATATGAATGAAGCAGATCTGGTTAAGACTAGGGAAAATCAGGCCAAAGGGTAAAGGTTGAAACTGACTGTGTGTTAAAACTTCAACTTCCATGTGAGACCAAGGGAAGAGATGTTCATTTGGTGCAGGATCTATATTTTCTAAACAGTATAATGTCTACATTCAGTTTGTTCAAACACCACAATTACATGGAACTTTGAATCGGAAGTGAGATATGGTAAGTTTGCATAGGTTAGAGTTAAATAGCAACACATCCCAAAGCAATTTCTGTGGAGAATAACAACATATATGCATGGCCCCCCGAGGAGCTGGGGGAAAATGTCAAGTGTTGGGCTGCCTCACCTGGATTGTTGCTGATGTTCTTAGAAACATTTGGACTAGCAGTTTGATATGCTGAGTCCTCTATCATGGGACTTGCCCTTATGGAGCTCATTACTGCAAAGAAGAGGCTAAACCTGCATATAATTGTGCCTAAGCATCTCCCCCTGGGTTCCTCCTTGTTCCTCAGATGTGGCCCTCTCTCTCTAGCTAAGCCAACTCAGCAGGTGAACTCACTGCCCTCCCTGCTATGTGGTACCTGACTCTCAGGGGTGTAAATCTCTATGGCAATGCAGGATATGACTCTCAGGGATGAATCTGGACCCAGATTGTGGGATTAAAACATCTTCTTGAGCAAAAGGGAGATGTGAAATGAAACAAAATTAAGTTTCAGTGGCTGAGAGATTTCAAATGGACTTGAGAGGTCACTCTGGCAGACATTCTTATGCACTATATAGATAACACTTTTTAGGTTTTAATGTATTGGAATAGCTAGAAATAAATACCTGAAACTATCAAACTCCAAACCAGTAGCCTGAATTCTTGAAGATTGTATAACAATGTAGCTTACAAGAGGTGACAGTGTGATTATGAAAACCTTTTGGATTGCACTCCTTTATCCAGTGTATGGATGGATGAGTAGAAAAATGGGGACAAAAAACTAGAAGAAAAAGAGGGTGGGATGGGGGAGAAGATTTGGGTGTTCTTTTTAACTTTTAGTTTTTTACTCTTATTCCGATTCTTTCTGGTGTAAGGAAAATGTTCAAAAATAGATTGGGGTGATGAATGCACAACTATATGAAGGTATTATGAACAGTTGATTGTACACCATGGATGATTGCATGGCATGTGTATATATTTCAATAAAACTGAATTTAATTTAAAAAATGAAAAAACCTCCTATTAATCATCTTAACTCTTCTTTCATGAAGTTCAAGAATGTTTTATATATATATAAAAAAAGAATGTTTTATATATATATATAAAAAGAATGTTTTATATATATATATAAAAAGAATGTTTTATATATATATATAAAAAGAATGTTTTATATATAAAAACATATATATATATATAAAGAATGTTTTATATATATATAGATAAATAGATAGATAGATAGGCATCTGTTCTAGTTTGCTAATGCTGCTGGAATACAAAACACCAGAAATGGATTGGCTTTTATAAAAGGGGATTTATTTGGTTACACAGTTACAGTCTTAAGGCCATAAAGTGTCCAAGGTAATGTATCAACAGTTGGGTACCTTCACTGGAGGATGGCTGATGGTGTCCAGAAAACCTCTGTTATCTGGGAAGGCATGTGGCCAGTGTATGCTCCAAGTTCTGGTTTCAAAATGGCTTTCTCCCAGGATGTTCCTCTCTAGGCTTCAGCTCCTCAAAAATGTCACTCTTAGTTGCTCTTGGGGGCATTTGTCCTCTCGTGGCTTCTCCACAGCAAAAGTCTGCTTTCAAAGGCCATCTCCAAAATGTCTCTGTAAGCTGAAGCTCCTCTCTCAGTTCCAGTTTGTTCTTCAAAGTGTCCCTCTTGGCTGTAGCTCCTCCTCAAATTGTCACTCTCAGGTGCACAGAGTTCCTTCTGTTTGCCAGCTCATTTATATGGCTCCACTGATCAAGGCCCACCCTGAATGGGTGGGACCCCCCCTCCATGGAAATTATCTCATCAGAGTTATCACCTACAGTTGGGTGGGGCACATTTCCATGCAAACAACCTAATCCAAACATTCCAACTTAATCCCCACTAATACATCTGACCCACAAGTTTGCATCAAAGAATATGGCTTTTTCTGGGGGACATAATACATTCAAACCAGCACAGCATCTAAGAGCAATAGATAGTTCTACATTAAGTAGAAGAAGACTTTAAGACTTTAATACAGAATTTTCAGTAATGGATTATGTAGACTAAAGATCAATAAGGAAAGAGAAGACTTAATAACACTTGAAACCAACTAGGCATAATGTGCACACACACACACACACACACACACACACACACATATATATCACTTCACCCAAGAACATTAGAGTACACACTCTTCTCCAGTGCACATGGATCATTCTCCTGGATAGACCATATATAAAGTCACAAAACAAGCCTCAATAAATTAAAAAGTATTGAAATTATACAAGGTATCTTTTCTGACCACAATGGAATGAAGCTAGAAATCAATAACAGGGGGAGATATAGAGTATTCACAAATATGTGGAAATACTTTTAAACAATTAATGGGTCAAAAAAGAAATCAAAAATAAAATTAGGAAATCTCTTGGGGGAATGAAAAAAAAACAGTATCACAACATTTGTAGGATTGTGCAAAGGCAGTGCTGAGAAGGGAATTTGTAGCTCTAAATGCTTCCAATAAAGAAAAGAAAGATCTCAAATCACAGAGCTAACTTTACAACTAGAGGAACTATAAAAAGAGAACAAACTAAACCAAGATCAAGCAGAAGAAAGGAAATAACACATTGTAGAGTGGAGATAAATGGAATACAGAATAAAAAATTGGGAGAATCAATAGAACCAAAAGTTGGTTCTTTGGAAAGAACAATAAAATTGACAGGCATTTGGCTAGATTTGCAAAGAAAAACAAGAGAGCAGAGCAAATAACTGAAATAAAAAATGAAAAGGGACATATTAACCCCACAGAAATATAAAGGGTTAAAAAAGGATACAATGAACAATTATACACCAACTATTTAGATAACTTAGATGAAATGAACAAATTTCTAACAACACACAGTGCCTACATTGACTCAAGAAGAAATAGGTCTCAGTATACCAATAAAAAGTAAAGATATGAATCAGTAATCAAAAACCTTCCCCAAAAGCCAAGGACCAAATGGTTTCACTGGTGAATTTTATCAACTATCCCAAGAATTTCACTAATCCTGTTCAAAACCTCTACTCTTTGCCGTAGGAATTCCCCCATTTACAAGAATCCAGTTGCCCCTCTGCTCCCTATAATATAGAAGGCTTCCTTTCCTGGGTACTCTAGTATTTCTTAGAGCATCTAATCCTTTGCCCCAGGATAATTCAATCTGATTGTATCTTAGACTGCCTTAGTTGTTCACAAACTGCTTCTGCCTGCAGGGCTTGTTCTGGGATAGGCAGCCAGTGACAACTATCCTTGTTCAGTCTTTCAGGCTTCCAGCTTGGAGACTGTCACTGATATACAGAAGGAACCAAGTATGTGAACAGGGTTTAGTCTTCTCTCTCCAGATCAGGAGCTAGGGAAAAACAATGGGAAATTAGGTTGTCTCCTGTGTTAGTTAGGGTTCTCTAGGGAAACAGAATCAATGAAAGGTGTCTCTGATTATCAAATTGTAAAAGTGACTCATGCAACTGTGGGTATGCACAAGTCCAAATTCTGTAGAGCCATCAACAAACTGTCAACTCCAAGGAAGATGTCCGAAGAATTCCTCAGGAAACGAACTGGCAACTTCGACGAACTCCTCAGGAAAGGCTTCACTGGGCAGCCAAAGAAGTGAAGGTCCTCTATCTGTCTTGCTTATAAGTCTTCAACTCATTAATTGGATTAAATCCAGCCAATTGCATTCTCTCATTGTGGAAGGCATGCCCTTTGGTGAGTCATCAGTCACAGCTGCAGTCAATTGACTGATGATTTAATAAACCAGCCTGTTGGTTTATTTACCAGCCTCAAACGTCCTCACAGCAATTGTTAGGCCAGTGTTTGCTTGACCAGACAGCTGGGTCACCTGGCCAATTTGACACATGAACCTAACCATCACAGTCCACCCCTTGTCAACTTGGCAGTTATACACATCACCTAAAACCATACCTTCAAAATGAACATTACAGCTTATGCCATATGATAAGGGGATAAGACAGAGAAGAAAGCAAAGATATTTGCTTTACAGACAAATACAAACATAATCATAACAAAATGAGGAGGAAATATTCATGTCATCATAGTCCTCATTTCTGTAACTGGTCATGTGGCCATAATTCATATTTATCACCACCTTCTTCCACTACCCATTCCATGTTCCCTTTACCCTCAGCAAGCACTTCAGCTGGCCGTGGTTCTTTGACTGGTGGGGTGACCCAAACCTTCATTCCTGAAGTTTCTTGGCCATTGGTAGTCCTGGCTGGATTGGGTTACAGTTTTCCATTGACTTGAATCACAGGGCATGGTAGTACTAAGAGACACCCTAGGGGATCTCTTGTATTCCAGGAAAACTCTTCTTTACTTCCATTGTGTAGTTGCAGTGCTATTTCCCCTTGATAGTCAGGATCAATCACCCCAGCCAGTACAGTAATCCCCTTCCTTGCCTGTTGATTCAGAGGCATAAGAAGCCCAAAGTGGCCAGTTGGCAGTCTTAACTTCCAGTTCAATGGGATTATTGTTGTATTTCCTGGTGGAAGCACTCCTCCTTTTGGAACCAAGACCTGTAGACCAGCAGAGCTTAAGCTTGCAGGGACAGGAAGCAAAAATTTACCTAGTGGATCACTAAGAGTGATAGTGAGTGGTGCCACTCCTGTTTCCACCCCTTGATTCCTGGACCCATGAATCCTGGCTATGGGAGAAACAGCACCATAGACTGGATGCTGATTCAGAGCATACACAGCCTCCTGGAGAACACTGCCCCAACCCTGCAAGGTATTGCCACCTAGTTGGTGCTGTAATTGAGTCTTCAAGAGGCCATTCCACCGTTCTATCAACCCAGCTGCCTCTGGATGATGGGGAACATGGTAAGACCACAGAATTCCATGAGCATGTGCCCATTCCCTCACTTCATTTCCTGTGAAGTGGGTTCCTTGGTCTGAAGCAATGCTGTGTGGAATACCATGATGTTGGATAAGGCATTCTGTAAGTCCACAGATTGTAGTTTTGGCAGAAGCATGTCATGCAGGGAAGGCAAACCCATATCTGGAGTATGTGTCTATTCCAGTAAGAACAAATCACTGCCCCTTCCATGATGGAAGTGGTCCAATGTAATCAACCTTCCACCAGGTAGCAGGCTGATCACCTCGGGGAATAGTGCCACACTGGGGACTGAGTGTGGGTCTCTGCTGCTGGCAGATTGGACACTCAGCAGTGGCTATGGCCAGGTCAGCCGTGGTAAGTGGAAGTCCATGTTGCTGAGCCCATGCATAACCTCCATCCCTACCACCATGACCACTTTGTTCATGAGCCCATTGGGCAATGACAGGAGTTGCTGGGGAAAGAGGCTGATTGGTATCCACCAAACGGGTCATTTTATCCACTTGGTTATTAAAACCTTCTGCTGAAGTCACCCTCTGGTGAGCATTCACATGGGACACAAATATCTTCATGTTGTTGCCCACTCAGAAAGGTCTATCCACATACCCCTTCCCCAGACTTCTTTGTCACCAATCTTCCAATCATGTTCCTTCCAAGTCCCTGACCATCCAGCCAAACCATTAGCAACAGCCCAGGAATCAGTATACAGATGCACCTCTGGCCAGTTCTCCTTCCAAGCAAAGTGAACAACCAGGTGCACTGCTCGAAGCTCTGCCCACTGGGAGGATTTCCCCTCACCACTGTCCTTCAGGGACATCCCAGAAAGGGGCTGCAGTGCTGCAGCTGTCCACTTTCGGGTGGTGCCTGCATATCGTGCAGAACCATCTGTAAACCAGGCCCCAGTCTTCTCTTCCTCAGTCAACTGACTGTAAGGAACTCCCCAAGATGCCATAGCTATGGGCTGGGAAAGAGAAGTTAAGGTGGAAGGAGAGGGGACAAGGGCATTTGGGCCATGTGTCAGTTTGAATGTATTATGTCCCCCAGAAAAAGCCATATTCTTTGATGTAGGCTTGTGGGGCAGACGTTTTGATGCTGATTAGATTTGCTTGGAGATGCGCCCTACCCAACTGTAGATGATAACTGATGGGATATCTCTGTGGAGGCATGGCCCCACACATTCGGGGTGGGCCTTGATCAGTGGAGCCATATAAATGAGCTGGCTCAAGGAGAGGAAACAGAGTGCAGCTGTGAGTGACGTTTTGAAGAGAAGCAAGCTTGCTAGAGAGGAACGTCCTGGGAGAAAGCCATTTTGGAACCAGAACTTAGGAGCAGATGCCAGCCACGTGCCTTCCCAGCTAACAGAAGTTTTCTGGACACCATTGGCCATCCTCCAGTGAAGGTACCCGATTACTGATGTGTTACCTTGGACACTTTATGGCCTTAAGACTGTAACTGTGTAGCTAAATAAACCCCCTTTTTATAAAAGCCAATCCATCTCTGGTGTTTTGCATTCTGCAGCATTAGCAAACTAGAACAGATTTTGGTACCAGATAAGTGGGGTGCTTTTGCTGCTGAGTTTGCAAATACCAAACATGTTGGAGTGGCTTTTTAAGTGGATAAGGGGAAGATTCTGGAAGAATTGTGAGGAGCTTGATAGAAAAGGCCTAAACCGCTTTGAAGAGACTGTTTGTGGAAATATGGACTCTAAAGATACTTCTGACGAGGACTTGAACAGAAATGTTGACTCTGTTGTTGTGAACTGGAAGAAAGGCAATCCTTGTTTGAAAGTGGCAGAGAATTTGGCAAAATTGAGTCCTGGTGTCAGATGGAAGGAGGAATTTGAAAGCGACAACCTGGAATACTTAGCTGAGGAGATCTCCAGACTATGTGTGGAGGATGCATCCTGGCTTCTCCTTGCAGCTTATAGTAAAATGCGAGTGGAGAGAGATAAACTTAGAACTGAACTCTTGGGTTCAAAGAAACCAGAAGCTGATGGCTTGGAAAATTATGAGCTTCCAGGGGGTGGAATTCCAGAAGCTACAGCCCAACATGAGGACATAACCAAACATGGAACCCAGCCGCCATTTCAGTACAAGCCAAGATTGGAGATGGAATTATCCAGAAAGGATTTGTGGAAAGTCCTATTGTCCGATGGCTTTGACCCCTGCATGCTTCATGCAAAGCCAACAGAGTTTTTGCGAGATCTTTACAGACAGAGCCCTTGCCAGTCTGGACAGGAGAAGACAGACAAGGAACAAACTGAAGGAAAAATTTCTTCAAAGGCAGAGCCATGGAGGTTGAGGTCTGGAGTCAAGAGGTCTCGGGCTGGGAGAGTGGAGCAGCCCACATGCATGGAAAGGGTGAGTTTGCCCTGGAGGTCGACGGCGGGCCTTCAGCCTCGATGCTCAGGAAATGTCTTGCCACCCCAAGCCCCAAAGAGGGTGGAGCACATTTCCAGGGAATTGGGGAGAGCCTGGCTGCCACCACACTGTTCTGAAGGGGTTGAGCGTGTGCCCCAGAGATGGAAGGGAATCCGGGAGCTGCCCCGATGTTTGAGGAGGGTGGGGCCAAGAAAGTGGTCTCCCCAATGTGTGGGTATGTTGGAGCACTCACGTAAGCGTTTGGAGAGGAAAGGGCTGCCGAAAAGGCCCTTAGGAAGGGTTAGGCTCCCACTCTCTCAAGCCCCAAGGATGCAATGTTGTTCTATAAATGACTCTCAGACTTTGAAATCTAATGAAGTTTGTCCTGCAGGTTTTAGAAACTGTTTTGGTCCTGTTAACCCTGTTTTCCTAACTCTTTCTCCTTATGGCAATGGGAATGTTTATCCTATGAATGTCCCTCCTTTGTATATTGGAAGCATATAACTTGTTCTAAGTCCACAGATCCAAGGCTAAAGGAGAATTGTGCCTTAGGACCCACCACGCCTGTAATTGATTTTGATGGGATCTTGTACTTAACTATTGTTACTGAAATGATTTAAGTTTTTGTGATATTGTGATGGAATGAATGTATTTTGTATTTGGAAAGAATATGTTTTTCTGGGGTCCAGGGGGTGGAATGTGCCAGTTTGAATGTATTATGTCCCCCAGAAAAAGCCATATTCTTTGATGTAGGCTTGTGGGGCAGACGTTTTGATGCTGATTAGATTTGCTTGGAGATGCGCCCTACCCAACTGTAGATGATAACTGATGGGATATTTCCGTGGAGGCATGGCCCCACACATTCGGGCTGGGCCTTGATCAGTGGAGCCATATAAATGAGCTGGCTCAAGGAGAGGAAACGGAGTGCAGCTGTGAGTGACGTTTTGAAGAGAAGGAAGCTTGCTAGAGAGGAATGTCCTGGGAGAAAGCCATTTTGAAACCAGAACTTAGGAGCAGATGCCAGCCACGTGCCTTCCCAGCTAACAGAAGTTTTCCGGACGCCATTGGCCATCCTCCAGTGAAGGTACCCGATTACTGATGTGTTACCTTGGACACTTTATGGCCTTAAGACTGTAACTGTGTAGCTAAATAAACCCCCTTTTTATAAAAGCCAATCCATCTCTGGTGTTTTGCATTCTGCAGCATTAGCAAACTAGGACAGGCCACTTCCTCATGTAACTTACTTGTACCTTCAGGACCTGCTTGAGCTCCATCTCATATATACCATTTCCATTTTATGATGGAATGCTGCTGTGCATGCCCAACTTTATGGCTTGGTGGGTCAGACAACACCCAGCTCATGATAGGTAACTCAGGTCTCATGGTAACTTGGTGGCCCATGGTTAAGTGTTCTGTCTCTACTAAGGCCCAGTAGCAGGCCAACAGCTGTTTCTCAAATGGAGAGTAGTTATCTGCAGAAGATGGTAAAGCTTTACTCCAAAATCCTAAGGGCCTGCATTGTGATTCTCCTATAGGAGCCTGCCAAAGGCTCCAAACAGCATCTCTATTTGCCACTGACACTTCCAGCACCATTGGGTCAACTGGATCATATGGTCCAAGCGGCAGAGCAGCTTGCACAGCAGCCTGGACCTGTTGCAGAGCCTCATCTTGTTCCGGTCCCCACTCAAAACTACAAGCTTTTCTAGTCACTTGGTAAATGGGACAGAGTAGCACACCTAAATGAGGAATATGTTGTCTCCAAAACCCAAAGAGGCCAACTAAGCGTTGTGCCTCTTTTTGGTTGTAGGAGGGGCCAGATGCAACAGCTTATCCTTCACCTTAGAAGGAATATCTCAACAGGCCCCCCACCACTGGACACCTAGAAATTTTACTGAGGTGGAAGGCCCCTATATTTTTGTTGGATTTATCTCCCATCCTCTGCCACACAAATACCTTACCAACAAATCTAGAGTAGCTGCTATATCTTGCTCACTAAGTCCAATCAACATGATATCATCAATATAATGAACCAGTGTGATGTCTTGTGGGAGGGAGAAACAATCAAGATCCCTGCAGATAATATTATGACATAGGGCTGGAGAGTTGATATAACCCTGAGGTAGCACAGTGAATGTAAACTGCTGGCCTTGCCAGCTGAATGCAAACTGTTTCTGGTGGTCCTTACTGACAGCAATTGAGAAAAAAGCATTTGCCAGGTCAATAGCTGCATACCAGGTACAAGGGGATGTGTTGATTTGCTCAAGCAATGATACCACATCTGGAACAGCAGCTGCAATTGGAGTCACCACCTGGTTAAGCTTAAAATAATCCACAGTCATCCTCCAAGACCCATCTGTTTTCTGCACAGGCCAAATAGGAGAGTTGAATGGGGATGTGGTGGGAATCACCACCCCTGCATCCTTCAAGTCCTTAAGAGTGGCATTAATCTCTGCAATCCCTCCAGGAATCCGGTATTGCTTCTGGTTCACTATTTTGCTAGGCAGGGGCAGTTCTAGTGGCTTCCACTTGGCCTTTCCCACCATAATAGCCCTCACTCCAGGAGTCAGGGAACCAATGTGAGGATTCTGCCAGTTGCTGAGTATGTCTATTCCAATTATGCATTCCGGCACTGGGGAAATAACCACAGAATGGGTCTGGGGACCCACTGGACCCACTGTGAGATGGACCTGAGCTAAAACTCCATCAATCACCTGACCTCCATAAGCCCCAACTCTGACTGGTGGACCATAGTGACGTTTTGGGTCCCCGGGAATTATTGTCACTTCTGAACCAGTGTCTAATAATCCACGAAATATCTGATCATTTCCTTTTCCCCAATGCACAGTCACCCTGGTAAAAGGCCGTAGGTCCCCCTGGGGAAGGCTGGGAGGAAGATTAACAGTATAAATTTTTGGCAGTGTAACAGGGTCCTTCCCCAAGGGTACCTGGCTTTCCCTTCATTCAAGGGGCTCTGGATCTGTAAACTGTCTCAAGTCCGGGAATTGATGAAGGGGCCGTGACTCTCTGTTTTTGTAATTCAAGGGAGACTTTTGTTCACATGACCTAGGATTCTTCTGCCTATATAGTTCAAACAAGGATTTAGTCGATTGCCCATCTATTTTACTACTTGGTACTCCATGATCCACTAGCCAACGCCATAAGCCTCTGCGAGTCATATTATTTTGATTGCTACTTTGAGCCTGTTTTCCATTATGGTAGCCATGCCCATCTTGTCTGTGGCGATTAACTGCAGCCACTTGGCTTCTATCAACTTGGGACCCAATTATCCCCATTGTGTTTAAGGATTCCAGCTCAGTGACAGCGTTCCTACAGTAATATCTGACCTACAGAGAAGGGCGACTACAGAGCTCTTCAGGGATGATGGAGCTAGTCTCACAAATTTATTCCTTACAGTCCTGGTAAAAGGTGTGTCCTCTGGACATTCCAGGGCTGTGTGATCAGGTCTTCCATGATAAATCCACTCTAACATTCCAATCTCTCTAAGCCTTTGAATCCCCTCCTCCACATTGTACCAGGGCAGTTCTGGCATTTCAATCTCTGGTAATGCCGGCCACCTTTTGATCCATGTTTCAGCCAGCCACACAAACAAACTGTTAACACCCTTTCTAACCCCTTGAGCTACAACATTGAATGCAGAATCTCTGCTTAGTGGGCCCATATCAGTAAATTCAGCCTGATCCAACCTTATATTCCTGCCACCGTTATCCTACACTCTTAATATCCATTCCTACACATATTCCTCTGGTTTCTGTCTGTATAAGTTGGAAAACTCATACAGTTCCTTTGGAGTATAGTGTACCTCTTCATGGGTCACACTTTGTATCTCACCCTATGGGGCTTGTTGGGACTTGAGCCTAGTTATAGGTCTTGAAGCAAAAACTTGTGGTGGGGGTGGGTCATGAAAAGAGTTAGAATTATCTCTCAGGCCATTCACCTCAGGACATTCTGTTGCATTTTCATCTCTTAAAACAGGATTAATCTCTCCAGACAAAGGAGTGAGGGCTGCTTCCTCAGGGGAGGTGATTACAGGCTTAGCAGGCACTGAAGGGTTAATCTCCTTAGGTGGGGATTGGGTGGCAGGCTCCTTAGGGCAGACTGGAGGTAGGGAAGCTGCTTCCCCAGGACAGCCCCTACAGGTAAATCTAACAATGACCCAGCAGAATCCAGGGTTCCAATGTCCTCATTGCCATTATTATCAATCCATATGTCCCCATCCCAAGTTTTCGGATCCCATTCTTTTCCAATCAATGCCTTTACTTTAACAGCAGACACCCTGAAAGGTTGAGATTTTAGTTTACATTGTAAATCTGCTACTCGCACAATGAGAGACTGCGTCTGGTTTTCAGAAACTTCCAGTCTGCAGTCACAGGAAATAAGATTTTCTTTCAGGGCACACATGGAAACCTTTGCATCTGTCATATGGCATTTAAGTTTTGAATTTGAAGCCTTTAGCTCATCCCTTTCTCTTACAGCTTTATCAAAAAGTATCTAGGAGCAGCCAGTCAACATCATTATACCTCTTAATACTGCAAAACTCCATGAAGGTGTCGAAAACACTGTCACCCAGAGCCTTGCTTCGAACTAGAGTATGATTAGGAGAATCAAATGGTGCTATTTTGCATATTTCCTTTGCCAACTCATGCCATGGACTGTCAGTGCCCTCTTGATTATTGGAAATAGAGTCATTAGTGCCTCTGAATCTAATCAGAGTAGAAAACAAATTGTAAAAGCCCATTTTAAGATTCTGTTTCTCAAGAACAACTCCCGGTACCAAGTTGTATTAGTTAGGGTTCTCTAGGGAAACAGAATCAATGAGAGGTGTCTCTGATTATCAAATTGTAAAAGTGACTCACGCAACTGTGGGTATGCATGAGTCCAAATTCTGTAGCACTGTCAACAAACTGTCAACTCCAAGGAAGATGTCTGATGAATTCCTCAGGAAACGAACCGGCAACTTCGACGAACTCCTCAGGAAATGAATTGGGATCTTCGACGAACGTGTTCAATGAACTCCTCAGGAAACGAACCGGCAACTTCGACGAACTCCTCAGGAAATGCTTCACTGGGCAGCTGAAGAAGAAGTGAAGGTCCTCTATCTGTCTTGCTTATAAGTCTTCAACTGATTAATTGTATTAAATCCAGCCAATTGCATTCTCTCATTGTGGAAGGCACGCCCTTTGGTGAGTCATCAGTCACAGCTGCAGTCAATTGACTGATGATCCAATAAACCAGCTTGTTGGTTTATCAACCAGCCTCAAACATCCTCACAGCAATTGTTAGGCCAGTGTTTGCTTGACCAGACAGCTGGGTCACCTGGCCAAGTTGACACATGAACCTAACCATCACATCTCCACACTGTGCAGGTGAGGGGGTAGGAGAGAGGCCAGGGTACAATGAGCTTTTCCTACCTTTTAGTTGTTATGCTTTCCTGATTCATCACTCACCCAGTTACTGCAATCCTTAACTGTTTTCTGGATTTTTGAGGAGGATGGCTCTGCCGGGTTTTGCTAATTGTTGTAATGTTTTTTGTGGGAAAAAAACCCTGGAATATCTTACACTGTCATCTTGGTTGAATGGGAATGACATCATCATTACTATTTATGGATTAATGTATAGATTTACCCACCTGTTTACAATTATTTATTCATCATTCCCTTTTTTGTCACAGATACTCTGGGACAATTTTTATACTTCTTGAAATCTGTTCATCTAGTTTCCTGTTTGTATATCTGAATTTGTCTATTTTGCAAATGTTCTTTAAATTAGTTTCACTTGGTATTCAAATCTTGGTTGCACTTCACAGAACTACTTTTATTTTCTTCGAGCTTTCATTGTTGCTGTGGAGAAGTCTCTGACATTTCAAATTTGTCCCATTTCAGGTAATCTTTCTTTACTGAGTGCTATTAAGATATTCTCTTTGCCTTGATGCTTAAATGCATTGCATTTATATGTTTCTTTTTATTTATTAGTTACTGAGATTTACTTAGCTTACTGTATCTGAGGATGCATGCTTTTTCATCAATCCCATTTGATGTTTAGCCTTTATGTCTATCATCCTATTCTATTAATGTCACATAACTATGTACTTGTATTTTCTCACACTACCCTCTGTATTATTACACTTTCTTATTTTTCTTTCTTTTTTGACTTTCTGTTGTTTCTCTGTACGATTTCTTGAGATGCATTTTCCAGTTTATTTCCTTGATTACATCTTCTTTTGTTATTTAGTCATTCAATTGAGTACTTAATTTCAATTATTATATATTTCATTTAAGTTGTTTTTTCAAATCTATCTGGTTATTTTTACAGTCACTTCCTCTTTATTTTTATTCCTTCTTTTATTTTATTAAACATATTAAAATTTTTTTATGTTCTGTAGACATGATTTCTAACACTCATGTCTTTGTGGATTGTTTCCAACTGTTGTTTCTGCTGCCTGTCCTCATGGTGGCTAGTTGCCTTGCATTCTTTGTGACTCTTTTTTAATGTGGTCTACTTAAAAATATTTTTTTTCTTTGAGAATTCTTTGAGGCCTAGGTTGACATTTATTTCTAAAAAGTGAGTTTGCATTTGGCTTCTGCTATATGGTGACAACACTACATTTTCTGGTATATTTCAAGTTAAAATTATCACTTTGGTATCCCACACAAATAGTGTATGGCTACTTGAGAATTAGCTAGGTGTTTTGATTTGAAATTTGTAACATATTTTTAATTGTTTAAAAATGTTTAACTTCCAGTGTGGTAGGTGAATTCTAAAATGACCCCTCAGTGACCCTTGCTTTTGTACTATCCCCTCATCTTGGGTGTGGGCAGAAGCCATGCATATTTTGAGACATTAGTTCAATGATTTTATCACATTATGTGGCAATTTATATGTGCAGATGTAAATAAGGTTACTAATTAGTTAATTTTGAATTTAAAAAGAGGGATTATCTAGATGTACCTGATTTAATCACATGTACCCTTTATATTTGGGTGTAGAGATCAGCAAGTCACATTCCTGTCTGGATGAAATCAAAGAGCTATGTTGTGAACTGCCAATGGGGAGATTAGCCTCTAAGACATAAGAGTATTCCCTAGCCAACAACTAGCAAGAAAGCAAACACTACACATCAAGGCCCTTACAACTGCAAGGAATTGAATTCTTCCGGCAATGAATGAGTTTTAAAGAGGATATTGAGCTCCAGATGAAGACCATGATGCAGCTAACACCTTCATTTCAGCCTTGTGAGAACCTGAGCAGAGGACCCATCTAACCTATATCCAGACTCCTGACACATAGAAAGTGTGAGATAATAAATGTGTATTGTTTTAAGCTGATAAGTTTGTGGTAATTGTTATGTAGCAAGAGAAATCTAAGATATCTACCAAGAATAAGAAAGACATTCTCTTTGACATCTTCCTCTTTTAGGTGGATATTTTTCTAGTTCATTTTTCTTTTCTCAGAATGCATCCTTTCTTTAGTCCTGGCTTTAGATTATGTGATAACTTTCTGGGCTTCCCAACTTGGATGGTGTTCTAGTTTGCTAATGCTGCTGGAATGCAAAACACCAGAAATGGATTGGCTTTTACAAAAGGGGGTTTATTTGGTTACACAGTTACGGTCTTAAGGCCATAAAGTGTCCAAGGTAACACATCAGCAATTGGTACCTTCACTGTAGGATGGCCAATGGTGTCCAGAAAACCTCTGTTATCTGGGAAGGCATGTGGCTGGCGTCTGCTCCAAAGTTCTGGTTTCAAAATGGCTTTCTCCCAGGATGTTCCTCTCTAGGCTGCAGTTCCTCAAAAATGTCACTCTTAGTTGTACTTGGGGTATTTGTCCTCTATTAGCTTCTCTGGAGCAAGAGTCTCCTTTCAACAGCCATCTTCAAACTGTCTCTCATCTGCAGCTCCTGTGCTTTCTTCAAAGTGTCCCTCTTGGCTGTAGCTCCTCTTCAAAACATCACTCACAGCTGCACTGAGTTCCCTCTGCCTGTCAGCTCATTTATATGGCTCCACTGATCAAGGCCCACCCTAAATGGGTGGGGCCATGCCTCCATGGAAATATCCAATCAGAGGCATCACCCACAGCTGGGTGTTTTGCATTCTGCAGCATTAGCAAACTAGAACAGATGGACCATCATTTCCTGTTTGTTTGTCTTGTAGTCATTTAGCTGTACATTTTAATATTTTAAAGTGTTAACTTGGGACTTAATAGCTGGACTATCTCATCTTTAATTTGTATCAAGTTAGTGATATGACAGATTTTTTTAATGCAAGAAGCTAATGAAAACAAGCAAACTAAAACAAAAAGAACCCTTTACAGGCTTTACAAATTGCCTCTGATTTTGTGGTGGTCTCCTTCAGAGCTTACCCCTCCTTTCAAGAATATCAGCCCAAGTCAAATGTGAAGTGCAGGGTCCTCTCTGTCTTTAGTGCAATGGAGCAAGAGCACTTTAGTGAGTTTCTGCAAAGTCACCATTTCTGTAAATACCAGATCAATGTGCTGACCAGTGGAACTGTTTACCTGGCTGACATTCTCTTCTGTGAGTCAGCCCTCTTTTATTCTCTGAGTACATGGAAAAAGAGGATGCAGTGAATATCTTACAGTCCTGGTTGGCAGCTGATAACTTCCAGTCTCAGCTTGCTGCCAAAAAGGGCCAGTATGATGGACAGGAGGTGCAGAATGATGCCATGATTTTATATGACAGGTTCTTCTCCCTCCAAGCCACACATCCTCTTGGATTTGATGATGTGGTCCAATTAGAAATTGAATCCAATATCTGAAGGGAAGGTGGGCCACTCCCTAACTGTTTCACAACTCCATTAGGTCAGGCCTGGACCACCACAGAGAAGGTCTTTTTGCCTGGCTTTTTGTCCATCAATCTTTATTTTAAATATTTGAATGATCTTATCTACTTGTTTTGTGGAGATGACTTCCTGGGAGGGAGTGTTCCCCTGTCTGCCCAGGACTCTGTCAGGCCCCCTGATGAGAGTCACCTGGGCAGCCCTGACAGCTCTGCTTCCCAGTCCAGTTTGAAAAAAGCCAGTGTGAAAATTCCAAAAAATTTTGATGAAGTGATAATTGTAGATGCTGCAAGCCTGGATCCTGAATCGTTGTATCAGCAGACATATGCAGGGAAGATGACATTTGAAAGAATCAGTGACCTGGGGCAGTTCATCTGAGAATCTGAGCCTGAACCTGATGTGAAGAAATCAAAAGGATTCATGTTCTCACAAGCCATGAGGAAATGGGTGCAAGGAAATACTGATGAGGCCCAAGAAGAGCTAGCATGGAAGATTGCTAAGATGATTGTCGGTGATGTTATGCAGCAAGCACAATATGATCAACCATTAGAAAAATCTACAAAGGACTCAAAAGATTCAGACCTCAAAGGGCACATCAGATGTGCAGATCACATGTACAAATCCACAGAGGCATCAGCTGGATTTCTCCCTGGACAAGACACTTCTGGGTCACTAAGGAAATCTGATGTCCCTCTTTTAAGATGCCTGACCCTACAACAACTGACCATTTACAACCACCTTTTGGTGGATGGTTTGACTTGTTTTCCACCAACAAAAATACATTTGAACAAGGGGCAGTCAGACCAAGTTGTTCAAGGAAGAGCTTGATGTTGTTTTTGAACAAAAGGAGGGACTGACCAAGACTGTTTTTCTTTCACTTGACCAAGCTGCCCACCATGTTTTTCACACCCCCCATCCTTACCCTCCCCCACCATGACTGCCTTACTGTACATTTTAATATTTATAATTTTATATTTATATTTTTATATTTATAATTTATAAATTATAATTTATAAATTTAATATTTATAAAACGGGGGTTTATTTCACTACAGTCTTACGGCCACAAAGCATCCAAGGTAACACATCAGCAATCGGGTACCCTCACCGGAGGATGGCCAATGGCCTCTGGAAAACCTCTGTTAGCTAGGAAGGCAGCTGGCATCTGCTCCAAAGCTCCGGCCTCAAAACGGCTTTCTCCCAGGACGTTCCTCTCTAGCAAGCTTGCTCCTCTTCAAAACATCACTCCCAGCTGCACTCTCTTTTCTCTCTTTGAGTCAGCTCATTTATATAGCTCCACCAATCAAGGCCCACCCCGAATGGGTGGGGCCACACCTCCATGGGAACATCTCATCAAAATTATCTCCCACAGCTGGGTGGGGCACACTCCAAGCAAATCCAACCAGCACCAAAACACCTGCCCCACACAAGACTACAAAGATAATGGCATTTGGGAGACACAATACACTCAAACCGGCACACCATCCAAAAGGACAAGATAAAAATTGAGAAACCATCAATGAAGATGGCCTGACTTGAATTTACTAGACAAAGACTAATAAAAAAAAGAAAATGATCCTCAATATGCTCAAGTAGATAAAGGAGAAGATGGAGAAAAACTAAAGGATATGAGGAAACCAGTGAATGAACAATATGAGAATCTCTTGGAGATTCTCAATAGAAACCAAAGAGAAATACTGGAGTTGAAGAACAAGATAACTGACATGAAAGATTCTCTAGATGGTTTCAAGTGCAGTTTGGAAGTGGCAGAAGAATCAGTGGTCTCAAAGACAAGACAATAGCCATGATTCAGGCTGAGGAGCAGGAATAAAAGGATAAACAAGAGCAAACAGAGCCTAAGATCTGTGGGACACCATCAGGCATACCAATATGTACATCATGGGAGTCCCAGAGGGGGAAAAGGTGAGAGAGGGACAGAAGGAATAGTCAAAGAAATAATGGCAGAAAACTTCCCAAATTTAAGAAAAGACACGAATATGCACATTTAAGAAATCCAGCCACCACCAAACAGGATAAACTCATAGAGAGCCACACCAGACACATAGCAATCAAATTGCCCAATGCCAAGGACAAGGAGAAAGTTCTGAAAACTGCAAGAAAAAAGCAATTAGTTATGTACAAGGGCATCTCAGTAAGATTAAGTTGCAATTTCTCATTGGAAATCATGGAGGCAAAATGCAATGGCACAAAAATTTAAGTGCTGAGAGAAAACATGCCAACCAAGAATTTTATATTCAGCAAGCCATTTTTTTTTTTAAATGAGGGAGAGATGAAGATATTCTCAGATAAGGAAAAGCTGAGGTAGTTCATTACCACTAGACCTGCCCTACAAGCAAAGCTAAAGGGAGTTCCTCAGATTGAAAGGAAAGGACACTGGACAGTGGATAAAACCAACATAAAGAAATAAACACCTCATGTAAAGGTAAGTGTATGTGTAATTGCAGATGCTAGTACTATTGTATTATATTCTATGATATGTTGCTACTTTTCTTAGTTCTTATAGGTGCTGAAATGAAAATGAATAAAAAGTAGTAATAAATCTATGGTTGAGAATATACAATTTACAAAGAAATAATTTGCAATGAGTACACATAAAAGGGGAGATTGGGACAGAGAGATATAAGAACAGTGTATGTGTATGCCACTGAAGTTAAAGTTAATATCAAATCCAATGATTGTTATAGATTTAAGATGCTAAAGTTTAAACCAATGGTGGCCACAAAGAAAATCTCTGAAAGATATATTCAGAAAGAAATGAGAAGGTACAGAAAAGTGTTCAATACAAAAAATCAAATAATTATGAAAGTAGGCATAAATAGAAGAATTGAAGTTCAAAAAACCATAAAAACTTACATAGAAAAAATAGCAAAAGGGCATAATATAGTCTTGCATTGTGTGCCAGTTTGTATATATTATGTCCCTCAGAAAAAGCCATATTCTTTAATGCAGTATTGTAGGGGCAGAGGTACTATTGTTGATTATGCTGGAACCTTCTGATTGAGGGTTTCCATGGAGATGTGACTCACCCAACTGTGAGTGACACCTTCAGTTGGGGTATGACCTCTGAGTGTTTCCAGGAAGATGCAGCCCTGCCCATTTAGCATGGGCCTTGATTCATTCACTGGAGTCTTATAAAGGGGCTCACAAACAGAAGGACCTCAGAGTTGCAGTGTTTTGCTGATGCTTTGGAGGTTCTAGCCCATAGTTTTCTCCAAGAAGCTGCTATAGAGATATTTTGAAGATAGCCATTGAAAGCAACTTAGAGACACATTTTGAAGACAGCTGTTGAAAGCAGACTTTTGCTCCAGAGAAGGTAAGAGAAGACAAAACACCCCAAGAGCAACATATTGAAGAATTCACAGGAGCTGAGATAGAAGCTGGAACACAACCTGGGATCAGCAGATGCCAGCCATGTGCCTTCCTAGTTACTACAACTGTGTAACCAAATAAAACCCCTTTGTAAAAGCCAATCCATTTCTGGTGTTTTGCATAATGGCAGCATTAGCAAACTGGAACACATTGTCAGTAGTTACTTTAAATGTAAATGGAAGAAATCATTCAGACAATATGCAGAGATTGGCAAAATGGATAAAAAGCATGACCCAACTACATAATGTTTATGAGAGACTCACCTTAAATTCAAAGACACGGGTTGAAAGTGAAAGGATGGAAAACATACATACTATGAAAGTAGCAAACCAAAGATAGCACTGGTAGCTACATTAATATTAGATAAAATAGATTAAATTAAAAAAAACTTACAAGGGGCCAAGCAGATCGTCATATCCTAATAATGGGGGCGATTCAACAGGGAAATATAATAAATATAAATATATATGCACCCAACATAGGATCTCCAAAATATGTGAAACAAATATTAAAAGATTTAAAAGGAGAAATAGACAACAGCTATTCATTAATAGTGGGAGACTTTAATACATCACTTTCAATAATGGATAGAACATTTTGACATAAGATCAATAAGGAAATAAAAGACTTGTATGCTATTCTAAACCAATTAAAACTAACATACGACCAAGAGCAGCAGTACACATGGATAATTCTCCAGGATAGACATTATGATAGGTCAAAAAACAAGCATCAACAAATAGAAAAGTATTTAAAACATGCAATGTATTTTCTCTGACAACAATGGGACGAAGCTAGAAACTAATAACAGAAGTAGAAATGGAAAATTCACAAATACAGGGAAATATAAAAATTACTCCTTAAAAACCAGAAGGTCAAAGAAGAAATCACTAGGAAAATTAGGAAATATCTTGAGGTGAATGAAAATGAAAACACAATATACCAAAACTTATGGGATGCAGCAAAGGCAGTGTTGAGAGGGAAATTCATGGTTCTAAATGCCTACATTAAAAAAAGAAGAAAAATACAAAATCAGAGACTTAACCTGAAAACTTGAGGATTAAGAAATAGAAGAGGAAATGAAATCCAAAGCAAGTAAAGAAAGGAAATAACAAAGATTAGAGCAGAGATAAATGATATAGAGAATGGAAAATAGAGATAATTAAGAAGATAAAAGTTGTTTTTTTTGAAATGAACCACAAAATGGACAAACCTTTAGCTAGACTGTTGAAGGGAAAAAGAGAGAGCTTACAAATAACTCTAACAAGAAATGGAAAGGGTGGCCTTACTACTGAGTGCACAGAAATAAAAAGGACCATAAGAGTACACTATAAACAATTGCACACCAACATATTGGATAACCTAGATGAAATGAATAAATTCTTAAAAATATAAAAGCTACCTAAACAATTCAAGAAGAAATAGATCTCAACAAGCCATTAACTAGTAAAGAGATTGAATCAGTAACCAAATATCTTCCAAAAAATACAATCTAGAACAAGATGGCTTCACAAGAGAATTTTACCAAACATTACAAAGAAGAAATAATATCAGTCTTGCTCTAACTCTTCCAAAAAATTGAAGACAATGGAACTCCAACCCATTCTATGACACAAACATCATCCTCATACCAAAGCCAGATAAAGATGCCATAAGAAAAGAAAATTACAGAGCAATTTCTCTTATGAATATAGATTCACAAATCCTCAACATAATTCTAGCTTACCAAATCTGACAGAACATTAAAAGAATTATACAATATGATCCCCTGAATTTTATCCTAGTTATGCAAAAAGGTGTTTCAACATTAGAAAATCAATTTAATGTTATACACCACATTAAAAGAGTGAAGGATAAAACATAACTGATGCTGAAAAGATTTCTGGCAGAATTCAGCACTCCTTCTTCATAAAAACAAATATTAAACTAGGAATAGAAGGAAACTTCCTCATCATGATAAAGGGCATACATGAAAAACCCACTTCTAACATACTCAGTGGTTAAGCACTAAAATTTTTCCTCTAAGATCACAAACAAGACAAGGAAGCCCCCATCACCACTGTTATTCAACATTGTACTGGAAGTTCTGACTAGAGCAATCAGGTGAGAAACAAATAAAAGACATCCAAATTGTAAAGGAGGAAGTAATACTATATTCACATGTGATATGACCCTATATAAAGAAAATCTTGAAAAATCTATAGCAAAGCTACTAGAATTAATAAACAAATTCAGCATAGTGTTGGGGTATAACTTCAGCATCTATAAAAAAGTAATGTTAATATACCTTTGTAATGAACAATGTAAAGAAGATATCAAGAAAATAATTCCATTTAGAACAGCAATTAAAAGAATAATGTATCTAGGAATTAATCTAACCAAGGATATAAAGGACTTTTACACAGAAAACTACAAAACATTGCTAAAAGAAATCAAAGAAGACCTGAATAAAAGGAAGGGCATTGATGTTCATAGATCAGAAGATCAAATATTGTTAAAATGGCAATTCTACCCAAAGCAGTCTACAGATTCAATGAAATCCCACTGAAAATTGCCTCAACCTTCTTTGCAGAAATGGAAAAGCCAATTATCAAATTATATGGAAGGGTAAGGGGTTCTGAATACCCAAAGCCATCTTGAGATAAAAGAACAAAGTTGGAGGACTCACACTTCCCAAGTATAAAACATTACAAAGCACAGTAATCATAACAGCAAGGTACTGGTACAAGGACAGACAAAACGCCAATGGAATTGAATTGAAAGTATAGAAAACAATGCCCACTTCTATGGCAAACTGACTTTTGTTAAGGTTGCCAAGTCCACTCTGTAGGAAAGAATAATCTTTTCAGCAAATGGTGCTGGTAAAAGTGGATGTCCAATGCAAAACAATGAAGGTGGACCCCTACCTGACTCCATATATAAAATTCAACCCAAAGGAATCAAAGATTGAAATATAAGAACCTGAAATATAAAACTCCAGGAAGACAACAAAAGGGAGCAAATTCAGGGTCTTTTGGTAGGCAATTGTTTCTTAAATTTTATACCCAAAGCACAAGCAACAAAAGAATAAAAAGCTAAAGTAGGCCTCATGAATTTTTATTAAGCTTCCCTTGTGTGTGATGGATTGCTTTTCTCTTGATGTTTTCAGAATTATCTCTTTGTCTTTGACATTTCACAATCTGATTATCTATTGTCTTGGAATAGGTCTATTTGGGTCTATTCTGTTGGGGTATGCTGCACTTCTTGGATCTGTAATTTTGTCTTTCAAAAGAGTTGAGAAATTTTCAGAGATTATTTCCTCCATTATTCTTTCTGCCCCCTTTCCCTTCTCTTCTCCTTCTGGGACTCTGATGACATGTATATTTATGCACTTCATGTTGTCATTCAATTCCCTGATACCCTCTTCATATGTTTCCATTCTTTATCTGTTCTTTTTTGAGTAGGATTCCAGATGTCATGTCTTCTAGTTCATTAATACTTTCTTCTATCTCTTCAAATCCAGTGTTAGATGCATCCATTGTGTTTTTCATCTCTTCTATTGTGCCTTTTATTCCCATAAGTTCTGCCATTTGTTTTTGCAAGCGTTCAGGTTCTTCTCTATGGTCATTCAGTGTCTTCTTTATATCTTTCATCTCTTTTGCCACATTTTACTTCAACTTGTTGATTTGACTTATAAGATTTGTTTGAGCATCTTTAGTTGTTTCAACTCCTTTATCTCGTTTGGAGAGTTAGATTTTTCCTTTGACTGAGCCATATCTCCATGCATCCCTGTATGACTTGTGACTTTTTGCTGGTTTCTAGGCATCTGATTTCCTTCATTTGTTTATTCTAGAGTTCTTTTCCTTTCTTTTACTTAGGATTTTCTTGTGGGCTGTCTTTGTTCTCTATGTATTCTTTGACATTTACTGCAACTTATTCTAGCCTGTAGCATAGCTTCTGTTTAACTGACCAAAACTTTTCAGCTCTTGTTTTTCTGGTTCTTAGTCTGCCTATATTGAAAAATTTTTGAGGAGGGTATCCCCAGATATGATTGACCTTAGTCAGATTTTCCCAGACAAGAATAGCCCAGGACTCAGAAAGAGAGTGTAATCAATATCAAGGTTCACTGGGGATGAGCCCCAGCAGGTTGCCAGGCTTTCCTGTGGAGCCTCTTGATTCTGTCCTTTTTCTATCCTTCCCAGCAGGTAGCATTTGCCAGTATACATCTCCCCACAGGCATAAAGTGGTATGCTGCCTTTAATTCTCAGCACACCCTGCTACTGCCAGGGGTGTGGTTGAGACAGAGGCTGAGGCAGATAGTGGGCTTAAAGTGTTTTTGTTTTCAATCCTCTGGCATCTTTATTCTCTGAATGAAAGCTGCCCTTTTTATGAGCCTTGCCCCTTTTCTTTGTGAAGATATGCCCTTTAGGGGATTATCTCCTTCACCTGACTAGTTGCTTTGTCTTTCAAATATTATTTAACTCTTACCTTGTCTGAGGCCATGCTGAAAACTGAAAATGCCTGCTGATTCCTTAATGCTAAAAAGTAAAAATAAAAAAAGGAAAATATCCTTTTCAGAGCTGGTTCCCAGCCCCCAGGTTCACCAAACAAGAGCTGGAGTTGATACTTGGCTCTATGTGCCCCTTTTCTTAGGGAACTTCCCTTTTCTAGTATTCTGCACTCTGCTGACTCCGAACACCATTGTTGTTTTGTTTTTTCTGTGAACCCTGCCTCCTCTCTGCTGGGAGAGACTTCTGGTTTCCTTTAGTGCTTTATCCAGGTTTACCTGTGCTCAGAACTTATAATCAGCAGTCCAAGTTTGTTAATTACATCTGCAAATGGAGCTTGGTTTAGCTACCTTCCCTTGTTCCTAGTAGAGACTGCTTTTTTTTTTCATGGGATAGTGACTCCAAAAGAGCCTGCCATGCTAGTAGGGGAGGGGTGAGAGTCTCCACATATTGGGAGACAGTATCTACATTTCTGTGCTGTGATCTTGGCCCTTCCTCCCATTCCAGACTGTGTACTGTGTGCATCTGGTAATAGAAGTCCCCCAAACAGTTGTTCCAGACAGTTCCTGGCTATTTACAACCTACCCTAGAGGACAAGTGAAATTTCACCTCTCCCTACACTGCCATTTTGCCCCTCCTCACAAGTCCTGACTTTAAATTATATTACAAAGCTACAGTCATCAAAACAGCATGGTATTGGCATAAAGGTAAATATATCAACCAGTGGAATCAAATGAGAGCTCAGAAATAGATCCTCTCATCTTCAGACAATTGATGTTTGACCAGTCAGCCAAGTTCATTCAGCTGGGACAGAACAGCACCTTCAACAAATAGTGCTGGGAGAACTGGGTATCCTTATACAAAAGAATGAAAGATGATCCCTATCTCACACCTTATACAAAAAATTAACTCAAAATGGATCCAAGACCTAAATATTAGATGTAAGACCATAAAACTCCTAGAAGAAAATGTAGGGAAATATCTTAAAGATCTCATGGTAGGAGGTGGTTTCCTAGATCTTACACCCAAAGCATGACCAATGAAAGAAGAAATAAATGGAGTCTCCTCAAAATTGAGTACTTTGGTTCATCAAATGACTTTGTCAAGAAAACAGAAAGGCAGCCTAGTCAATGGGGGAAAATATTCAGAAACCACATATCAGAGGGGTTAATATCAAGAAAATATAAACAGATCTTACAACTCAAAAAAAGACAAACAGCCCAATTAGAAAATGGGCAAAAGACATGGATAGAACTGTTATATGGTCTGGAAATCCCATTACTAGGGATATATTCAGAAGAACAGAAATCAGGGGCACAAATGGACATTTACACACCAATATTTATAGCAGCATGATCTGGTTTGCTAATGCTGCCATTATGCAAAATAACAGAAATAGATTGGCTTTCATAAAATGGATTTATTAGGTTATATATTTAAAGTTCTAAGGCCATAAAAGTGTGCAAACTAAGGCATCAACAAAGGATACCTTCACTGAAGAAAGGCTGATGGCATCCAGAACACCTCTGTTAGCTGGGAAGGCACGTGGCTGTTGTCTGCTGATTCTTTGCTTCTGGTTTCTGGTTTCACAATGGCTTTCTACAAAATGTCTCTGGGCTTGTCTCTCTTAGCTTCTTCAGCTTCTGTGCATCTATCTGAGGGTCCTCTTTTAGTTTCTCCAGAGCAAACTCTGGGCTAGCATCTCCAAATGTCTCTAAGCATCTCCAAGTGTCAGCATCTGTGTCAGTTCTTAGCTTCCCTGAAAAAGTCTCTCTCAGATTCTCTGAGATCCTTCTGTCTGTGAACTCTCTTATAAGCTTCCAGCGATTTAATAAAGACCCACACTAAAAGGGTAGTGTCCAAATTTCCCTGGAAATAATTTAATCAAATGTTTCCACCCTAATCAACAGACTAATAAATCTGCCCCCACAAGATTGCATTAAAGAATATGACTTTTGGGGGGACATAATACATCCAAGCCTGCACATAGCACTATTCATGATTGCCAATAGATGGAAACAGCCCAAATATCCACTGACTGGCAAGTGATAAATAAACTGTGGTATATAGATATAGAATGGAATATTATGCAGCAGTAAGGTGGAATGAAGTAATGATACATGCAACAATGTGGATGAACCTTGATGACATTATGTCTAGTGAAAAAAGCCAGAAACAAAAGGACAAACACTGTGTGGTCTCACTGATATGAACTAACTCTATTGAGCAAACTCTGAGAGTTAAAGTTCAGAACACAGGTTATCAGGAAGTAGCAAGAGGGCTGATATTGGACATTTGATGCTGAAGGAGTACAGACTATTCAACAGGATTGATTGCAAAGATCCAGATCCAGATACTACAATCTATGTGATGGAAGCACAGTATTGTAAGCATAATGAACAAAGCTGAGTGTGAGTATGGTTGAAAGAGGAAGGCTAGGGTCAGTGTAAGTCACCATAAGGAAAATTAGAGTATACAAACTGGGAATGTATTCCTTAGTGAAGCCTACAGTGGATGATGATGTTACACTGTACAAATATAAGAAAATTTTTACAAGAATTAGAATAAATATGTCATTATTAAAAGGTGTTAAATGAGATGGTATGCTGGAAAAATACAATTAATGCAAACCAAGGTCTATAGTTAATAAAATTGTAACATTCTTTCATTAATTGCAACAAAGTCACTATGCCAAAGCTAAATATCAGTAATAGGGGAATATAAGGGATTTTTTTTACTTCTTTTTGGATGAAATGGGAATGCTCTCATACAGCCTGCAGTTGTGAATTTATAAATATATTGTTACACCAATAGCCATTGATTGTACACTTAGGATGGATTTTATGGTGTATAAATTAAACTGTTTAAAGCATAAACAGAAAACTGAGGGCAGTGTGGTGGTTCCTCAAGAAGCTAAGTCTAGCACTGCCATATGATCTTGCAATCCTGTTACTAGGTATATAGTTGGAAGAACTGAAAGAAGGGACATGAATAGACATTTGTATACTGATGTATATGGCAGCATTATTCATGATTACTGATTGATGGAGGCAGGCCATGGGTCCATCAACTAATGAGTGGAGGGGCAAACTGTGGTGTATGCATACTTTATTAGTTAGAGTTCTCTATGGAAGGAGAACCAACAGGAGATATCTGAAAATATGAGATTTTACAAAAGTGTTTCATGCAACTGGGGGGATGTATGAGTCCCAATTCCATAGGGCAGAATTCATGAGTGCAAATTCCATAGAATAAGGAGAGAGCTGGCAACTTTGATGAAGCTATTTGATGAACTCCCCAGGAGACTGTGGCTGGCTGAAGAAGTGAAAGTTCTCTCTATTCTCCGTTATAGTTTTCAACTGATTGGATTAATTCCAGGTGATTGAGCTCCCTCATTGAGGAAGACACACCCTTCATTGATGTGATCAGCCACAGGGAATCAATTGATAATTTAAAAAACCAGACTTCTGGTTTATTAAAATGAGCCACAAATGTCCTTGCAGTAACAGGCCAGTGCTTGCTTGACCAGACACCTGGGCACCATCACCTGGCCAAGTTGACACATGAACTTAACCATCACACATACAATGTAATATTGTGCAGCTACAGGAAGGAATGAAGTCATGATGAATGCAATGATGTGAATGAACCATGAGAACATTTCATTGAGTGAAACAAGCCAAGAACAAAGGACAAATATTATTTGGTCTCACTAACATGAACTAACTACAATGAGCAAACTCTGGGAATTAAATTCAAGAGCATAGGTTATCAGGAGATAGAAAGATGTCAGAGATTGGGCAATGATGTTTAAGGAGTATAAAATTTTAATATGGTTGATTGCAAACTTTTTGAAATGGACAGTACAATACTGTGTGATTGTAACACAATACTTTAAGTGTAATTAACAAAAGTGAGTGTGGGTGTAGTTGAAAGAGGAAGATTGGCATCATATAAATCACCAGAAAGAAAGCTACAGGTCAGAAACTGTGACTGTATAACTTAGCAAGCCTAGAGTGGATGATATTGGTGGTTAATTATACAAATATAAGAAAGATTTTAATGAAATATAACCTACATATGTCACTATTACAAAGTGTTAGTAATGGGGTGGTGTATGGGAAAAATAAAATTAATGCAAACTAATGCCAGTAGTTACCAGTAACATTGCAATATTCTTTCATTAATTCTAACAAAGGCACTATACCAAGGCTAAATTTCAATAATGAGGGATATAAGGGAGACAAATGGGATTTTTTTTTCTTCCTTTTTGGAAGAAATGGGAATTTTCTCATATAGATTGTGGTGGTGAATGCATAACTATGTGATTACACACTTTGGATGGATTGTACACTTAGGATGGATTATTTGGTGTGTGAATAAAACTGTTAAAAATCATAATCTTTCTGGGATACATATAGTCTTCAAACTATGACAATATCATTGTATCATTATCCATTATGGAAACACAATTCAAAACCTCCATGAGATACCATTTCACACCCAGTTGAATGGCTACTATCAAAAAAATCCAGAAAATTACAAGTGTTGGAGAGGATGTAAAGAAATATGAAAACTCAATTATTGTTTGTGGGAATGTAAAATGGTGAAGGCACTGTGGAACATAGTTTAGCAGTTCCTCAGAAAGTTCAGTGTAGAATTGCCATATGACCTTGCCATCACACTTCTAGTTATACACCCAAATTGAAAACAGAGACTCAGATATTTTCACACCAATGTTCATGGAGGCACTATTCAAAATAGCCCAATGATTGAAGCAACACAAGTGTCCATCAAGCAATGAATCAATAAACAAAATGTAGTGTATACATGCAATGGAATATCATTCAGTCATAAAACTGTTGGGTGGGGCATATTTCCATGGAAACAACCTAATCCAAGTGTTCCAACTTAATTCTCACTAATGTGTCTGCCCCCATAAGATTGCATCAAAGAACATGGCTTTTTCTTGGGGACATAAAATATACTAACAAGTACACACCATAACAAGAAAGTATTATGAATATACAGCATAAAATTTCAAGCCAACAACAAAGTTATACATTCTATTGACCTACTGGTGTTCTGGATCACTAAATGCATCTACTGAGGAGGATCTTTACTGACTACAACAAAAGGGAGTGCTTTCAGTTCTTTGTGTATGCTTTCACTAACTTTGTAAAATAAGGTAATTTTATGGAAGATGCCTGACCCCAAAACAACACCATCACTGAAAAAAAGGCCAAGCAAAGCATAACAAAGGATTTCTGACAAAAGGAAACTAAGCACCCAGGCTGCCTTCTTATAAATAATCAAAGAAGATGCAAGTTTGTTGATATTGTGCTGTAATAGGACCATACTATGATGGTCTCAGGGACAGCCCTTTTGTAGTGTGCTGGTTTGTATATATTATGTCCCCCAGAAAATGTCATATTCTTTAATGCAATCTTGTGGAAAGCAGACATATTAGTGGGGATTAGGTTGGAACCTATCAGTTCAGTATTTCCATGGAGATGTGACCCACCCAAATATAGGTGATAACTCTGATTAGATAATTTCCATGGAGGTGTGGCCCTGCCCAGTCAGTGTGGGCCTTGATTGGTTCACTGGAGCTCTATAAAAACTCAGACAGAAAGAGCTTGTAGCTAGCTGTATTTGAGACATTTTGAAGACTGCTGTTGGAAGCCGATGCAGACATTTTGAAGAACACCATTTTGAAATGCAACCTGGGAGAAAGCAGACACCAGTCACATGCCTTCCCAGCTAACAGCGGTTTTCCAGATGCCATTGGCCATCCTCCAGTGAAGGTACCTAATAGTTGATGCATTACCTTGGACACTTTATAGCCTTAAGACTGTAACTGTGTAAGCCAATCCATTTCTGGTATTTTGCCTAATGGACAGCATTAGCAAACTGGGACATGTACCTAGCCCTCCTTTCAGTACCTATAAATATATGTGGCACTAGAGTCACAAGACCCATGAACTGATTCACTGTATAATACAAAGGGTTTGCTGATGACTGTCCATGTGTCAGGCACTATGCTAGACATCCAAGTAGCTAAACATCTTATCAGACATGATTGTAAAATTTCCAATGCCTCCAAAAGTTGGCAGAGAAAATAAGATAGTAAAAAAAGAAACATTACTAGACACACGTAAGAGTGCTATACTTTGGAAACAAATTTCTTTTTTCCTCTAACTTTCAGATACACTACTTCTTAATTAAATTCTACTGATGAATATACATCTTACACCTGCTCCAGAAAATACTTAAACACAATCACTATTAGGAGAAAAAAAATAAGCTGATTCAAATCACAGGATATGTTCCAGTTTGCTAATGCTGCTATTATGCAAAATACCAGAAATGAATTGGCTTTTATAATGGGGCTTTAATAAGTTACAAGTTTACAGATCTAAGGGTCCAAACTAAGGCATCAACAAGATTCGCTGAAGAGCTGATGGATTCCAGCACACTTCTGTCAGCTGGGAAGGCATGTGGCTGGTGTCTGCTGGTCTTTCGTCCTGGGTTGCGTTTCAAAATGGCTTTCTCCAAAATGTCTCTGGGCTTTTGTCTTAGCTCCTCTCTCTCAGCTCCTATGCACTGTTTCTTCTTTCTCTCAGGGCATTTCTCTCTAAGCATCTGGGGTCCTCTCTTAGCTTCTCCAGAGCAAACTTCGGACTTCATCTCCTAGACTAGCATCTCCAAACATCCTTCTGTCCACATCTCCAAACATCTGCAATTGTCAGCATTAGCAAATATCTGGATCTCTGTAAGCTCTTAGCTTCTCTCTTAAATACTCCAGTGAACTAATCAAGACACACCCTAAATGGGTAGGGCCACACCTTCATGGAAATAATCTAATCAAAAGTATCACCCACAGTTGGGTGAGTCACATCGCCATGGAAACACTCAATCAAAAGTTTCCATCCTAATCAAAAGACTAATAGGTCTGCCCCCATAAGATGGCATTAAAGAATCTGGCTTTTCTGGGGGACATAACATATCCAAACTGGCACAGTATATGATTAGGATAAAATGTGTACAAGCCACTTTGAAAATGTATGCTTTAACATGAGTTTTGCTAAAATGCAGAAGAAAAGTTTAGTGAAAGAAGCTTCAAAGTCCAGGAAGTTAAGTGCTACTTTTAGACCTGTATGACCTGTGTTTAACTACTTGAACTCCGTGTGCATCCATTAGGATCAAATGAGATAAGAATAAATATGGTTTGAAAGTTTTAAAATTGGACCACTAATAAGTTATTATTTTTAACAGTTTATAACTAAGTCTTTGCATATACATGTTCTTAAAAAATAGAAAGCTGTCCCACCCAATTCAGTTTTTAACAACCTAGAGGTAAAGGTTGGCATTCTTTATTTAGAGTCCTCATACAGTAAAGTTCACAGTAATCATTCTTATAAGGAATCTTTATTAAGAACTTAAAATAATTTCCATGATCCTTGATTTCACATTGCTACAAGTAATTGGTGAGGTAAGACTTATGCACAAATGCTCATGACTAGAAATTTAAGAGAACACAGACATTGGAGATACATTTGGTCAAATATGATACAGTTGGCAGTTTCCCAACCAAGCTGCATATCTGAGTCACTTTGGAAATATTTTGTAAAAAAAATATTGACTCCAGGTGCTCTACCCAAACCCAAAAAAAGTGAAAATCTTGAGTATGTGTGTTTGTTTTAAAGATTCAAGAGAGATTTTGATGTAGAGATAGTTTTGAAAACAACTTTTAAAGCATTAGGCAAGTCAGATTTGGAAACATAAAGATACAAAGAAGGAGATAAAGAGTCATGATGAAAGGATAAATTGAGCTTGACTTTAAATCTAAGAATTTGTATAGGCAAAAGAAGATAAGAGATTAACATTCTCTCCATGAAGCCTTTATTAAAACCCTGTCCACTTTTGTGGTACTTTGTAATTACATCTGTACACATCTGGCATATAGTAATCATTCAAAGCACGTTGGCTTTTACCCTTGTCTATGTACTCATTCATTTACTTCTCTTGAACACCTATTCTCTCTCTTTCAGAGACTATGTTGCATGCCAGGAATACAGATGCAAAAAAAAAGAAAAAACTTTTGTTATTACCTCCTAGAATCTCAGAATCTAGTGATGGAAAAAGATATGAAAGTAAATATTATAGAGTATTTTAATCAGTGATTCTCAAACTTTTTTAAAGTCAAAAACAGAAATACAAATATGCAACAAACATGTAGGTGTATGGCATGTTGGGTTAAATAAAGAGATTTGTGAAGGTCTCTAATGGACTTGGTGAAATAATTCATTTTCTTTGTATGAGAAAAATGTAATACAAAATATAATAAAGTTGCAGTTGCTTCATATCTTCTCCAACACTCAATATTGTCATATTAATATTATTTTCATTTGGCCATCCTGGCTAGCATATAATGGCATTTCATTAAGTTTTTAATTTGAATTTCCTTGTTGACTAATGATGTTAAGAAACTTATATTTTGTTTATTGATCATTTGGATAGTCTCTAATGTAAAGAGTCCATTAAAGAGTGCTTTTTACCACATTTTTATTATTAGGTCTTACTATTTATTTAAATGACTTCATATATTATGGGTGTGTTCTTTCAAATATTTTCTCACACTTGGTTGCTTGCCTTTTCACTCACTTAAAGGTACCTCCTGAAGTGTAGGCAGTCTTAATATTTTTAAAAATTTACATAACATAAAATTCATGAATCAGTCTACAATTCAATGATTTTAGTAAATTTATGAAATTGTGTAATCATCACTGTCCAGTTATAGAACATTTTGATTGCCCCAAAATGTTCCCTCTTCTCTATTTGCCTGAGGTAAAAACTGATTATTTTCAGTGTCTGGAGATTTGCTTTCTCTAGAAATTTCAAATTAGTGGGAAAGAGAATATGTGATCTTTTTATCTGGCTATTTCACTTAGCATGATATTTTCAAGGTTCATCTATATTGTAGTACCTCATGTACTACACATATCAGCACTTTTTTTCTTTTTACTTGCTAGAAGGGATTCCAACAATGGCTGATTTTCACTTTTTTGGTTATTATGAATAGTGCTGCTATGAACATTTGTGTACTAGTGTTTTCATGAATAGGTTTTGGTGTGTCTTGGCTAGATATATAGGAGTGGAATTGCTGGGTTACATGACAAATGTAAACTTAACTTTTTAAGAAACTGTCAAAATTTTCTCCAAATGTTCCCACCAGCAATGAGTGACAGTTCATATTTCTACACTGCCTAACTGACACTTGGTACAGTCTGTATTATTTTTTGTTTGTATCCTTTTTAATAGTACCTCTATTGGATGTGCAGTGGTATCTCATGTGATTTTATTGGCATTTCTCTAATGATTAATATGGTTGACTACCTTTCTTGTAGTGATTGGCCACTTGTATATCTTCCTTGCTGGAATGCTATTCAAAACATTTGCTCATTAAAAAAAATGTATTAAATTTGAGGCTCCCCCTGAGGAGCTAGTGGAGGATGCAGAGGTGTTGGACTCCCTCCCCTGGATTGTTGCAGATGTTCTCACAAACACAGGGGACTGATGTCTTGAAATGCTGAACCCTCTGTCTTGGGGCTTGCCCCTATGAAGCTTGTTACTGCAAAGGAGAGACTAAACCTGCTTATAATTTTTTTTTGCCTAAGAGTCTCCCACTGAGTGCCTCTTTGTTGCTCAGATGTGGCCCTCTCTCTCTAAGCCACCTTGGCAGGTGATCTCACTGCCCTCTCCCCTATGTGGGATCTGACTCCTAGGGCTGGAAACCTCTCTGGCAATGCAGGATATGACTCCTGGGGATGAATCTGGACCTGGCCTCATGGGATTGAGAACATCTTCTTGACCAAAAGGGTGATGTGATATGAAATGAAGTAAAGTTTCAGTAGGTGAGAGATTTCAAATAGAGTCAAGAGGTCACTCTGGTGGACATTCTTAGGCACTATATAGATAATACTTTTTCAGTTTTAATGGGAATAGCTGGAAGTAAATACCTGAATCTACCAAACTCCAACCCAGTAGCCTTGACTCTTGAAGATGATTGTATAACAATGTAGATTACAAGGGGTGACAGTATGATTGTGAAAACCTTGTGGATCACACTCTGTTTATCCAGTGTATGGATGGATGAGTTGAAAAATGAGGACAAAACCTAAATGAAAAATAGGGTGGGATGGGGGATGATTTGGGTGTTCTTGCTTTCTCTGTCTGATTTTACACCTTTGAAGAGTACAAAGGATTCTCTTTTTTTAACCCAAATAAGCTTTATGTTTTTAATCTCACTTTGCATTCCATGTACAATATGCATTTAAATTATCACATTCCACTGATGGTTAATAGTGTCACAATTCTGGCAGAATTTAACAACTTTGCTCAAATATAGCTCCATTTTCTTCATCCTGCATTGTGTTATGATTATGTATATCCCTATTTTTAAAATCATTTCTATCATGTTTTCCTTTAATTTAAAAATTACAGAAGTGTTGCATGAGTAGTAGGAGGAATTCCCAAATGCTCTTCACAAAAACTCAACTGTTTACCATGTCTGATTTGTTTTATGTCATGAATTCATACAATATTATATGCTTTCTAATATATTTGAGAATAAATTAGGGACACTGTGGCCCTTTAGCCCTAAGTACTTCAATGTAAACAACACTATTATATATGATACATACATATGTATGTAACTATTTCTGTATCTATGCATATATATTTATATACACCAACTATATCATTTATCAATCTATCATTTATCACCTCTTTTCAAAACCATTAATTCACATTGAGCTCTCCAATTTTAATGCAAGAGCACAAGGTTAAATGTAAGCTTACCTCTTTTCATATTTTAACTTAATTCTCAAACAGTGAGACAGATAGCTCCAATTATCCTCATTCTATCACTCATTTGTTCAAGTCTAAAGTAGTTTCAGAACTGTTTATCCATAACACCAGGAAAAGCAAAACTTCATACTAGAGTTCAATAATTGTTTGAAGTTCTATTATTTTGAGATAAACTTTGCCTAGGTAAAGTGCAAAAAACATAAAAGTGTACTTTTTGATAATTTTCAAAAATGCATGCACCTGTATATAACCCACAAGCTTTTAATGTCTTAAACCATATCCAACACTCCAGGACTCATTTTTTTTTCCCCTGGCCCATGACCCCTCATGGAGGCAGCCACTGTTCATATTTCTGTTACCATAAATTTGTTTTTCTGTTCTAGAACTTCATATTAAAGAAGTCATATAGTATATGCTGTTTTGTGTTGGGCTTCTACTGCTCAGCATAATGTTTTTGGGATTCATCTGTCCAGTTTTGTTTAACAGTAATTAACTTTTTAATAGCTGAGTATCATTCCATTGTATGACTATAGCATAAGTGTTCTTTCATTTTCTTGGTGAAGAATACTTAAGCTTTCTTCTCATTTGGGGCTATTATGAATAAACCTCAATGAGCATTCTTATACACACTGTTTATGGATATCTGTCTTCATTTATCTTGGACAAATACCAAGGAATAAAATTGCTGTTCATAAGATATGTGTAAGTTTTACTTTACAATAAAAATATAGTGATGCCATTGTAGTGATGCCATTTTATACTCCCACCAACAATGTAGAGAGTTCAGAATGGTTCCATATTCTCACCAACATTTGGTTTTATCAGTATTTTATTTTAGCCTTTCTGTGGAGTGTACAAAGTTCTCTTATTACAGTTTTACTTTGCATTTCCTTGATTTCTAATAATGATAAACAAGTTTTCATGTGCTTACTGACCATTTATATATATATATATATATTCATTTGTGAAGTGTTTGTTCAAGTATTTTGCTTATTCTTTTAATTGAAATATTTTTATTGAGTTGTAGTTATCATTGAGGTGTTTTCTTTTGATTATTTAGTTATATATTTTGCATACAAATTATCTGTCAGATTTAGGTTTGCCATTGTTTTTTCCCAGCCCATGGCTTGCCTCTTCAATTTCTTAATGATGTCTTTTACAAAGCAGAAGACTTTACTTTTAATGAAGTCCAATTAATTATTTTCTTTTAGTGGTTGTACTTCCTTTTTGTCACAGGAAATCTCTGCCTATTTCAAGGTAATGAAAATCTTATATGTGTTTTTCCAGAAACTTCATAATTTTAACATTTAAGAGTACTTTTTGCTTAAACTAAAATTTGAATATCATTATATGGGAAGCATTAAGTTCAATAGTTTTTACATATGGATATCCAATTCTATCACTATTTGTTGAAAAAGCTCATTTGCATTTTAGTATTAATGTATTAGTCAAGGTTATTCAGAGAAATATAACCAACAGAGAGAAGGAGAGAGAAGGAGGGGGAAGAGAGAGAGAGAGGAAGAGAAAGAGAGCTTTATTATAAAAATTGGCTCATATGACCATGGAGATTGGCAAGTATACATTCTGTGGGGTAGTCTGCAAGCTGGAAACTTTGTAAACAGTGATTCTGAGTCTTGCACATCCCAACTCTATAGCGCAGGCCACAAGCTGAATACTTCAATGAAAACCTGAAGTTGTATTCCCTAGAAAAAGCTGGCTAACTGAAGAAGAGGCAGAAATTCCTTTTTTCCTGACTGTTGAAACCCTCGGTTCTCCTTTAAGGCCTCCAACTGACTGAATGAGGAGACTCCCTTCATAGCTGAGGGCAATCTCCTTCATTGATTGTAGATGCAAGCAGCCATAGATGCAACCAAATGACAATAGACATTAATCCCTTGACAAAAGACCCCCACAGTAACAATCAGACCAGTTATTGCTTGACCAGACTATTGAACACTATAACCTAGCCAAGTTGACACATGAAATTAACCATCATGAAAAACTTTAGAATCAGTTGTCACTTTCTATTTAAAATGGTTTGGATTATAATTTGTATAGTGATTAATCTGTAGAAAAAATTGAGGAAAAGTGTCATTTAAATAGTATTATGTCTTTCAACCAATGAATATAAATACTTTCCATTTGTTTAAATCTCCTTTTATATCTTTCAACAATCTTGATGTATTTGGAAGTTTAGAAGATTTGCACATCTTTTGTTAAATTTATTCTTATTCATTTCATGTTTTTCTATAACATAGCAAATCTTATCTTTAAACATTAGTTTAAAATTCTTCACTCCCTGAATAGTCAAAAATGTCTTGAGAAAGTGGAATGAACTTGGAGGTCTAAAACTACCTGGCTTTAAAGGATACTGCAAAGCTACAGTGGTCAAAACAGCATGGAGCATGGTACTGGGATAAAGATGGCTACATCAAGAAATGGAATCAAATTGAGTGTTCAGAAATAGACCTCAGATCTAAGGAAAATTGATCTTTGATAAGGCAGTCAAGCCAACACAACTGGGACAGAGCAGCCTCTTCAATAAATGGTGTTTGGAGAACTGGACATCCATAACCAAAAGAATGAAAGAGGACTCCTATCTCACACTTTATACAAAAGTAACTCAAAATAGATCAAAGACCTAAACATTAGCACTAAGATTATAAGGCTTTTAGAAGAAAATGCAGGGAAATATCTTAAAGGCCTTGTGATAGGAGGTGGTTCCATAGACCTTACACCCAAAGTATGAGCAATGAAAGAATAAGTAGATAAATGGAATCTCCTCAAAATTAACACTTTTGTACATAAAAGGACTTTGTCAGAAAACTAAAAAAGATAGCCTACACAATGGGAGACAATATTTGGAAACCACATATCAGATAAAGTTTTAATATCCAGAATATATAAGGAGATCCTACAACTCAACAACAAAAAGAAAAGAACAACTCAAGTTAAAAATGGCCAAAATGGACAGACACCTTTCTGAAGAGGAAATACAAATGGCTCAAAACATATGAAAAGATGCTCAACTTCACTGGCTATTAGGGGAATGCAAATCAAAACCACAATGAGATATCATCTAACACCTACTAGAATGACCATTGTAAAAAAAAATTTAAAAAAAGCGGCAAATTACAAGTGCTGGAGAGGATGTGGAGAAAGCAACACTTATTCACTGTTGGTGGGAATGTAGAATGCTGCAGCCACTCTGGAAGGTGGTGTGGCTTCCTCAGGAAGCTAAATATAGGATTGCCATATGCTGCAGCTATTCCATTACTAGGTATATACTCAGAGGACCTGACAGCTAAGACAGAAATGAGCATTTGTAAACCAATGTTTACAATGTTTACCAATGTTTATAATGTTATTCATGTTTGCCAACAGATGAAAACAGCCCAAATGCCCATCAACAGATGAGTGGATAAACAAACTGTGGTATATACATACAATGGAATATTACACAGCTGCAAAACAGAACAAAGTCATGTATATAACATATAACAATGTGGATGCAGCTTGAGGACATTACATTCAGTGGAGTTAGCCAGAAACAAAAGGACAAATACTGTATGATCTCACTAATATGAACTAACATTAATGAGCAAACTTTGAGAGTTAAAGCTGAGAACACAGGTTATCAGGAGAGAGAAAGAGGGTAGAGATTGGGCATTTGATGCTGAATGAGTATAGAATGTTCAACAAGATTGTATAGATCCAGAAATGGATAGCACAATACTGTGTGATGGTAGCACAATATTGTAAGTACAATGAACAAAGATGTCTGGGAGTAATGTTGAAAGAGGAAGGCTAGGTTGGGGCTAGTGTGACTCCAGAAGGAAAGGTAGATGATAAAGACTGGTAATGTATAACTTATTGAAACCCAGAGTTGTCAATGATGGTGACTAAATGTACAAATATAAAAATGCTTTTATGTGTGGGAGAACAAATGAATGTCAACCTTGCAAGGTGTTGAAAAAGGTATGGTAATGGAGAAAAATATAATCAATGCAACTGGAGTCTATGGTTAACAGTAAAATTATAACATGTTTCCATTAAATGTAACAAAGGCAATAGACCAAAGCTAAAACTCTATGAGAGGGGGATATAAGGGAGGGTTATGGGATTCTTGGTAGTGGTGTTGTCTGACCTTTGTATTGTATTGTATTATATTGCATTTTTATTTTTTATTTTGTCTTTTTTATTATTCTTTTTAACTTATTTCCTTTTTAATTTTTTATATTTATATATATGTATTTGAGTAATGAATATGTTCAAGTGCTGATTGCAGTGATGAATTCACAAACATATGATGATATTGTGAACAAATGATTGTACACTCTGGATGATGGTATGGTAAGTGAATATATCACTATAAAATTGCAGGGAAAAATAGAGTGATTCAATTGTTTGGAAAAAAATGTGAGAGAGGGTTGTACCTACTCACTGTTGGGGAAGAAGTAGAATGGTGTAGGCTATCTGGAGGACAGTGCAGTGGTTTCACAAGAAGCTAAGTATGTAGGTGCCTAAGGTCTTCCAACTTCATTACTGGGTATGTACGTGGAAGATCTGAGAACAGGGACATGAATGGACATTTGCACACTGGTGTTTATGGCAGCAGTTTTCACAATTTTCAATGGATGGAGGTAGCCTAAGTGTACATCAACTGATGAACAGAATCATGAACTCGAGTGTATGCATACAAGAGACTACTGAGCAGCTGCAAGAAGGGATGAAATTGTGAAACATGCAGCTAGAAGAATGGTCTTGAGGACAGCATTTTGAGTGAAGTACACCAGAAACAAAAAGACAAAAATTATAATGCCTCACTAATATAGACTAACTATATGTAAACTCTGAGAATTGAATCTTAGAGCACAGATTACCGGGAGAAGGCTTATTGTAAAGGTCTCTAAATTGTAAGCTCTTACAGCAGTCACATTTGTGCCTGAGTTGTAATGGTTATATCCAAATTCTGAGATGAGGAGCTCTTTGTGTATAACCTGACTGGTCTCTGGAACTTTGGTTATCTGTGTGATACCTGAGACTCAGAGCTAGAATTCAGCAACTATGAATGTCAGTATTACCTCAGACAGCAACTGTTAAAAAAGCTGAAAAAGGGTTCAGACTTCAATTAGAGATATGAGTGAAGAGGATCTGTTTATGACCAAGGCAAATCAAGCCAAAGAGTAAAGGATGATAATGACTGTGTTGTAAATTTCAACTTCTGTGTAAGACCAAGGGGAGAGAAGTTTCTTTGGTCCAGGATTTATATTTTCTGAAGCACACTAAATAATTTAACTTGTATGTTTAGTTTATTCAAACACCATAATTACCTGGAACTTTGAATAGAAATTGAGATCTGGTAGGTTTGTACAGGTTAGTGTGAAATTCCAATACATCCCAAAGTAATTTAGGCAGAGAATAAAAATAGATTTGCAGGGCCCCCTGAGGAACTGGGTTAAAATGTGGAAATATTAAACTTCCCCACTTGGGTTCTTACTGATGTTCTTGCAAGCCTTGATGATAGACTGAGCCCTCAGTCTTGGGGCTTCCCCTTATGAAGCTTGCTACTGCAAAGGAGAGGCTAAGCCTACTTAAAATTTTGTCTAAGAGTCTCCCACAGAAAACCCATTTTGTTGCTCAGATGTGGCCTCTCTCTAAGCCCACTTGGCAGATAAACACACTGCCCTTCGCCCTACATGGGGCATGACTCCTAGTAGTATAAATCTCCCTGGCAACATGAGACATGACTCCTGTTCTAGTTTGCTAATGCTGCAGAATGCAAAACACCAGAGATGGATAGGCTTTTATAAAACAGGGGTTTATTTCGCTACACAGTTACAGTCTTAAGGCCACAAAGCATCCAAGGTAACACCTCAGCAATTGGGTACCTTCACCGGAGGATGGCCAATGGCGTCCCGAAAACCTCTGCTAGCTAGGAAGGCAGCTGGCGTCTGCTCCAAAGCTCTGGCCTCAAAATGGCTTTCTCCCAGGACGTTCCTCTCTAGCAAGCTTGCTCCTCTTCAAAACATCACTCACAGCTGCACTCCATTCCCTCTCTTTGAGTCAGCTCATTTATATAGCTCCACTTATCAAGGCCCACCCTGAATGGGCGGGGCCACACCTCCATGGGAACATCTTATCAGAATCATCACCCACAGCTGGGTGGGGCACACTCCAAGCAAATCCAACCAGCACCAAAACGTCTGCCCCCCAAGACTACAAAGACAATGGCATTTGGGGGACACAATACATTCAAACCAGCACAACTCCCAAGGATGAGCCTGGACCCAGCATCAAGGGATTGAGAAAATATTGACCAAAAGGGGGAAACAAAATGAAACAAAATAAAGTTTCAGTGGCTGAGAGACTTCAAATAGAGTCAAGAGGTCAATCTGGAGGGCATTCTTATGTGATATATGGATATCACTTTTTTAGTCTTTAGTGTATTGGAATAGCTAGAAGGAAATATCTGAAACTGTCAAACAGCAACCCAGTAACCTTGATTCTTGAAGATGATTTTATATCTTTGTAGCTGACATGGTGTGATTTTGTGATTGTGAAAACTTTATGGCTCAGACTCCCTTTATCCAATGAGTAGAAAAATGGGGACAAAATTAAATGAAAAATAGGGTGGGATGGGGATGGAATGTTTTGGGTGTTCTTTTACACTTTTATTTTTATTCTTATTTTTATCTTTTCTTTGGAGCAATGAAAATGATTAGAAATTGGTAGTGATGAATGCACATCTTTTATGATGGTACTGCAAACAATTGATTGTACACTGTGGATGATTTTATGGTATGTGAATGTATCTCAGTAAAACTGAATTTAAAATATTCTTTATTGATTGACTACAGAAATAAAGTTTGTTTTTTATATTGAGATTGTTTTCTGCAATCTTGATAAATTATTTATTTTTCATTTGTTCAGAAGATTCTTTAGGATTGTCTACATTAACACTTATATTACATGTAAGTACAGACATTTCTTTCTTTCCATTCTTTCTGCCTTTTATTTCTTTTATTTTGCCTTATGTTACTGGCTAGGACCTATAGAATATGTTTAATTTTAATGGTGAAAGGGGCATCTTTGTATTGCTCCTAGCTTCAGGGGGAAAACATTCAATATTGCACCATAAAATATGCTGGTATCTGTAGGTTTCTCATAGATGCCCTTTATCTCATTGAGAAGCTTACCTTTGATTCTTATTTGCTGGTAATTTTACATGAATTGATGTTGAGTTTGGACAAATGTTTTTTTCCACATATATTGAGCCAATTATATGTTTTTCTTCTTTTTTATCTTAATATAGTAATTAATACTTGTTTTCATATGTTAAACTTATATTGCATTTTGGACAACATCCAATTTATATTACATATGAATTAGTTTTGTTAATTTTTTCATCTCTTGTTCTTTAGCTTTGTTATTTTCTTATAGTTCACAAGTTCTTTCTTCTGCAGTGTTGAATTTTCTGGTAAGAAACAAAAAGTTTGTTTCTCCAGCCCAGTGAGACTGTAATAACTTGTAAGTCAAAGCTTTCATTTTGGCCTCCATGTCCTGTGCAGTGAACACAAATGCCCTGAGAGGAAAAAGTGGCCAAGAAGCTAGTAATCACTTCAGTGTCTGCCTTCCTCTCTGTGATCTTGGTCTGCCAATTCTTGACTGACTTAGTTGGTTTTTGATTCAGTTTTTATGTTGTTCTAAGTGGGTTGGTTAGTCTGATTCTAGCAAAAAAACTAAATTTCATAATATGTTTTATGCTTGCAATGGCTACAAAATTCCTGCTTAAGACAATTAAGTATGATATCTTGAAATTATTGATAATCATGATCAAGGAGAGAAACTTGCACAGTGGGTGATAAAATTTTTAAAAACTTATTTTTACAGCCCTTCAACATTTTGCAAGCAGTGAAATTAAAAAAAAAAATCTAATAGCTTTCCCTGTTCTTTCATTGGTAAGTATAATTTTGTAATTTATTGTGATAATATGAATTAAATTTTAATTAGATATTTTTCATGTCAGGTATTTCAATATATTGATGAAACTCAAATTCAGAGATTGCATATGCATTGTTACAGTTGTCATGCTGGGTCTAGCTTAGATATTACACAGTCACAAGTAGTCATCATACATATGTGAAAACCAAAAGAAAAGCTCCAGGATGGTGTCTCAACTTTTAGTTAGACTGAACAAGAATAAAGAGAAAAGACTCAAACTAACTGAAATCAGGAATGAAAGGGGGGCATATTACTGATTTTATAGAAATAAAAAGGATTATAAGGGACTACTATGGATGACTGTGTGCCAACAAATTAGATAACTTTGATGCAAAGGACCAATTCCTAGAAAGATGCAAACTCCTGAAACAGACTCAAGAAGAAAGAAGATCCTGTCTTGACTGGCACCTGCCAGGATGAGCTGCTTGTTAAAACAAGAATGGAAACAAAGTGCTTAAAGCAAGAGTAATTTCAACTGATGGAATCAGGGTGAATACAATAAAAATGGAGTTGAGGTGAACTGAAATGGATAAATGCTTTTTTCATACAGGAAATACATCTAGATGAAGGGAGTAGTCATGAGTAATGGCATAAAGATATGAACACATATGGCTTGCCTGGTGAACTTTGAGGGCACTATGACTGGATCCTGAGTGTGAGGAGGTGTTCTGGTTTGTTAATGCTGCTGTTATGCAAAATACCAGAATTATTTGGCTTTTATAAAGAGGGTTTATTTGGTTATAAATTTACAGTCCTGAGGCCATAAAAGTGTCCAACCTATGGCATCAAGAAGAAGATACCTTCATTGAAGAATGGCTGATGTTGTCCAGAACACCTCTGTCAACTAGGAAGGCATGTGGCTGGTGTCTGCTGGTCTGGGGTTGTGTTTCAGCTCCTCTCTCAGCTCCTATGTGTTCTTAGCTTAGCATCTCCAAACATCCTTCTGTCCACAACTCCAAGCATCTCTAAGCATCAGCAAGTGTCTGGGTCCACTCCTTTTAAAGGACTCCAATAAGCTAATCAAGACTCATGCAGAATGGGCAGGGCCATGACTCCATGGAAATAATCTAATCAAACATATCATATCACCTACAGTTCAGTGAGTCACAACTCCATGTAAACAACCTAATCCAAATATCCCGGAAGACTGGATTCAAACATGGCTTTTGGGGGAACATAATATATCCAAACCAGCACAGGAGAGTTCTAGTTGGAGATTATATATATATATGTGTGTGTGTGTGTGTGTGTGTGTGTGTGTGTGTATTATGGGGCTAGTGGATTAAAGTATTTAAATGTGATGCTTCAGAATCTAATCCAAATGACTCTAATTAGCAATCCAGAGTTTATTTTCCTAGGGAAGTGAAGTGACATGATTTGCATCCTATACAATTCCCTCTGTGTAGAGGATGGATTGAACAGGGTAAGACCAATTAAGAGATATTAAATTAGTACTAGTGAGGAGTGATAAGTTCATGAAATGAGACAATGGCAGTAAGATTAAAGAAGATAACTTTTCACCTAGTGTTTCTTCATAGAATAATTCTCAAGAAGTTGCTTTCTCTTGGGATAAACTGTGTCTCTAAATCATGTTACAGTTGAGTATTCCCAAATGAGTTTGGTCTAATACATTAAAAGTAGGTATTGAAAACCTTCTTCCTGCCTCTTCAGAATTTAGTTTATAAGAAAAAACAAGAGGGAAATTAGATCCATTCATATATTGTTATTTTCAACTTAGGGGCCTCAACTATGACACTTTTAAAAATGACTAACATATTACAAATTAGAGTCCTACAAATGCCTTGTAGGTAGAGCCTGTATTTTGTGCAAAGAGTTTAATATAAAGCTTGTCTAATAATAGGGATTCAGTAAATTTTTTAATGAATGACTGAAAATTATAAACTGCTCTAATGAATGTTAATAATTTAACAGTAGCTGTATACTTCAGATTTGCCAGAGCAGTTCTGAGAGAGGAAGCCAAAGTCCAAAACAACTTTTGTAATTTGGCTCAGTATCCCTGAATTTATGGACCTTCCTTCTGGATTTTTCTTTATCATGCACACTCCTGAGCACAGAGCATAGAGTCTAAACAAATTTATTGTTTTAAGGATTCTGTATACATAAGAATCCTTAAATATAAGAGGGAGAAGTGTTTGGCCTTTTCTGCTTTTAACCAAAAGCCCATAATTCCAAAGCCATCATAGTAGGAATAATTCTTTTCCACTATGATGGACATAGGATCCACAGGCACATCTAAAAATTATCAAAATATATAAAATAATTAATGTGTTTCAAGTAGTTGATTTATAGTAGGTGAAAAAACAAGTGTCCTAAATCACCAGAACTACTCATTTAGCCCAATAGAATTCAATGATGATAAATTGAGTTTAATGTCAATAAATCTCAAGAAAGAAAAACATGCAACTACCCAGAGTTTGCTGGGCATTTGTTGTTGTTTCATTGGATGTTACAGTTGCTTTTAAGACCTGGAACTCTAAAAAAATGATTGAAACTGTGGAAATTGATAGGACATCATAAGTAGCATACATTCATTTCCCTTCAGCCTTACATTAGATTATTCTTTTCATTTAAGTCTACTGAATATAAATAAGAAAATGAATGCCTCTACTTTAGTCCTGAAGAGTCTTACTGTTCCTTAAAGCATAAAAATTATGGTTAGTCTCAATACCATCTCCAGGAAGCTCTAAATTTCAGAAAGAAAACATCTTTCAATTGACATATATCAAGTCATGTTTGGGGCTGAGTGGAAGAAAGTTGTATAAAGGGAATAGGAAGATGAGAATTCAGGTTATCTCCAGTGATGAAACCTAAGTAACAAAATGATGAGGGGGGTGTGTTTGAGATGTGCAGATTATAATGAAAAGACTCATGAAAATTCCAACACCTGCATTTCCAGAATGAAGGGCAAGAATTAATAGATTCAATGCAGAGTTCCTCATCTGAATACCAAGACTTCTCATTTTTTGTTGCTCAAGCTGTCAGAATTCACCTTTTCTTACTCAATTGATATATTAATAAACAGTGTACTTTGTGGTCTCACTTTCATGGGCTTTGCACTGACATGTTGCTGTGAATTTTTATTATTCTTTTTATTATGTAACCTGAACACATTTTTGGTCATTTTCCTTAAGTTTAAGAAAATATTTTTCAACTGTCTTAGTGTAGATTCTCATAAAAACCTTTGACAATAGAGGTTATGAAGGTAAATTCAACCTTAATGTATAACTAGAAAGGAGAGAGAGTGAGACTGGCCTTACATATGAAAATGAGAGGAACAAGAAGGAAGGAATGGAGGGAGGGAGGAAGGAAGAATATTAATTAAGAGCTGTCATAGGAAAAAAGGAGAAGCATGGACCATAAAACTGCAGGATTTTGTCTGCCTTTGGGAGGAGTATATAGCAATGAGTAGCATTTCTCCATAGGAGGCAAATTGTTTTAGGATACTGAAAATTACACGGTACTTAAAAAAATTTAACATATCCCTGGCAACAAGTACTTCAGTAGGCAATTTGGTACTTCTTGGGGAAAGTTTTGCATTACATAAATTTGTTTTTCAGAGCCTTCTTCCATTCTGGTTGCAAGATGAGTAGATGAGTAGGAGGTAGTGTAGCTTTTATATCAATCCCTATGCAAATCTGCCATTGGCTTTGCCTCAGGTTTAAAATATTCTCATGTCTTTGAAAGTTATTATAGTTGGTGAAGGAATGTTTTGCCTAAATGTTCTTTCACTCATATCAACCTGCATTCTCCTTTCAGTGGCATGCTGTACATGAAAGTCAAAGGAGGCAAAATGGATGTGTGGTGATTTAAATAACATTTTTTTTCTATTTCCTTTAATGTCAGAGCTAGAAGAAATACTAGTCCTATTAAGGTACAGAGATTGAGGCAACTTCTCTAAGAACCCACATTGAATTGGTGACAAAAGATTGGACTAGACCCCACATTCCCTCTCTCCAAGGACATTGTCATACACAAGAAATGCATTTGTGAAACTGCAAGGGAAGGAGGTCTTCAACTGCTTTAAAACAGCATAAACTCTCCTTCCTATTTTCCTGTTTCCCTACCATAAAATGTCATGACCAATACCTTCACTTAGATCCTATTATGGCCTTGTCTTAGTTTTCCAGGCTGCTATGAAAAATAGCACACAATGGGTTGTCTTAAACAACAGATATTTATTGGATCATGGTTTTGAAGCTAAAATAAGTCCAAAATCAAGGCATCAGCAAGGGTTGCTTTCTCCCCAAATGCTGTAGCATTCCAGTGCTGGCTGCCAGCAATCCTTGGGGTTCCTTGGTTTATATTTCTATCTCCTGTCACATGGTGATATATTCTCCCCTTTAGTTTCTGTGACTTTCTGGCTTTCTTTATAAGGCATCCAGTAATCCAGATTAAGACCCACTCTCATTCAGTTGGGCCAAACTTTAACTAAAAATAACAGGTTCAATAAGTCCTATTTACAATGGCTTCATATCACTGGATTAAGATTAAGAGATTGTTTTATTTTTCCTGAGTTATATAACTCAATCTAGCACAGTCCTAAACAAAAACTTAGCTCTTTTGAGAAACATAATTCCACTTTCTAGCCAAAATTGAGCATGGCTTCACATCTCTGGCTTTCAGCCCAACATTCAAGTTTTAAATTTATGTGGTTTCTTGTCCTTAATCAAGTCATACTTCAGAATAATTCTTGATTGTTTCATGGGGCTTGTTTTGTCCTATCAGTTTAAATGCAAGCTCTTTGAGGACAGGGGCCATGTTTTCAGTTTCATAAAATAATACCTCCCAATCCCTTGTCATCCACCCCCATGCATCTTAACACAGAACAGACAATTGATGTATCTTGTTAAAACTGGAGTTTTAAGTGGCACACAGGCATTTCCAAAAACACTTAAAAATTTTCCTAGTTTCGCTCTTTGTATATTTAATTTTTGTATTTCATAAAATGATGCTGCATTTTTTTTTAAACTTGAAATAGTAGAAATTTATTGTCTCACAGGTCTGGAGGCTAGAAGTCCAAAATCAAGGCATCAACAGGGCCATGCTCCCTCTGAAGCCTGAAGGGAAGACCATGTTCTCTCCTGACTTTGTTTTAAAATTCAATTCCATTGAGATATATTCACATACCACACAATCATTCAAAGTACACAATCAACTGCTCAGAGCACCACCATACAGCTGTGCACTCATCACCTCAATCCATCCCCCAAACATAGCACCATAGAAAAAGCAAAAACAAAAATAAAGCAAAAAGTAAAAAAGAACACCCAAATCACCCCCCACCCTACCTCCCATCCAGTCCTCTGTATCCACTACTCCACTCATCCATCCACACACTGAACAAAGGGAGTCTGATCCAAAAGGCCCCCACAACCACATTGTCACTCCCTGTAAGCCACACTGCCACACAGTCATCCTCAAGAATCAAGGCCACCAGGCTGCAGCACAACAGCCCCAGGCACACACCTCCAACCACTCCAATGCACCAAAACCTAAAAAAGTGTTATCTAAGTAGTGTACAAGAATGTCCACTAGAGTGACCTCTCAACTCCACCTGGAATCTCTCAGCCACTAAAACTCCACTTCACCTCATTTTGCATCCCCTCCCTTGGTCAAGAAGATGTTCCCAATACCATGATGTTGGGTCCAGTCCTATCCTCAGGAGCCATATCCTGCACTGCCAGGGAGGTTCACACCACTGAGCCAGACCCCATGCAGGGGGGAGGGCAGTGAGTTCACCTGCTGTGCTGGCCCAGCCAAAGAGAGAGGGCCACATCTGAAAAACAAAGAGACACTCAGGGGGAGACTCTCAGGCACAATTATAAGCAGGTTTAGCCTCTCCTTTGCAATAAAAGAGCCTCATAATGGCAAGTCCTGTGATAGAGGGCTAGGCATATCAAACTGCCAGTCCTCAGTGTTTGTGAGAACATCAGCAACAATCCAGGTGAGGAAGCCCAACACCTCTGCATTTTCCCCCAGCTCCTCGGGGGGCCCTGCATATATATTTTTATTCTTTGTCCAAATTACTTTGGGATGTGTCACTATTTCACACCAACCTATGCAAACCTACCAGGTCCCACTTCCCACTAAAAGTTCCATGTAATTATGGTACTTGAACAGACTGTATGAGTTAAATAGTTTAGGAAATACAGACCCTGCACCAACCAACCATCTCCTCCCCTGGTCTCACATGGAACTGGAAGTTTCAAAACATAATCATTATCGTCCTTTACCCTTTGGCCTGACCAGCCCCAGTCTCAACCACACCCACTTCATTCATATCTCCACTCAAAGTCTGGACACTTTTTCAGCTTTTTTAACAGTTGCTATATGTGCTAATACTGACATTCATGTCCACTGAGCTCCAGCTGAGACTCAGGTGCCACACAGATACCTGAAGGTCCAGGGATCCACCAGGCTACAAACAAAGGGATCAGCATTTTGGAATCTGGAGATAACCATTACAGTTCAGGAATAGAAGTGACTGCTGTTAGAGCCCACAATCCAGGGACCACCAATAAGGGCTCCCCTGATAAGCTGTGCTCTAAGGTTCGATTCTGAGTTTACACATTTTAGTTAGTCCAAATTGGTGAGGCATTACAGTGCTTGCCTTTTTATCTGGGGTAGCCCACCAAAAACATTGTCCACAGGATCCACCCACCTCGCTGTGTGTGTCACAGCTCCACTCCCTCCTATAGCTCCTCACTATTCCATTGTATGCACACACAACAGTCAACCACTCTGCTCCCCAGTTGACGCACCCCCAGGCCACCACCACCCACTGCAAATCATGCACATTGTCCTGACAAACACCAGTGTGCAAATGTCCACCAATGTCCCTGCTCTCAGATCCCCCAAGCACATGCCCCCCAATGAGGTTGCAGGATCCCAAGGCACCCACATACTCAGCTTTGTGTGGGACCGCCCCACCATCCTCCAGAATGTCCACACCACTCCACCTCCCAACCAATAGCAAACATGTACATCCCTCTCTCCATGTCCTTTCCAGCACCTTCATACCTGTTTATATTTTTCCATGCAATTTTGTAGATCTATATTCACACACCATATAATTATCCACAGTGTACAATCAGCTTTCCACAGCATCATCATACAGCCATGCATCCATCACCACAGTCAGCACCCAAACACATCAATCGCTTAATGAAAAAAGTTTTTTAATGAATAATAAAAAGATAATAAAAAGAAAAATAAAATGTCATACAATGCAATATAATAGTAAGGTCAGACAACACAACCACCACCAAGAATCCCATATCCTTCACCCATATCCCCTTCCCACAAACATCCAGCCCTGGCACACCACCCTTGCCACATTTAATGGAAACATAGTACAATGTTACTGCTGATTATAGACTCCAACCTGCCTTGATTACATTTTCCCCAATACCATCCCCCTTCCAACATTCCACATGGCCAACACACACATGCACTCCCAATTGCAAAACAGTTTCACATTTTACATCTAGTCACAATCACCGACCACTCCAGTTCCTGCCAAGCCAAAGAATTCCAGACTTTATCCTCCAACCCCATCTCACACACCACCCATGTACCAAGCCCACCTCCCCCAGATCCACCCACAGACATCCCCATCAGTGCACCCACAACACTGTGCCACCATCACACAGTACCATGCCATCCACCTCTGGAACTATACAATCAATCCTGCTGAACACTCTGTAGTCCTTCAGAATCAAATGCCCAACCTCTACCCACTTTCTATGTCCTGGTAGCCTGTGTTATCAGCTTTTAACTCTCAAAGATTGCTCATTAATGTTAGCTCATATTAGTGAGACCATACAGCATTTGTCTTTCTGTTTCTGGCTAACTTTGCTCAACATAATGTCCTCAAGGTTCATCCATGTTATTATATGTTCCATGTCTTTGTTCTGTCTTACAGCACTGTAATATTCCATCATGTGCATGTACCAGTTTGTTTATCCACTCATCCATTGATGCACATTTGGGCTGTTTCAATCTCTTCGCTATTGTGAATAATGAAATGATACACATTGGTTTACAAATGTCCATTTGTGTCTTAACTTTCAGTTCCTCTGAGTATATACATAGAAATGGAATAGCTGGGCCATATGGCAAATCTAGACTTACCTTCCTGAGGAACTACCACAGTGTCTTCCAGAGTGGTTGAACCATTCTGCATTCTCACCAACAGTGAATAAGTGTGTCTCTTTTTCCACAACCTCCCCAGCACATGTAATTATCTGTTTCTTGGATAAGGGCACTCCTGGTATGTGAGAGATGATATCTCACTGTGGTTTTGATTTGCATTTCCCTAATAGCCAGTGAAGTTGAGCATTTTTTCATATATTTTTGAGACATTTATATTTCCTCTTCAGAAAAATGTCTTCCCATGTCTTTTGACCATTTTTTAATTGGATTGTTTGACTTTCTGTTGTTGAGTTGTAGGATCACTTTATATATTTGGGATATTAAACCCTTTTGTGATATGTGGTTTCCAAATGTTGTCTACCATTGTGTAGGCTGCCTTTTTACCTTTCTTGAAAAGTCCTTTGATGTACAAAAGTGGTTAATTTTGAGGAGATTCCATTTGTCTATTTGTTCTTTGGTTGCTTTCACTTTGGGTGTAAGGTTTAGGAAACCACCTACTATCACAAGATGTTAAGAAATTGCCCTACATTTTCTTCTAAGTGTCTTATGGTCTTAGTGCTAATATTTAAGTCTTTGATCCACTTTGAGTCAATTTTTGTATAAGGTGTGAGATAGGTGTACTCTTTCTTTCTTTTGGAAATGGATATCCAGTTCTCCAAAAACCATTTATTGAAGAGGCTTCTCTGTCCCAGTAGCTTTCATTTGACTGCCTTATCAAAGATCAATTGTCCATAGATGCAAGAGTCTGTTTCTGAAAACTCAGTTTGATCCCATTGTTCTGTATATCTATTCTTATGGTAGTACCATGCTGTTTTGAGCACAGTAGATTTGTAATATGCTTCAAAGTCAGGTACTGTGAGACCTCCCACTTCATTCCTCTTTCTCAATATAGTTTTTGGTATTCAGGGCATCTTGCCCATCCAAATAAATTTGGTTGTTGGTTTTTCAATTTCTGCAAATTAAGTTGTTGGGATTTAATTTATATTGCATTGAATCTATAAATCAGTTTAGGTAGACTTGACATTTGAATTATATTTCGTCTTTCAATCCATGAACATGGTATGTTCTTCCATTTCTTTAAGTCCTATTCAATTTCTTTTAGCAGTTTCTTACAGTTTTTTTAATCTTTTTTTGTATAGGTCTTTTGTGGCCCTCATTAAGTTTATTCCTAAATTCTTGATTCTTTTGGTTGCTATTGTAAATGGGATGTTTTTCTTGATTTCTTCCTCTGGTTAAACATTACTTGAGTAAAAGAACACTACAGATTTTTGCACATTGATCTTGTAGCCTGCTACTTTGCTGTATTCATTGATCAGTTCTAATAGCTTTGCGGTAGATTTTTCTGGACATTCAACATATAGAAACATGTCATCTGCAAAGAGTGAGAGTTTTACTTCTTCCTCTCCAATTTGGATGCTTTTTATTAGTTTTTCTTGCCTGATTGCTCTAGCTAGAACTTCCAGCACAATGTTGAATAACAATCATGACAGTGGTCATCCCTGTCTTGTTCCTGATTTTAGATGGAAAACTTTCAGTCTCTCCCCATTGAGTATGATGTTAGTGGTGGGTTTTTCATACATTTCCTTTAACATATTGAGAAAATTCGCTTCTATTCTTATACTTTGAGGCATTTTCAGCAAGAAAGGATGTTGAATTTTGTCAAATGCCTTTTCTGCATCAATTGAGATGATCATGTGTTTCTTCTGCTTTGATTTATTGAGGTGGTGTATAACATTAATTGATTTTCTTGTGTTGAACCAGCCTTGCATACCTGGAATAAACTCCACCTGGTTCTGGTGTATAATTCTTTTAATGTACTGCTGGATTCAATTTGCAAGTATTTTGTTGAGAACTTTGCATCTATATTCATTAAAGAGATTGGTCTTTTATTTTCTTTTGTGTAGTATCTTTGTCTGATTTTGGTATTAGGGTGATAATGTCTTCATAGAATGAGTTGTGTAGCTTTCCCTCTGCTTCAATTGTTTTGAAGAGTTTGAGCAGGATTGGTACTAATTCTTTCTTGATTGTTTGGTAGAATTCACATTTGAAACCATCTGGTCCTGGGCTTTTTGTTTTGGGGAACTTTTTAATGACTGACTCTACCTCTTTTCTTGCACTTGGTTTGTTGAGGTCATCTATTTCTTCTTGAGTCAGTGTTGGTTGCTTATGGTTTCTTAGGAAGTTGTCCATTTCATCTAAGTTGTCTAGTTTATTAGCATATGGTTGCTTGTAGTATCTCTCTTAATATCTACTTTATTGCTGCAGGGTCAGTAGTTATGTTTCCTTTCCCATTTCTGATTGCATTTACTTTCTCTCTCTCTCTCTCTCTCTCTCTCTCTCTCTCTCTCTCTCTCTCTCTCTCTCTCTCTCTCTCTCATTTTTGCTAGCCTAGTTAGTGGTCCATCAATTTTGTTTTCTCAAAGATAAAACTCTGGTTTTGTTTGTTGTCTCTGTTTTTTCCTGTTCTCAATTTCATTTATTTCTGATCTAATCTTTGTTATTTCTTTCCTTCTGTTTGCTTTGTGGCTAGTTTGCCATTCTTTCTCTAGTTCCTCCAGGTGAACAGTTAATTTTTCAATTTTTGCTCTCTCTCTCTTTTATGGCAATAAATTTCCCTCTCAGCACTGCCTTTGCTGCATCCCATAAGTTTTGATATATTCTGTTTTCATTGTCATTTGCCTTGACATATTTACTAATTTCTCTTTTAATTTCTTCCTTTACCCACTGGTTTTCTAAGAGTGTGTTGTTTAGTCTCCATATATTTGCAAATTTTACAATCTTCTGCCTGTTATTTGTTTCCAATTTCACTCCATTATGATCTTAAAAGTGTTTTTTATAATATCAATATTTTTAAATTTGTTGAGACTTGCTTTTTGACCCAACATGTGGCTTATCCTAGAGAATGTGTCATAAGCATTTGAGAAAAATATGTATCCTGCTGTTGTGGGGTGTAGTGTTCTATAAATATCTGTCACATCTAGTTCATTTTTTGTACAATTCAACATTACTGTTTCTTTATTGATCCTTTTTTTATATGTTCTATCCATTGATGAGAGTAGTGTATTGAAGTCTCCAACTATTATTGCAGAGGTATCTACTTCTCCTTTCAGTGTTCACCTCATGAATTTTGGGGCACTCTGGCTTGGTGCATAAATATTTATGATTGTTATGTTTTCTTGATGAAATGACCTTTTTATTAAAATATAGAGTCTTTTGTCTCTTAAAATTGTTTTACTTTTGAAGACTACTTTGTCTGATATTAATATAGCCACTCCCACTTTTTTCTGGTTGATGTTTGCATGAAACATCTTTTTCTAACCTTTCACATTCAGCCTATTTTTGTCCTTGTGTTTAAAGTGAGTTTCTTGTAGACAGCATATAGATGGATCCTGTTTTTTAATCCATTCTGCCAGTTTGTATCTTTTAATTGGGGAGTTTAATCCATTGACACTTAATGTTATTACTTTAAGAGTAGTATTTTCTTCTACCATTTTGTCTTTTGGATTTTATATATCATGTCTTATTTTTCCTCTCTCTCCTTTTACCCTTCTTGATAATATTCATTTCTACACTCTTCTCCAAACCTCTCTCTCTTGTCTTTTCTTACCATCCTTTATCACTCCCTTTAGTATTTCTTGTAGTTCCAGTTTCTTTTTCACAAACTCTCTCAGTGTCTGTTTTTTCTGAAAATATTTTAACTTGTCCCTCATTTTTGGAGGAAAATTTTGCTGGATATGGAATTCTTGGTTAGCAGTTCTTTCTTTCAGTATCTTAAATATATATTACCACTGTCTTCTTGCCTCCATGGCTTCTGTAGAGAATTCTCTTCAGAGTCTTTTTCATCTTCCCTTTTATGTGATGTATTGCTTTTCTCTTGCTGCTTTCAGAATTCTCTCTGTGTCTTTGAAACTGGACAATCTGATCAGTAAGTGTCTTGAAGTAGGTCTCTTGGGAACTATTCTGTTTGGGGTATATCGTACTTCTTGAATCTGTAGTTTTCTGTCCTTCATAATAGCTGGGAAATTTTCAGTGAATATTTCTTTGTATTAGTTAGGGTTCTCTAGGAAAAAAGAATCAAAGAGAGATATCTATGAATATAAGATTTATAAAAGTGACTCACACAACTGAAGGTATGCATGAGTCCAAATTCCATAGGGCAGTCAGCAAACTGGCAACTCCAATGAAGATATTCAATGAACTCAGGAAATGAACTGGCAAATTCAATGAACTCCTCAGGAAATGAACTGGGATCTTCAACAAACATGTTCAATGAACTCCTCAAGAAAAAAACTGGCAACTTTGGTGAACTTCTCAGGAAATGCTTTGCTGGGCAGCTGAAGAAGAATTGAAGGTCCTCTATCTATCTGTCTTGCTTAAAAGTCTTTAACTGATAGATTGGATTGAATCCAGACAACTGCAGTCTCTCATTGTGGAAGACAGGCCTTTCATTGAGTCATCAATCACAGTTGCAGCCAATTGACTGATGATTTAACAAACCAGCCTGTTGGTTTTTAACCAGCCACAAACATCCTTGCAGCAATGGTTAGGCCAGTGCTTGCTTGACCAGAGAGCTGGGTACCATCACCTGGCCATGTTGACACATGAACCTAACCATCACAGTCCACCCCTTGTCAACTTGGCAGTTATACACATCACCTAAAAACATACTTTACTTCTAAGTAGAGAAGAATAACAGACATATATTTCACCTAACAATACTACACTGTGCAGTGTACAACTTGAAATGCACTAAATCTCTCCAGAATAGGGTGCAAGTCCTTAGGTGACATTAACTCTTTTTTTTTTTTGGTTGTCAAGGATGTGCTTTTATTTATACTTATGTTTATCAATATTTTATTAGAGAGGATGTAGGCTGACAGAAAAATCACGCATAAAGTGCAGAGTTCCCATATACCCCCTGTATTATTATTATTTTTTTTTTCTTTTTTTTTTCTTTTTTTTTTTTTTTTAATCATCATTTTATTGAGATATATTCACATACCACACAGTCATACAAAACAAATTGTACTTTGGATTGTTTACAGTACCATTACATAGTTGTACATTCATCACCTAAATCAATCCCTGACACCTTCATTAGCACACACACAAAAATAACAAGAATAATAATTAGAGTGGAAAAGAGCAATTGAAGTAAAAAAGAACACTAGGTACCTTTGTCTGTTTGTTTGCTTCCCCTACTTTTCTACACATCCATCCATAAACTAGACAAAGTGGAGTTTGGTCCTTATGGCATTCCCAATCCCACTGTCACCCCTCATAAGCTACATTTTTATACAACTGTCTTCGAGATTCATGGGTTCTGGGTTGTAGTTTAATAGTTTCAGGTATCCACCACCAGCTACCCCAATTCTTTAGAACCTAAAACAGGTTGTCTAAAGTGTGCGTAAGAGTGCCCACCAGAGTGATCTCTCGGCTCGTTTTGGAATCTCTCTGCCACTGAAGCTTATTTCATTTCCTTTCACATCCCCCTTTTGGTCAAGAAGATGTTCTCCATCCCACGATGCCGGGTCTACATTCCTCCCCGGGAGTCATATTCCACGTTGCCAGGGAGATTCACTTCCCTGGGTGTCTGATCCCACGTAGGGGGGAGGGCAGTGATTTCACCTTTCAAGTTGGCTTAGCCAGAGAGAGAGGGCCACATCTGAGCAACAAAGAGGCATTCAGGAGGAGACTCTTAGGCACAAATACAGGGAGCCCTAGCTTCTCCTTTGCAGCAACCGTCTTCCCAAGGGTAAAACTTATGGTAGAGGGCTCAACCCATCAAACCACCAGTCCCCTATGTCTGTGGTCATGTTAGCAACCATGGAGGTGGGGTAGGCGAATACCCCTGCATTCTCCACAGGCTCCTCAAGGGGGCACTACATCTTTTTTTTTTTTTTTTTTCCTTGTTTGTCTTTTTTCTTTTCTTTTTTTTTTTTTTTTAACTTTCCCTTCTTTTTTCAAATCAACTGTATGAAAAAAAAAGTTAAAAAGAAAACAAACATACAATAAAACAACATTTCAAAGAGACCATAGCAAGGGAGTAAGAAAAAGACAACTAACCTAAGATAACTGCTTAACTTCCAACATGTTCCTACTTTACCCCAAGAAAGTTACATAATATAGCAACATTTCAGTGAACTTGTTCCTACTACATCCATCAGAAATTAACAGACCATAGTCATTTCTGGGCATCCCCAGAACGTTAAATAGCTTATCTGTTCTTCTTGGATTATTGTTCCCCCTTCCTTAATTGCTCTCTACTGCTAGTTCCCCTACATTCTACATTATACACCATTTGTTTTACATTTTTCAAAGTTCACATTAGTGGTAGCATATAATATTTCTCTTTTTGTGCCTGGCTTATTTCGCTCAGCATTATGTCTTCAAGGTTCATCCATGTTGTCATATGTTTCACCAGATCGTTCCTTCTTAATGCCGCGTAGTATTCCATCGTGTGTATATACCACATTTTATTTATCCACTCATCTGTTGAAGGACATTTGGGTTGTTTCCATCTCTTGGCAATTGTGAATAATGCTGCTATGAACATTGGCGTGCAGATATCTGTTCGTGTCACTGCTTTCCGATCTTCCGGGTATATACCGAGAAGTGCAATCGCTGGATCGAATGGTAGCTCTATATCTAGTTTTCTAAGGAACTGCCAGACTGACTTCCAGAGTGGCTGAACCATTATACAGTCCCACCAACAATGAATAAGAGTTCCAATTTCTCCACATCCCCTCCAGCATTTGTAGTTTCCTGTTTGTTTAATGGCAGCCATTCTAACCGGTGTTAGATGGTATCTCATTGTGGTCTTAATTTGCATCTCTCTAATAGCTAGTGAAGCTGAACATTTTTTCATGTGTTTCTTGGCCATTTGTATTTCCTCTTCAGAGAACTGTCTTTTCATATCTTTTGCCCATTTTATAATTGGGCTGTCTGTACTATTGTCATTGAGTTGTAGGATTTCTTTGTATATGCAAGATATCAGTCTTTTGTCAGATACATGGTTTCCAAAAATTTTTTCCCATTGAGTTGGCTGCCTCTTTACCTTTTTGAGAAATTCCTTTGAGGTGCAGAAACTTCTAAGCTTGAGGAGTTCCCATTTATCTATTTTCTCTTTTGTTGCTTGTGCTTTGGGTGTAAAGTCTAGGAAGTGGCCTCCTAATACAAGGTCTTGAAGATGTTTTCCTACATTATCTTCTAGGAGTTTTATGGTACTTTCTTTTATATTGAGATCTTTGGTCCATTTTGAGTTAATTTTTGTGTAGGGGGTGAGGTAGGGGTCCTCTTTCATTCTTTTGGATATGGATATCCAACTCTCCCAGCCCCATTTGTTGAAAAGACCATTATGGCTCAGTTCGGTGACTTTGGGGGCCTTATCAAAGATCAGTCGGCCATAGATCTGAGGGTCTATCTCTGAATTCTCAATTCGATTCCATTGATCTATATGTCTATCTTTGTGCCAGTACCATGCTGTTTTGGCAACTGTGGCTTTATAATAAGCTTCAAAGTCAGGGAGTGTAAGTCCTCCCACTTCGTTTTTCTTTTTTAGAGTGTCTTTAGCAATTCGAGGCATCTTCCCTTTCCAAATAAATTTGATAACTATCTTTTCCAAGTCTGCAAAGTAGGTTGTTGGAATTTTGATTGGGATTGCATTGAATCTATAGATGAGTTTGGGTAGAATTGACATCTTAATGACATTTAGCCTTCCTATCCATGAACATGGAATATTTTTCCATCTTTTAAGGTCCCCTTCTATTTCTTTTAGTAGAGTTATGTAGTTATCTTTGTATAGGTGTTTTACATCTTTGGTTAAGTTTATTCCTAGGTACTTGATTTTTTTAGTTGCTATTGAAAATGGTATCTTTTTCTTGAGTGTCTCTTCAGTTTGTTCATTTCTAGCATATAGAAACATTACTGACTTATGTGCATTAATCTTGTATCCCGCTACTTTGCTAAATTTGTTTATTAGCTCTAGTAGGTGTATCGTTGATTTCTCAGGGTTTTCTAGATATAAGATCATATAATCTGCAAACAATGACAGTTTTACTTCTTCTTTTCCAATTTGGATGCCTTTTATTTCTTTGTCTTGCCGGATTGCCCTGGCTAGCACTTCCAGCACAATGTTGAATAACAGTGGTGACAGCGGGCATCCTTGTCTTGTTCCTGATCTTAGAGGGAAGGCTTTCAGTCTCTCACCATTGAGTACTATGCTGGCTGTGGGTTTTTCATATATGCTCTTTATCATGTTGAGGAAGTTTCCTTCAATTCCTACCTTTTGAAGTGTTTTTATCAAAAAGGGATGTTGGATTTTGTCAAATGCTTTTTCAGCATCTATTGAGATGATCAATTGATTTTTCCCTTTCGAGTTTTTAATGTGTTGTAATACATTGATTGTTTTTCTTATGTTGAACCATCCTTGCATGCCTGGAATGAACCCCACTTGGTCATGGTGTATGATTTTTTTAATGTGTCTTTGGATTCGATTTGCAAGTATTTTGTTGAGGATTTTTGCATCTATATTCATTAGGGAGATTGGCCGGTAGTTTTCCTTTTTTGTAGCATCTTTGCCTGGTTTTGGTATTAGATTGATGTTAGCTTCATAAAATGAGTTAGGTAGTGTTCCATTTTTTTCAATGTTTTGAAAGAGTTTGAGTAAGATTGGTGTCACTTCTTTCTGGAAAGTTTGGTAGAATTCCCCTGTGAAGCCATCTGGCCCTGGGCATTTATTTGTGGGAAGATTTTTGATGACTGATTGGATCTCTTTGCTTGTGATGGGTTGGTTGAGGTCTTCTATTTCTTCTCTGGTCAGTCTAGGTTGTTCATATGTTTCCAGGAAATTGTCCATTTCTTCTACATTATCCAGTTTGTTGCCATACAGTTGTTCATAATATCCTCTTATAATTTTTTTAATTTCTTCAGGATCTGCAGTTATGTCACCTTTTTCATTCATTATTTTGTTTATATGGGTCTTCTCTCTTTTTGATTTTGTCAGTCTAGCTAGGGGCTTGTCAATCTTGTTGATCTTCTCAAAGAACCAACTTTTGGTGATATTTATCCTTTCTATTGTTTTTTTGTTCTCTATGTCATTTATTTCTGCTTTAATCCTTGTTATTTCTTTTCTTGTACTTGGTTTAGGATTGGTTTGCTGTTCATTTTCTAGCTTCTTCAGTTGATCCATTAGTTCTTTGATTTTGGCTCTTTCTTCCTTTTTAATATATGCGTTTAGTGCTATAAATTTCCCCCTTAGCACTGCTTTTGCTGCATCCCATAGGTTTTGGTATGTTGTGTTCTCATTTTCATTCGTCTCTATATATTTAGCAATTTCTCTTGCTATTTCTTCTTTAACCCACTGATTGTTTAGGAGTGTGTTGTTTAACCTCCAGGTATTTGTGAATTTTCGAAGTCTCTGATGGTTATTGACTTCTAATTGTATTCCATTGTGGTCAGAGAATGTGCTTTGAATAATTTCAATCTTTTTAAATTTATTGAGGCTTGTTTTATGTCCCAGCATATGATCTATTCTGGAGAAAGTTCCGTGAGCACTAGAAAAGTATGTGTATCCTGGTGATTTGGGATGTAATGTCCTGTAGATGTCTGTTAAATCTAATTCATTTATCAGATTGTTTAGGTTTTCAATTTCCTTATTGGTCTTCTGTCTGGTTGATCTATCTATAGGAGAGAGTGATGTTTTGAAGTCTCCCACAATTATTGTGGAAACATCAATTGCTTCCTTTAGTTTTGCCAATGTTTCTCTCATGTATTTTGTGGCACCTTGATTGGGTGCATAGACATTTACGATTGTTATTTCTTCTTGCTGAATTGCCCCTTTTATTAGTACGTAGTGGCCTTCTTTGTCTCTCAAAACATCCCTGCATTTGAAGTCTATTTTATCTGAGATTAATATTGCTACACCTGCTTTCTTTTGGCTGTAGCTTGCATGAAATATTTTTTTCCATCCTTTCACTTTCAGTTTCTTTGTGTCCCTGTGTCTAAGATGAGTCTCTTGTATGCAACATATTGATGGTTCATTTTTTTTGATCCATTCTGCGAATCTATATCTTTTAATTGGGGAGTTTAATCCATTACATTCAACGTTAAAACCGTGAAGGCATTTCTTGAATTGGCCATCTTATCCTTTGGATTATGTTTGCCATATTTTTCCCTCTCTCTATTAATATCCTTTATTGTACCCATACCGAATCTCTTTAGTACTGAACCTTTCTCCAAGTCTCTCTGTCCTGTCTTTGTTTCTCTGTCTGTAGGGCTCCCTTTAGTATCTCCAGTAGGGCAGGTCTCTTGTTAGCAAATTCTCTCAGCATTTGTTTGTCTGTGAAAAATTTAAGCTCTCCCTCAAATTTGAAGGAGAGCTTTGCTGGATAAAGTATTCTTGGCTGGAAATTCCTCTCACTCAGAATTTTAAATATATCGTGCCACTGCCTTCTCGCCTCCATGGTGGCTGCTGAGTAGTCACTACTTAGTCTTATGCTGTTTCCTTTGTATGTGGTGAATTGCTTTTCTCTTGCTGCTTTCAGAACTTGCTCCTTCTCTTCTATGTTTGACAGTGTGATCAGTATATGTCTCGGAGTGGGTTTTTTTGGATTTATTCTATTTGGAGTTCGCGGAGCATTTATGATTTGTGTATTTATGTTGTTTAGAAGATTTGGGAAGTTTTCCCCAACAATTTCTTTGAATACTCTTCCTAGACCTTTACCCTTTTCTTCCCCTTCTGGGACACCAATGAGTCTTATATTCGGACGTTTCATATTATCTATCATATCCCTGAGGTCCATTTCGAGTTTTTCAATTTTTTTCCCCCATTCTTTCTTTTATGCTTTCATTTTCCATTCTGTCATCTTCCAGGTCACTGATTCGTTGTTCAACTTCCTCTAGTCTTGTACTATGAGTGTCCAGAATCTTTTTAATTTGGTCAACAGTTTCTTTAATTTCCATAAGATCATCCATTTTTTTATTTAGTCTTGCAATGTCTTCTTTATGCTCTTCTAGGGTCTTCTTGATTTCCTTCATATCCCGTACTATGGTCTCATTGTTCATCTTTAGTTCTTTGAGTAGCTGCTCTAGGTGTGTCTCTTCTGGTCTTTTGATTTGGGTGCTTGGCCTTGGGTTATCCATATCGTCTGGTTTTTTCATATGCTTTATAATTTTCTGTTGTTTTTGGCCCCGTGGCATTTGCTGAACTTGATAGGGTTCTTTTAGGGTTTGTAGAGCAGTTGAAGTCCTTATCTCTAATTTATCAGATCTACAGCTTCGTGGAGTACACTTTCTCTAACTAACCAGCAGGTGGCGTCCACGAGCCACCTGTTCTCCACAAGCCAGATCTCCCCTGCTTAGCCTTTTTGGTGAGTGGGGGAGTGAGTCTTGTGGGGCCCAATTGGTGTACCAAGCTTGCGTGTGTAGTTGGTGTTGCCTGCCCTGTATGTGGGGCGTGTTTCTGGGCAGTCGGGGAGGGGGGGTGGCCCTAACAATCAAATCTCCCTGGTGATCCTAGAGTTTTAAAGCTGCTGCAATAGTCTAATCCTTCAGTTCAGTCCTGCCACAGTTTGTCTCTGCCACTGACCCACAATTCCTTGGTATTGGCGTATGGCTCCTGAGACTTGCAAGTGGGCCCCTCTTCCAGGCTGTGCACCCCGGGTCCTCTGTTGAGGGGTGACTGTGCTATGTCACAGGTGAGTGCCGTCCCCCCAGGGCAGTTCTGGGCTGCTGGGCTGTGTTGGGAGGCTCCCAGTCTGCTCAAATGATGGCTGAATGGGGCTCTGTTAATTCACACTGCTCCCCCTTCCCAGCTCTGGGACATTCAGCTGAGGTTGCAGGGAAGGCTAATGTCCACGCCCAGTTTTGTGGTGTGTGCCTGTTATTTGAAGCACTTCCGTCACACTGGGTTGTCTGGGGCAGCTCTGGGCTATGGGGCTGGCGATGGGCAGGAGTGTTTCCTGTCCACCAGGATGGTGGCTGTGAGCGGACACCCCCCTTTTCTTGGGAAGTTGTGTTGTTTAGTGAATTTTCTCAGCCACTGGATTATTGCCTTTTGTCTCAGCGCTCTCTTAGTTCTGCTCTTGACTTGAGGTGCCCAAATTTCAATTCTTTGAAGCTTTCTGTATTGAGCTTCTTAGAGTAATTGTTTTAGAAAAAGCAAAAAGGATTTAAAAAAAAAAAAAAAAAAAAAAAAAAAAAACGGCCCTCCTCAGAGATCTAATGGGTTATTGAAATGCTAATAGACAAAGCAACCAGGGCCATTAAGGAAAGGTGCACAGGGCAGAGAGATCAGCCTTGCTTCGGGATTTGCATATGCGCCTCAAGGCCTGATCTCCGCCCTTCCCCTTTCTGTGTTCACCAGAACTCCAAAAATCCTCTGCTTTTATTTTGGAGTTTTTCGTGTTGTTTTTTTTCTATGCCTGTCTCCTCTCTGCTGGGCTGGCTGCTCTCAGAGTCTCTGGTGTCTGGTCTCAGTCTATCTATGGTTGGAGTTTGAATCAGTAGAATGAGTTTCCGATAAGAGCAGCCACTGCAATTCTCCCTTCTCCTTCTTGGAGCTGACAGCCCCTCCTCCCCCGGGACTGAGCCTGGCAGGGAGGGGCGCGGGTCCCCTGGCCGCAAAAACTTACAGATTTCGCTGATCTCAGCAGTTCCACGTTTTCATGAGTGTTGTATGAAGTATGCCCAAAGACAGATTGCTCTGTGGTGTCCAGTCCACGCAGTTCCTGGCTTTTTACCTACTTTCCTGGAGGAGTAACTAAAACATACAGCTCACCAGTCTGCCATCTTGCCCCGCCTCCGACATTAACTCTTAAAATTGATTTCCTTTGGCTTAAATACAGCAAAATGAACAGTACAGCTTATGCCATGTGATAAGGGGATAAGACAGAAAAGAAAGCAAAGATATTTGCTTTACAGGCAAATACAAACATACCCATAACAAAACAAGGAGAAATATTCATGCAATCATAGTCCTTGTTTCTGTAACTGGTTGCATGGCTGTAGTTCATATTTATCACTACCTTCTTCCACTACCTACTGCATGTTCCCTTTACTCTCAGCAAGCAGTTCAGCTGGCCATGGTCCTTTGCCTGGTGGGGTGACCCAAACCTTCATTCCTGAAGTTTCTTGGCCATTGGTAGTCCTGGCTGGATTGGGTTGTTGCAGTTTTCCATTGATTTTAATCACAGGCATGGTAGTACTAAAAGACACTCTAGGGGATCTCCTGTATTCCAGGAAAAATCTTCTTTACTTCCATTGTGTAGTTGCAGTGCTATTTCCTCTTGATAGTCAGGATCAGTCACCCCAGCCAGTACAGTAATCCCCTTCCTTGCCTGTTGATTAAGAGGCATAAGAAGCTCAAAGTGACCAGTTGACAGTCTTAACTTTCAGTTCAATGGGATTATTGTTGTGTTTCCTGGTGGAAGCACTCCTCCTTTTGGAACCAAGACCTGTAGACCAGCAGAGCTTAAGCTTGCAGGGACAGGAAGCAAAAATTTACCTAGTGGATCACTAGGAGTGATAGTGAGTGGTGCCACTTCTGTTTCCACCCCTTGATTCCTGGACCCATGAATCCTGACTATGGGAGAAACAGCACCGTAGACTGGACACTGATTCAGAGCATACACAGCCTTGTAGAGAACACTTCCCAAGCCCTGCAAGGTATTGCCACTTAGTTGGTGCCACAATTGAATCTTCAACAGGCCATTCCACTACTCTATGAACCCAGATGCCTCTGGATGATGGGGAACATTGTAAGACCAGAGAATTCCATGAGCATGTGCCCATTCCCTCACTTCATTTGCTGTGAAGTGGGTTCCTTGGTCAGAAGCAACACTGTATGGAATACCATGATGGTGGTAAGGCATTCTGTAAGTCCATGGATGATAGTTTTGGCAGAAGCATGTCATTCAGGGAAGGCAAACCCATATCCAGAGTATGTGTCTATTCCAGTAAGAACAAATCACTGCCCCTCCCATGATGGAAGTGGTCTAATGTAGTCAACCTGCTACCAGGTAGCAGGCTAATCACATAGGGGAATGGTGCCATATCGGGGAATGAGAGTGGGTCTCTGATGCTGGCAGATTGGACACTCAGCATTGGCTGTGGCCAGGTCAGCCTTGGTGAGTGGGAGTCCATGTTGCTAAGCCCATGCATAACCTCCATCCTTACCACCATGACCTCTTTGTTCATGAGCCCATTGGGACATAACAGGAGTTGGTGGGGAAAGAGGCTGATTGGTATCCACCAAACAGGTCATTTTATCCACTTGGTTATTAAAATCTTCTGCTGCTGAAATCACCCTCTGGTGATCATTCACATGGAACACAAATATCTTTGTTTTTCACCCACTCAGAAATGTCTATCCACATACCTCTTTCCCAGAATTCTTTGTCACCAAATTTCCAATCATGTTCCTTCAAAGTCCCTGACCACCCAGCCAAACCATTAGCAACAGCCCAAGAATCAGTATACAAATGCACCTCTGGCCAGTTCTCCTACCAAAGAAAATGAACAACCAGGTGCATTGCTTGAAGCTCTGCCCACTGGGAGGATTTCCCCTTGCCACTGTCCTTCAGGGACCTCCCAGAAAGGGGCTGCAGTGCTGCAGCTGTCCACTTTCAGGTGGTGCCTGCATATCATGTAGAACCATCTGTAAACAAGGCCTGACTTTTCTCTTCCTCAGTCAACTGATTATAAGGAACTCCCCAAGAGGCCATGGCTATGCACTGGGAAAGAGAAGGTAAGGTGGAAGAAGTGGGGGCCATGGGCATTTGGGCCACTTCCTCATGTAACTTACTTGTACCTTCAGGAACCGCTCGAGCTCTATCTCATATATACCATTCCCATTTTATGACGGAGTGCTGCTGTGCATACCCAACTTTATGGCTTGGTAGGTCAGACAACACCCAGCTCATGATAGGTAACTCAGGTCTCATGGTAACTTGGTGGCCCATGGTTAAGCGTTCTGTCTCTACTAAGGCCCAGTAGCAGGCCAACAGCTGTTTCTCAAATGGAGAGTAGTTACCTGCAGAGGATGGTAAAGCTTTACTCAAAAATCCTAAGAGTCTGCATTGTGATTCTCCTATAGGAGCCTGACAAAGGCCTGAAACAGCATCTCTATTTGCCACTGACACTTCCAGCACCATTGGGTCAGCTGGATCATATGTTCCAAGTGGCAGAGCAGCTTGCACAGCAGCCTGGAGCTGTCACAGAGCCTCATCTTGTTCTGGTCCCCACTCAAAACTAGAAGCTTTTCTGATCACTCAGTAAATGGGTCAGAGTAGCACACCCAAATGAGGAATATGTTGTCTCCAAAATCCAAAGAGTCCAACTAAGCATTGTGCCTCTTTTTTGGTTGTAGGAGGGGCCAGTTGCAACAGCTTATTCCTCACCTTAGAAGGAATATCTCAACATGCCCCACACCACTGGACACCTGGAAAACTTACTGAGGTGGAAGGCCCCTGTAATTTTTTGATTTATCTCCCATCCTCTGCCATGCAAATACTTTACCAACAAATCTAGAGTAGCTGCTACTTCTTGCTCACTAGGTCCAATCAACATGATATCATACATATAATGGACCAGTGTGATGTCTTGTGGGAGGGAGAAATGATCAAGATCCCTGCAGACAATATTATGACATAGGGCTGGAGAGTTGATATAACCCTGAGGTAGCACAGTGAATGAAAACTGCTTGCCTTGCCAGCTGAATGGAAACTGTTTCTGTTGGTCCTTACTAACAGCAATTGAGAAAAAAGCATTTGCCAGCTCAATAGCTGCATACCAGGTACCAGGGGATATGTTGATTTGCTCAAGCAATGATACCACATCTGGAACAGCAGCTGCAATTTGAGTCACCACCTGGTTAAGCTTAAAATAATCCACTGTCATCCTGCAAGACCCATCTGTTTATGCACAAGCCAAATAGGAGAGCTGAATGGGGGTGTGGTGGGAATCACCACCCCTGCATCCTTCAAGTCCTTAAGAGTGGCATTAATCTCTGCAATCCCTCCAGGAATCCAGTAGGGCTTCTTGTTTGCTATTTTCCTAGGCAACGGCAATTCTACTGGCTTCCACTTGCCCTTTTCCACCATAAAATCCCTCACTCCATGAGTCAGGGAACCAATGTGAGGATTCTGCCAGTTGCTGAGTATGTCTATTCCAATTATGCATTCCAGCACTGGGGAAATAACCACAGAATGGTTCCAGGGACCCACTGGACCCACTGTGAGATGAACCTGAGCTAAAACTCTATTGATCACCTGATCTCCATAAGCCCCAACTCTGACTGGTGGGTGGACCAGAGTGATATTTTGGGTCTCCTGAAATTAATGTCACTTCTGAACCAGTGTCTAATAATCCACAAAATATCTGATCATTTCCTTTTCCCCAGTGTACAGTTACCCTGGTAAAAGGCCATAGGTCCCCCTGGGGAAGGATGGGAGGAAGATTAACAGTATAAATTTTTGGCAGTGTGTCAGGGTCCTTCCCCAAGAGTACCTGGCCTTCCCTTCATTCAAGGGGTTCTGGATCTGTAAACTGTCTCAAGTCTGGGAATTGATTAAGGGGCGGTGACTCTGAATTCAAGGGAGACTTTTGTTCACTTGACCTAGAATTCTTCTGCCTACATAGTTTAAACAAGAATTTAGTTGATTGCCTATCCATTTTACTACTTGGCACTCCATGATCTACTAGCCAAAGCCATAAGTCTCTGTGAGTCATATTATTTTGATTGCTGCTTTGAGCCAGTTTTCCATTATGGTAGCCATGCCCACCTTGTCTGTGGAGATTAACTGTAGCCACTTGGCTTCTGCCTATTTGGGACCCAATTATCCCCATTATGTTTAAGGATTCCAGCTTCATGACAGCAGTTCCTAGAGTAGTATCTGACCTACAGAGAAGAGTGACTACGGAGATCTTCAGGGATGAAGGAGCTAGTCTCACAAATTTATTCCTCACAGTCCTGGTGAAAGGTGTGTCCTCTGGGCATTCCAAGGCTGTGTGATCAGGTCTTCCATGATAAATCCACTCTAACATTCCAATCTCTCTAAGCCTTTGAATCCCCTCCTCCACATTATACCAGGGCAGTTCTGGCATTTCTTCCTCCAGTAATGCCAGCCACCTTTTGATTCATGTTTCAGCCAACCACCCAAACTGTTAATACCCTTTCTAACCCCTCAAGCTACAACACTGAATACAAAATCTCTGCTTAATGGGCCCATATCAGTAAATTCTGTGTGATCCAACCTTATATTCCTTCCACCATTATCCCACACCCTTAATATCCATTCCTACACATATTCCCCTGGTTTCTGTTTGTACAAGTTGGAAAACTCAAACAGTTCTTTTGGAGTATAGCATACTTCCTCATGGGTTATACTTTGTACCTCATGCTTTCGGGCCTGTTGGGACTTTCGTCTAGTCATAGGTTTGAAGCAAAGGCTGGTGGTAGGGGTGGGTCATGAAAAGAGTTAGAATTATCCCTCAAGCCATTTACCTCAGGACATTCTGTTGCATTTTCATCTCTTAAAACAGGATTAATCTCTCCATATAGAGGAGTGAGGGTTGCTTCCCCAGAGGAGGTGATTACAGGATTAGCAGGTACTGAAGGGTTAATCTCTTTAACTGGAGATTGGATGGTAAGCTCCTTAGGGCAAACTGGAGGTGGGGAAGCTATTTCCTCAGGACAGCCCTCTACAGGTAAATCTAACAATTACTCAGCAGAATCCATGGTTCCAATGTCCTTACTGCCATTATTATCAATCCATATGCCCCCATCCCAAGTTTCAAGATCCCATTCTTTTCCAATCAATGCCTTTACTTTAACAGCAGAAGCCCTGAGAGGTTGAGATTTTAGTTTACATTGTAAATGTCCTACTCACACAATGAGAATCTGCATCTGGTTTTCAGATATTTCAAGTCTGTAGGCACAGGAAATAAGATTTTCTTTCAGGGGACACATAGAAACCTTTACATCTGTCATACAGTGTTTAAGTTTTAAATTTGACACCTTTAGCTTGTCCCTTTCCATTACAACTTTATCCAATATATCTAAGAGGAGCCAGCCAACATCATTATACCTCTTAAATCTGCAAAACTCTGTGAAGGTGTTGAAAACACTGTCACCCAGAGCCTTGCTTCATACAAGTGTATGATTAGGAGAATCAAACAGTGCTATTTTGCGTATCTCCTTTGCCAACTCATGCCATGGACTGTCAGTGCCCTCTTGATTATTGGTAATGGGGTCATTAGTGCCTTTGAATCTAATCAGAGCAGAAAACAAATTGTAAAAGCCCATTTTAAGATTCTGTTTCTCAAGAACTACTCTTGGTACCAAGTTTTATTAGTTAGGGTTCTCTAGGGAAACAGAATCAATGAGAGATATCTATGAATATAAGATCTATAAAAGTGACTCACACAACTGTTTGTATGAATGAGTCCAAATTCCATAGGGCTGTCAGCAAACTGGCAACTCCAATGAAGATGTTTGATGAACTCAGGAAATAAACTGGCAACTTCAATGAACTCCTCAGGAAATGAACTGGTAACTTTGATGAACTCCTCAGGAAATGCTTCATTGGGCAGCTGAAGAAGAAGTGATGGTCCTCTATCTGTCTTGCTTAAAAGTCTTCAACTGATTGATTGGATTAAATCCAGCCAACTGCATTCTCTCATTGTGGAAGACAGGCCCTTCATTGAATCATCAGTCACAGCTGCAGCCAATTGACTGATGATTTAATAAACCAGCCTGTTGGTTTATTAACCAGCCACAAACATCCTTGCAGCAATGGTTAGGCCAGTGCTTGTTTGACCAGTCAGCTGGGTATTATCACCTGGCCAAATTGACCCATGAATCTAACCATCACATTCTTCTATTATTCTTTCTGCCCATTTTCCCCTGTCTTCTCCCTCTGGAACACCCACAACACATATATTTACGTGCTTCATGTTGTCACTCAGCTCCCTAAGACTCTGCTCATATTTTTCCATTCTTTTCACCATTTGTTCTCTTTTGTGTATGAATTCAAATGTCTTGTCTTCCAATTCACTGATCCTTTCTTCTGCCTGTTAAAATATACTGTTGTATCCCTCCATTGTCTTTTTCATCTACTCCATTATGCCCTTCATTCCCATCAGTTCCTGCATTTGTTTTTTCATGTTTATGAATTCTTTTTATGGTCATCCAGTGTCTTCTTTATATCCTTCATCTCTTTTGCTATATCTTCCCTCAGTTCATTGTCTTAATATTTCAATTGATTTAGGAAATTTGTTTGACTATTTTATATTAATTCTTCCTAAATTTCATTGAATTAATTTGGCATTAATTGCCTCAACTCCTGTACCTCACTTGAAATATTAGTTTGTTCCTTTGGCTGGTCCATATTTTCATGTTTCTTAGTAAGGCTTGTTATCTTAAGCTGTCTAGGCATCTCACTTTCTTGATTAGTTTATTCTGGATCTCATTTTTACTCTTTTACCTGAGGTTTTCTTGCTGGTTGGCTTTGTTCTCTAACCTTTGGTGTTCAGTTCAGCTTATTCTAGACCTTTAACTTAGGTTCTATTTCATTGATCAGAGGTTTTCACCTCTTATTTTTTTGTTACTTGCCCTGCCTTTCTGTAGGCTTTCTGTGTGAGGGTCTCCTCAGATATGGTCAACCCCTATCAGGATTTCCCAGTCCACAGAGGCCCATGTCTCAGGAGGAGAATATGGAGTTTCCTTTAGACTGTGACCCTCCTGTGAGACCTTCAGATTTTGTGCTTTTCCTATCCTGTCCAGCAGTTGGTGCTTGCCAGCCTCCAGCTCCCCCACCAGTTTAAGTTGGAATGGAGCCTTTAGTTCTCCCAGTGGCCCTGACCTTGTCATGGGCATGGATGACTGAAGATGGTTTCTGAATTCCAGCTGCTGTAGTCTGAATTCCCCAAAGGAGGGCTGCCACTTGCACTGAACCATGCTCCCCTTCTCTTTGGGGAGTTATGTCCTTCAGGTAATTGTCTCCCCCACTAGACTTATTGCTTTGTCTCTCAGAGCTATCTTAGCTCTGATCTTGCCTGGGTCCAAATTGCAAGTCTTTGAGGCTTTCTGTAATGGGCTACTTAGAACAGTTACTTTTAAAAAAAGAGAAAAAGATTTAAAAAAAAGAAAAAAGAAAAAGAAAGGCCCAGTATAGGCTATTTGAAAAAAAGCACATTACTTCCATCCTTGCCATTTTGATGGGCTACTGAAATGCAAAAAGGCAAGGAATTGGGAGAATAATTGATATGTAAACAAAAACCAGAAAAACAGGCTTTTCAGAGAAGGGCCCTGGCCCCCTGGGTTTGCATATGTGTCTGATTTGAGCCCGTCCCTTCATAATATGTTCATCACCAACTCCAAAGGTCTCTGTTTTTGTTCTTGTTTCTGTTTTGGCTGTTTTTCTAGCCCTATCTCCTCTGGCCTGGCTGACTGCTCCCAGATTCTCCAAGGTCTGGTCTCAGTTTATCTACAGTTGGAATTTCTGTTTAGCCATCTGAGTTTGTTAATCAGTTCTGTGACTGGGGCCAGGTTGAGCCTCATTCCTGTTTCCCAGAACTGATGGTCCCTCTTCCTTCAGGAAACCAGCTGTAAAACATTTTCTTGTGCCTGCCAGAGAGGGGCATGGGCCCCCAGTTGTATGATGGGTGTCCAAACTCAATTTTCCCTGAGGTGCCCATTACACACAGTTCCTGACTTTGGGAACCCCAGGCCTCCAAGTTTCTTGAAGATTGCACACAGCAGTTTGCTTGACCTAAGTCAGTTAATGTTTGACCAATATCCTTGTCTGTGCTAAATATAATCTATAACTACCTCCTCACTGACACTCCCTGAGATACTGTTATCTACAAGATAATCTATACTCTTTCCCTCTTCCCTGTTGATTTCAATCAACCCCTCTGTAGTTGCAAGCCCACCTTATACTCTCATACCCATTGGAATGTTGAGCCCTTAAAACCAGCTTATTCAGCTCCCCCAAAGGGCAGACCATTTTCATGTTGAGCTCTGAACCCACCACCATTCAGAGCAGCTCCTGAATCCATTCAGAGAAGCTCCTAAATTCAGGGTAATATGACTCGACTTCCCACCCTGTTGGTAAGCCCCATAATAAAAGTCATGTCTCAGAACATGTCTGGTGCTTTCTTTAGTCCTTTGGCTACAAAAGCCCTCTTGGGCCATGACACTGGCTTTCTACCAGCTGCCACAGAGGAGTAAATAAAACCCACACCTCACCACTCTGCCATCTTTCCCCACTCAGCATTATTTAAGTAGAAAATTAGATGTCATTAAGAAATTACAACAGTTATTTTAGGTTTTCTTTAATGACTCTTTTTCCTCAGAGCTTCATTTGGCACCTGTATTCTAATGCCTCCAAATCTGTCACCCCCCTGGACTTTTCACCCAAACCATATATGTATATATCTTACTGCCCATGATTTATGGGTATATCATCAAACTCTGTGTCCTGATTCTATCTCCTCATATGGTTTGTTCACTCAGCAACAAACATTTATCAAGCACTAGCAAGTGCCAGGGACAGCTTAGATCTTGGGCACATATCAGAAATGAAACAGGTAAAGTCCTCTAAGGGAACATAGCAGGGAGAGATAAGCAACAAAGCAATCATCAAATCTATAATATCCAATATAGAAAAGTAAATTAGGGGTTCATATTTAGAGTCTGAGAGCTATAAGGAATGCACATGAATTTTAAGACTTTCTTTATATTTTCTGGATCTATTTTAAAGGCCCATAAAATGTTACTTTCTGAACATTACACAGAAAATCCTAGAGTTGAGAGTCTTGGCTCTCAGAAAACTGAAAATTTCCTAATACATCATCCTCTTACCCATTCATTTAGATGGTGGTCATCACCAAAAATACATCCATTTCTTCCCACAATTTTATTGAGATATAGTCACATATCATACAATCATCCAAAGTGTACAATTAATTGTTCACAGTATCATCATATGGTTGTGCATTTATCACAACAATTTTTGAACATTTTCATTACTCCAAAAAATAAAAACAAAAATAAAAATAAAAGTAAAAAAGAAGACCTAAAACATCCCATCCCACCATCCCCCTTATTTTTCGTTTAATTTTTGTCTCCATTTTTCTACTCCTCTGTCCATACACTAGATAAAGGGAGTGTGAGTCACAAGGTTTTCACAATCAAAGTCACACCATGTAAGCTACATAGTTATGCAATCATCTTCAAGAATCAAGGCTACTGTGTTGCAGTTTGAAAGTTTCAGGTATTTCCTTCAAGCTATTCCAACACACTAAAAACTAAAAAGGGATATATATATATATATATAGTGCATAAGAAAGCCCACTAGAGTGAACTCTCAACTCCATTTGAAATCTCTCAACCACTGAAACTATATTTTGTTTCATTTTGCTTCCCTCTTTTGGTCAAGAAGACTTTCTATATCCCACAATGCCAAATACAGGCTCATCCCTGTGAGTCATGTCTCCTGTTGCCAGGGAGAAAAAAATACATCTCTTAACAAGTATTAAGAAACAAGATGTGCCAAGACCTGTACTATATGTTCCAGGGACAGAGTTGTGAAAAATCATCAACAATAAAAACAAAAATTACAATCTGTGCCCTCACAGAACTTGACCTAGAAAGGATAAATTTTAATGGAAATTTGTATATTTTATTAGACATTTCATAGAATGAGCTTTGGAATTTGTTCTTTTTTTTGTGATCATTTTGTATTAAATTCTGTTCTTATGCTTATTGCTCTGGTTTGCTAATGTGGCCATTAGGCAAAATACCAGAAATGTATTGGCTTTTATAAAGGGGGTTTATTTGGCTACCAAGTTACAGTCATAAGGCCATAAAAGTGTCCAAACAAAAAACAATAGGGAACCTTCACTGAAGAACACTGATGGCATCAGGAATACCTCTGTCAGCTGGGAAGCCACATGGCTGGTGTCTGCTCTGGTGTTCTGGTTTCAAGGTGGCTTTCTCCCAGGATGTTTCTCTCTAAGCATATGGGGGTGTTCTCTTAGTTTATCCCAAGCAAACTCTGGGCTAGCAAAAGTCTATTTTCAATGGCTTTCTCCAAAATATCTCTCCCAGCTACAGTACTGAGCTCCTGTCTGAGCTCTTATTAGGTCTCCAGTAAACTAATCAAGAACCACATTGAATGGGTGGGGCCACACCTCTATGAAACAACCTAATCCAAATATCCCACAATTTTGGATTAACAGATCATGGCTTTGTGGGGGACATAATATATCCAAACTGGCACACTTATTATTTATTTATTTCCTTTTTCTACTTTGTGTTTACTATGCTGTACTTTCCCCATCTTATTAATTTAGCTACTAATACAGATGTTTACCTTAAAATTATGAATTGTAAAAGCATTTTATGAATATACATTTTTTGTATGCCTTTTAGTTTCATCCTACCAATATGATGTATTTTCATTATAATTCAGTTACAAATATTTTCTCATTTCTGTTATAACTTTTTCTTTGGACCATAAGTTATTTAGAAAAATCTTTTGGTTTACATTTTATAAATGCATAATGTTTGTACCCTTTCTTATGATTTCTGATTTTATCACATAATCTTCAGCAAAAGTAGGCTATATATCTTATTTTTTAGACTGTGAGCTATAAGTGGTCAATTTTGGAAACTGTCACATGAACATGTATGTGTATTCTTTAAATATTGAGTGCAGGTATATGTTCTTTAGATTATGCTTGATAATTATATTTTTATATTGTCTATGTAATATATCAATACCTGTGGGGGGGGGAAACAGTGCTAAAATCTCAAAACAGAATCATATATTTGCCTATTTCTGTTATTCTCTGCATTTTTCTATATTTTAATCCGATATTACTATAGTCACATGTTACATTTTCCCACCTCTTTTCTTTACCTCTATATCCTCTTAGTTTCCTAAATCTTTCATTTATCTAATTCTTAATCATTTCTTATGGACAGTTCCTCAAAAAAACTGTCCCCTTTACCCAAGCCTGTACTAATTTCTCCCTTCTTAGATTCCTAGAGAACTAATGGTCTAAAGGACATTTCATTGTTTTGTGTTTGTAACTAGACTGGAAAGCCCTGGAAGGGAAAATCTACCTCTTATACATTACAAAGTAGAGGACATAGTAGTTGTTTAATCCATGTATGACACTTTACAATTTTATTGGCACTATATTCTCAGTGAAGGTGATTTTGATTTGTTAAATTCAACAGAAACCAAGACTGAAGATAAAATATTTTGAAAGGCCTCTCATGGTAGCTCAGTTTAATTTAACAATGAAAACCCAGCTTATTTTATTTTCAGGGAATCAGAACTTTTTCTTGTTATTGATTAGTTAACTCATTTTAAGACTAAAAATTAAAAAAAAACTACACTTTCTAATAATAGACCCCCAAAAAAGAACATTGATACAATTCTAGCTGCTGAACTGTAGTGAAACACATCTGTGAGCTCAGGATATTATATTCAATTTTACAATTCTTTCTTATATTTGACATGGTTCCAAACCAAGAAAAAAATGCTGACAAAGTACAGTCCTTTACCATTTTTTATGGGAAAGATCAAATAAATTTGAGGAATTTTCAAAAGATTAGTTGCTGTTTCAATTGGTTTCCTGGCAGCTTATTACATGCTTCAGTACACAGGATGTTTTCTGCAGAGTGATCACTAATCAATGTCTTATTAGGAAATGGTATTTCTTATAAGTCATTGAAAGAGCAGCTATCTAAATACCCTAATTTCTTTTCTCATAGTTAGATTTTTGGAAGTTCAATTATATGGCAAAGAGTTTCATCCATTAAAAAATACCATAGCAAGGACTGTGACATTACAGTCAATTTCTCATTATCCAAAAGTACATCTTACACAGAAAATTTTACTTTCAATTCTTAAGAGAGTTTAGCTAGAATAAATATGGCTTTAAGATATTTTCTACAATCACCTCTTCTTATTGAACTTGGCAACCATATGAAACAGGGTCTGTAATTCAACCTGAAAAGTAGGGAGTCCTTGATTATCTCTGAGTTTATTCCAAGAATTGCTTTATTTGGGGGAAGGGGTTATTTATTTTCCACTCTACATGAATCCATGTATAAGGGATAGTTAATTGGTGAATTTGTGGGAATAACCTGGGTAAGTATGGTTAATCCCTTTTCCTTACATCTGGGATCTACTATCCAAATAAGAGCATGCTTTTCCAGGTCATCTCTTTCTCATGAGGATAAGGGTATGCCCCTGCATGGTGGGGGCTGACTTTCTCCAACTGTTCTTGTGACATAATGTGCATAACCGTTTATTATACTGTCCATAAACTCAGACACTATCTTAGGTTAAGTCAATTGCCCAAGGACTCAAAGATGTTTAAGATCAATGTTAGAATTCTAACACAGGTCTGACTCTAATGTTGACTTAAAAATAAAATCACTATATTATATTTACCCAAAATACATGTTAAATTCAAATAATGGAGAATTCTACTTCTGAGCAAGATAGGGGAAAGATTTTGCCTCTTCCTTGGAACAACCACAAATAAATAAATATATTGTTGAAATAGACAAAAAATTGTTTTCAATACACTAGCTGTCAAGAAATGAAGGAAATTATTTGAGAGAGAAGGAGAAGCAAGTTGATAAGCACATGTATAAGGGAAAACTACCTGAGGCCAGGGGGAAAATGTCATCTTAAAAGATTAGATTTCCTTATCCTCACACAGGCTCACACAGTGCTTGTTCTCACCAGCTGGACTGGAAAAACACAAAATTCATGGGGCAGTAGATAGGGTATTCAGAAAGGTCTTGCCTCAGTAGGTGGAATAATTAGCCCTTGACTAAGCACTCTGGTCCTGCTAAGCAAAGCATAAAAGAAAGACTCAAAAGGATCAAACTGATTCCAAGTATTTCAACCACACTCTAGGACAATTCTTAAGAATATCTACAGAAATACAAAAATATCCTTCACCCAGCAATGTAAAAATCCCAATGCCTGACATCCAATCAACAATTAACAGCCATGCAAAGAAATAGGAAATCACAATCCATAATAAGGATGAATAAATCAGTCACTCAAAACTGATCCAGAGCTCACATAGGTGTTAGATGTAGCAGATAACACAATAAAACAATTCTAACTATATTCCATATATTTAAAAAGTTAAGACTCACAGGGGACTTCTGGAGAAGAAAACTAAAATGCCTGAGATGAAAAATATACTGGATGGGATTAACAGTAGATTGAAGATGGAAGAAGATAAGATTATGGTATGAAGACATCATTACAAAAACAACTATTTAAAATTAAGCCCAGAGAAAAAATAATTCAAAGAAATTTAATAGCATACATGATCTGCTGGACAACTTTAAATGGCCTAATATGTGTGTAATAAGACTCCTTAAATGAGATGGGGGTTGAAAAAATATTTGAAGAAATAATGGTCCACAATTTTCTAAGTTTTATGAAAACAATCAACCCAAGCAACTTAGTGAACCTCATGTATAAGAAGCTGAAAATATCTATACCAAGTCACATAATCAAATTTCTCTAAAGCAGTCATAAAAAGAGAAATGGTAAAGGGTTTGGAAAATTTGCATCATGCTGCTAAAGTAGTATTAGTGAGAAATTTATAGCACCAAATGCTTACATAAGAAAAGAAGAAAGATCTCAGATCTTTATCTCTCAGCATAGTAAACTGCAAAAGTAAAAATCAAATTACAGGGGCAGGGCAAGATGGCGGAGTGGTGAGGAGCAGAATTTCGTCTCTCTCCAAGAGCAGCTGGCAATTACCCAAGAACTATATGAAACAGTGTTTTCGGGGTCTCCAGTAACCAGCACACATCGGACGCAAGTTTGGAATTGGAGGAAAAGCTGAGCTCGCAGTGAACATTGTAAGTTCCCCGGACTAGGGGTCTGGTGCCCCTCCCCACCCAGACCTCACAGACTGTCTTCCTGCTGGCTCCCTGAAAGGGGGGAAAAAAAAACAAAAAACAGCAATCTGCTGAGGGCAAGAAGGGAGGCTCAACCCAGCCTCAACTGCAGAATTAATTAACAAATTAATTAACTAATTTTGGGAGCTGGGGTGCTAAAGAAGGGCTCGGATCTGAGAAGTGGGGGCACGTAAAAGCGGGCACCCATTCCCAGACTCCAAAAAAGCCATTTTTTTTCCCTACATTTTGTCCCTTCTGGCTTCTCACTGATCCCTTATCTTTTTGCATTTCAATAGCCCCTGGCAGGGGTGGAAATGAAGCTGTTGGAGAGTAATTATCAGACAATAGCCCAAAGCATATCTTTAAATGCTCTATTCTGACACTGACAAAGCTTCCAGGCTGGGGAAAGACTTTTAAAAAAAGAGGCTCTTTTTTTTTTCTTTTTTCTTTTTCTTGTTTTTCTTTTCTATTTTTTTTAAATCTTAAAGTAATATATGCGGTTATTTTTTATAGGAAAGCTCAGGTTGAGGGACTAGGCTGGGCTTGGGGGAGACAGAGTACCCATAGCATCTTTGAGTTCCGTATTCACTACTGAAGGTCTCCACCCCCGTCTTTAATTGGCAACTCAGGCTGACCAAGGAATCTACCCGGAGAGGCCCCAAAGAGGAGAGGGGAGAAGGGAATAGTGCCCCTGAGAGATAACTGGAGTTCTGAGGATTGGGAGAGTGGAGGGAGGTCCAGCTCAACTGGCAGTCCTCCTTTTGGGAACTCAGACCCCTGATTTTAAGAATTACTAAAAAGCTACAATAATGAAGACAGTGTGGTATTGGTATAAAGATAGAAAAAATATTGATTTAATGGAACAGAATAGAGTCTAGAAATAGATTCACACTTATATGGACAATTGATTTTTTACAAAGACGAGACAATTCAGTGAAGATAGGATAGTGTATTCAATAAATGGTGATGGAAAATTGTATACTCATCTGAAAAATAATTTACTTTGATCCATAGGTCATATAATATATTTAAATTAACTTGAAATTGATTGTAGAACTATTTAAAACAAAACTAAAACTTCAAGAAGAAACATAGTTTCTAGAAGGAAAGTTTTGGAATTTTGGATTAGGTGAAGATTTCTTAGATACAGAGCCAAAGGTACAATCCATAAAGAAACAAATTGATATGTTGGACTTCATTTTAATAAAAACTCCTGTTTTTCAAAAGGCTCTGCTATGAGAATGATAGGAAAAGCCACAGACACCTAGTGAAAAATATTTGCAAACCATATATCATATAAGAGCCTCATATGCGGAATATATAAAGAACTCTCAAAACTCAGTAAGGGCCCTAACCTATTAAGATGATGAAGTGAGACATTCTAGGTCTCCATTTCCCAACAGAAGCTTTGAACATCCATCTAGAACTGGCAGAAGCATATTTCTCAAAGCTCCAGAAAACAGTTAAAGGATTGCAGGAACAGAGCAAACACCAAATCAAGAGAAAGGAATCATAAAAATGGTAGGCTCTCCTGGTGCTATTGCTGGTCTCTTCCCCATCCACTCACCAGCTTAACATTGAGCCAGCCCACTTCCAGTGCAGGCACCTGGTCCTGGTTTCAGAGGGAGAAGAATAACCTCTGTGTATATACTATAGTACACATATGCCTGTACCAGTCTGTCTGGGAACACCCTGGGGTATTAAATCAGGATACTCATCACAGGCTTCCCATCCCATAACTTGTCCTTCACCTAGAGGTGGCTCACAGAACTCTCTAGTGAAACTCTGTAGGAGAACAGTGAAATCACAGATGCCTGGGGCAAAGAGTGGCAGCTGTGCTACCTACAGTATAGCAACTGTGACCATGAGGAAACACTTTCCTAGGGGAAGGAGGACATTCACGTCCAAGTAAATGGGTGGAATTTCTAGTGCCATGTGCGGAAGCCCATGTCAAGATGTGTGTGCAGAAAAGAACAGTAAGTTCCTACATGTTGACTTTGGGCTTCTCTCTAAACTCATTGTTTGACTAGGCTCTGAAGGAGAGCACATGAACAGGCCAATCTAAATAGACTGGAAAAGGTGTTACCTTTTTTTTCTAATTTTTTGTTTGCTCCTGGCACTCAAGGAAATCTCTGTCATAACACTAGCTGGATACAAGTTTAAGGAACAGATGCCTCAGGGTGTATATTCCAGAAATAACACTCTAAAATCTCAAAATTCACAGCTTACAAAAATGATTGCAAAATTTACAAAGAAAAAGATAATGATGGCCCTTGTAAAGAAGAGTGTTAAAGCATTAGAAACTGTCAATGAGGAGGACACTACCTAGGGCCTAAATATGGTCCTAAATATGCTCAAAGAGTTAAAGGAAAATATAAACAGAAAACGAAGCACATTAGGAAAATTATAAATGAGCACAAGTGGAATAACAATAAAAAGATAGAAATTATGAAAAGGACCAAATATAGCTAATGACCACAATAACAAAAATTAAAAATTCCCTAGAGGAGTTCAATAGCTGATTGGAGCTGGCAGAAGAAAGAATAAGTGAACTTGAAGGAAAGTCAATTTAAAGCATTCAGTCTGAGGAGCAGAAAGAAAAAAGAATGAAGAGAAGTGAAAAAAGCCTGATGAACCAGTGAGACACCATCAAGTTTATCAATATACACAGGAAGAGATGAAAGAAAGTGGCAGAGAATATATTTGTATAAACAGTGCCTGAAAACCTCCCAAATTTAACAAAATACATTGACATATACATCCAAGAATCTCAATGAATTGCAAACAGAATAAACCTAAATGGAAAAGCACCAAGACAAATTATAACCAAACTGTTGAATGCCAGAAAATAAAGAGAATTCTGAAAGCCAGAAGAGAGAAGCAGCATGCAATCTACCAGGGATCCTCAAAAAGATTAAATGTCAATTTATCATCAGAAACTACAGAGGCTAGAAGTACATAGGATGACAAGTTTAAAGGGCTGAAAGGGAAAAAAAAAATGCCAGCCAAGAACTTTTATCTGGCAAAACTCTATTTCAAACATGAGGGAGAGATTAAGATATTCCAAGATAAGCTAAATTTGAGGAAGTTCATCACCAGTAGACTGATCCTATGGAAAATGCTAAAGGGAGTTGTTCAGGTTGAAAGGAAAAGACAATAGATAATAAATTAATGCCACATGAGGAAATAAAGAATTCTGTTAAAGGTAATGACGTGGGTAAATATAAATGCCAGTATGAATGCATTTTTGGTTCATAACTACATTTTTTGCTTCCTACCAGTTTCATGAACGAAAATATACAAAAAGTTATGATAAATCAATGACTTTGGATTCATAATGGATAAACATCTAATTTATGCCAAGAACTATATATATATATATATATATATATATATATATATTTATGGGGGGCAGAGTATAGTAACATAGTTTCTCTATGCTATTGAAGTTTAAGTTGGTATCAAACCAAATGAGAATGTTATAAATTTAAGATATTAAATTAAGTCCCTTGGTAATCACAAAGAATATATCAGAAAAATATGCATAGAAGGAAGTGAAAAGGGATTCCAAAGAGTTCAATAAAAATGAACAACTAAATACAAAATGAGGCAGTAATGGAAGAATTGAGGGATATAGAGTATACGTCTTACAAAAAACAGAGTAAAATGTTAGAAGAGTCCTGCATTGCTAGTAATTACTTTAGATGAATATGGGTTAATTTCTTCCATCAAAAGGCAGAATAGGCAGAATGGATAAAAAGGCATGACCCTACTATATGCTGTTGACAAGAGACTCACTTTAAATTCAAGGGCATTGAAAGAATGGAAAAATATATTCCATGAAAAGAGTAATCAAAAGATAGTGGGGCTTTGTATACTAATATGAGATAAATGAACTTTATGTCAAAATGTATTACAAGGGTAAAAGAAGGACAATATATTAATAAAAGGGTAAATCTATTAATAGTTGGAAACTAATAAATCACTTTCAATAATGGAGAAAACATGTAGACATAAGATCAATATGAAAACAGAGTACTTGAACAATGTTATAAATGAAACCCAGATACACACACACACACACACACACCTACCCAACAACAGCAGAATATAAATTCTTCTCCTCTACACATGGATCATTTCCCAGGGTACACATGTTAGGCCATAAAACAAATATCAATAAATTAAAAAAGAGTGAAATCATATGCAGCACCTCCTTCAACCAAAATGAATAATTCTAGAAATAAACTATGGAAGGAAACTGGAAAATTCAAATATAAATGGAAATTAAACAACCATCTTTTAAACAACAAATGTATTGAAGAAGAAATCACAAGGGAAATAAAAAAAACATTAAAAATAATGAAAACACAACATACCAAAATATATGGAGTGCAGCAAAAACAGTGCTCAGAGGGAAATCTATCATTGTAAATGCCTACATTTAAAAAGAAGACAGAGTTCAATTTAAAAACATAATGTCACATCTTAAGGTATTAGAAAAAGAAGGGCAAACTAAGCCTAAAGTTAATGAAAGGAAGGACATAATGAGAATTACATTGGAGATATATGAAATAGAGAATAGGAAAACAAGAGAGAATCAATGAAACCAAAAGTTGGTTCTTGGAAGAGATTAATGAAATTGACAAAACTTTTCCTAGACGGATGATGAGAAAAGGAGAGAAGATGCAGCTATCTAAAATCAGAAATGAAAGTGGGTATATCACTACTTACCTTGCTGAAATTAAAAAGGAATGTAAGAGGACATTATGAACAATTGAGTGCCAGCAAATCAGATAATCTAGAACAGTTTCCCAGAAACACACAACTTATCTAAACTGACTCAAGAGGAAAGAAGATTTCAACAGACCTGTAACAAGTAAACAGATAAAATCATTAATCAAAATCCCCCCACAAAGAAAAACACAGGGGCAGATGGCTTCATTAATGAATTCTACCAAATATTCAAAGAAGAATTAACACTACTCTTTCTCAAACTCTTTCAAAAATTTGAAGGGAATTTTTCCCATCTCATTCTATGAGATTAGTATTAGTCTGACAATAAAGCTAGATAATGACATCATAAGAAATGAAAAATATAGACCAAATACCGTTATGAATATAGATGTAAAAATCCTCAACAAAATACTAGCAGATCTTATCCAACAGCATATTAAAAGTATAGTACAACACTACCAATTGGGATTTACCACAGAAAGGCAAAGGTGGTTCAATATATGAAAACCAATCAATGTGATACATCACATTAATAGAAGGAAGGAAAAAATCACATGATCATGTCAATTGATGCAGTAAAGACATTTGACAATATTCAACACCCATTCATGATAAAAAAACATTTAGAAAAAATAGGAATGGAAAGGAACTTCCTCACCATGGAGAGCATATGTGAAAGCCCCAAAGCTAACATTATAGAAAATGTTCAAAGATTGAAAGCCTTCCTCCTAAGGTCAGGAATAAGAAAGGATGCCTTCTTTCACCAGTGCTATTCAACTTCATACCAAAGTTCTAGCCTGAGCAATTAGGGAAGAACAAGAAATCAAAGGAATCCAAATTGGAAAGGAAGGAGTAAAATTATCTGTTTTACAAGTGATATGATCCTTCAAATAGAAATTTCCTAAGGAATCTAATAAAGCCAATAAACAAATTCATCAAAGTTGTGGGCTACAACATTATCACACAAAAGTCTCTTGTGTTTATATATACCAGAAGACAACAATCATAAACAGAAATTTAAAAAAAATATATAGTTACAATAGCATATAAAAGATTAACTATAGGAATAAATTTAACCAAGGACGTGAAGGGCTTGTTCACTGAAAGCTGCAAAACACTAGTGAAGGAAATCAAAGAAGACCTAAATAAATGACAAGGTATCCCATATTAATAGAAAGGAAGAATTAATATAGTGAAGTATCAATTCTACCCAAAGTGATCTATAGATTTAATGCAATCCCTATCAATCTCAGCAGCATTTTTGCAGAAATGGAAAAGCTGATCCTCTAATTCACATCACTAGGGGCCACAAAATGCAACAAATCTTGAAAAAGAAGACCATATTTGGAGGACTCACAAATCCTAATTTCAAAACTTACTACAAAACTACAATATTCAAAATAGTGTGGTGCTAGCATAAAGTTATACATTACACCAATGGAATAAAACAGAGAATCCAGAAATGAGTCCACACATCTATATCCAACTGATTTTCAACAAGAGTATGGAATACATTAAATGGTAAAAGAATGATCTCTTCAATGGATGGCATCATGAATACGGCCTGTCCACAAGCAATAAAAACTGAACTCAAATTGCTCCCTCACACCATATAAAAAGTTAAATCTAAATGGTTCAGATACTTAAATATAAGAGCTAAAACCATAAAACTTTTAGTAGAAAACATAGGCAAAAACCTTCATTACCTTGGATTTTACAGTGATTTCTTAGATATTTAACCAAATAGAAAAGCAACCAAAGAAAAACAGATAAAATGGGCTCCATGAAAATTAAAATCTTTTGCAAGTCTAAGGTCATTATCAAGAAAGTGAAAAGACAACTTACATAATGGGAGAAAAAATTGCCAACCATACATATGATACAGGTTTAATAGCCAGAATATAGAAAGAACTGCTGCAACTCAATAACAAATAACCAAATAACCCAATTAAAAATGGTAAGGATTTAATAGGTATTTCACTAAAGAAGATATACAAAGGGCAATAAACACATGACAGATGCTCAAAGTCATTGTTTATCATGGAAATTTGAGTTCAAACGACAATGAAAAGGATTGTGGGAATATGGCAGAGTAGGAAGCCCCAGGATTCAGTCCTTCTATGAGAACAACTATTAAACAGGCAGGAACTGTGTGAAGCAACTATTTTTGAAACTACGGAGACCAGCAGAACACTGTACAACCTCTAGGGAAGTGGATGGTAAATTATGATAAAGACTAGTAAACTGGTCTCTCCACACTGCAGTTACCAGTGCCTATCCCCCACTCTTGCAACAGGTGTCCAGACCCTGGCTAGCTTGGTGGTGACAGAAAGGTACATAAAAATCCTATTCCCCAAGATTAGGGGTGGGCATAGCAGATGGCTCATCATGGCTTTTGATTGGTGACTTTGGATGACTGGGGGCCCAGTACTGAGGGTGGTCAGTTTTCCAACTTGCATTGGGCATAGACAGCAGAGAAGATTTAAAGACACTATGCTTGGCAGGTCAAAAAAGCACATCTTAGGGGAACAATGGAAGAAATTCCTGGTACCCTTCCTTATCCCCTGCCAAGGGCAGTTTGTAGCAAGCCTGTGCCCCCTTGATGGGTCCCTGTCCTTGTTTCCAGTGGAATAGCTGACTTGGGAAACTCCTCTCTGGCATGCCACCTCCTCCCAAATTTGCCCCTCAGGCAAAAGCCACTCAAGACAAGGAAAGGAGAGTAAGAAACTGTTGGGGAGAGCCTGGGGTGAAGGCATGACTGTTTTAAACACTAGGGAGAGGGAGGTCTTTCTCCTGGGAAATAGAGAAGCATTCAAACTCTTTTACACAGGGAAACTCCAAAACAAATAACATGCAAAATCCAAGACAAGACACAGACCCAGAAATGATGGAATACACTGCAATCTGCATTCACCTTGGGTGGACCTTCCTAATATGAGGGGTGAAGCTCAAGAAAATGTCTTATCACCAGCTGGTTACAAAATCAAGAGACTGACATCTAGGGGAATAAATCCCATAATTAACATTCTAAAATAGTTAAATGTACAGTGAGCAATAAAAAGTACAAGACAACAAAGAAACAAGAAACAATGGCCCATGCAAAGGAAGAGGATAAAAATCTAGAAAATACCAGTGAGGAAGATGAGAATTTGGACACACAGAACAAAGACTTTAAAAAAAAGATCTTAAAAATGCTCTAGGAAATGAAGGAAAATACAGAGAAAGAACTAAAGAATATCAAGAAAACAATTAATGAGCAATATCAGAATCTCATCAAAGAGAAATTTTAAACAGGAACCAAACAGAACTTCTGGAGTTTAAAGACCACAATAACAGAAATTAAAAATTCCCAGGAGAGGTTAAACAATAGATTGGAGCTTTCAGAAGAAATAATCATCAAACTCAAGGATAAGAATGAGACTGAAGAGCAGAAAGAAAAAAAATTGTAAAAAAATAATGAAAATAGCTTATGAGACCTCTGGGACACCATCCACTGTACCAGTATACACATTATGGGAATCCCAAAAGGAGAAAAATTAGAGAAAAGGGCAGAAGGAATATTCAAAGAAATAATGGGAGAGAACTAAAAATACTTAGCAAAAGACATGAAGTATATCCTGAAAGCACAGGGGACACAAAACATGATACATGTGATACATGAAGAAAAATACATCCTACCACATATTGATCAAGTTGTCAAATTCAAAAGACAAGGAGAGAGTTCTGAACACTTCAAGAGAAAAACAACATGTTATGTACAAGGGGTTCCCAAGTAGATTGAGTGCCAATTTGCCATCAGAAACCATGGAGGCAAGAAGATGGTAAGTTGATATACTTAAAATGTTGAAATTAAACAACTGCCAAATAAGAATTTTATATCTAATGTCACTTTCTTTCAAAGATGAGGAAGAGATTAACAGATTCCCAGATAAATAAAAGCTGAAGGAGTTCATCACCACCAGACATGCCCTACAAAAAAAGCCAAAGGGAGATTTACAGAATGATAGGCAAGCACATTAGACAGTGTTTCACAGTGGTATAAAGAAATTAAGACCTCTGTAAAGGTAACCATGTGGGTAATTATAAATACAGGTAATATTATAGCCTGTTTTTGGTATTTAATTCCACTTCTTATTTCCTACAGGGATAAAATACAAATCCATTGTCCTAAATGGATTGTTCTAAAACTCAACTGAATAAAAAGTGATGATAAATATATGGTTTTGGATATACAATGTACAAAGATATAATTTGTAACAAGTCCAAATAAAGGTGGGGGGACATAGGGAAATAGGAAAAATGTATGTGCATGCTATTGAAGGCTAGTTGGTATCAAAATAAATATAAGGACTACATATTTAAGATGTTAAGTTTCAACCCCATGGTAACCATAGGAAAATATATGAAAACTAAATATAGATAGAAATGAGGAAAAACATAACATGTACAACATAAAACATATTGTGGTACAAAACAAAAAATCAAATAAACATAAAAGTAGGCAATAATGGAAGGATTGAGGGCCAAAAAAGATACAAAAGTTACAATAATTAAGTAGCAAAATGGAAGAAGAAATTCTTGTATTATTGGTGGTGATTTTAAATGTAAATGCATTAATCTCTCCAGTAAAAATGCAGAGATTGGCAGAATGGATAAAAAACCATGACCCAACTATGTAATGTCTGCAAGAGACTCACATTAAATTCAAGGGCACAAGTAGCTTGAAAGTGAAAGGATGGAAAAAAATATATCATGCAAGACATAACCAAAAGAGAGTTGGGGCAAATATATACAAATATCAGATAAAATAGACATTAAGTCAAAAATAGTTATGAAGGACAAAAAGGGCTATTTTATACTGATAAAGCTGTCAAATCAAAAAGAAGTTGTAAAAATTATAAATGTATATGCATCAAACAGCTGCACCCCAAAATATATGAAGTAAATAAGACAAATTTGAAGGGAGAAATTGATAATTCAACATTAATTGTAGGAGACTTTTCAATAATGGCCCCAAATATTCAATGCCATATTGTAATAGACAAATGAAGTTGGAGGGCTCACACTTCCTATTCTTAAAATTATTACAAAGCCACAGCAATCAAACAACATGGGACTGACACAAGGACAGACATACAGAACAGTGGAACAGGACTGAGAGCTCAGAAAACAACCCTCACATTTCTGGCCAATTGATTTTTGACAAGGGGGCAAAGACCACTTAAGTGGGAAAGAAAATACCTTTAAGAAATGGTGCTGGGAAAACTGGATTTCCATTTGCAAAAGAAAGAAGGAGCATCTCTACCTCACAATTTATATAAAAAGTCAATTCAAAATGGATGAAAGACCTAACTATAAGAGCCAGAAACATCAAACTGCTAGAAAAAAAATAGGAAAGAATGTTCAGGACCTTGTAGCATGCAGTGGTTTCTTAGACTTTACACCCAAAGCACAAGAAACAAAATTAAAAACTAGATAAATGGGACCTCATTAACATTAATACTTTTGAACCTCAAAGAAATTTAACATGAAAGTAAAACAAAAACCTACACAATTAAGGTTTAATATCAGGAATATATACATAGAAATTCTTCAACTTTATAACAAAAAGACACACAACTCCATTAAAAAATTGGTAAAAGACCTGAATAGACATCTTTCCAAAGAAGATATACAAATGGTCAAAAAGCACATGGAAAGATGCCCAACATCATTAGCCATCAGGGGAATACAAATCTAAACCACAATGAGATACTATTTCATACCCAGTAGAATGGCTACTGTTCACAAAAACCAAAAAGCAAACCAAAACCAAAACCAAAACCAAAAACAAAACAGAAAATTACAAGTGTTGGAGAGGGTGCATAGAAATAGGAACAATAATTAATGGCTGGTGGCAGTGTAAAATGGTATAGCCACTGTATAAGACAGTTTGGTGGTTCCTCAGAAAGTTAAGCCTAGAATTACTATATGACTGCAATCCCACTACTAGGTATACACCCCAAAGAACTGAAAGCAGGGACTCAAACAAATATTTGCAAACTCATTTTCATAGCAACATTGTTCACAATTGCCAAGAGCTGGAAGTAATCTGAGTCCATCAACAAATGAATGGATCAACAAAATGTGGTATATATATAAAATGAAAATTACTTTCTGCCATGAAAAGCAATTAAGTTCTGATACATGCCACACCATGATTTACCGTGAAGACATGATGTTTTGTGAAATAAGATAGACATGAAAGGACAAAGATTGTATGATCTCACTGATATGAAATAACTAGAGTAATAAAACTCATAGCGTCAAAATCTAGAATGTGAATTACCAGGGCACAGGACAGGGGATAGGGAATTGGGAGTTAGACCTTAAAATGTACAGATTTACTATTTAGAATGATGGAAATATTTTAGTAATGCATAAGTGGTGATGGTAGCACAATATTGTGATCATAATTAACATCACTGAAATATATATCTGTATGTGGTTTAAAGGGGAAATGTTAGGTTGTATATATGGTAATGGAATAAAATTTTTAAAAAATCCATGGAACTGCACTATACAATGAACCCAAAGTGAACTGAGTACTATGTTAATAGTGCAATTATAAAAATGTACTTTCATCAATTATAACAAATGTACCACAACAATGTATGTGTTAATAATAGTTTGTATATAGGAATTCTGTATTTTATGCATGATTGTTCTGTAAACCCAGAACTTCTCTAATAAAAGAAAACACAGTGAGATAACACTTCACAGTAACTAGGATGGGCATTATTAAAAAAAAACACAGAAAACAAAAATTGTTGTTGAGGGTGCAGAGGAGTTGCAACCTTTTTACATTGATGTTGTATTGCAAAATGGCACTGTCACTGTGGATATCAGTGTGACAGGTCCTCAGAAATTTCAACATAAAATTACCTATGACTCGGCAATCCCATTTCTAGGGATATACCCAAAAGAACTAAACACTGCGAGTCAAAGATTTGTACACCAATATTCATGGCAGCCTTATTCACAATAGCCACCAAGATGTCCATCAACAGATAAATGGGAAACAATGTAGTATATACATACAATGGAATATTATTCAGCTTTTAAAAAAGAATGAACTGATACATGCTACAAAATGGATTATCTTTGAATACATCATGTTGACTGAAATAAGCTAGACACAAAAGGATAAATATTGATTGATCTCACTTTTATGAAATACATAGAATAAGCAAATTCATAGGGACAGAAAGCAGATTAGATTTAATCATGGGCTGGGGTGGGTGGGAATCAGGAGTTATTCCTTAATGGGTAAGAGTTTCTGTTTGAGCGCGATGAAAACATTTGGATAATGGATGTTGGTGATGTTAGGGCAATATTATGACTGTAACTTATATTGCTGAATTGTACACTTTAAAGTCATTAAAACAGGAAAGTTTGAGTTGTATATATGTTAATACTATAATTTAAAAATAAATGTTTCAAAAGGTTTGAGCAAGAACAGAAATGGATGACAAATAAGCACATGTAAAGTTGCTCAATATTATAGTAACTAGGGAAATGCCAATTTAAGTCACAATGGGATACGACTATACAATTATCAGAATGGCCAAAATTATAGTCTTTCCATGCCAAATTTTGGAAAGGATGTTGAAGAACTGTAACTTCCATGCACTGCTATTTTGAATGAAATATGGCACAACATCTTTGAAAAACTGGCAGTTTCTTAAAAATGTAAACATACACCTACCAAATTATCCAGCTATTCCATTCCTAGTTATGTATGTAAAATAAATAAAAGCCTATTTCCATGCAAAGATTTTACATGGGTATTCATAGCAGCTTTATTCATAATCACTCAAAACTGGAAACAATCAATGTTATCCAACAATTGAATAATTATCCAAATTGTGGTGTATTCACACAATAGAATATATACAACTTAGCAATAAAAAATAATGAACTATCAATACACACAATATGGAAGTATCTCAACATGATTATGTAGGTCTGTTCATATACCAAATAATAATGTACAATGTAAATATGTGCAGTTTATTATATGTCAATTATATCTAAATAAAACATAAAATTTCAAACAATACATCAGGCTTACATGAGGAAATAAAATGACAGCTGATGAATGTCTTGAGCAAGTTTGTATCCCTGTACTGTATTTATATACATCAGCCAAACCTACTTCATGGTTGTGCTAGTTTCCCAGTAGTAGAATATGATGCCATAACACTAATATTACTGAATACCCTGGAGACTTTTCTATTTATTCAAAATAACCATGGGATCAGTTCTTTTATTCAAAGGTATTATGTTTTTATTATTTTCTACTAATAGAAGGTATCTTATCCATCACATGAAAGAACTAAATAAATCGTGATCTAAGGCCACTATTTATTTAAATCATCATGAACAGAATACATCCCCCCAGTCAATCAATACATCAATACCTATATACCAGGAAATCTGCAAGGATTTTCCATGAATTAAATCAATTAACTCTACTAACAACCTTATGATGTAATAAATATTATTAGCCCATTTTATAATGAGGAAAATGGGGTTCAAGGAAGTTCCATCACCAAATATGCTGAAAATTTTTGCACAATTAAATAATGTGCAATAAAATTACATGCGTTTCATTAAAAAATTAAAACTTCACAAGGCAGGATTTATTTCTGCTCTTTTTAAACTGAGACATTCCAAGTGTCCATAAAACTGTGCCTGGCACATAGAAAATGCTCAATAAATATTTATTGAAGTGAAATGAAGTGAAGTGAAGTGAACAGGTCCTTGGTCAAATACTTAGCACATGTTGGAGCTAGGATTTGAATATGAGGCATTCTGTTTGGGTCAAATTCTTAACCAATCTTTTATACTTCTTTTATTAAACAGAACAGTAGGCTCTAGGTGGGATTTGAACATTCAGCAAAGCATGAAAGTCTTTCTTTCCAGAGAATATTTTCTGTAACAGACAAATAAGAAAGGTACTGGACCAGACATCGCTGATGTCTCCACTATATGAACTCTTTCCCAACTCTGATCTCCTTTCAGCTAATACTTAATGTTTCCTACCATGTAGAGCAACTACTTGTATACTTGTTTTATCTTCATAACTAGGTTGAAACACATTGATTGCAGGGAATAATTACCATATATCTTTGTATAATGCAAATTGTCACATCAATACATATTTTTTGCATGAAAGATGAAATGAATTAATTTATTAAAAGGCTATGTGACTGTAGTCCTGGTCTGTTGTTCCAACTCCACCCTTAATTAGTGTGTGACTTTGCTTAAATCATATTACATCTATAGAGAGTCACTAAGATTTATTTTATCTCCAAAATTCTAATGCTGATGTTAAGTCAAATCACAGAGGTTCAGCAAACAAGACTTGAAGATAAATATCTGGGATTGAGATCATTCAGCTTCTTTCTCTGGAAAGAAGGCCTTTCATGCTTTGCTGAATGTTCAAACCCTGCCTAGAGTCTACTGTTCTATTTAATAAAAGAAGTATAAAAGATTGGTTAAGAATTTGACCCAAATTCAGAGGGTCACAAAAACATATAAATCAATAACATCTTAGGATAAAAGATTCATTCAAATTTCCTCCACTTTCATAGCCTTACTTCTTAATGTGACCTTACTACTTATCCCACACTGCTCTATTTTGGGAGACTTAATAAACAGAACACTCTTATGCTTTTTTCATAAATAATAAAATGTGAAATATTGATAGAACTCTGATATGATCTTTTCTGGCATGCACATGAGCTGGTGAAAAGTAAATCATGCTAATTAAAGTATCAAGGACCAAAATCACAAATAATCACAATCACTACAAACGCACATAAAAGTCATCTTGGTTTATGAAAGATATATTCTTTCTACCACATCAACAGTCTGGCCCAGAGTAACAAAATCCAATATAGAGAGACTTCCAAACAAGTAGTAAGCATTAATGGACTGAATGTATTTATCCTTATCTGGGAAATATCAAGTTAATTTTGGCAAGTTTCACATAGTGTAGAGGAAATAATATCTGCATAGAACTTTTTACAAAATTCCTAAACTATCTGAAATACATTGTTTACTGTAAGAGACTGAAAATCAGAAGGAAAAGTGTTATTTTATTTAAATCCAATCAAATTTATTTTGGAAAAGGGATTATCCTGTGCCTGAGATTATGTTAGACATTATGACAATACAAATCTTAAAGGAACCTTATCTTCAAGGCACTTAAGAACTCACTAGGGGAATAAGATATTCACATATATGGATTTTTTCTTTGATAACAATGACAATGGTGACATCTAGAATGTAGTAACATTTTACTATCTTCCAGGCACTGTAGTAAGAAGTTTACAGACACTACCTCATATCTAAGTCAATAAGGACCATAATAAACATAATGTGCCACCCCTGGGGTAAGGGAGTATAGGGATAGAGAGATAATGGCAGTGAAAATGCCCTGACTTCGGGGTTATGACATGCAAAATGCTTGGAAGTCATCACTCCAAGACTTAAAACAAAAAAAAGTGGGACCAACTGTAAATCAATGACTTTTCTTAGACTCATCAGAGAAATTAGTTTTCAAGGGAAACCATTCCCTGGAAATCTGGATCAACAGGCAAATCCAGAGAGTCACTGATGAGATCTGCTTACCTGGAGCAGAAGCCACTGGAGCCATAAACTGGTAAGAACAATTAATGGTAATTTTCATGAATTGCTGGAGGCTGTGTGTGGCTGAGAGAATGAGAAACACCTAGAGACCACAGTCTAAAGGGGACCCCCACATTATCATCAGCTTTACCTCCAGGAACTCCACCAGTTTCTCATAGTTAAGAGTCATGAAAGACCATTTTTTGTGTGTCTTCAGCAGGATGAGGGGAAAATTCAACATTCTGAAATATGATCAGCACATTCTCCATAGCAAGTCCTTCTTTCCAGAGGAAAAGAACTTACTGGGGCCTTAACCAAACAGAAAGAAGAAATTCATCCCCCTCTGTCCTTCTCTAGCTTTCCAACCCATCTAAGGAATGGACAAAAAAAGTCATATAAGAAGAAACACAAGTCAGAGACACAAGCCCACTGAAAGACTGAGTCTTAACTGGAAGATTATAGAATTCTCCACCTTCCCCACCCTTTACCATTAACCAACAAGCCTGCAGTATACTAACAATGTATCACAGCTGAAAGAGCTACAAGACACAGAATCTCTCTGAGGAGGAATACTAAGGGAAGCTCAAAGTCAAAAGGAGACAAAAGCAAGAACACTAGAGGAATTTTAAGCCTTTGGTATCAATAGCTACAATAAACATTAAATACAGTCCAACACCAAGCTAGAGTAACAAAAACCCTCCCACTAAAGGCCTATTTATTTCAGTTCCTTTTACATGATTCATCAAGTACAATTTTCAATAAAAAATTGCAGGGTATGCTAAAAGACAAAAAAAAAAAAAAATACACAGTCTGAAGAGGCAAAACAAGCTCAGAATCAGAACCTGATATTACACAGATTTTGGAATTACCACATAGGAACTTTAAAATAACTATGATAAATACCCTAAGAGAGCTAAGTGAAAAGAGTATATAACATTAAAGAAAAGATGGGCAATATAAGCAGAAGGATGAAAACTCAGAGAAAGACTCAAAAGGGAATGACATAGATTAAAAAAAAACACTGTAACAGAAATGAATAATGTCCTGTCTGGGCTCATCAGTAGACTGAACAAACTGAGGAAAAATTGGTGAGATTGAATATAGGTCAGTAGAAACTTCCAAAACTGAAATGCAGAGAAATAAAGTGATAACAAGAGAACAAAATATTCAAGAACTGTGGGACAATTTCAAAAAGTATAACTATAATACTAAAAGGAGTTGAAGAAAAAAGAATAGAGCCAAAGAAATATTTGAAATGATAATGACTGTGAATTTTCTAAAATAAATGACAGACATCAAACCACAGATCCAGGAAGCTCAAATAACAACAAGCACAATAAATAACAAAATATATGTGCCTAGGCATATCATATTCATACTGTAGAAAACCAAAGACAGAGATAAATCTTGAAAGAAGCTGGGGATGGGGAGTTGGAGAAGAGACATTGACTGCAGAGGAGCACAACTAAAAATTACAGTGGACTTCTTGTCAGAAACCATGTAAGCAAGAAGAGAATTACACAAAATATTTACAGTGTTGAAAGAAAAAACACCCACCAACCTAGAATTCTCTATCCAGTGAAATTATCCTTCAAAATGAGCTAGAACAAAAAAGCAAAGTAAATCTGAAGTTACCATAAGAAAGGAAATATTTAACATTAGATTGGAGATAAATGAAATAGAGAATAGAAAAATACCTAAGAGAAGAAATAAAACAAAAAATTGCTTTTTTGGGAAAAATCAATACATCTGACAAACCTTTATCTAGTCTCACAAAGAAAAAAGAGGAAAGATGAAAATGATAAAAATTAGAAAGGAAAATGCTGATATCACTACTGACCTTACAGACTTAAAAAGGATTACAAGAGAATACCGTGAACAATTGTGCAGCAACAAATTAGATAATGAAGAAGAAATGGAAAAATCTCAAGAAATACATCAATTATATAAAATTGACTCAAAACAAAATAGAAAACATCAACAAACCTATAACAAGTACAGAAATTGAATCAATAATCCAAAACCTTCCACCAAAGTAAAATCCAAGACCAGTTGGCTTCACTGGTGAATTCTACAAATAAAAATTAAAGAAGAGTTGGTTTCAACCCTTCTCAAACTTTTTCAAAGAATTTGAGGGAAAGGAACACTTCCTAATTCATTCTCTGAGGCAAGCATTACTCTGATACCAAAAGCATTAATGACATCACTAAATATAAAATTGCAGACCAATTTTCTTTATCAATATAGATGCAAAAATACTTAACAGAATACTAGAAAAGTGAATCCAATGGCATATTAAAAAACTATACATCATGACTAAGTGGGATTAATACCAGAAATGGAAGGGTAGTTCACCATAAGAAAATCAATTAATGTAATACACTTTATAAACAGAATGAAGATAAAGGAAAAAATGATTATCTCAATAGATGCTGAGAAAGCATTTGACAAAATTCAGTATCCTTTATTGATAAATACACAAAAATAGGAATAGAAGGGAACTTTCTCAATATAATAAAGGGCATTTATGAAAAACTCACAGGTATCTTCATACACAAAGGTAAAAGACTTAAAGCATTCTCTCTAAGATTATGAAAAAGACAACGATGACTGCATTCACCACTGCTATTCAGTATTGTACTAGAAGTTCATGCCAGAACAATTAGGCCAGAAAAAGAAATTAAAGGTATTGAAATTGGAAAGGAAGAAGTAAAACTATCTCTATTTGCACACAACATGATATTATATATAGAAAACCCAATGGAATCCACAAGAAAACTATTATAGGTAATAAATGAATTCAGCAAAGTCTCAGGGTACATGAGCAATACACACAAAAGAATTGTTGCTATACACTATCAGTGAACAATCTGAAGAGGAAGTTAACAAAACAATTCCATTTACAGTAGCATATACAAGAATAAAATACATAGGAATAGATTTAACTAAGGTTACACAAGATTTGTATACTGAAAACTACAAAACACTGCTGAAAATAATTAAAGAAAACCTAAATAAATGGCAAAGTAGCCTGACATAGTTTGTGAGAGTTAATAATGTCAATATGTCAATATTGCCCAAAACAATATATAAATTCAGTGCAATCCCTATTAAAATCCAGCAGCCTTCTTTTGCAGGAAAGGGAAAATCGATCCTCATATTTATATTGAACTGCAAAAGGCCCCAAATAGGCAAAACAATCTTGAAAAAGAAGAATGCTTATCAATTTCATTTGTATTACAAAGCTACAGTAATCAAAACATTGTGGTACTGGCACAAAGACAGACAAATAGATCAATGGAACAGAATTGAAAGCCCCAAAATGGACCCACACATCTATGGCCAATTGATTTTTGACAAAAGTGCATACAGGGGCAAAAGAATAGTCTCTTCAACAAATGGTTTTGGAATAATGAAGTTAGACCCTTACTCCACACCATGTACAAAAATCAACTAAAAATGGATAAATGACATAAATATAGGACCTTAGACTATAAAACTTAGAAAATAACACAGGGCATATCTTTATGACATGGGATTCATCAATGAATTCTTAGATAACCAAAACACAAGCAACAAAAAAATAATAGGTGCTTTTGTGAATCTGTTGAAACCATCAGGAAAGTAAAAAGACAACCTTCAGAATGGGAAAAACATAGTTGCAAACTATATATTGGATAAGGGTTTAATAGCCAGTATAGATAAAATCACAATGTAACAACAACAAAAAAGACAGTTCAATTAAAAATGTGCAAAGGATTTGAATAAACATTTCTCCAAAGAAGTGCAAATGGTCAATAAACACATGAAAAAATGCTTGACATCATTAGCTATTAGGGAAATGTAAATTACGAAAACAATGAGATATCAGTTCATACCCACAAGATTGGCTATTAAAAAGAAAAAGAAAAGAACAAGTGTTGCTGAAGATGCAGAGGAATTGGAACACCTAGTGCATTGTTGGTAGGATGTAAAAAGTGCTACAAATGTTTTTGTAGCCACTGAGGAAAATTTATGGTGGTTCCTCAAAAAGTTAAATACAGAATGACCATTTGACTTGGAAATCCCACTTCTAGGTATATACCCAAAGAAAGTGGAAATAAGGAAACAAGCAGATATTTTTACATCAATATTTACACCAGCATTATTGACGATAGCCAAAAGATGGAAGCAAACCAAGTGCCCCTAACAAAAGCATGGGTAAACAAAACATGGTAAATATACACAATGGAAAGTTTTGTCATGAGAAAAAAATGAAGTTATGAGATATGCTGCAACATAGAACAACCTCAGAAACATTATGTTGAGTGAAATAAGCAAGGCACATAAGGACAAAAATGTATGCTATCACCTACAACAGATGAAAAGAGATAGCAAATTCACAGAGAAAGAATGCAGATTAGAGGTTACTGTTGGAGGGGGTGATGGAAGAGGAAATAAGGGGGAGTGAGTGTTTGTAAAAGTAAACCAAAGTATAAAAAATATACATCATTCAGCATATCCTCTTTTATAGACTACCTTTTTCCACGTGATAATTAATATTTCCAGTGCCAATAAATTCTTGTCTAAATTCTAAGAAAAACTGTAAAAATAATGGCCCCCTCCTTGCAGTATTATCATTGAGACTAAATAAGTTTCATATAAGTGATGGGAAAATAATAATCCCTTTTCTTCATCCAATTTGTAAGGAAAGTTCAAACAATTCCTTTCATTCAAATATGCCTTTATTTTGCAGTTTGGTCTAATGAACTATGAAGAGAACAGGAAAGGCACTGATGATCAAAAGACATGCAGGAAAGTTGGGGAAGAGAGACTTTGGAGGGCAGCTGCTATTTGTATGGTGTAGTGGGAATAAAATCTCCCTTTGACTGTTTATGAAAAGACTACCATAAAATTTTGCATTGCTTTTATTTTTAGATCCCTGATTTATATATCGACTACAAATATGAGGAGATTTTCTGTTTTGTAGGTTACACTGCTGATACACAACAAATATTCAGGAAATTACAGCTTGTTTTAAGACTATGTTATCTCTTAAACACATTTGTGCACACAAACACACAAAACAGACACACGCACATTGCATCAAGAACAAGAAAGCTGGCAACCCAATGGGAAAAGATTTATTGTTATCATCGAGAAAGTGAAAATTCTTGAGTGATTAATATAATGGCACCCACTAGGAATTGACATTGCTCTGGTAGTGAACACACAACTCTGGCTTACAGGCCAGGAGAACTCTACTGTTTGGTCTTTTCCCTCTAACGCCTTTAAGTTTATGAAAATCATACACAATGCATATGAGAGTTTTGGGAGGCTCTTTAGCATTGATATAATACTCTAGTTTTATATTTTTGTTACATATATGCATTTTCTTCATTAATTCATGTTGGGAGGACCTCCACTCCCTTGGCTTCAGGTTTCAATCTGGAGTGACAACAATTACTGTAATACTACTGCCCTCTCCATAGGAGGGCTGATTTATTTGATTAGTGAGTTTATGAGAAGGAACTGGAAGTTTCTGTCTCTGACATTTCTTTTTGGGGGATTCTCTATGGAGAATGTACCCTCTGCTATTCTCTCAGACATGTAGGAAAGTTAGTGATCAAATCTCTGCCCCTTTGGTGGCAGGGCAGTCTGAAGCTGTGCCTGTGATTATCTCTTTCTAGGGTTCAATGTTAGGAAGTCAATTGTTGCTATGCAATCTAAATCATGCTCCAGTTATTCTCGAGTATCTTTTTATTATTATAAAGATGGTATTTTAATAATCTTCTGTCTGGCTACTTTGTCCTATACTTCAATTTGTTTAGAATTTAAGAAATTAAAGGATGCATCATTTATTGTTTCCATTTCTCACCCCCATCCCAAAATTACATCTTTATAAAAATACTCTTGTGTTGAGAGTGCTAAACAGATGTTGGGCCATAATCCTGCATTTCCATATAGAAAATATTACCAGGATTACTGACAAAATAATCCCTCCTTGAAAAACACATCAAATTTGATTGCATCTTCATGCATTCATTCACAATGATTTTATTTATACTAATTCTGAAGTGACATAATCCAATTCTTAAGACTAGAAGTAAATATTTCCTCCACAGCCAAAGAAACACAACTTGTGTATATTTGAACATTGTGGTTTCCCTACCTGGACTGTACTTTTCCATTCTCATCTCCAAAGTAAATGCCTACTTATTCCTCATGCTCAGATATCATATTCCCTACAGAGTTTATTGTTTTACCAAACCCCAACAAATCATTTTCTCCACTTTATTATGTCAATATGATGTCAATATCTCTTATATACTCATTATTACATTATCCCACTGTGTTGTAGTGAATTGTTTACATGTTTTTTGTCCACACTGGATTGTGAAAACTTTAACCATTTCTTGTCTGTTATTGTGCCCTCAAAGCCCAGCATGTGGTCAGTTTCATAAATGGCGGTCCATAAATGTTTGCTGAGTTACAGAATTTCTAGCCTTAAGAGATATAATCATTTTTTTCAGTCATGTTAAGGAAGGAAACTCAGATTCCCTTTGATTTAGAAGTTATTGTATCTGTTTGTGGCTAGATCTTGTTGTGACAAATATAAACTCATCAACTTTGTATGAGTAGAACTGAGGCATTTTTAAATATAAAAATTCAAATCAATTGGTACTGAATTTATACATTGCTGTAAGATAGATTTCAATGATAAATCCATACTATTGACTAGTCTCCACATTCAGAAGTTTGTTTGTTGTACAACCTATGATGCAAAAATAAAATGAAGCTGAGTGGACCACAGAAGGGTTAAATCCTTGACTAGATCCTGATTACCTCAAAGCTTCAGCTCAAGGAGTCACTAGCCAAATGATCAGCACCTATCAGTATTATAAACTGCTTACTACTTCCCTTCTTTTCCTCATTTCATCTGCTATAAAATAGGAGTAACAATACATCTCATAGGGTTGATGTGAAGATGAAATGCTATCATATTTGTACTTATAAAAGTACTTAATACATTGTCCACAGTATTAAAATTATATTTTATTTTCAATAAAAAGTGATTCTTCAAATTGGTAGCTGTGATGATTAGTCTTATATGTCAACTTGGCTAGGTTATAGTACCCAGTTATTTGATATCAACACTGATCTAGGTGTTGATGTGAAAGTATTTTGTAGGTGTGGTTAACTATACAATCAGTATATGTTAGAAAATGATTTGTTGGGGGTTGGTAAAATAATAAAGACTCTAGGGAATATGGTATCTGAGCATGAGGGATAAGTAGGCATTTACCCTGAAGATGAGACTTAAAACAATGGAGATTACCCTTGAAAATGTGGGTGGATCTCATTCAATAAATTGAAGGCCTTAAGAGCAAAAACAGATTCCCTGGAGAAGAAGAAATACTGCCTCAGGAATGCAACGTCAACTCTTGCCTGAGTTTCTAGCCTGCTGGCCTTCCCTATATATTTTGGACTTACCAGACCCCACAATCATATGAACCAATTCATTAAAATAAATCTAAACATATATGTATGTGTGTTTGCTTGTGCATGTGTGAACATGTGTGTATCCTATTGGTTCTGTTTCTTTGGAGAATCTTTATTCATATAGTGACAATGGCTCTCTCCTTTTTTGTAAATATTTTGAGGATTTTCAGCAAGGAGGGAAAACTCCAGAAAGCATTCCTACACATCCGCTTCTCCTCATGAAATTTGCAGTCTATGTCTCAATCACACTTTTAGGACTTAATTCACCACACAGTCATAATTCCTAATAGCCACAAAGATGTAGGTTAGGGTCTGATGATCTAGCCATTCTTCCCCACAACAAAGTTAAGCCAATTATATATGCTTGACCTGAAGAAATGTGATGCTATGCAACTTACTTAGGGAAGAAGAGAGGGCCACTGAACCAAAAGTTTAATGTTGATGGAATCAATCATAAAGTTGTCTATTTTCTTATCAAAATAGAATTTAAGAATATTGGAAACAAGTTGCTGCCTTGTAAATGAGTGTGTAAAGCTATTTTTGATTAAAATGTTTTAATGGAGGCATTATTTAGACATTTTTTGAGATAGCACAATCCTCTCCATTTCATGGAGTATATTAGCATTATCAAAATATATAGGATATATTTCTTTTAGATTTTTTCACAGAGTACATTTTACATACTTATCAAGATTCCACAATAACACTGAATAAAAAACATATGCTACATATTATTATGTTAATAATTATTAGCAAATTAATTTAGCATGACTTAAACATGTTAAATAAATGAAATGAAATAGAAGCCAATAATTTATATATATATTACTTAATATACCAAATTAATTTATCTATAAGCCTTAAATATTATCCAGAGGTGCAATATCAGTAGGAATATTTAGTTTACTACAGGTGGTCATTAAAACACTGTTGGTCACTAGAAATAAAATGGAAGAGAATAGGGAAGAACAGTGAAAGAGATACACTAATTAGTAGCTTTATTAGAAGTGATAAGAAGGACTTCGAAATTTTTCAAAGATCAGCTACTTAACTCTGCTAGTTAGGACATCTAGAAAGAGATGGCATGGTAAGTGAATAATCTATAAAACCTTCTGCAAAGAATGATCTGTTGCTATATAATGCTGGATTATGAAAGAGAATAACACAAAACATTATTATCATATCTTTAAAATTGGAGTAACTATTGGTTGCTTAACATTATGATTACTAAATCATTTTAAAAAGGCTTTGCTTAAATAAATGTTTTGGAAGAGTGATAATCAGTTTTAAATCATTGTAGAAGTAGTTTAATTTAATATTCTTCTACAAATATGCAGGGGTTATTTGCATGCATATTTTCCTCAAGGAGAAGATAAAATCCAGGATTCCTAGCAACAGCATAATGATATTGTCACATGTGCAGACAGATAATTACATATGTTGTTCATTTCTTAACCACTCAAAAAATAAGGACAAAAATTTAAACATCTCAGTAAAGCAAAATAAGGTAGGTGATATGTTGTTGCTTTTGTTTTATATATGTGTACATGTACGTTCATTCACCCATGCTTTCCATGCCTTCTATGGCACTAAGTGATCATATAGTCACTCATTGTTTCATTTATTCAACAAATGTTCATTGAGGATTCACTATATTTGAGGACACATTAGTTGTTGAAGACTATACAAAGTTGCATGATACAAAATTTCCACCTTTTAAGAGCTCACAGTTTAGTTACTATACATAAAGGAATTATTAGTTAATTCTGCTCAAGGTGAGTCAGTCACTTTATTTTCTAGCATATCAGCTGTGCTTTAAATATTTAGCAATGATAGGCACAATATTAAAAAAAAGACAAAAGGACATAGCCAAAACCCAGAAACACAGTGAGTGGAGCTGAAATCTGCTAGTCTCTGGATCATGTAATTGTGGCCAGGAGTTTGTCTACTGAAACATAAGAAAGACTAAACATTTTCCATGTGAGTTAGGGATTGATGCTATTGTCTCATTTTAAACCCAATGGTCAGACTGTGGTTACCACTGCCGGTGAGGAGTTCGGGGAGAAAGTGCTACCACTCACACTCTGGGCTACAGCTTATAGCAAACAATGGACTTTGGTGGTCTTGAAGACATAAACATATGCCTCATAGTCAGGCATCCAAATATGCCTCCCATTGACTCCATGAATAAACTTGAGATATCACTAAAGAGAAGGAAAAATGAATCACCATTTTAAGATCTGTTTCTGGACTCGGTTTCCAGAAGGTCTAGAAGAGGCAACTGCAAACTACTACTCAGGGAGGAGTGAGCACAGAGTACAAGAGAATAAATGAAAATTTATAATGTACTGAAAACAAGACTGCAATCTAAAACTCTGATCAGTAACATCAGACTCCACAGTTCAGAATAGCAATACTTTAAAAATGCTTAAAGAAAACAATGGTCAATATATAGTATTTTAACTCCAGGTAAACTATCATTCAAAAGTGAGGCATGGCGGCAGACTGGTGAGCTGTAAGTTTTAGTTACTCCTCCAGGAAAGTAGGTAAAAAGCCAGGAACTGCGTGGACTGGACACCACACAGCAATCTGTCTTTGGGCATACTTCATACAACACTCATGAAAACGTGGAACTGCTGAGATCAGCGAAATCTGTAAGTTTTTGCGGCCAGGGGACCCGCGCCCCTCCCTGCCAGGCTCAGTCCCGGGGGAGGAGGGGCTGTCAGCTCCGGGAAGGAGAAGGGAGAACTGCAGTGGCTGCTCTTATAGGAAACTCATTCTACTGATTCAAACTCCAACCATAGATAGACTGAGACCACACACCAGAGAATCTGAGAGCAGCCAGCCCAGCAGAGAGGAGACAGGCATAGAAAAAAAACAACACAAAAAACTCCAAAATAAAAGCAGAGGATTTTTGGAGTTCTGGTGAACATAGAAAGGGGAAGGGCGGAGCTCAGGCCTTGAGGCGCATATGCAAATCCCGAAGCAAAGCTGATCTCTCTGCCCTGTGCACCTTTCCTTAATGGCCCTGGTTGCTTGGTCTATTAGCATTTCAATAACCCATTAGATCTCTGAGGAGGGCCCGTTTTTTTTTTTTGTTTGTTTTTTGTTTTTTGTATTTTTTAAAATCCTTTTTTCTTTTTCTAAAACAATTACTCTAAGAAGCCCAATACAGAAAGCTTCAAAGAATTGCAATTTGGGCACGTCAAGTCAAGAGCAGAACTAAGAGAGCTCTGAGACAAAAGGCAATAATCCAGTGGCTGAGAAAATTCACTAAACAACACAACTTCCCAAGAAAAGGGGGGTGTCCGCTCACAGCCACCATCCTGGTGGACAGGAAACACTCCTGCCCATCGCCAGCCCCATAGCCCAGAGCTGCCCCAGACAACCCAGTGTGACGGAAGTGCTTCAAATAACAGGCACACACCACAAAACTGGGCGTGGACATTAGCCTTCCCTGCAACCTCAGCTAAATGTCCCAGAGCTGGGAAGGTGGAGCAGTGTGAATTAACAAAGCCCCATTCAGCCATCATTTGAGCAGACTGGGAGCCTCCCTACACAGCCCAGCAGCCCAGAACTGCCCTGGGGGGATGGCACTCACCTGTGACATAGCACAGTCATCCCTCAACAGAGGACCCGGGGTGCACAGCCTGGAAGAGGGGCCCACTTGCAAGTCTCAGGAGCCATACGCCAATACCAAAGACTTGTGGGTCAGTGGCAGAGACAAACTGTGGCAGGACTGAACTGAAGGATTAGACTATTGCAGCAGCTTTAAAACTCTAGGATCACCAGGGAGATTTGATTGTTAGGGCCACCCCCCCTCCCCGACTGCCCAGAAACACGCCCCACATACAGGGCAGGCAACACCAACTACACACGCAAGCTTGGTACACCAATTGGGGCCCCACAAGACTCACTCCCCCACTCACCAAAAAGGCTAAGCAGGGGAGATCTGGCTTGTGGAGAACAGGTGGCTCGTGGACGCCACCTGCTGGTTAGTTAGAGAAAGTGTACTCCACGAAGCTGTAGATCTGATAAATTAGAGATAAGGACTTCAATAGGTCTAAAAACCCTAAAAGAACCCTATCAAGTTCAGCAAATGCCACGAGGCCAAAAACAACAGAAAATTATAAAGCATATGAAAAAACCAGACGAAATGGATAACCCAAGCCCAAGCACCCAAATCAAAACACCAGAAGAGACACAGCACCTAGAGCAGCTACTCAAAGAACTAAAGATGAACAATGAGACCATAGTACGGGATATGAAGGAAATCAAGAAGACCCTAGAAGAGCATAAAGAAGACATTGCAAGACTAAATAAAAAAATGGATGATCTTATGGAAATTAAAGAAACTGTTGACCAAATTAAAAAGATTCTGGACACTCATAGTACAAGACTAGAGGAAGTTGAACAACGAATCAGTGACCTGGAAGATGACAGAATGGAAAATGAAAGCATAAAAGAAAGAATGGGGAAAAAAATTGAAAAACTCGAAATGGACCTCAGGGATATGATAGATTATATGAAACGTCCGAATATAAGACTCATTGGTGTCCCAGAAGGGGAAGAAAAGGGTAAAGGTCTAGGAAGAGTATTCAAAGAAATTGTTGGGGAAAACTTCCCAAATCTTCTAAACAACATAAATACACAAATCATAAATGCTCAGCGAACTCCAAATAGAATAAATCCAAAAAAACCCACTCCGAGACATATACTGATCACACTGTCAAACATAGAAGAGAAGGACCAAGTTCTGAAAGCAGCAAGAGAAAAGCAATTCACCACATACAAAGGAAACAGCATAAGACCAAGTAGTGACTACTCAGCAGCCACCATGGAGGCGAGAAGGCAGTGGCACGATATATTTAAAATTCTGAGTGAGAGGAATTTCCAGCCAAGAATACTTTATCCAGCAAAGCTCTCCTTCAAATTTGAGGGAGAGCTTAAATTTTTCACAGACAAACAAATGCTGAGAGAATTTGCTAACAAGAGACCTGCCCTACTGGAGATACTAAAGGGAGCCCTACAGACAGAAAAACAAAGACAGGACAGAGAGACTTGGAGAAAGGTTCAGTACTAAAGAGATTCAGTATGGGTACAATAAAGGATATTAATTGAGAGAGGGAAAAATATGGCAAACATAAACCAAAGGATAAGATGGCTGATTCAAGAAATGCCTTCACGGTTTTAACGTTGAATGTAAATGGATTAAACTCCCCAATTAAAAGATATAGAATCGCAGAATGGATCAAAAAAAATGAACCATCAATATGTTGCATACAAGAGACTCATCTTAGACACAGGGACACAAAGAAACTGAAAGTGAAAGGATGGAAAAAAATATTTCATGCAAGCTACAGCCAAAAGAAAGCAGGTGTAGCAATATTAATCTCAGATAAAATAGACTTCAAATGCAGGGATGTTTTGAGAGACAAAGAAGGCCACTACATACTAATAAAAGGGGCAATTCAGCAAGAAGAAATAACAATCGTAAATGTCTATGCACCTAATCAAGGTGCCACAAAATACATGAGAGAAACACTGGCAAAACTAAAGGAAGCAATTGATGTTTCCACAATAATTGTGGGAGACTTCAACACATCACTCTCTCCTATAGAAAGATCAACCGTACAGAAGACCAATAAGGAAATTGAAAACCTAAACAATCTGATAAATGAATTAGATTTAACAGACATCTACAGGACATTACATCCCAAATCACCAGGATACACATACTTTTCTAGTGCTCACGGAACTTTCTCCAGAATAGATCATATGCTGGGACATAAAACAAGCCTCAATAAATTTAAAAAGATTGAAATTATTCAAAGCACATTCTCTGACCACAATGGAATACAATTAGAAGTCAATAGCCATCAGAGACTTAGAAAATTCACAAATACCTGGAGGTTAAACAACACACTCCTAAACAATCAGTGGGTTAAAGAAGAAATAGCAAGAGAAATTGCTAAATATATAGAGAGGAATGAAAATGAGAGCATAATTTTTCTAGCTGTGGATCTGTGAACTTAGAACAAGTTATGTGCTCCCAATATACAAAGGAGAGACATTCATAGGATAAACATTTCCATTGCCATAAGGAGAAACAGTAAGGAAAACAGGGTTAACAGGAGCAAAACAGTTCCTGAAACCCACAGGACAAAGTCCATTAGATTTCAAAGTCTGAGAGTCATTAACAGAACAACGTTGCATCCTTGGGGCTTGAGAGAGCGGGAGCCTAACCCTTCCTAAGTGCCTTTGTGGCAGCCCTTTTCTCTCCAAATGCTTGGGTGAGTGCTCCAACATATCCACACACTGGGGAGACCACCTTCTCGGCTCCACCCTCCTCAAACATCGGGGCAGCTCCCGGATTCCCTTCCATCTTCGGGGCACACGCTCAACCCCTTCAGAACAGTGTGGTGGCAGCCAGGCTCTCCCCAATTCCCTGGGAATGTGCTCCACCCTCTTTGGGACCTGGGGTGGCAAAACTCTTCCAGAGCATCGAGGCGGAAAGCCCACCCTCGACCTCCAGGGCAAACTCACCCTTTCCATGCATGTGGGCTGCTCCATTCTCCCAGCCCGAGACCTCCTGACTCCAGACCTCAACCTCCATGGCTCTGTCTTTGAAGAAATTTTTCCTTCAGTTTGTTCCTTGTCTTTCTCCTCCAGTCCAGACTGGCAACGGCTCTCTCTGTAAAGATCTTGCAAAAATTCTGTTGGCTTCGCATGAAGCATGCAGGGGTCAAAGCCATCAGACAACAGGACTTTCCAGAAATCCTTTCTGGATAATTCCATCTCCAATCTTGGCTTGTACTGAAATGGCGGCTGGGTTCCATGTTTGGTTACATCCTCACATTGGGCTGTAGCTTCTGGGGATCCACCCCCTGGAAGCCCAGAGTTTTTCAGGCCATCAATTTCTGGTTTCTTTGAAACCAAGAGTTCATTTCTCAACTTATCTCTCTCTGCTTGCATTTTACTATAAGCTGCAAGGAGAAGCCAGGGTATATCCTCCACAAGTAGTCTGGAGATCTCCTCAGCTAAGTATTCCAGGTTGTCACTTTCAAATTCTTCCTTCCATCTGACACCAGGCCTCAATTTTGCCAAATTCTCTGCCACTTTAAAACAAGGATCGCCTTTCTTCCAGTTCACAACAACACATTGATCATCTCTGCTCAAGGCCTCGTTAGAAGTATCTTTAGAGTCCATATTTCCACAAACAGTCTCTTTAAAGCAGTTTAGGCCTTTTCTATCAAGCTCCTCACAACTCTTCCAGAAACTCCCCATTATCCATTTAAAAAGCCGTTCCAACATATTTGGTATTTGCAAACTCAGCAGCAAAAGCACCCCACTTCTCTGGTACCAAAATCTGTTCTAGTTTGCTAATGCTGTGGAATGCAAAACACCAGAGATGGATTGGCTTTTATAAAAAGGGTTTTATTTGGCTATACAGTTAGTCTTAAGGCCATAAAGTGTCCAAGGTAACACATCAGTAATCAGGTACCTTCACTGGAGGATGGCAAATGGCATCCGGAAAACCTCTGTTAGCTGGGAAGGCATGTGGCTGGCATCTGCTCCAAAGTTCTGGTTTCAAAATGGCTTTCTCCCAGGACATTCCTCTCTAGCAAGCTTGCTCCTCTTCAAAACGTCACTCACAGCTGCACTCAGTTCCATCTCTTTGAGTCAGCACGTTTATATGGCTCCACTGATCAAGGCCCACCCTGAATGGGTGGGGCCACGCCTCCATGGAAATATCCCATCAGTTATCATCTACAGTTGGGTGGGGCGCATCTCCATGCAAACAACCTAATTCAAACGTTCCAACTTAATCCCCACTATTCTGTCTGCCCCACAAGATTGCAAAGATAATGGCATTTGGGGGACACAATACACTCAAACCGGCACAGTCACATTGTGCTGAAGTATGGGGCAGGGAACAACTAGGCAAGACAGGTTTAGGCCGGTTATTTTTCTTCTATATTGCAAGGAAATGAGGCTTGAGTATGTACCAAAGAAGAGGTTTATAGTTGTTTCAATACAACATCACTAGGATAGAGCAGAAAAAGCAACATGAAAACTTCAGTAGCTTCCCAAAAGGTATTTGATAAAATCCAATACCCATTCCTGAATATAAAAAGAATATTTTGGAAATTTTGACTAATGAAATAAGACCCAAAAAAATGCAAGAAAACACATATTGGAAAGGAAAGACAAATTATCATTATTTGTATGTAATGATTGTTTACCCAGAAAACTAAAGAGAATCAACTGAATAATATCAGATGTACCAAGACATCAATATAAAGAACAGTTTCAAAATAATTATTCAACAATATCAAGAGCTTTACTAAATTCTAGAAATAGCCACAAGATATAAGCACAAGTCTACTATATATAATGTATTAACATATATTACATATATATAAGCAAAACAAAGCATAAAGTTATCAAAGAAAAGTGCATGGCTGCATGAAAAAATTTTCAAAATTTTCCTAAGGATGGTACATACAAGTTTACTTTAATAAATGCTCGTTGATGTGAATAAATGTAATGACCACAATTCTTCAAAAATTTAACATATAAGCTCATTCAATTACAATAAAAACTATGGTTGGATTTATTTGTAATTTGAAGAAGCAACTCATTTGTGTGAATAATTAGCAAACCTAGAAAAATATTTAAAAGAAAAGGAGTAGCAGATCCTATAATATGACATAAAAGAAACAATTTTTAAAATGTGTTGAATTGGCACATTATGTAGATAATGAATAAAAGAGAATCAAATTTCTCCAAATTGTCACATTTTAATATTTATATAAGAGTGTGTATATGTGTACAATGTGGAGGGGATATAGGCATGTTCCATTTAACATCAACAGTCCATTCCTGAAAAGCAGATGCATGCTAAAATACTAACAAACCATTTCCAATTCTTTACTTGGGAAAATTCATAGTGTATCATTATACTTTACCTGAACTCAACAATCAATTTTCTAAAACACAACTACACACAGTAAAACTATCATATTATGATGTATAATGCTTAAAAGGTTGCTTATTGATCACTTCAAAATTAATATGGTTGATAACATATCATTGCTTTTTATTTACAAATATGGCACCTTAATTGTCTTTGAATTAACATTGTACTCCAGTGGGGGTTTGCAGGATGGGGGTGTAGGTACAAAAACAACTACCCAATGTTTTACAGTTTAAAGCTCCCTGCAAATGTATGTGTGTCTACACATACACACATATCATATATATTAATATTTAATAAATGAAATCATAAAAAGAAAATGGATAAAAATATATATGACTGAGCATAAGATTTTTTTAAATATAAAGGAACAGAAAGAAATCCTAAAAGGAAAGATTCATATATAATATATTAAAACTGATAAGCTTTTGTGCATTAAATATCCCATGAATTGAAAGGCAATGATAGGCAGGAAAAATATATTTGTAACATACAGAGCATATCAAGAGTTAACATCCCTTATAATATGAGAATATATTTAAAAGCCAGTAATTTGAGTAATTTACTTTAACTGAGTTCAAGATTTTTTTTTAGCTTTGCCAGTTTCTCTGGCTTCTCTCCACTTTGTTGCTCTACTTGATGTCATAGCCCAGGCATTGGCTCTGCTCTAATTTCACTTGGACTTAATGGCCCACTCCTCTTTCTTCCTTCACATCTGTGAGCTTAGTCTTTTATATTACTGATCTCTATCTGATAAGGCCTCCCGTCATCTTCCCTGCTAGACTCTCAGAGCACTCAGGATTCCAATGCCTTTTGTTTTGCTAAAAAGAGAAAGATAAAGCCCCAACCACCAGTACCCTACATTTGTATATATGAAAACCACACATCATGCACCAACCTGGACTGGGAGGAATGCCTGAGATCACAGCATGGAATCTGTGAGTAGAAACTGCAGACCTGAGCCAGGTGCCCCCTCCCCCAATGGCAGCACAAACTGCAAAGCCTCGCTGTGACAGAGCAGCACGCTCTGAACAAGTGACTATACCTCAGCCCAGCTCCAACTGGGGTTTTAATTGGCAAACATGGTCTGTTCAATGCAAGCTACAAATCTGCAATAAGCAGAGGATTTTAGTGATGACTGACCTTGAAGAGCCAGGGGACTTCTCTGTCCTGGGAGGAGGAGCCCAGGGAACCAGGTGCTATCTCTGGCCTATGGGGGAAACTGAGGGCTGTGGACTGGCCCAAAAAGGGAGCATTCTGTCCCTTTTTCTCTCAACCTGAGCAGCTCAGTGGAGAAAGCCTCAGATATTTTCAGCTTGCAGCAGTCTGACCCAGACAAGGGTGGAGATATCAGAGTCAGAGATAACTCCCAAGGGGGTGTATCTTCCCTAAGAGGAAGGAGGTGGTACCCAGCTCTACTACCCACCTTCCATTCAGAACCAGACCCAGACAAAAGACACAAAGGAGACATATAACAGCAGATCTCAAGAGGCAGAAGAAAATACTCAGGAACTGGAGAACAAGATACCTGAAATCCTACACACAAAAAAACAGATAGGGAAAAGAATGGAAAAATATGAGCAACATCTCAGGGAATTGAATGATAACAATAAATGCAGAATGTACATGTCATGGGTGTCCCAGAAGGAGAAGAGAAGGGAAAAGGGGCAGAAGGAATAATAGAGGAAATAATCAGTGAAAATTTCCCATCTCTTATGAAAGATATAAAATTACAGATTCAAGAAGCTCAGCATATCCCAAACACAATAGATCTGAATAGGCCTACACCAACACACTTAATAATCAGATTATCAAATGTCAAAGGCAAAAAGTATTTGAAAGCTGTGAGACAAAAGTGCTCCATCACATACAAAGGAAGATTGATAAGACTATGGGCAGATTTCTCAGCAGAAACCATGAAGCAAGAAGGAAGTGGTGTGATACATTTAAGATACTGAAAGAGAAAAACTGCCGACAAGAATCCTATATCTGGCAAAACTGTCCTTCAAATATGAGGGAGAGTTTAAATATTCTCTGACAAACAGATGATGAGAGAGTTTGTTAACAAGATACCTACACTACAGTAAATACTGAAGGGAGCACCACAGACAGATAGGAAAAGACAGGAGTGAGAGGTTTGGAACACAGTTTTGGGTGATGGTAGCACAGCAATGTAAGTATGCTGAACAAAGGTGACTGTGAGTATGGTTGAAAGAGGAAGTTTAGGAGCATGTGGGACACCAGAAGGAAAGAGGAAAGATAAAGACTGGGACTGTATAACTCAGTGAAACCTAGAGTGCTCAACAATTGTGACAAAATGTTCAAATATGTTTTTTCATGAGAGAGACCAAATGAATGTCAACATTGCAAGTTGTTAAAAATAGGGGGAAAATACAATCAATGCAAACTAGAGACTATAATTAACAGAAACATTGTATTGTGCTTCCTTTAATGTATCAAAGGGAATATATCAAAGTTAAATGCATATAAGAGGGGGACATAAGGGAGGGGTATGGGACTCTTGGCATTGGTAATGTTGTCTGACTTTATTCCACTTTAGTTTAATTCTCTCTTTTTGTTGCATTTTGGCTGTCTTTTTTCTTTCTTTTTCTTTTTCTTTTGTCTCTCTACCTTCTTTGACTCTTCCTCCTTCTTTGCAGAAGAAATGGAGATGTCCCTATATAGATAGTGGTGATGGTGGTGAATACATAAATACATGACTAGACAGGGAACCATTGATTGTTTAGTTAGGACCGTTTTGTGAACAAAATTGGGTTGATGAAGAAACCTTGAGGGCACTATATTGAGTGAAATAAGTCAGATTCATAAGGACATATATTTCAGGGTCTTACTGATATGAACTAATTATATGTAAACTCATAGACCTGAAATATAAGTTACCAGAATATAGAATGAGGCTAAAGAATGGGGAGCAGGTGCTTATTATGAGCAGAATGTTCAACTAGGTTGAATTTAAATGTTTGGAAATGGACAGAGGTGATGGTAACATGTTGTAAGAGTAACTAACAGTGCTGAATGGTGCGTGAATGTGGTGGAAAGGGGAAGGTCAGAGTCATGTATGTCACCAGAAGGAAAGTGGGAGGTTAAAATATGGGAATGTATATAATAGTGAACCTTGTGGTGGGCAATGTCCATGATTAACTGTACAAATATTAGAAATCGTTTTCATGAAACAGAACAAATGTATGACACTATAACTAGAAGTTAATATTAGAGGGGCATAAAGGGAAAAATATACCTATTGCAAACTATTGCTACAGTTAGTAGTATTTTAACATTCTTTCATCAACAGTAACAAATGTACTATATGAATACTATGAGTCAATAATGGAAGGGGGTGGTTAGGGGTATGGGAGGATTTGAGTTTCCCTCTTTATTTCTTTTCTGGAGTAATGAAAATGTTCTAAAAATTAAAAAAATAATTGTGGTTATGGATGCACAGTTGTATGATGGTATTGGGGGCAATTGATTGTACACTTTGGATCTTTGGATAATTGTACAGCATGTGATCAATCTCAATTAAAAAAAAAAAAGAAGACTGATAGCTGACCTGGAAAAACAACCCAAAAGGCAAACATTCCAGTTAGTTGGCCATTGTTTTGTTTTGAAGCCTGTATGTACCACAGAAAAACATGTTCTTAAACTTAATCTATTCCTATGGGAATTGTAAGTTGAACCTTTTCATGAGGTTACTTCAGTTAAGGCCCAAATCAATCAGGAAGGATCTTAATGTTATTACTGGAGACCTTTATAAGTGGAATGAAATTCAGACAGAGAGATGAAGCCACAGAGGGAGCTGTCAGAATCTGAACATCAGTGGAACTTGAAGGAGAAGGGAGAGACCAGGAGACATCACCATTTGCCTTGCCACATGACAAGCTAAAGACCAAGGATCACTGGCAACCAGCCCCAGAACACCAGTCTTCGGGGAGAAAATATAGCCTTAATGATGCCCTGATTTGGACTTTCTCTTATCCTCAAAACTATGAGAAAATAAATTCCAGTTGTTTAAGATGAACCATTGCATTGTACTTGCTTGAGCAGCTAAGAAAACTCAGCCATAATTCTTTTTTTTTTTTTTTTATGGTGAACTATGTTAGCAGGACTGCCTGAAAAGATGTGGGGGGATATTGGAGTAGGGAGACAGAAGGATTAAGCCAGGGCATTGGAGAGTGAGTGTTTGTTTGGGCTTACAAGTTAGTACACTAGGACATGTTCTGTTCACATGTATACCTAGAAGTCATGAAAAAGAAATGCAAACTTAGTACACCAAAATGATAGGAGAAGGAATGCAAGGAAGATGGCAGGGATGGAAGAAAGGTGCAAGTGTAGGGATTTGCATGATTTAGTTTGCCCTACTGGGCAGCTAATAAATAGCTAGGAACTCTCTGAAACAACTGCTTGGGGTTCTTTGGAGACCAGATGCACATTGTACACAGGCAAGGAATGAGTGTAAGGGTGAGACTGATAAATCACTGAGAAGAGCTTTAAGTAAATCCTCCCATGCTGTGGAGACTGGTGCCCCTCCCACACGGGCACAGCACACTGACCCAGGAGTCTCTACCTGGTGGGAAAAAGAAGCCTTCTCTAATAGGAGCAAGGGAAGGGGAACTCAGTCAGGCACCAATTAAAGACTTAATTAACCAATTCAGACTGCTGAATATCAGCTTCAAGCACAGATAAATTCATAACACAATCAAAAAAGAAACTGGAAATTATGTTTCAGCTCCACTACCAGCAGCAAGTAAGCAGGGCTGATGGGAAAAACAGAGGTTTCTGGAGTTTGCTGAGCTCGGATTGCTGGAAGAGGGTTGTGCCCCAAGAAAATGGGCACATGGAAATGGGTAGCAACTCCAGTTCTTGACTGGCAAACCCAGGGTGCTGGGAACTGGCTTTGAGAGCAGCTTTTTTTAAAAAGAAGCCCATTAAAGGAAATAGCTAGCATTCTCCATTTTCAGCCATGTCCCAGGGAGGGGTAGAAGTAGGGTTGACTGAGAGACAAAGTAATGAATCAGATGATAGAGGTAGTTCCCTAAAGGTTGTATCTTCCCCAAGAAAAGGGGGAACAGGGCCCAGAAAAACTGGTGGCACTCATTCAGTGAATTTAGATCGCAGGGCCTGGGATATCAGCAACAGTTTAAACCTACAAAAAGCAGAGCCCAGCCTGTATCTCAGACATTTGGTGGAAGGAGTGGAAGTGGGATTGCTTGAGGGTCACTGTAACTTTTCTAGCCTGCAGGGAACAGGGGGCTGAAGAGCAGCTCCTCCTCAAGAAAAGGGGGTACAATGCCCAGGAAAGATGGTATCTGAAATTTAGAGAATTCAGACTGCAGGAGCTAGGAAAATAGAAACAATTTAAGACCAATTTCCCCTCAACTTCTGTCTCAACCACTCCTTAGCAGAAGCAAGTTCTCTGAGAATTAAAGGCACAGTACTACTTTAGGCCTGTGGGGATCAATGGGCAGACAACTGCCATCTACTAGGCAGGACAAGAAAAGCATAGAATCAGGAAGCATCACAGGAAAGACTGGAACCCTCCTAGGTCTAATCCCCAGGGAACCCTGGAAGTGATATGCATCCAACTCATGAGTGCTGGTCCTGTCTTTTCTGAGAAAAACTGATTGGGATAGATCATCTCTGAGGGAGTCATCCTCCCAGAATCAGCCCTACAGGTAAAAGTTGCTAGAGGTAATGAAAGTAGTGCTACAAATATAGAGAGGCAAAAAAAAAAAAAGAAGAAGAAGAAGAAGTTCAAAATTCCCTGAGGAGGAAGAAGGGAAAGAAAGCTTTCTTTTTTTTTCTGGGGGAGAAACAACTGCACAGAAAGGTAATCTAAAAAAATCATTCCATATATGCAGGGCAAGAATCCAAAAAACAAGAGCTGAAAAAATCCTGATCAGTTAAAGAGGAACTATGCTAGAGGTCTAGAATAATTGGAATCAAATTTCAAAGAACAGTTAGAGAACAAAGACAACCAAAAGAGAATTTAAAAAGACAGAAAATGACCTCCAAAATAAACTAATCAAGAAAATCAGATGCATAGACACAAGCAAAAAATCACAAGTCATACTAGGAAGAACAAGGATATGACCCAGTAAAAGGAACAAACTAAAACTTCAGATAAGATACAGGAGTTGAAACAACTAATTTAAGATGTTGAAACAAATCTTATAAATCGATTCAAAGAGTTGAAGGAAAATGTGGAGAAAGAGACGAAGGATAGGAAGAAGACACTGGGTGACAATAAAGAAGAACTTGGAAACTTTCCAAAAATGACAGAACTTATGGGAATGAAAGGAACAATAGAAGAGATAAAAAATACAATGAAGACATACAATAGCAGATTTGAAAAGACAGAAGAAAAGATTAGTGAAAGGACAGGGCATGTGAAATCTTACTCACAAAAGATCAGATAGGGAAAGAATGGAAAAATTTGAGCATACTTTCAGAGAACTGAATAACAACATGAAGTGTATGAATATACATGTTATGGGTGTGCCACAAGGAGAAGAAAAGGGAAAAGGGGAAGAAAGAATAATTGAGGAAATAATCACTGAAAATTTACCAACCTTTATGAAAGGCATCAAATTACAGGTCCAAGAGTCACAGCATACCAAAGCCAGAATAGATCCAAAAAGACCTACACCAAGACATTTACTAGTCAGATTTTCAAATGTCAAAACAAAGAGAGAATTCTGAAAAGCAGCAAGAGAAAAATGATCCATCACATAAAAGGGATGCTCGATAAGACTAAGTGTGGATTCCTCAGCAAAAACCACGGGAGCAAGAAGGCAGTGGAATGATATAGTTAAGATACTGAATGAGAAAAGCACTCAGAAAAGAATTGTATATCTGACAAAACTGTCCTTCAGAAATGAAGAAGAGCTTAAAATACAGATGGAGAGACACTGAGAGCATTCCTCAATAAGAACATGTTCTACAAGAAATCCTAAAGGGAGTGCTACAAGCTGATAAGAAAGAACAGGAGAGAGAGTTGGAGGAAAGTGTACAAATGAAGATTATCAGTAAGGGTAGTTAAAAGGGTTAAAAGAGAGAAAAATAATATGATATGATAAGTAAAATTCAAAGGACAAAATGGTTGTAGAAATTACTTCCTTTACAGTAATAACATTAAATACTAAGGAATTAAAATCACCAATCAGAAGATAAAAAAAATGCAGAATGGACTGAAGAAAATAATTCATTTATATGCTGTTGACAAGAGACTCATTTGAGAACCAAGAACAAAAATAGTTTGAAAGGGAAAGATTGGAAAAATATATTACATGAAAACAGCAACCAGAAAAGAGTGAGAGTAGCTATATGAATACCAGACGAAATAGACTTTAAATGTAAAGCAGTTAAAAGACACAAAGAAGGATGCTATTAATAAAAGGGACAATTTGTCAATAAGAAATAACATGAGAAACATTTATGCACCTAGCCAGAGTTCCCCAAAAAACATAAGGCAAACGCTGGCAACACTGAAGGGAGAAATAGACACCTCTACAATAATAGTTGGAAACTTCAATAAACCACATTCACCAATGAATAGAACATCTAGATAGAAGTTCAATACGGAAACACGGATATTAAATAATATGATAAATTAACTAGAATTAACAGAAATTTATATAACACTGTACCCCACAACAGCAATATACACAATTTTCTCAAGTGCTCATGTATCATTCTCCAGGATTGACCACAGGTTGGGTCACAAAGCTGGTCTCAATGAATTTAAAAAGGCAGAAATTATACAAAACAATTTCTTGGATCATAATGAATCTGGAAATCAATAACAGGCAGATGGCTGGAAAATTCACAAATATATGGAGGCTAAACAATACACTATGAAACAACAAGTTGATCAAGGAAGAAATTACAAAAAGAAATCAGTATATATCTCAAATCAAATGAAAGTGAGAACACAACATATCTAAGGTTATGGGATGCAGCAAAGGCAGTGCTGAGAGGGAAATTTATTGACCTAAATGCCTATATTGAAAAATAAGGAGATAAAATTGAGGACTTCACTGCTTACCTGGAGGAACTAGAGAGAACAGCAAACTAACCCCAAAGCAAACAGAAGGAAAGAAATAACAATGATTAGATAAGAAATAAATGAATTGGAGATATGAAGACACTACAGAGAATCAAAAAAACTAGAAGCCGTTTCTTTGAGAAAATCAATAAACTCAATGGACCCTTAGCTAGGTTGACAAAAAAAGAGAGAGACAATGCAAATAAATAAAATTGGAAATGGGAGAGGGGGACATAACTACAGACCCACAGAAATAAAGGAGATAATGACAGGATACTATGAGCAACTATATGCAAAAATTTAGACAGCTTAGACAAAATGGACTTCTTAGAAAAGCATTAACAGCCAACATTGACTCAAGAAAAAATAGAAGACCTCAAGAAACCAATCACAAGTAAAGAGATTGAATCAGTCATCAAAAATATCCAAAGAAAGAAAAATCCAGGACAAGAAGGCTTCACATGCAAATTCTACCAGCTTTTCAAGAAAGAATTATTACCAGTCATACTCACTCTTCTAAAAAATTGAAGAGGAAGGAAACCTACCTAACTCAGTGTATGACACCAACATCACCCTAATACCAATACCAGACAAAGATACTACAAGAAAATAAAATTATAGACCAATATCTTTAATGAATATAGATGTAAAAATCCTCAACAAAATACTTGCAAATTGATTCCAGCAGCACATTAAAAGAATTATACACCATGACCAAGTAGAATTTATTCCAGGTATGCAAGACTGGTTCAACATAAGAAAATCAATTAACATAATACACCATATCAATGAATAAAAAGGGAATGACTACATGACTATCTTGACTGATGCAGAGAAGGTGTCTGACAAAATTCAACATCATTTCTTGATGAAAACATTTCACAGGATAAGAATAGAAGGAAATTTCCTCAACATGATAAAGGGAATATATGAAAAGTCCACAGCTTACATTATACTTAATGGGGAAAGCCTGAAAGCTTTCCCTCTAAGATCTGGAACAAGATAAGGATGCTCACTGTCACCACTGTTGTTCAAAATTGGGCTGGAAGTTCTAGCTAGGGCAATTAGGCAAGAAAAAAAAATAAAAGTCATCCAAATTAGAGAGGAAGAAGTAAAACTTTCATTGTTTGCAGATAACATGATGCCATGTGTGAAAATCCTGAGAAATCTACAGGAAAACTATTAGAGCTAATAAACGAATACAGGAAACTGGCAGGATACAGGATCAACTTGCAAAAGTCAGGAGTGTTTCTATACAATAGTAATGTGCAATCTGAGGAGAAAGTCAAGTAAAAAAAATCCATTTCCAATAACAAACAAAAGAATCAAATATGTAAGAATAAATTTAACCAAGAACATGAAAGATCTATACATAGAAAACTCCAAAACATTGCTAAAAGAAATCAAGGAAGACTTAAATAAATGGATGGAAATACATGGGTTCATGGAATAGAAGACTAAATATAGTGAAGATGTCAATTTTACCCAAACTGATTTATAGATCAAACAAAATACTAATCAAAATCCCAACTTACTGTGCCAAAATAGAAAGACCAATAATCAAATCTATTTTGAAGGATAGGTTGCCCAAAATAGCTAAAAGCATCATGAGAAAGAAAAATTAAGTGGGAGGTCTCACACTACCAGACTTTAAAGTATATTACAAAGCTATGGTGGTCAAAACAGCTTGGCACTGGCATAAAGACAGATAGATATACAGAGTAACTGAGTTGAATTGAGTGTTCAGAAATAGACCCCCTCATCGACGGAAAACTGACTTTTGACAAAGTGACCACATCCATTCAATTGGGACAGGAGAGCATCTTCAACAAATGGTGCTTGGAGAACTGGGTATCCATATTGAAAAGAATGAAGGAGGACCCCTATCTCACACCTTATACAAAAATTAACTCAAAATAGATCAAAGACCTAAACATTATAGCTAAGATCATAAAACTTTTAGAAGAATATGTAGTGGAATATCTTAAAGGTCTTGTGGTAGGAAGTGGTTTCCTAGACCCAAAGCCTAAGCAATGATAGAAGAAATAGATAAATGAGATCTTCTCAAAATTGAATTTTTTTTGTGCATCAAAGGACTTTGTCAGGAAAGTTAAAAGGCAGCCTATTCAATGGGAGACAATATTTGGAAACCACATATTGGGTAAGGGTTTTAATATCCAAGATACACAAAAAGTTCCTACAATTCAGCAACTTAAAGACAAACATCCCAATGAAAAAATCGCAAAAGCCATAGACACTTTTCCAAAGAGGAAATACAAATGGCTCAAAATCAAATGAAAAGATATTCAACTTCACTAGCTATTAGGGTAAATGCCCATCAAAACAACAATGAGATTTCATCTCACACCTACTTGAATGGCCACTATTAAGAGCTTTGTTGAGGATGTGGAAACATAGGTACATTTATTCACTGTTGATGAGAATGTACAATCACACAACCACTATGGGAGGCAGTTTGGAGGTTCCTCAGGAAGTTAAGTACAGAATTGCCATATGATCCAGTAATTCCATTACTAGATATATATTTGGAAGAACTGAAAGCAGGGAAATGAACAGATATTTCCACACTGATGTTTATAGCGGCATGATTCATGATTGCCACTAGATGGAAAATGTCTGTCAACTGATGAATGGATAAACAAACTGTAGTATATACATATGATGGAATATTATGCAGCTGTGGATGGAATAAAGTCATGATGCATGCAAAAATGTGGATCAATATTGAAGACATCATGTTGAGCAAAATAAGCCAGAAACAAAAAGGAAAACCACTAATATACCAGAAACAAAATAAAACAGAAACAAAAGGAAAACCACTAATATGAACCAACTACAATGAGCAATCTCTGAGAGTTATATTTGAGAACACAGGCTATCAGGAGATAGAAGAGGGTAGAAACTGGGCATTTGATGCATAAGGAGTATAGAATGTTGTGCCAGTTTGAATATATTATGTCCCCCCAAACGCCATTATTTTTGATGTAATCTTGTGTGGGCAGATGTTATCAGTGTTGATTAGATTTCTTTGAGTGTTCTTTGGACTGCACCCCACCCAGCTGTGGGTGATGACAATGATTGGATAATTTCCATGGAGTGTTGGCCCACCCATTGGGTGGGCCTTGATCAGTGGAGCCATATAAATGAGCTGACGGGCAGAGGGAACTCAGTGCAGCTGTGAGTGATGTTTTGAAGAGGAGCTACAGCCAAGAGGGACACTTTGAAGAATGCACTGTAACTGAGAGATGAGCTTCAGCTTACAGAGACATTTTGGACATTTTAGAGATGGCCATTGAAAGCAGACTCTTGCTGCAGAGAAGCTAAGAGAGGACAAACACCCCGAGTGCAACTAAGAGTGACATTTTGAGGAACTACAGCCTAGAGAGGAATGTCCTGGGAGAAAGCCATTTTGAAACGCAACCTAGGAGCAAGCAGATGCCAGCCACGTGCCTTCCCAGCTAACAGAGGTTTACCGGACACCATTGGCCTTTACCGGACACCATTGGCCATTTTATGAAAGCCAGTCCATCTCTGGTGTTTTGCATTCTGGCAGCATTAGCAAACTAGAACAAATGTTTAACAAGGTTGATTGTAAAGTTCCCAAAATGGATAGCACAATACTGTGTGATGGTAGGACACCACTGAAAGTATAATGAACAAAGCTGAATGTGAGCATGATCGAAAGAGGAAGGCTAGGTGGATGTATGGCACCAGAAGGAAAGATAGAGGATAAAAACTGGGACTGTATAAGTTGATAAAACCTAGAATGGACAATGAAGGTGACTAATTGTACAAATATAAGAAAGATTCACATGAGCTAGAACAAATGTATGTCACTATGTTATGGTAAATGGAGAAAATACAATTAATGTGAACTAGGGTCTGTAGTTAACAGTAACAGTGATATATTCTTTCATTAATTGTAACAAAGGCAATATTCCAAAGTTATATGTCAATAAGAGGGGGATATAAGGGAGGAGTGTGGGATTCTTGGTGTTATTGTTCTTGTTTCTCCTTTTAATTTATTTTATTATTTTATTTCTTGTTTTTAATCTTATTTTTTTCCCTCTTCCTTCTTTGTAGAAGAAATGGAAATGTCCTCATATAGATTGTGGTAGTGAATGTCAAACTATGTGATTATACAGGAAACATTTATTGTTTATTCAGGATGGATTGTATGGTGTATGAATAAAACAGTTTAAAAAAATAAATAGAAAGTAGTGCTGGAGCAAATTTGGAGAGAGGGATGCACCTATTCACTATAGTAGGGAAGTAGAATGCTGCAGCCCATCCGTAGGGCAGCATGGTGGTTCCACTGGAGGCCAAGTATAGGGTTGCCATATGATCCTGAAACCTTGTTTTTAGGTATATACTTGGAAGAACTGAAAACAAGGACACAAATGGACATTTGTAAACTGATATTTATGGCAGCAGTATTCACAATTTGCAATGCATGGAAGTGGCCTAAGGGTACATCGACTGATAAACAGAAGGGTGAAATGTGGTATATACATACAATGGAATATTGAGTGCTGCAAGAAGGAATGAAGTTGTGAGACATGCAACTAGGTGAATGAAACTTGATGACAGTATGTTGAGTGAAATAAGCCAGAAACAAAAAGACAAATATTACAATGTCTTACATATGGACTAAATATAATGTGCAAACTCTAAGAATTGAACTCAAGAGCATAAGTTATCAGGGGAAGCCTTTATTGTAAATGTTCCTAGATTATAAGCTCTTACAGCAGTCACATCTATTCCTGAGTTGTAATGGTTATTTCTAAATTCTAAGATGCTGAGCTCTTTGCGTATAAACCTGGTCGTCCCCTGTAACTTTGGGTATCTGTGTGACACCTGAGACTCAGACTGACATTTCTCTAGCTATGAAAGTTAGCATTACCCCACACATGAACTGTCAAAAAAGCTGAAAAAGAGATCAGACTTCAATTAGAGATATCAACGAAGCTAATCTGGTTAGTACTAAGGCAAATAAGACTAAAGGGTAAAGGATGATATTGACTGTGTTTTAAAACTTCAACTCCTGTATGAGACCAAAAGAAGACATATTTATTTGGTGCAAAATTTATGTTTTCTGTAGCACACTACCTAACTTAACTTGTATGGTCAGTTTATTCAAACACCAGAATTACATGGAACCTTGAATAGACAGTGAGATCTTGGTTTTTCCAGTTTAGTGTGATGTCCTGATACATCCCAGAGTAATTTGGGAAGAGAATAAAAAGTATTTGCAAATCCCCCTTGAGGAACTGGGAAAAATGTGGAAATATTAAACTTCCCCACCTGGAGAAATCCTGATATTCTCACAAGCATTGGGGACTACCAATTTAATAGGTCAAGCTCTTGATCTTGGGGCTTGCCCTTATGAAACTTATTCCTGCAAAGGAGAAAATAAACCTACTTATAATTATGCCTAAGTGTCACCCCCCAGAGAACCTCTTTTGTTGCTCAGATGTGGCCTCTCTCTCTAAGCCAACTCTGCAGGTAAACTCACTGCCCCCCCTCCAATGTGGGACATGACTCTCAGGGGTGTAAATCTCCCTGGCAACATGGGACGTGACTCCCAGGGATGAGCTTGGCCCTGGCATTGTGGGATTGAGAATGAATTATTGACCAAAAGGAGGAAGAGAAATGAAACAAAATAGAGTTTCAATGGCTGAGAGATTTCAAATGGAGTTGAAAGGACAGTCTGGAGTTATTCTTATGCATTATATATATATATATATATATATATATATATATATATATATCCCTTTTTTGTTTTTATTGTATTAGAATTGCCAGAAGGAAATACCTGAAACTGTCAAACAGTAATTCAGTAACCTTGATTCTTGGGGATGACAGTATAAAATAACTATAGCTTTAAGGTATGACTGTGTAATTGTGAAAACCTTGCAACTGACACTCCTTTTATCCAGTGTATAGACAAATGAGTAAGAAAACAAGGGCAAAATATAAGTAAGTAATGGGGAGGGATGGGGGTGTGGGATGTTTTGGGTGTTGTTTTTTATTTTTATTCTTGTTTTTATTTTTTTTGGAAGTAGTGAAAATGCTTAAAAGTTTATTGTGGTGATGAATGCATAACTATATGATGATACCATGGAACACTGATTTTATACTTTGGCTGTGAATATATCTTAATCAAATTGCATGCAAAATTTTTAAAAAGTCTAGGAAAGACAAATATAATCTATAATAGCAGAAAGCAAATCAATGTTTATCTTGGACCAGGGCTGAAGGGGAGGATTGTTTGGCAAGATGCACAAAATCTAATTCATGAGGATAGAAATTAGATCAGAGTTTGCTTGGGGGGGGGGTGGTTACACAGGCATTAACTTTCTCAAAATTAATTGAGCTGTACACTTAAAATCAATGTATTTCACTCTATGGAAATTATAACTCATTAGTCAAACAAAGGCGACATCTTCTAATTTATAATTTTGTCACTCTTGTGGTTCACTATTTTGCGGTCCAATTTGCAAATGAGAAGCACCTGATTTGTTTTTTTTTTTCCTTAACAAACAATCCTGTTCCCCACTACTAAATGTTGATAACCACTGGCCTACTATGAAAACCATCCCTATTTCAACTGGGAAGTTGCTACTATAATAGAGTAATTTGATTTTTACAGTATATTTTAGTACAGAAATCAATCCCCATGCCCAAATAAACTAGCCCATGCCTGCTTAGAACTGTGAGCTGTTGCTATATAGATATGGCCACAATAATAATTATAACATAAATTCCAGAAATAAATTTCACCTGTAAAAATTAGCCTTGAGATCCTGCCAAAAGCAAATTTCCAGTTGCCATACACACACACACACACACACACAGGGAATGGGAAGACCTACAGAAACCATGCCTTTACATGCTGTTGGAGTACAGATGGTTCTGTAAATCTTGTCACCTCCTCAGATCCTATGCACCATTTTTGCAAAGCACCTCTCATTAGCAGGCTTGTTTTCTGAAATGACAGTAGAACTCTCTCCAGGGATATACCCAGGATATATAATCCAGTGGTATACATTAGCAATGCAGATTTAAATGGAGAGAGAATTTTTTCTAAAATGATGGATGGATTCCAGTGAACAGAAATTAAGAACACCACTAGAGGGGGAAATAGAAGCAATAAGAAACTGGCTTGAAAGGCAACAAGAAACTGGCAATGCCCTTTCCCCTTTAGGACAGCACCAGGAATAAGATTCAGAACTCATTTCTAACACAAACCAAACTGCAATGCAATTTAAATAAGTGATTTAGAGGAAAGAATTTCTGACTAATCCTTTGGTAACCTAAATCAGAGACTAATTCGATCATCTTTGGGAAAGCTTTTTTCCCTTGCCAGGCAGGTTTCAGTTTTTATGAAGTGAGAGGTTAGGATTATGTTAATTCAAAGCCAGCTTCAACTCCACTATGTACTATTTTCCAGGATTGAGGTGCACTTGCAGGATAGGGGTACACTCCTTGGATCCCAGAAGCAGAGAGGCAAAACCATGGACTTTGTTTGATACCTTGTACAAAAAGGTTAAATGGCCACTGAGCATTATCAACCCCAACTCCAGTTCAATTGGATTGCTGATCTTTCCCTGCATTTCACACCTCTAAATCTCTCAACAAGAAAAGTAGACTTAGCTTCTTGTCTAGGTGAAAACAGTGCCCAATTTATAACTAACTTCTGCCTGTGCCTTCCTCTTAGAGGATGATTGTTGTTTGAGGAGGCGTGACACTGCATTTTCATTAGAGATAAGGATTCAAGCAATGTATTTGGGTGTGGATTTAGAGTTGAGGTCTCATTTTGTGAATTGAATTCTCAGACATGAGTTTAGGCTTGGAATAACTAACAGTATGGTGGTGAATACTTGGCTGCAGGAGGAATTATCTATGCAGCCAAATGACAGAATAAAAATTTATATTGTTTTGAAATTATACAGGAGATAGGTTTCTAAGTTCTAGTCACGTGTTTCACATCCAGACCACAACGGTTTGTGGTCAAATTGTAAACAGTTGTGCCCTTTAAGTCATCTAAAATGATTTCTTATCCACAGATAGCAGGCCAATTAGCTTCTCCACTGGTAATCTTAGCTCAAAAGAAAAGATAACCTTATCCAGGAACATAACTGGAGTAGAGAGAAAGAGCCAATAATTTAAAAATTTTATCTCTCTTCATAATGCATAAAGAATATAAATTTTTAAAATGACATAGAAGTAAATAAAAATACACCTCCAAAAACTGGGCAAAGAAATTAAAATGACTATTCACAAAAAGAAGTACAAGGGCCAATAAGTACATATCACATGCTGCACATCGTTATTCATCATTATTATTTAATACACACACACCAAAGATACTTAGAAAAGAAAACCCACAAAAATTAAAATACTAGTAAAAATGGGAGGGCTGTCAACTGGACATACACAGGAGTTAGAGGGGAAATTTTTGAGGGCTATGCTGCCATGGAGGAAACTCTCCACGAGTGCAGGGATAGCCGGTGGGAAAATTCAGGGTAACGAGTGCATCGCCCACCCAGTTAGGGAACTCTCAACTGGCAGGCAGGCTACGGAGGAAATCTTGGTCAGCGCAAACCAACATGGATACATGCAACCCGGAAAGGGCAAGGAGAGCTCTCATCTAGCTTTCTACCAGAACCCGGATATACTCTTTGCCAATATGCACCCCGGGAGCACCACTGGTACCAGGAAATCTTTTAGCAGATCCCAGGATTGAGGGAAGAACTTGGCTGGCCAGTTTCCCGGCCGTGGAACACTCACCATGTTCTGGCGTCAGTGATCCATCTGCACTGGAGGTAATAAGCCTACGTGGTCAGGAGTTTGGTTCTATACACGGGGATTGTGCTGGACACACGTGCAACCCAGATCTCACAACGAAAGACTTGTTTGCCACAGCTGCTGGGATTGCTGACTGCAAACAGCTTTCAGTTCCCAGGCCCTTCAGGGATTGCCGAATAGCTGCAAAAACTGCGTTACCCAAGGCTACACCCTTTCCACTGTGGTCCACATCGACTGATTTTGTGGGAATATAAAGACCCAGCTGTCTCCACCGAACTTAGGACAAGTCTGAACGACCAGAATAATTCTGGAACTCCAGTAAGGTCTTATTGGGCGTGCATCACAGCTTGATTTCTCCCCTGCCCAAACCTGCTTCCTTTCTTTCCCTTCCACCAGTGTTGCTACTAATAACATTCCTTAATAAACATCCTTGATGCTAAACTCTACCTGGTCCTAAAGTCTGCTTTTAGGAGAACCCAAACTATGACAGGGATTAAATAAGTAAGTAAATGTTGATTATAATGAAAGAAATCAAACAATACATGTTAGATAATGGAGATATGAAACAGATAATGAAATATACAAGTATTGAACTCAGATAAAAGGTGTAAAATGAAGATAGAAATTTGGAAATTCATTGGTATATAGACTCCCCTATCCCACCCAGAAACAACATGTGAGTGGGGAATGGACCACCAGCAAAGGGGATCCCACCACATAAGCACTCAGCTCAACAAGCCTCTTCTTCCCCAAGGGCTGAGACTCCCCTTCCCTTCCCAGAAATACCAGGTCAGCACCAGCAAAAGGCATCCAGCCACAACAAGTGGAGCACTCTTCCTACCCAACAGACAGGCACCCCACCACAAGTGCCTGCTTGGGACATTCTCTTGATTCCAATGTGCCAGATACTCTCTTCCCTCACATAGAGGCACCAAGGGGCTCACCCTGTGGAAGCTCCTTTGACCTCCTCGAGTAGCCTCATCCAGGAACATTGAGAACCCCAGCAAGCTAAGTAAACCAAGAAGACCAAAATAGCATCACAAAGGCTCTGACAATCAGATTCTCATTGGAACCACAATCCATCTAGGTCAGAAACTGTGTGCTAAACCTAAACAGGGTAACTGCTAAAATATTAACAAGGAACATGTAGAAATTGAAATTAAAAACACTTTAAACATTAGTTAAAAATTTAATTGAAATTAAAACCATTTTGAATTACTCCAAAACTGGAAACAATTTAGATGTCTTACAAGAGGTTTGTGGTTAAACAAAATCCAGTATATTCATACTGTGGGTTACTCTTCTGCAATAAAAAGGAATGAAGTATTGATACATGCAACAACCTGGATAAATGAGTCTCCAGGGAATTATGGTGAGTGAAAAAGTCAATTCCAAAACTTTCCATGCTGTGTGATTCCATTTATATAACATTCTTGAAATGACAAAATTATATCAATGAAGAACAGATTATATGTAGGTTGCCAGAAGTTACAGAGGCAGTAGGTACAGAAGAGAGTTGGGTGTGGCTATAAAAGAGCATTACGAGGGATCCTTGTGGTGATTGAAATGTTCTGCATCTTGACTATATCAGTATCAATATCCCAGTTGTGATATTTTACTACAGTTTTGCATGTTGTTGCCATTGGGAGAAATTAGATAAAGTATACAGGGGATTTCTCTGTAACCTTGCTTCCTACCACTGTTCCTTTCCTAACTCCACCCCAGCCATGCTGGCCTACAAAGAAAACTCACTAAGCACACTCCTGCCTCAGACCTTCTTATTTTCTGTTCCTTTTTCTTGGTATGTTCTTTGAACAGATATTTTTGTGGCTTGTGTTGTGGAAATAAAGATGTAAACTCAATCAAATTAAGACCCTGCTATTTACTGCTGATTTTCTTCATGCAGCAACAGGAGAGAGAGTAGGAACACACAATCTACAGGCCAACAGGTCCACACCTACAGTTTCTTAGTACCTTGAATGTACAAACATATAACAAAATGCTGAAATGAATATGCAGAATGAACCTAGTAACTTGAGCAAGCTCTCAGAGCTTACTCTTTGAAAATTATTTTTCTCTGTGGAGTCCTTTATTCTAATATCTGTTTTTGTCTCTTTCTTGCAACATAGGGGTACTTTGTAACAAAAGGGAAATTTGGGCAGAGAAATTTGTTGTACTGAGAGGGGCATGAGCCTATAATTTCTTCTGGCAGTGGAATGGTGAGTGGAGCCTTCATTACTCGTTCCCACACCTTCTTCAGGCCTCTGCTAAAATGCCACTTTATCAGAAGTCTTCCCTGACTACCCTTTCTAAAACAGCACTCCTGATATCTCCCTTTACTTACTTTATATTTATCTTCTTAGCATTAATCACCACCTGGTAAATATTTGTTTATTTGACTGGATCTACATTCTTTCAGTAGAATGCAAGCTCTATGGGAGAAAAGATTTAGTTTTGTTCATTGCTATTTTCTCAGAACCCAGAGCAGTGTCTGGCACAGAGTCAGTGCTCAGTGCTATCTGCTGAATGGATGAATGGGTGAATGAAGGAAGGAATGATCTTCTCTCATCCTCAGGTTTTTCTTTCATCAAATGAGATTAATAATATCTACCTCTGTGGGATGTCTTAAGAACTAAACAAAATAATATATGTAAAGGGCCTATCACTGTATCAGGCACACATAAGCACCCAATAATGAAAGTAGACGTATTTATTGTTGTTGTGATTTGCCAAAAGGATTTAATTTTTACATACACATATGAACATCATGTGGATAATCTCACACAGCATATCAATAAGACAATAAGGATTTTTCCCCAGCTCCCACAACAGACACCATTCTGGCTCACTAATTGCATTATTCACATTGATTCTTTAATCCCAGAACATCATTTCTGGTTCTAGATTAATAATTTGAGATTAAATCCTTGCTGTCACACACACACACACACACACACACACACACACACACACACACACACACACAAATATATTCACACACACCTACAAGTGCCACCAGGGCAATAAAATCTTCTCCAGAGACATAAATCGAATCTTTTTCCCTGGGTCACCAGGCATGTAGCGTCTGAATTATCTATCACTTTGAAGGAAGCCCAATCCATCAGAAGAGCTCTCCAAAGCACATATAGATTGCTGGGTAGTGCACAGTAATTTTAAGGCACTCTATTGATTCTGATGGTTGAACTAATGACTGGTGATGTGTCATTTATTATCATTTATGTTAATGCAGGTCAGTGCTTCATTTCCACACACTTCTCTCCTTAGCAGGTTTGCTGTTTGGTGTATAGGAATAAAACATGTTAATTCATTCCCTTCGACCATATCTGCCTTCATAACAGCAAGGTAGTTGAGATCAAAGAGACTTCCAGCAAGTGGCAAGTCACCCCTAATTATGCATGAACAAATAAAAAAAGATTTAAATCTAGCCAGGGTCCTTTACTTCTTTTTTTATTGGGGTGCCCATACTTTAGCCCAAGTAGTTCTTAAACCTGATTATGCAATATAATTACTTGATGAGTTTTCAATAAAAAGCAGAATCCAGGACCCCATCTCATACTTACTTGAACTGTGGCTGAGGCATTGAATTTTTTTAATGCAGTATTACTGAGGTATATTCACACAATATACAAACTATCTGAAGTATACAATCACTGGCTCACATTTTCATCACATAGTTGTGCAGACAACCCCATGATCAATTTTAGAACATTTTCATTACTCCAGAAAAGAAATAAAATTAAAAAAGAAACCCTATATCCTCCCATATCTTTATCCCTCCCTATTATTGGCCCATAGTATTGGTGTAATACATTTGTTACTATTGATGAAAGATTATTAAAGTATTACTGTTAACTATAGACCATAGCATGCGATAGGTACATTTTCCCCATATACTCCTCTATTATTAGCTCCTTGTGATAGTGTTGTACATTTGTTCTAGTTCATGAAAGAATTTTTTTATACTTGAACAATTAATCACAGAGATTGCCCATCACAAGGTTCACTGTGTGATACATCCCCATGTTTTAACCTCCAACTTTCCTTCTGGTGACATACATGACTATAAACTTCCCCTTTCCACAACATTCTCACACCATTCAGCTCTGTTAATAATTCTCACAATAACATGCTATTGCCCCCTCTGTCCATTTCCAAACACTTAATTTCAGCCTAGCTAAACATTCTGCACATATTAAGCAACTGCTCCCCATTCTTTAGCCTCATTCTATATCCTGGTAATCTATATTCTATATATTTTTTGTCTATGAGTTTACACATTATAATTAGTTCATATCAGTGAGATCATACATTGGTTGTCCTTTTCTGTCTTACTTATTTCACTTAGCATAATGTTCTCAAGGTTCATCCATGTTGCCACATGCTTCAGGACTTAATTCCTTCTTACTGCTGAATAATATTCCATTGTATGAATATACCCCATTTTGTTTATCCATTCATCTGTTGATGGACACTAGGGTTGTTACTACCTTTTTGGCAATTGTGAATAATGAGGCATTGAATTTTGAACACTTTCCCCAAATAAATTTTAAAAAACTCTCAAGGTGATAATAACCCAGGTTTCACAAGCATTAGATTAAATCATTAGTAATGGTGTCTCTTCCTAGAATAGTTTTCCCTCCATCTGCGCTGGCTGAAATCTAGCTTATATTTAAAGGCCAGGTTCAAATGAAATCAATAATGTACTTTCTTGATGGTATATCTCCCATTGCATCAGGAAAGGGAAGCATCTGTCCTAGGGTACAGGAAGGCACTTGGATATGTCATCTAGGACAGAAGTGGAGGAAGAACTCTAGGTTTTACACTGATATTTTGCACTATAGCTAGTACACTTGCATCAAGAGTGCTGCAAGGACTGTAACATGGTGTATTAGTCAAGATCTCCAGGGAAATAGAACAAACAGGAGATAGATGTAAATATTATGAGATTTTTAGAGTAATTGTTTCACACAGCTGTGTGGATGGGCATGTCCAAATTCTGGAGGGCAGACTGCAAGCTGAGAATTGCAATAAAGGTTTTGGATGAAATCCCCAGAAAAAGCTGACTGGCTAAAGTAGACTAGAAATTCCTGCTTTTGGCTGCTGTAACTACCACTTCTCCTTTTAAGGCCTTCAGTTGATTAGATGAGACTTCTCACATTGTTGAAGGCAATCTCCTCAGTTGATTGTAGAATATACAGCCATGGATGCAATCAATTTACTGATGATTTAAGTCCACTAAATTCCTCACAGTAGCAATCAGGCCAGTGCTTATTTGACCAAATGACTGGACAACATATCCTGGCCAAGTTGATACATGAACTTAACCATCACAGATGACTAAATAAAAACCAAGTTAACCAGCAACAGGTCTCTCTTTATACAATCACCTAACAACATTATTTGGGGATGAAGATTGGCAGTTATTTCCTGATTTGAAACATATGTATAAAAGAAGAAAATAATGGCTAGGAAATTGACTGCTGTATGATGCATTGTAAGATTCTCTGAGAGAGAATTATGGGAAGATGTAGGAGTAGGAGGCTCTCGAATTCATTCCATCTACCAGAATAACTATTAAGTAGGCAGGAATTGTCTGAACAAATATTTTGAAACTCTGGAGGACAGTAGAACACTGTGCAGTATCTAGGGAAGAGCAGGAGGAAGAGGCTGGTAAACTATGATAAAGACCAGTAAATTGCTCTCTCTCTCTGTGGCAGTTATGTGCACTCAACCCCAAGCTCACAGCAGGCCCCCAGAGGCTCTAGGCCCTGGCTAGCTTGATGGTGGTAGAAAGGTATGTAAAGATCCTCTTCCCCAAGATGAGGGGAAGACACAGCCAATAGCTGATCACAGCTTTGGATTAGCGACTTTGGATAACTGTGGACCTTGGCTCTGAGGGTGGCCATTGTCCCAAACCACACCAGACCTATGTGGTGTTGGAAGAGACTTAAAGATGCTATGCTTTATCAGGACCATGGGGGAAAGTTAGTTGAAGGGCTCCATTTACTGAGCAGGTCAAGAGAGCTCAACTTTGGGGACCCATAGAAGAAGACCCTGATGACCTTCTTGATCCACTCCCCAGGGCACATTGAAGCTGGTCTGTGCACCCTCTGAAGGTCCATGGCCCAATTTTGTCTGGGAAAGATTGAGTTGGGAAACTTGTTTACAGTGTGCCTCCCATCCCAGGATTTGAACCCAGGCAAGAGTACCTTGAGACAAAAAAATGAGTCAAAGACTATAGAGGCAGACAATCTGGGGCAAAGACTTGTCTGCTATAAATACCCTGATGTTGAAGTCTGTCTCTGAGAAAACAGAGGGGATAACCAAACATCTGTAAACAGATGAACCCCCAAACAACTAGCAAGCAAAACCAGGACAAGACACAGGTCCAGAAAAGACAGAGAGGACCTGGCATGTTGTGTTCACCTTGGGCAGACCTTTCTGATAGGAGGGATGAAGCACAGGAATATCTCTGCTTATCTCCAGCTGGTTACAAAACCAAGACACAGACATCTCAGGTAAGGGTAAAACATTTAAAAATATTAAAAATCACAGTGTGCAACAAAAGAGTAGAAGCAAACTAAGAAAGAGGAAATGATGGTCTATCTAAAGGAAAAGGACAAAAATCCAGAAAACACCAATGAAGAATACCAGAATTTGGATATAATGGGAAAAAAAAGCCTTTAAAAAATAATCTGAGGAATTCTTATGGAGATGAAGGAAAACACAAAGGAGGAAATAAATGTGCTGGTTTGAATGTATTATGTCCCAAAGAAAAGGCCATATTCTTTGATGTAATCTTGTGTGGGCAGACATATCAGTGGTGATTAGATTATAATTCTTTGAGTGTTTCTGTGGAGATGTGCCCCACACAACTGTGGGTGATGACTCTGATTGGATAACTTCCATGGAGGTGTTACCCCACCCATTTGGGGTGGGTCTAAGTTGAGTCACTGGAGCCATATAAATGAGCTGACCACTGGGGGAACTCAGTGCAGCTGAGAGCAACATTTTGAAGAGGAGCTACAGCCAAGAGGGTCACTTTGAAAGATGAATAGAAGCTGAGAGTGTAGCTGCAGATGACAGACAGTTTGAAGATGGCCATTGAAAGCAGACTCTTGCTCTGAAGAAGCTAAGAGAGGACAAACATCCCAAGAGCAACTGGGTGACATTTTTGAGGAACTGCAGCCTAGAGAGGAGCATCCTGGAAGAGAGCCATTTTGAAACCAGAACTTTGGAGCAGACACCAGCCACATTCCTTCCCAGCTAACAGAGGTTTTCCGGACACCATTGGCCATCCTCCAGTGAAGGTACCTGATTGTTGGTGTGTTACCTTGGACACTTTATGGCCTTAAGACTGTAACTGTATAACCAAATAAATCCCCTTTATAAAAGCCAATCCATTTCTGGTGTTTTGGATCCTGGCAGCATTAGTAAACTAGAACATTAAAGGATATAGGAAAACAATGAATGAGCAATATGAGAGTCAAAGTAAAGAGATAGAATTTTTTAAAAGGAACCAAACAGAAATACTGAAGTTAAAGACTACAATAAACATAGTGAAAAATGTCCAGGGGGGATTCAGGAGCAGATTGGAGCTGGCAGAAAAAACAATCAGTGAACTTGAAATGAGTCAGACTGAGGAGCAGAAAGAAAAAAAAAAGAGATATTAAAAGCTAAAATTGTCTAAGACACCTTTGGTACATGATCAAACACAATACTCTATACATTATGTAAGTGCCAGAAGGAGAAGAAAGAAAGGGACAAAGGGAATATTCAAAGAAATAATGACAGAGGCCTTACAAACTTTGCAGAAGACATGAATATGCCCATCAAAGCAGCCCAGAGAAAACCAGACAGGATAAACATGAAGAAAAATATACCCCATCATATATTGATCACACTACTGAATGCCAAGGACAAGGAGAGAGTTCTGAAAGCTGCAATTGTAAAGCAACATGTTACATACAAAGATAGTCCCCATTAGATTGGGTGTCAATTTCTCATCAGAAACCATACAGGGAAGAAGGCAGTGGGTTGAAGTCCTTCAAGTGCTTAAAGGAAACAACTACCAACCAGGAATTTTATATCTGGTGAGACTTTCTTTCAAAATGAGGGCAGACTAAGGCATTATCAAAAGATCAAAAGCTGAGGGAGTTCATCACCATTATACCTTCCCTACCAGTGATGATAAAGGGAATTCTTCACATTGAAAGGAAAAGACACTCAGCAGTGGTTCAAAGTGCATAAAGAAATTAAAATAGAATGGGCTAGGAGGCAGGGCAAGATGGTGGAGTGGTGAGGTGTACATTTTAGTTACTCCTCCAAGGAAGTAGGTAGAAAGCCAGGAACTGCATGGACTGGAGACCACAGAGCAATTTGACTTTGTGCATACTTCATACAACATTCATGAACATGTGAAACTGCTGAGCTCAGCGAAATCTGTAAGTTATCACAGCAAGGGAACCCACACCCCTCCCTGCCAGGATCAGTCTCATGGGAGGAGGGGCCATCAGCACTGGGAACAAGGAAGGAGAACTTCAGTTGCAGCTCTTATTGGAAACTCATTCTACTGATCCAAACTCCAATCATAGATAGAGAACAGACACTGGAGAATTTGGGAGCAGCAAGCCCGGCAGAGAGGAGATAGGTATAGCAAAACAGCAAGAAAAACCCAAAAATAAAAGCAGAGGCTTTTTGGAGTTCTGGTGAACATAGAAAGGGGAAGGGCAGAGCTCAGGCAGAGTCAGGCTCATATGCAAATCCAGAAGAAAAACCGGTTTCTCTGCCCCCTGGACTTTTTCTTAATGGCCCTAATTGCTCTGTCTCTTAGCATTTCAATAACCCATTAGATCTGTGAGGAGGGCCTTTCCTTTTTTTATTTTTAATCTTTTTCTCTTTTCCTAAAACAATTACTCTAAGAAGCCCAATACAGAAAGCCTCAAAAACATGCAATTTGGGCAGGTCAAGACAAGAGCAGAACTAAGAGAGCTCTGAGACACAAGGCAATAAGTCAAATGGCTGAGAAAATGCACTAAACACCACAACTTCCCAAGAAAAGGGGGGGCATCCTCTCACAGCCATCATCCTGGTGGACAGGGAATACTCCTGCCCATCACCGGCACCATAGCCCAGAGCTGCCCCAGACAACTGACAGTGATGGGAAGTGCTTCCAATAACACACACACACATCACAAAATCAGGCATGGAAGTTAGCCTTCTCTGCACCCTCAGCTGGTGGTCCCAGAGTTGGGAAGGCAGAGCAGTGTGAATTAACACGCCCCACTCAGCCATCCTCACAGCAGACTGGGAGCCTCCCTACACAGCCCTGCAGCCCAGTACCACCCTGGGGGGATGGCACTCACCTGTGACATAGCACAGTCATCCCTCAACAGAGGAACTGAGGGTGCATGGCCTGGAAGAAGGACCTACTTGCAAGTCTCAGGGGCCATATGCCAATGCCAAGGACTTGTGGGTCAGTGGCAGAGACAAACTGTGGCAGGGCTGAACTGAAGGATTAGACTATTGCAACAGCTTCAAATCTCCAGGAACACTAGGAAGATTTGATTCTTAGAGCCGCACCCCTCCCTGACCGCCCAGACACATGCCCCATATACAGGGCAGGAAAAACCAATGACACATGCAAGCTTGGTACACCAATTGGACCCCACAAGACTCACTCCCTGACTCACTACAAAGACAAACTGGGGGAGAACTTGCATGAGGGGAAGAGGTGGCTCATGGATGCCACATGCTGGTTAGTTAAAGTGTACTCCACGAAGCTGTAGATCTGACAAATTAGAGATAAGGATTTCAATCATTCTACAAATCCTAAAAGAACCCTATCAAGTTAAGCAAATGCCAAGAGGCCAAAAACAACAGAAAAAACAGACGATATGGATAACCCAAGCCCAAGCACCCAAATGAAAAGATAAGAGGAGACACAGTAACTGGAGCAATTAATCAAAGAACTAAATATGAACAATGAGACCATGGCACAGGATATAAAGGACCTCAAGAAGACCCTACAAAAGCATAAAGAAGAAATTGCAAGAGTAAAGAAAAAAAAGATGATCTTATGGAAATTAAAGAAGCTGTTGACCAAATTAAAAAGATTCTGGATACGCATAGTACATGACTATAGGAAGTTGAACAATGAATCAGTGACCTGAAAGATGACAGAATGGAAAATGAAAGAACAAAGGAAAGAATGGGGGAAAAAATGGAAAAAATCAAAACGGACCTCAGGGATATGACAGATTACCTAAAACATCCAAATATAAGACTCATTGGTGTTCCATAAGGGGAAGAGACGGGTAAAGGTCTAGGAAGAGTATTCAAAGAAATTGTTAGGGAAAACTTCCCAAATCTTCTAAACAACATAAATACACAAATCATAAATGGCCAGTGAACTCCAAATAGAATAAATCCAAATAAACCCACTCCGAGATATATTCTGATCACACTATCAAATACAGAAGAGAAGGAGCAAGTTCTGAAAGCAGCAAGAGAAAAGCAATTCACTACATGCAAAGGAAACAGCATAAGACTAAGTAGTGACTACTCAGCAGCCACCATGGAGGTGAGAAGGCAGTGGCATGACATATTTAAAATTCTGAATGAGAAAAATTGCCAACCAAGAACACTTTATCCAGCAAAGCTCTCGTTCAAATTTGAGAGAGCTTAAATTTTTCACAGACAAACAAATGCTGAGGGAATTTGCTAACAAGAGACCTCCCCTACTGGAGATAATAAAGGGAGCCCTACAGGCAGAGAAACAAAGCAAGGAGAAAGAGATATGGTGAGAGGTTCAGTACTAAAGAGATTCAGTATGGCTACATTAAAGGATATTAATAGAGAGAGGGAAAAATATATCTGACAAACATAAACCAAAGGATAAAATGGCTGATTCAAGAAATGCTATCACAGTTATAACATTGAATGAAAATGGATTAAACTCCCCAATTAAAAGATATAGAGTCACAGAATGGATCAAAAAAAATGAACCATCAATATGTTGCATACAAGAGACTCATCTTAGACACAGGGAGACAAAGAAATTGAAAGTGAAAGGATGGAAAAAATATTTCATGCAAGCTACAGCCAAAAGAAACCAGGTGTAGCAATATTAATCTCAGATAAAATAGACTTTAAATGGAGGGATATTTTGAGAGACAAAGAAGGCCACTACATACTAATAAAAGGGGCAATTCAACAAGAAGAAATAACAATCATAAATGTCTATGCACCCAATCAAGGTGCCACAAAATACATGAGAGAAACACTGGCAAAACTAAAGGAAGCAATTGATGTTTCCACAATAATTGTGGGAGACTTCAACACATCACTCTCTCCTATAGATAGATCAACCAGACAGAAGACCAATAAGGAAATTGAAAACCTAAACAATCTGATAAATGAATTGGATTTAACAGACATATATAGCACATTGCATCCCAAATCACCAGGATACACATTCTTCTCTAGTGCTCACGGGACTTTCTCCAGAATAGATCATATGCTGGGACATAAAACAAGCCTCAATAAATTTAAAAAGATTGAAATTATTCAAAGCACATTCTCTGACCACAATGGAATACAATTAGAAGTCAATAACCATCAGAGACATAGAAAATGCACAAATACCTGGAGGCTAAACAGCACACTCCTAAACAATCAGTGGGTTAAAGAAGAAATAGCAAGAGAAATTGCTAAATATATAGAGTTGAAGGAAAATGAGAATACAACATGCCAAAACCTATGGGATGCAGGAAAAGTGGTACTGAGGGGGGAATTTATGGAATGAAACACATATATTAAAAAGGAAGAAAGAGCCAAAGAACTAATGCATCAACTGAAGAAGCTAGAAAATTCACAGCAAACCAATCCTAAACCAAGTAGAAGAAAAGAAATAAAAAGGATTAAAGCAGAAATAAATGACATAGAGAACAAAAATCAAGAGAGGATAAATAACACCAAAAGTTGTTTCTTTGAGAAGATCAACAAGATTGACAAGCCCCTAGCTCAACTGACAAAATCAAAAAGAGAGAAGACCCATATAAACAAAATAATGAATGAGAAAGGTGACATTACTGCAGATCCTGAAGAAATTAAAAAAATTATAAGAGGATACTATGAACAACTGTATGCCAACAAACTGGATAATGTAGAGGAAATGGACAATTTCCTGGAAAAATATGAACAACCTAGACTGACCAGAGAAGAAACAGAAGAACTCAACCAACCAACCACAAACAAAGAGATCCAATCAGTCATCAAAAAGCATCCCACAAATAAATGCCCAGGGCCAGATGGCTTCACAGGGGAATTCTACCAAATTTTCCAAAAAGAACTGACACCAATCTTACTTAAACTCTCTGAAAACATTGAGGAAAATGGAACACTATCTAACTCGTTTTATGAAGCTAACATCAACCTGACATCAAAACCAGGAAAATATGCTACAAAAAAGGAAAACTACTGGCTAATCTCCCTAATGAATATAAATGCAAAAATTCTCAACAAAATACTTGCAAATTGAATCCACAGACACATTAAAAAAATCATACACCATGAGCAAGTGGGGTTCATTCCAGGCATGCATGGATGGTTCAACATAAGAAAATCAATCAATGTATTACAACACATTAACAAATCAAAAGAGAAAAATCAGACGATCATCTCAATAGATGCTGAGAAAGCATTTGAAAAAATCCAACATCCCTTTTTGATAAAAACACTTCTAAAGGTAGGAATTGAAGGAAACTTCCTCGATATGATAAAGAGCATATATGAAAAACCCACAGCCAGCATAGTACTCAATGGTGAGAGACTGAAGGCCTTCCCTCTGAGATCAGGAACAAGGCAAGTATGCCTGCCATCACCACTGTTATTCAACATTGTGCTGGAACTGCTATCCAGGGCAATCCAGCAAGACAAAGAAACAAAAGTCATCCAAATTGGAAACAAAGAAGTAAAACTGCCATTGTTTGCAGATGATATGATCTTATACCTGGAAAACCCTGAGAAATTGACAATACAGCTACTGGAGCTAATAAACAAATTTAGCAAATTAGTGGGATACAAGATTAATGCACATAAGTCAGTAATGTTTCTATATGCTATAAATGAACAAAGTGAAGAGACACTCAAGGAAAAGATACCATTTTCAACAGCAATGAAAAAAGTCAAGCACCTAGGAATAAAGTAAACCAAAGATGCAAAAGACCTATACACAGAAAACTACATAACTCTACTAAAAACAATAGAAGGCGACCTTAGAAGATGGAAAAATATTCCATGTTCATGGACAGGAAGGCTAAATGTCATTAATATGTCAATTCTACCCAAACTCAGCTACAAATTCAATACAATCCCAATCAAAATTCCAGCAACCTACTTTGCAGACTTGGAAAAGCTAGTAATCAAATTTATTTGGAAAGGGAAGATGCCTCGTATTTCTAAAGACACTCTAAAAAAGAAAAATGAAGTGGTAGGACTTACAGTCCCTGTCTTTGAAGCTTATTATAAAACTACAGTTGTCAAAACAGCATGGTACTGGCAAAATGATAGACATATTGATCAATGGAATTGAATTGAAAATTCAGAGATAGACCCCCAGATATATGGTCGACTGATCTTTGATAAGGCCCCCAAAGTCACTGAACTGGGTCATAATGGTCTTTTCAACAAATGGGGCTGGGAGAGATGGATATCCACATCCAAAAGAATGAAAGAGGATCCCTACCTCACACCCTACACAAAAATTAACTCAAATGGATCAAAGATCTCAATATAAAAGAAAGTACCATAAAACTCCTAGAAGATAATGTAAGGAAAAATCTTCAAGACCTTGTACTAGGTGGTCACTTCCTAGACTTTACACCCAAAGCACAAGCAACAGAAGAAAAAATAGATAAATGGGAACTCCTCAAGCTTAGAAGTTTCTGTACCTCAAAGGAATTTCTCAAAAAGGTAAAGAGGCAGCCAACTCAATGGGAAAAAATTTTTGGAAACCATGTATGTGACAAAAGACTGATATCTTGCATATATAAACAAATCCTACAACTCAATGACAATAGTACAGACAGCCCAATTATAAAATGGGCAAAAGATATGAAAAGACAGTTCTCTGAAGAGGAAATACAAATGGCCAAGAAACACATGAAAAAATGTTCAGCTTCACTAGCCATTAGAGAAATGCAAATTAAGACCACAATGCGATACCATCTCACACCAATTAGAATGGCTGCCATTAAACAAACAGGAAACTACAAATGCTGGAGGGGATGTGGAGAAATTGGAACTCTTATTCATTGTTGGTGGGACTGTATAACGGTTCAGCCACTCTGGAAGTCAGTCTGGCATTTCCTTAGAAAACTAGATATAGAGTTACCCTTTGATCCAGCGATTGCACTTCTCGGTATATACCTGGAAGATCGGAAAGCAGTGACACGAACAGATATCTGCATGCCAGTGTTCATAGCAGCATTATTTACAATTGCCAAGAGATGGAAACAACCCAAATGTCCTTCAACAGATGAGTGGATAAATAAAATGTGGTATATACACACGATGGAATACTACACAGCAGTAAGAAGGAACGATGTCGTGAAACATATGACAACGTGGATGAACCTTGAAGACATAATGCTGAGCGAAATAAGCCAGGCAGAAAAAGAGAAATATTATATGCTATGACTAATGTGAACATTGAAAAATGTAAAACAAATGGTTTATAATGTAGAATGTAGGGGAACTAGTCATAGAGAGTAATTAAGGAAGGGGGAATGATAATCCAATAAGAACAGGTAAGCTATCATTGGTAAATTTAACATTCTGGGAATTCCCAGGAATGACTATGGTCTGTTACTTTCTGATGGGTATAGTAGGAACAAGTTCACAGAAATGTTGCTATATTAGGTTACTTTCTTGGGGTAGAGTAGGAACATGTTGGAAGTAAAGTAGTTATCTTAGGTTAGTTGTCTTTTTCTTACTCCCTTGTTATGGTCTGTTTGAAATGTTCTTTTATTGTATGTTTTTTAATTTTTTTTTTTTTTATACAATTGATTTAAAAAAAGAGAGTTAATAAAAAAACAAGGAGAAAATATGCAGAGCCCCCTTGAGGAACTGGTGGAGAATGCAGGGGTATTGAGCTGCCCCACCTCGGTAGTTGCTAATGTGCTCACAGACATAGGGGACAGGTGGTTTGATAGGTTGAGTCCCCTACCACAGAACTTTCCTTTGGGAAGACTGTTGCTGCAAAGGAGAGGCTAGGCCTCCCTATAATTGTGCCTAAGAGCCTCCTCCCGAATGCCTCTTTGTTGCTCAGGTGTGTCCCTCTCTCTCTAGGTAAGCCAACTTGCCAGGTGAAATCACTGCCCTCTCCCCCATGTTGGATCAGACAAACAGGGGAGGGAATCTCCCTGGCAACATTGAATATGACTCCCAGAGTGGAATGTAGACCTGGCATTGTGGAATGGAGAACATCTTCTTGACCAAAAGCGGGATGTGAAAGAAATGAAATAAGCTTCAGTGGCAGAGAGATTCCAAAAGGAGCTGTGAGGTCACTCTGGGGGGCACTTTTATGCACAATGTAGACAACCCTTTTTAAGTCCTAATGAATTAGGGTAGCTGGCAGTAGATACATGAAACTATCAAACTACAAACCAGAACCCATGAATCTTGAAGATGATTGTATAAAAATGTAGCTTATGAGGGGTGACAATGAAATCGCGAAAGCCATATGGACCACACTCCCCTTTGTTTAGTTTATGGATGGATGAGTAGAAAAATGGGGGAAGGAAAAACAAACAGACAAAGGCACCCAGTGTTCTTTTTTACTTTAATTGTTTTTTTTTCACTTTAATTATTCTTATTTTTGTGTGTGTGGTAATGAAGGTGTCCAGAGTTGATTTTGGTGATGAATGCACAACTATGTAATGGTACTGTGAACAATCGAATGTACAATTTGTTTTGTATGACTGCATGGTATGTGAATATATCTCAATAAAATTATTTTTAAAAAAATGCAAAAAAAGTAGAATGGGCTAAAATAGCATGACCCACCTGTATCCTGTCTGCAGGAGATTCACCTTAAATTGAAAGATAGAAGTAGATTGAAAGTGAAAGATACAAGTAGATTGGGGTTGAAAAGATGGAAAAAATTCACCATGTCAGTAATAATCAAAAGTGATCTGGGGTGCCTATACTTATATCTTGTAAGATAGACTTTAAATCAAAGATAGTCACAAGGGACAAAAATACACATTACATGCTGAAAAAGGGGAGAATTCTTTAGGAAGATGTAACAATTATAAATATATAAGCACATAATACCACAGCCCCAAAATACCTGAAGCAACTACTGACAGATTTGAAGGGGGAAATTTATGGTTCCACATTAGTAGTAGGAAACTTTAATATACCACTCTCAGTAATGGATAGAACATTTATTCAGAAAATAAATAAGGAAGTACAAGAATTGAATGATACTCTAAAACAACTATACCTAACAGACATTTATGGAACACTCCAACCAACAAAATCAAAATACACATTATTCTTAAGTACACACAGATCATTCTCCAGAATAGATCATAGGTTAGTTCACTAAACAAGTCTCAATAACTTCAAAAATATTGAAAATCACACAAAGGATACAAATGGAATGTTCCAGAAATCAATAACAGAGGGAGAAATGGAAAATTCACAAATATCTGAAAATTAAACCACATACTCTTAAAAAACTAATGGGTTAAAGAGGAAATCAGAAGCAAAATTAGGAAATATCATGAGGCAAATGAAAATGAAAATAAAATATACCAAAAGTTACAGTATGCAGTGAAGGCAGTGATGAGAGGGAAATTTATAATTTGAAATACTTACACTAAAAAAGAGAAAGACTTCAGATCAGAGTCCTAACTTCAAATCAGGAAAAACTAGAAAAGGAGCAAATTAAACCCAAAGTGAGTAGAAGGAAGGAAATAATGATTTGAGTAGAGATAAGTGAAACAGAAAACAAAACAAACGAAAACAATAGAGAGATACACAAAAGCAAAAGTTAGATATTTGAAAAGATTAATGAAATTGACAAACCTATAGCTACATGACAAAGGAAAGAGAGGATACAAATAACTAAAATCACAAATGAAAATCGGGGATTACTAACAACAGCACTGAAATTCAAAGGACTTTAGAGAATATTATGAAAAACTGTATGCCAAGAGCATAGACAACCTAAATGAAATGGACAAATTCTTAGAAACACACAAACTACCTACATTGAATGAAGAAGAAATAGAAGATCTCATAAAATCAATTATTACTAAAGAGATTGAATCACTAATCATAAGCATCCATAGAAAGGAAAGCCCAGGATGAGTTGGTTTCACAGGAAAAGTTCTACCAAACATTCCAAGAAGATTTAACTCACATTCTGGTCAAACCCTTCCAAAAAAATTGAATAGGAGGAAATATTCCCTAATTCATTCTACATGGCCATCATCACCCTCATACCAAAGTCAGTAAAAGATACCCCAAGACAAGAAAACTATAGACCAAAATCTCTTAGGAATATAGATGCAAAAATCTTCAACAAAACACTAGCAAAGGAAGGAATCCAACAGCATATTAAAAGAATAATACATGATGATCAAGTGGGATTTATTTCTGATATGCAAGGGTGGTTAAAGGTAAGAAAATCAAGTAATGTGATACACTGTATGTACCGGTTTGTATATTTTACGACCCCAGAAAAAGCCATGTTTTTTGATGAAATCTTGTGGGTGCAGACATATTAGTGGGGATTAAGTTGGAGCATTGGGATTAGGTTGTTTCCATGGAAATGTACCCCACCCAACTGTGGATGATAACTCTGATTGGATAGTTTCCACAGAGTTGTGGTCCCAACCATTCAGCATGGGCCTTGATTAGTTTACTAGAGCACTATATAAGCTCAGACAGGAGCAAGCTTGCTACAGCCAAGAGGGACACTTTGAAGAACACACTGGAACTGAGAGAGGAGCTTCAGCTTACAGAGACATTTTGGAAATGGCCTTTGAAAGCAGACTTTTGCTCCAGAGAAGCTAAGAAATGACAAATGCCCCAAGAGTAGCTAAGAGTGACATTTCTGAGGAGCAGAAGCCTAGAGAGGAATGTCCTGGGAGAAAGCCATTTTGAAATGAGAACTTGGAGCAGATGCCAGCCACGTGTCTTGCCAGCTAATAGAGGTTTTCTGGCCACCATTGGCCATCCCCCAGTGAAGGTACCTGATTGTTGATGCCTTAACTTGGACACTTTATGGCCTTAAGACTGTAACTGTGTAACCAAATAAACCCCCTTTATAAAAGCCAATCCATTTCTGGTGTTTTGCATTCTGGCAGCATTAGCAAACTACAGATTTTGGTACCAGGAGTGGGGTGCTGGTGCTGCTGAGTTTGCAATTACAAAACATGTTGAAACATCTTTTTAAATGGATAAGGGGAAGATTATGGAAGAGTCATGAGGAGCTTGATAGAAAGGCCTAAACTGCTTTGAACAGACAGTTTGTGGAGATATGGGCTCTAAAGATACTTCTGATGAGGTCTTGAGCAGAAATGATAAATGTGTTGTTGCAAACTGGAAGGAAAGTGATCCTTGTTTTAAAGTGGCAGAGAATTTGGCAAAATTGTATCCTCATGTTGGATGGAAGGCACAATTTGAAAGCAATGACCTGGAATATTTAGCTGATGAGATCTCCAAGCAAAATATAGAAGGAGTAGCCTGGCTTTTACTTTCAGCATATAGTAAAATGCGAGAGGACAGAGATAAGCTGAGAAATGAATATTGGTTTCAAAGAAATCAGAAATCAATGGCCTGAAAAACTCTGGGCTTCCATGGGGTGAAACCACAGAAGCTACAACCCAATGTGAGAATGTAATCAAACATGAAAACCAGCTGTAATTTCAGTACAAGCCAAGATTAGAGAAGGAGTTAAGCAGAAAGGATTTGTGGAAAGTCCTATTGCCTGATGGCTTTGACCCCTGTGTTCTTCATATGAAGCCAACAGAATCTTTGCAAGCTCTTTACAGACAGAGCCACTGCTGGTCAGGACTGGAGGAGAGAGACAAGGAACAAATTGAAGGAAAAGTTTCTTCAAAGACAGACCAATGGATGTTGAGGCCTGGAGTCAAGAGGTCTGAGGCTGGGAGAGCAGAGTGGCCCACATGCAAGGAAAGGGTGAGTTTGCCCCAGAGGTTGAGGGTGGGCCTTCCACCTCAATGTTCAGGAAAGTTGTTGCCACCTCAGGCCTCAAAGATGGTGCAGCACATTCCCAGAGGACTGGGGAGAGCCTGGTTGCCACCCCACTGTTCTGAAGGGGTTGAGCATGTGCCCCAGATATAGAAGAGAATCTGGGTGCTGACCCAATGTTTGAGTAGGGTGGGACAAAGAAGGTGGTCTCCCCAATGTGTGGATATGTTGGAGCACTCACCCCAGCATTTGGAGAAGAAAGGGCCACTGCAAAGACCCTTATGAAGGGTTATACTCCCATTCTTTCAAGCCCCAAAGGATACAACATCATTCTGTTGACTCTCACACTTTGAAATCCAATGAAATTTGTCCTGCAGGTTTCAGGAATTGTTTTGGTCCCTTAAACCCTGTTTTCCTTTCCATTTCTCCTTATGACAGTGGGAATGTTTACCCTATAACTGTCCCTCCTTTTTAAACTGGAAGCAGATAACTTGTTCTATGTTTCACAGGTGCAGAGCTAGAGGGGAATTATGCCTTAGGACCAACCATGCCTGTAATTGATTTTGATGGGATCTTGTACTTAACTATTGTTACTGAAAAGATTTAAGTTTCTGTGATACTGTGATGGGATGAATGTATTTTGTATATGGAAAGATCATGTTTTTCTGGAGTCCAGGGATGGAATGTACCAGTTTGTATATTTTATGTCCCCCAGAAAAAGCATGTTCTTTGATGCAATCTTGTGGGGGCAGTTATATTAATGGGGATTAAGTTGGAACATTTGGATTAGATTGTTTCCATGGAAATGCACCCCACCCAACTGTGGGTGATAACTCTGGATATTTTCCACAGAGGTGTGCCCTCATCCATTCAGCATGGGCCTTGATTAGTTTACTAGAGCACTATATAAGCTCAGACAGAAGGAACAAGCTTGCTACAGCCAAGAGGGACACTTTGAAGAATGCACTGGAACTGAGATAGGAGCTTCAGCTTACAGAGACATTTTGGAGATGGCCTTTGAAAGTAGACTTTTGCCTGGAAGAGCTAAGAGAGAACAAACACCCCAAGAGCAACTAAGAGTGACATTATTGAGGAGCTGAAGCCCAGAGAGGAATGTCCTTGGAAATAGCCATTTTGAAACCAGAACTTGGAGCAGATGCTGGCCACATGCCTTTCCAGCTAACAGATGTTTTCTGGATGCCATTGGCCATCCTCCATTGAAGGTACCTGATTGTTGATGCCTTACCTTGGACACTTTGTGGCCTTAAGATTGTAACTGTGTAACCAAATAAACCCCATTTAATAAAAGCCAATCCATTTCTGATGTTTTGCATCCTGGCAGAATTAGCAAACTAGAACACTGTATTAATGGAAAGAAGGAAAAGAAACATGTGAACAACTCAGTGATTCAGAAAGGCATTTTATAAAATCCAGCACACATTCATGATAAAAACACTTAGAACCCTAAGAATAGAATGAAACTTCCTCAACATGATAAAGGGCCTATATGAAAAGCCCACAGCTAACATCCTACCTAATGGTAAAAAACTGAAAGTTTTACTACTAAAATCAGAAACAAGACAAGAATTTCCAATGTCACCACTGTTGTTTAAAACTATACTGGAATTTCTTGCCAGAGCAATTAGGCAAGAAAAAGAAATAAAAGTGATCAAAGTTGGAAAGGAAGAAATAGAACTTTCCCTATTAGCAGATGATATGATCCTATATACAGAATATCCATAAATCCACAAGAAAGCTCCTAGAAATAATAAATGAATTGAGAAATGTGGTGGTGTACAAGATCAACACCCCAAAATCAATAGTTTTTCTGTACTATTAGCAACGAGCAATCAGAAGAAGAAATCAAGAAAAGAATTCCATTCACAATAGCAACTAAAAGAATCAAATTTCTAGGAATAAATCTAATCAAGGATGCAAAGGGCTTATACACATAAAACTACAAAATATTAGTAAATAAATCAAAGAAGATGTAAAAACTGGAAGATATTCTATGTTCATGGATTGGAAGACTAAATGACATTAAGATATCAATAGTAACCAAATCAATTTATAGATTTAATGCAATCCCAATCAAAATTCTAACCACATACTTCCCAAAATGGAAAAGCCAATTATCAAATTTATATGGAAGGGAAAGAGGCCCTGAATAGTCAAAAGTGTCTCTTGAAAAAGGGAAGCATAGTTGGAGGACTCAAACTTCTAAATTTTAAAACTTATTACAGGAGGTGGGGCAAGATGACAATGTAGGGAGGTGTGGAATTTAGTTCATCCTCTAGGGCAGCTAGCAAATAGCCAGGAACACTTTGGAGCAACTGTTTGAAGAAGAAATTACTCTTTCCAGAAATAACATCAAATGTTAATGGATTCAACTCCCCAATAAAAAGACATAGAATGGCAGAGTGAATTGAGAAACAGGACCCATCTATATGCTGTCTACAAGAGACTCACTTTATATCCAAAGAAAAAAAATAGGTTGAAAGTGAAAGTTTGGAAAAAGATATTTCATGAAAACAATCAGGAAAGAGCATGGGTAGCTATACTAATATCAGACAAAGTAGACTTCAAATGTAAAACAAGAGACAAAGAAGGACACTATGCATTAATCAAAAGGATAATTCATCAAGAACACAAAACAATAAAAAGTATTTAGGCAGAGTGCCCTGAAATATGAAGCAAACACTGACAGCATTGAAGGGAGAAGGAGACACATCTACAATAACAGTTGGAAACTTCAATAGAACACTCTCATCACTGGATATGCTGTCTGGAGAGAGGATCAATAAGGAAACAGATTTTTAATAACATGAGAAATGAGCAAGACTTAATAGACATTTACAGAACATTGCACCTAACAACACAGGATACACATTTTTCTCAAATGCTCAAGGATTATTCTCCATGATAGACCATATGTTGGATCACAAAGCAAGACAATAAATTTTAAAAGATTTAATTATATAAACAACATATTGAATAATAATGGAATGAAGTTGGAAATCAATAACAGGTGGATGGCAGGAGAATTCACAAATGTATGGAGGATACATAACACACTCTTAAACAACCAATGGGTCAAGAAAAAAATTAAAAGAGAAATCTGTAAATATCTTGAATCAAAGAAAAATGAGGAAAAAAAAACAGTGAGAGGAGAGGCGGGGCAAGATGGCAGACTGGTGAGCTGTATGTTTTAGTTACTCCTCAAGGAAAGTAGGTAAAAAGCCAGGAACTGCGTGGACTGGACACCACAGAGCAATCTGTCTTTGGGCATACTTCATACAACACTCATGAAAACGTGGAACTGCTGAGATCACCGAAATCTGTAAGTTTTTGCGGCCAGGGGACCCGCGCCCCTCCCTGCCAGGCTCAGTCCCGGGGGAGGAGGGGCTGTCAGCTCCAGGAAGGAGAAGGGAGAATTGCAGTGGCTGCTCTCATCGGAAACTCATTCTACTGATTCAAACTCCAACCATAGATAGACTGAGGCCAGACACCAGAGACTCTGAGAGCAGCCAGCCCAGCAGAGAGGAGACGGGCATAGAAGGAAAACAACACGAGAAGCTCCAAAGTAAAAGCAGAGGATTTTTGGAGTTCTGGTGAACACAGAAAGGGGAAGGGCAGAGACCAGGCCTTGAGGCGCATATGCAAATCCCGAAGCAAGGCTGATCTCTCTGCCCAGGGCACCTTTCCTTAATGGCCCTGGTTGCTTTGTCTATTAGCATTTCAATAACCCATTAGATCTCTGAGGAGGGCCGTGTTTTTTTTTTTTTTTTTTTTTTTTTTTTTTTTTTAAATCCTTTTTGCTTTTTCTAAAACAATTACTCTAAGAAGCTCAATACAGAAAGCTTCAAAGAATTGAAATTTGGGCACGTCAAGTCAAGAGCAGAAATAAGAGAGCTCTGAGACAAAAGGCAATAATCCAGTGGCTGAGAAAATTCACTAAACAACACAACTTCCCAAGAAAAGGGGGGTGTCCGCTCACAGCCACCATCCTGGTGGACAGGAAACACTCCTGCCCATCGCCAGCCCCATAGTCCAGAGCTGCCCCAGACAACCCAGTGTGACGGAAGTGCTTCAAATAACAGGCACACACCACAAAACTGGGCGTGGACATTAGCCTTCCCTGCAACCTCAGCTGAATGTCCCAGAGCTGGGAAGGGGGAGCAGTGTGAATTAACAGAGCCCCATTCAGCCATCATTTGAGCAGACTGGGAGCCTCCCAACACAGCCCAGCAGCCCAGAACTGCCCTGGGGGGACGGCACTCACCTGTGACATAGCACAGTCATCCCTCAACAGAGGACCCGGGGTGCACAGCCTGGAAGAGGGGCCCACTTGCAAGTCTCAGGAGCCATACGCCAATACCAAAGACTTGTGGGTCAGTGGCAGAGACAAACTGTGGCAGGACTGAACTGAAGGATTAGACTATTGCAGTAGCTTTAAAACTCTAGGATCATCAGGGAGATTTGATTGTTAGGGCCACCCCCCCTCCCCGACTGCCCAGAAACACGCCCCACATACAGGGCAGGCAACACCAACTACACACGCAAGCTTGGGACACCAATTGGGCCCCACAAGACTCACTCCCCCACTCACCAAAAAGGCTAAGCAGGGGAGATCTGGCTTGTGGAGAACAGGTGGCTCGTGGACGCCACCTGCTGGTTAGTTAGAGAAAGTGTACTCCACGAAGCTGTAGATCTGATAAATTAGAGATAAGGACTTCAACTGGTCTACAAACCCTAAAAGAACCCTATCAAGGACAGCAAATGCCACGAGGCCAAAAACAACAGAAAATTATAAAGCATATGAAAAAACCAGACGATATGGATAACCCAAGCCCAAGCACCCAAATCAAAAGACCAGAAGAGACACACCTAGAGCAGCTACTCAAAGAACTAAAGATGAACAATGAGACCCTAGTACGGGATATGAAGGAAATCAAGAAGACCCTAGAAGAGCATAAAGAAGACATTGCAAGACTAAATAAAAAATGGATGATCTTATGGAAATTAAAGAAACTGTTGACCAAATTAAAAAGATTCTGGACACTCATAGTACAAGACTAGAGGAAGTTGAACAACGAATCAGTGACCTGGAAGATGACAGAATGGAAAATGAAAGCATAAAAGAAAGAATGGGGAAAAAAATTGAAAAACTCGAAATGGACCTCAGGGATATGATAGATAATATGAAGCGTCCGAATATAAGACTCATTGGTGTCCCAGAAGGGGAAGAAAAGGGTAAAGGTCTAGGAAGAGTATTCAAAGAAATTGTTGGGGAAAACTTCCCAAATCTTCTAAACAACATAAATACACAAATCATAAATGCTCAGCGAACTCCAAATAGAATAAATCCAAAAAAACCCACTCCGAGACATATACTGATCACACTGTCAAACATAGAAGAGAAGGAGCAAGTTCTGAAAGCAGCAAGAGAAAAGCAATTCACCACATACAAAGGAAACAGCATAAGACTAAGTAGTGACTACTCAGCAGCCACCATGGAGGCGAGAAGGCAATGGCACGATATATTTAAAATTCTGAGAGAGAGGAATTTCCAGCCAAGAATACTTTATCCAGCAAAGCTCTCCTTCAAATTTGAGGGAGAGCTTAAATTTTTCACAGACAAAGAAATGCTGAGAGAATTTGCTAACAAGAGACCTGCCCTACTGGAGATACTAAAGGGAGCCCTACAGACAGAGAAACAAAGACAGGACAGAGAGACTTGGAGAAAGGTTCAGTACTAAAGAGATTCGGTATGGGTACAATAAAGGATATTAATAGAGAGAGGGAAAAATATGGCAAACATAATCCAAAGGATAAGATGGCCGATTCAAGAAATGCCTTCACGGTTTTAACGTTGAATGTAAATGGATTAAACTCCCCAATTAAAAGATATAGATTCGCAGAATGGATCAAAAAAAATGAACCATCAATATGTTGCATACAAGAGACTCATCTTAGACACAGGGACACAAAGAAATTGAAAGTGAAAGGATGGAAAAAAATATTTCATGCAAGCTACAGCCAAAAGAAAGCAGGTGTAGCAATATTAATCTCAGATAAAATAGACTTCAAATGCAGGGATGTTTTGAGAGACAAAGAAGGCCACTACATACTAATAAAAGGGGCAATTCAGCAAGAAGAAATAACAATCGTAAATGTCTATGCACCCAATCAAGGTGCCACAAAATACATGAGAGAAACATTGGCAAAACTAAAGGAAGCAATTGATGTTTCCACAATAATTGTGGGAGACTTCAACACATCACTCTCTCCTATAGATAGATCAACCAGACAGAAGACCAATAAGGAAATTGAAAACCTAAACAATCTGATAAATGAATTAGATTTAACAGACATCTACAGGACATTACATCCCAAATCACCAGGATACACATACTTTTCTAGTGCTCACGGAACTTTCTCCAGAATAGATCATATGCTGGGACATAAAACAAGCCTCAATAAATTTAAAAAGATTGAAATCATTCAAAGCACATTCTCTGACCACAATGGAATACAATTAGAAGTCAATAACCATCAGAGACTTAGAAAATTCACAAATACCTGGAGGTTAAACAACACACTCCTAAACAATCAGTGGGTTAAAGAAGAAATAGCAAGAGAAATTGCTAAATATATAGAGACGAATGAAAATGAGAACACAACATACCAAAACCTATGGGATGCAGCAAAAGCAGTGCTAAGGGGGAAATTTATAGCACTAAACGCATATATTAAAAAGGAAGAAAGAGCCAAAATCAAAGAACTAATGGATCAACTGAAGAAGCTAGAAAATGAACAGCAAACCAATCCTAAACCAAGTAGAAGAAAAGAAATAACAAGGATTAAAGCAGAAATAAATGACATAGAGAACAAAAAAACAATAGAAAGGATAAATATCACCAAAAGTTGGTTCTTTGAGAAGATCAACAAGATTGACAAGCCCCTAGCTAGACTGACAAAATCAAAAAGAGAGAAGACCCATATAAACAAAATAATGAATGAAAAAGGTGACATAACTGCAGATCCTGAAGAAATTAAAAAAATTATAAGAGGATATTATGAACAACTGTATGGCAACAAACTGGATAATGTAGAAGAAATGGACAATTTCCTGGAAACATATGAACAACCTAGACTGACCAGAGAAGAAATAGAAGACCTCAACCAACCCATCACAAGCAAAGAGATCCAATCAGTCATCAAAAATCTTCCCACAAATAAATGCCCAGGGCCAGATGGCTTCACAGGGGAATTCTACCAAACTTTCCAGAAAGAACTGACACCAATCTTACTCAAACTCTTTCAAAACATTGAAAAAAACGGAACACTACCTAACTCATTTTATGAAGCTAACATCAATCTAATACCAAAACCAGGCAAAGATGCTACAAAAAAGGAAAACTACCGGCCAATCTCCCTAATGAATATAGATGCAAAAATCCTCAACAAAATACTTGCAAATCGAATCCAAAGACACATTAAAAAAATCATACACCATGACCAAGTGGGGTTCATTCCAGGCATGAAAGGATGGTTCAACATCAGAAAAACAATCAATGTATTACAACACATTAAAAACTCGAAAGGGAAAAATCAATTGATCATCTCAATAGATGCTGAAAAAGCATTTGACAAAATCCAACATCCCTTTTTGATAAAAACACTTCAAAAGGTAGGAATTGAAGGAAACTTCCTCAACATGATAAAGAGCATATATGAAAAACCCACAGCCAGCATAGTACTCAATGGTGAGAGACTGAAAGCCTTCCCTCTAAGATCAGGAACAAGACAAGGATGCCCGCTGTCACCACTGTTATTCAACATTGTGCTGGAAGTGCTAGCCAGGGCAATCCGGCAAGACAAAGAAATAAAAGGCATCCAAATTGGAAAAGAAGAAGTAAAAACTGTCATTGTTTGCAGATGATATGATCTTATATCTAGAAAACCCTGAGAAATCAACGATACACCTACTAGAGCTAATAAACAAATTTAGCAAAGTAGCGGGATACAAGATTAATGCACATAAGTCAGTAATGTTTCTATATGCTAGAAATGAACAAACTGAAGAGACACTCAAGAAAAAGATACCATTTTCAATAGCAACTAAAAAAATCAAGTACCTAGGAATCAACTTAACCAAAGATGTAAAAGACCTATACAAAGAAAACTACATAACTCTACTAAAAGAAATAGAAGGGGACCTTAAAAGATGGAAAAATATTCCATGTTCATGGATAGGAAGGCTAAATGTCATTAAGATGTCAATTCTACCCAAACTCATCTACAGATTCAATGCAATCCCAATCAAAATTCCAACAACCTACTTTGCAGACTTGGAAAAGCTAGTTATCAAATTTATTTGGAAAGGGAAGATGCCTCGAATTGCTAAAGACACTCTAAAAAAGAAAAACGAAGTGGGAGGACTTACACTCCCTGACTTTGAAGCTTATTATAAAGCCACAGTTGCCAAGACAGCATGGTACTGGCACAAAGATAGACATATAGATCAATGGAATCGAATTGAGAATTCAGAGATAGACCCTCAGATCTATGGCCGACTGATCTTTGATAAGGCCCCCAAAGTCACCGAACTGAGCCATAATGGTCTTTTCAACAAATGGGGCTGGGAGAGTTGGATATCCATATCCAAAAGAATGAAAGAGGACCCCTACCTCACCCCCTACACAAAAATTAACTCAAAATGGACCAAAGATCTCAATATAAAAGAAAGTACCATACAACTCCTAGAAGATAATGTAGGAAAACATCTTCAAGACCTTGTATTAGGAGGCCACTTCCTAGACTTTACACCCAAAGCACAAGCAACAAAAGAGAAAATAGATAAATGGGAACTCCTCAAGCTTAGAAGTTTCTGCACCTCAAAGGAATTTCTCAAAAAGGTAAAGAGGCAGCCAACTCAATGGGAAAAAATTTTTGGAAACCATGTATCTGACAAAAGACTGATATCTTGCATATACAAAGAAATCCTACAACTCAATGACAATAGTACAGACAGCCCAATTATAAAATGGGCAAAAGATATGAAAAGACAGTTCTCTGAAGAGGAAATACAAATGACCAAGAAACACATGAAAAAATGTTCAGCTTCACTAGCTATTAGAGAGATGCAAATTAAGACCACAATGAGATACCATCTAACACCGGTTAGAATGGCTGCCATTAAACAAACAGGAAACTACAAATGCTGGAGGGGATGTGGAGAAATTGGAACTCTTATTCATTGTTGGTGGGACTGTATAATGGTTCAGCCACTCTGGAAGTCAGTCTGGCAGTTCCTTAGAAAACTAGATATAGAGCTACCATTCGATCCAGCGATTGCACTCCTCGGTATATACCCGGAAGATCGGAAAGCAGTGACACGAACAGATATCTGCACGCCAATGTTCATAGCAGCATTATTCACAATTGCCAAGAGATGGAAACAACCCAAATGTCCTTCAACAGATGAGTGGATAAATAAAATGTGGTATATACACACGATGGAATACTACGCGGCAGTAAGAAGGAACGATCTGGTGAAACACATGACAACATGGATGAACCTTGAAGACATAATGCTGAGCGAAATAAGCCAGGCACAAAAAGAGAAATATTATATGCTACCACTAATGTGAACTTTGAAAAATGTAAAACAAATGGTTTATAATGTAGAATGTAGGGGAACTAGCAGTAGAGAGCAATTAAGGAAGGGGGAACAATAATCCAGGAAGAACAGATAAGCTATTTAACGTTCTGGGGATGCCCAGAAATGACTATGGTCTGTTAATTTCTGATGGTTGTAGTAGGAACAAGTTCACTGAAATGTTGCTATATTATGTAACTTTCTTGGGGTAAAGTAGGAACATGTTGGAAGTTAAGCAGTTATCTTAGGTTAGTTGTCTTTTTCTTACTCCCTTGCTATGGTCTCTTTGAAATGCTCTTTTATTGTATGTTTGTTTTCTTTTTAACTTTTTTTTCATACAGGTGATTTGAAAAAAGAAGGGAAATTTAAAAAAAAAAAAAAAAAAAAAAAGAAAAAAGACAAACAAGGGGAAAAAAAAAAAAAAAGATGTAGTGCCCCCTTGAGGAGCCTGTGGAGAATGCAGGGGTATTCGCCTACCCCACCTCCATGGTTGCTAACATGACCACAGACATAGGGGACTGGTGGTTTGATGGGTTGAGCCCTCTACCATAAGTTTTACCCTTGGGAAGACGGTTGCTGCAAAGGAGAGGCTAGGCCTCCCTGTATTTGTGCCTAAGAGTCTCCTCCTGAATGCCTCTTTGTTGCTCAGATGTGGCCCTCTCTCTCTGGCTAAGCCAACTTGAAAGGTGAAATCACTGCCCTCCCCCCTACGTGGGATCAGACACCCAGGGAAGTGAATCTCCCTGGCAACGTGGAATATGACTCCCAGGGAGGAATGTAGACCTGGCACCGTGGGACGGAGAACATCTTCTTGACCAAAAGGGGGATGTGAAAGGAAATGAAATAAGCGTCAGTGGCAGAGAGATTCCAAAAGGAGCCGAGAGGTCACTCTGGTGGGCACTCTTATGCACACTTTAGACAACCCTTTTTAGGTTCTAAAGAATTGGGGTAGCTGGTGGTGGATACCTGAAACTATCAAACTACAACCCAGAACCCATGAATCTCGAAGACAGTTGTATAAAAATGTAGCTTATGAGGGGTGACAATGGGATTGGGAAAGCCATAAGGACCAAACACCACTTTGTCTAGTTTATGGATGGATGTGTAGAAAAGTAGGGGAGGGAAACAGACAGACAAAGGTACCCAGTGTTCTTTTTTACTTCAATTGCTCTTTTTCACTCTAATTAATATTCTTGTTATTTTTGTGTGTGTGCTAATGAAGGTGTCAGGGATTGATTTAGGTGATGAATGTACAACTATGTAATGGTACTGTAAACAATCGAAAGTACAATTTGTTTTGTATGACTGCGTGGTATGTGAATATATCTCAATAAAATGATGATTTAAAAAAAAAAAAAAAAAAAAAAAAAAAAGAAAAATGAGAACACAACTTATCAAAACTTATGGGAGGCAGCAAAGGCAGTACTGAGGGGGAAATTTCTTGCCCTAAAAGCATATATTTAAAAGGAAGGAAGAGATAAATTCAAGGATTTCACTGCTTATCTGGAGGAACTAGAGAAAGAACATCAAACTAACCTCAAAGGAAACAGAAGAAATAAAAGATTAGGGCAGAAATAAATGAAATGGAGAACATGAAACAATAGAGAGAAACAACAAAACAAGAAGTTGGTTCTTTGAGAAAACCAATAAAATCAATGGACACTTAGCTGTGCTGAAAAACAAAAATATAGAGGGAGGATGCAAATAAATAATATCAGAAATTGGAGGGGGTATGTGGTAGTTAGAATGTATTATGTCCCCTGATGCCCCACCCAACTGTAGGTGATAACTCTGATGAAATAATTTCCATGGAGGTGTGGCCCTGCCCATTCAGTGTGGGCCTTGATTACTAGAGCAGTTTATAAGCTGAGACAGAAGGCGCAAGCTTGCTACAGCCAGGAGGAACACTCTGAAGAATGCCCAGGAGCTGAGAAAGGAGCTGCAGATGGGAGACAGTTTGGAGATGGCCATTGATAGCAGACTTTTGCTCTGGAGAAGCTAAGAGAGGACAAACGCCCCAAGAGCAACTGAAGGTGACATTTTTGAAGAATTGCAGCCTAAAGAGGAACGTCCTGGCAGAAAGCCATTTTGGACCCAGAACTTTGGAGCAGATGCCAGCCATGTGCCCTCCCAGCTAACAGAGGTTATCCGGTGTGCCGGATTGAGTGTATTGTGTCCCCCAAATGCCATTATCTTTGTGGTCTTGTGTGGGGCAGACGCTTGGGTGCTGGTTGGATTTGCTTAGAGTGTGCCTCACCCAGCTGTCGGTGATAATTTTGATGAGATGTTCCCATGGAGGCGTGGCCCCACCCATTCGGGGTGGGCCTTGATCGGTGGAGCTATATAAATGAGCTGACTCAAAGAGGAAAGAGAGTGCAGCTGGGAGTGATGTTTTGAAGAGGAGCAAGCTTGCTAGAGAGGAACGTCCTGGGAGAAAGCCGTTTTGAGGCCGGAGCTTTGGAGCAGATGCCAGCTGCCTTCCTAGCTAACAGAGGTTTTCCGGAGGCCATTGGCCATCCTCCGGTGAGGGTACCCAATTGCTGATGTGTTGCCTTGGATGCTTTGTGGCCTTAAGACTGTAACTGTGTAGCGAAATAAATCCCCGTTTTATAAAAGCCAATCCATCTCTGGTGTTTTGCATTCTGCAGCATTAGCAAACTAGGACATCCGGACACCACTGGCCATCCTCCAGTGAAGGTACCTGACTGCTGATGAGTTACTTTGCACACTTTATGGCCTTAAGACTGTAACTGTGTAACCAAATAAACCCCCTTTTATAAAAGCCAATCAATCTCTGGTGCTTTGCATTCCAGCAACATTAGCAAACTAGAACAGATTTTGGTACCAGGAGTGGGGTGCTTTTGCTGCTGAGTTTGCAAATACCAAACATGTTGGAACGGCTTTTTAAATGGATAAGGGGAAGATTCTGGAAGAATTGTGAGGAGCTTGATAGAAAAGGCCTAAACTGCTTTGAAGAGACTGTTTGTGGAAATATGGACTCTAAAGATACTTCCGATGAGGTGAACAGAAATGATGAATGTGTTGTTGCAAACTGGAAGAAGGGTGATCCTTGTTTTAAAGTGGAAGAAAATTTGGCAAAATTGAGTCCTGGTGTCAGATGGAAAGAATTTTAAAGTGACAACCTGGAATACTTAGCTGAGGAGATCTCCAGACTACGTGTGGAGGATGTACTCTGGCTTCTCCTTGCAGCTTATAGTACAATGCAAGCAGAGAGAGATAAACTTAGAACTAAACCCTTGGGTTCAAAGAAACCAGAAGCTGATGGCTTGGAAAATTATGGGATTCCAGGGGGTGGAATCCCAGAAGCTACAGCCCAATGTGAGGATGTAACCAAACATGGAACCCAGCCACCATTTCAGTACAAGCCAAGACTGGAAAAGGAGTTAAGCAGAAAAGATTTGTGGAAAGTCCTATTGTCTGATGGCTTTGATCCCTGTGTTCTTCATGTGAAGCCAACAGAATTTTTGAGAGATCTTTATAGACAGAGCCATTGCCAGTCTGGACTGGAGGAGACAGACAAGGAACAAACTGAAGGAAAAATTTCTTCAAAGACAAAGCCATAGCGGTTGAAGTCTGGAGTCAAGAGGTCTCGGGCTGGGAGAGCAGAGCAGCCCACATGCATGGAAAGGGTGAGTTTGCCCTGGAGATCAAGGGCAGGCCTTCCTCCTCTATGCTCAGGAAGTGTTCTGCCTCCCCAAGCCCCAAAGAGGATGGAGCACATTCCTAGGGAATTGGGGAGAGCCTGGCTGCCACCACACTGTTCTGAAGGGGTTGGGCATGTGCCCTGGAGATGGAAGGGAATCTGGGTGCTGCCCAAATGTTTGAGGAGAGTGGGGCCAAGTAGGTCATCTCCCCAATGTGTGGATATGTTGGAGAACTCACCCAAGCATTTGGAGAGGAAAGGGCTGCCACAAAGGTCCTTAGGAAGGGTTGGACTCCCACTCTTTCAAGCCCCAATGATGCAACATCATTCTGTAAATGACCCTCAGACTTTGAAATCTAATGGAGTTTGTCCTGTGGGTTTTAAGAACTTTTTTGGTCCTGTTAACCCTGTTTTCCTTACAGTTTCTCTTTATGGCAATGGGAATGTTTATCCTATGAATGTTCCTCCTTTGTATATTGGAATCATATAACTTGTTCTAAGTTCACAGATCCAAAGCTAAAGGAGAATTATGCCTTAGGACCCACCATGCCTATAATTGATTTTGATGGAACCTTGTACTTAACTTCTGTTACTGAATTGATTTAAGTATTTGTGATATTGTAATGGGATGAATGTATTTGTTATTTGGAAAGAATATGTTTTTCTGGGGTCCAGGGGGTGGAATGTGCTGGTTTGAATGTATTATGTCCCCCAGAAAAAGCCATATTCTTTGATGCAATCTTGTGGGGCAGACATTTTAGTGATGATTAGATTGGAATTCTTTGAGTGTTTCCATGGAGATGTGCCCCACCCAACTGTAGGTGATAACTCTGGTGAGATAATTTCCATGGAGGTGTGGCCCCACCCATTCAGCATGGGCCTTGATTACTGGAGCAGTATATAAGCTGAGACAGAAGGAACAATCTTGTTACAGCCAAGAGTGACACTCTGAAGAATGCCCAGGAGCTGAGAGAGGAGCTGCAGATGGGAGACAGTTTGGAGACAGCTGTTGATTGATAGCAGACTTTTGCTCTGGAGAAGCTAAGAGAGGGCTAATGCCCTAAGAGCAACTGAGGGTGACATTTTTGAGGAACTATAGCCTAAAGAGGAACATCCTGGCAGAAAGCCATTTTGATCAAGAACTCTGGAGCAGATGCCAGCCATATGCCTTCCCAGATAACAGAGGTTTTCTGGACACCATTGGCCATCCTCCAGTGAAGGTACCTGAGTGATGATGCATTACCTTGCACACTTTATGGCCTTAAGACTGTAACTGTGTAACCAAATAAACCCCCTTTTATAAAAGCCAATCCATCTCTGGTGCTTTGCATTCCAGCAGCATTAGCAAACTAGAACAGGGTACATAACTACTGACCCCACAAAAATAAAGGCAATAATGAGAGGATACCATGAACAACTATTCCCTAACAAACTAGACAACTTCCTAGAAAAGCATGAACAAACAGCAATGAGATGAGAAGAAACAGAACACCTCAACAAACCATTCACAAGTAAAGAGATTGAACTAGTCATCAAAACAACCCAAGAAAGAAATATCCAGGACCAGATGGCTTCACCTGTGAATTCTACCATGCATTCAAGAAAGAATTAGTAACAATCCCACTCAAAGACTTCAAAAAAAAAATGAAGAGGAGGGAGAGCTACCTAATTCAGTGCATGAAGCCAACATAACCCTAATACCACAGCCAGACAAAGATCCTGGAAGAAAAAAACAATCCAGACCAATCTTTTTAATGAATATAGATACAAAATCCTCAATGGAATTCTTGCAAATTGAATCCAGCAAGAAATTAAAAGAATTATACACCATGACCTAGTGGGTTTTATTCCAGTTATGCAAGAGTGTTTCAACACAAGAAAATCAATTAATATAATATACCACATCAGTAACTGAAATGTGAAAAACCACAAGATTGTCTCAATTGATTCAGAAAAGGCATCTGACAAAATTCAACAGCCTTTCTTGTTGAAAACACTTCAAGGGTTAAGAATAGAAGGAAACTTAGTCAACATGTTAAAGGAAATATCTGAAAATCCCACAGCTAATATAATACTCAATATGGACAGCCTGGAAGATTTTCCTCTAAGATCAGGAACAAGACAAGGATTGCCCATTGTCATCATTGTTATCCAACATCATATTGGAAGTTCTAGCTAGAGCAATTAAGCAAGAAAAAGAAATAAAAAGCATTTAAATTGGAAAGGAAGAAGTAAAACTTTGTTTGCAGATGGCATGATCCTGTATGTAGAAAATCCAGAAAAATCTACAGCAAAGCTACTAGAACCTGCAGATGAGTACAGTAAAGTGGCAGGATACACGATCAACAAGCAAAAATCAGTAGTGCTTCTATACAGTAGTAAGGAGCACTCTGAGGAGGAAATCAGGAAATATTCCTGTCACAATCACAACCAAAAGAATAAAATATTTAGGAATAACTTTAACCAAAGACATGAAAGACCTATACACAGAAAACTAGAAAAAAATGCTGTAATAAATTGAGGAAGATCTAAATAAATGTAAGTACATAGTGTTTTCATGGATTCAAAGACTAAATATAGTTAAGATGTCAATTCTACCCAAATTGAATTATAGATTCCGTGCAATACCAATTAAAATCCCAACAACTTACTTTGCAGATATAGAGCAACATATAATCAAATTTATTTGTAAGGGCAGTGTGCCCCAAATAGCTAAACATTTCTTCAGAAAGAAAAATGAAGCAGGAGGTCTCATTCTACTAGACTTTGAAGTATATTACAGTGGTCAAAACAGCATGGTACTGGCATAAAGATAGCTATGCTGAACAGTATAATTGAACTGAGTGTTCAGAAATAGAACTTCTCATCTGGGCAACTGGTCTTTGATAAGGTAGTCAAGTAGACTCAAATGGGATAGAGCAGCCTTTCAGCAAATGGTGCTTGGAGAACTGGATATCCATATCGATAAGAATGAAAGAAGACCCCTGTCTCATACCTTATAAAAAATTAAATCAAAATGGATCAAAGACCCAAATACTAGAGCTAAGACCATAAAATTTTAGAATAAAATGTAGAGAAATATGTTAAAGATCTTGTGATAGGAGGTGGTTTACTAGACTGTATACCCAAAGTGCAAACAATGAAAGAAGAAATAGACAAATGGGTCTCCTCAAAATTGAACACTTTTTTGCATCAAAGGATATGTAAGGAAAGTTAAAAGGCAGCCTATGCAATAAGAGATAATATTAAGAAACCACATATCAGATAAGGGTTTAATATCCAGAATATATAAAGAGATTGTATAATTCAACAACAAAAAGACAATGGACTCAATTTAAAAATAAGCAAAAGACATGGACACTTTTCCAAAGAGGAAATACAACTTGCTCAAAAACATATGAAGAGATGCACTACTTCACTAGCTATTAGGATAAGTGCAAATCAAAACCACAATGAAATATCATCTCATGCCTATTAGAATGGCCATTATAAAGAAAACAGAAAATTGCAAATGCTGGAGAGGTTGTGGAGAAAGAGGTAAACTTATTCACTCATGGTGGGAATGTAGAATGGTGCAACTGCTCTGGAAGGCAGTTTGATGGGCCCTCAGGAAGCTAAGTACAGAACTGCTATATGATCCAGCAATACCATTACAAGGTATACACTCAGAGGAACTTAAGGCATGGGCACCTCCAGACATTTCTACACCAATATCAATAGCAGCATTATTCACAATTGCCAAGAGGTGGAATCAGCCCAAGTGTCCATCAATGGATGAATGGATAAACAAACTGTGGTATATACTTATGATGGAATATTATGCAGCTGTATTACAGAATAAAGTCATGACACATTCAACAGCATGGAAGACCACTGAGGGCATTATGTTGAGAAAAATTAGCCAGAAACAAAAGGGCAAGTACTGTATGATCTCACTAATATTAACTAACTATATTGCACACACTCTTAAAGTTAAACATCCAGGTTATCAGGAGATAGAAAGAGGGTGAAGATTGGACATTTGATGCTGAAGGATTACAGAATGTTCAATGGGATTGATTGTCCTATTCAGAATTGGAGATCACAATACAATCTGATGGTATCAAAATTTTGTAAATACAATGAACAAAACTAAGTATAGTTGAAAGTGTAAGGCAAGGGGCATCCATGACAACAGAAGGATAGATAGAGGATAAAATCTTGGACTGTATAACTTAACAAAACCTAGAGAGGACAATAATGGTAATTAAATGTAGAAATATAAGAAAGTTTTTACATGTGGGAGAACAAATGAATGTCACCATTGCAAGGTGTTGACAATGGGATGGTATATGGAAAAAATACAATCAATGTAAACTAGGGTCTATAGTTAACAGTAACATTGTAATATTCTTCCATTAAATGTAACAAAGGCAGTATACCAAACCTAAATGTCAACAAGAGGAAGATATAAGGGGGGGGGTATGGGATTCTTGTTGTGGTGGTGGTTGTTTCTCCTTTTTATGTTTCATTCTTTACTTTGTCATTGTTTTTCCTCTTCTTTCTTCTTTTCAGAAGAAATGGAAATGCTCACATATAGATTGAGGTGGTGAATGCATAACTATGGAATTATACCAGGAGCCATTGATAGTTCATTTAGGATGGATTGTATGGTTTGTCAATAAAATTGTTTAAAAAATAAACAGAAAACTATAAGTGTCAGAGAAAGTGTGGAGAGAGAGAGATAGAGATACCTATTCACAGTTAATAAAGAAGTAGAATGGTGCAGCCCCTCCAGAGGACAGTGTGGTGCTCCCAAAGGAGGTTGGGTGTAGGGCTGCCATACAATCCCACAACCCCATTATTTGATGTATACTTGGAAGAACTGAAACCAAAGACATGAATAGACATTTGCACCCTGATGTTTACTGCAGCATTGTTCATGATTTGCAGTGGATGAAGGTGTCCTAAGGACACATAGATGGATGAATGGAGGAGCAAACTGTGGTGTAAATATACAATGGAATACTGAGTGACTTCAAGAAGGAATGAAGTTGTGAGGCATGCAACTAGGTGAAGATCCTTGAGGACATTATGTTGAGTAAAATAAGCCAGAAATGAAAGGACAAATATTGTAAGTCCTCACTATTGTAAACTAAGTAAAATGAGTAAACACTAAGAACTGCATTTGAGAGCATAGGTTATCAGGGGATAACATGGGGACAGAGATTGGGCAATCAATGATTCAGGAGCACACAATGTTCAATAAATCTCTTTCTAAAGGTTCCTAGATTGTAAGCTCTTACAGCAGTCACATCTATTACTGAGTTTTAACTGTTATTTCTAAATTCTGAGACACTGAGCTCTTTGTGTATAACCTGGCAGTTCCCTGAAAATATGGGCATCTGAGTGATACATGAGACTCAGAGTTAGATTTCTGCAGCTCTGAAAGTCAGCAGTACTCCATACAGCAACTGCTAAAGAAGAGGAAAAATAGATCAGACTACATTTAGAGAGATGAATGAAACAGACTTGGTTAGGACTAAGGTAAATTAGAATACAGGGTAAAGGATGATATTGACTGTATTTTAAAACTTCAACTTCTATGTGATACCAAAGAAAGAGAGGTTCATTTGGTATACAATTTATATTATCTGTAGCACACTATCTAATTTAACCTGCCTGGTCAGTTTATTTAAACAACACTTGCATGGAACCTAGAATAGGGAATGAGATCTTGTTATTCCCCCTATTCTCTTCACAATAGGGGCTCCCAATTTAATAAACTAAGCCCTTCATCTAGAGGCTTGCCCTTATGAAACTTATATCTCCAATGGCAAAGCTAAAGCTACTTATAATTATGCCTAATAGTCACCCCCAGAGAACCCCTTATATTGCTCAGATGTGGGCTGTACCTTGAAGCCAACTCTGCAAATTAACACACTACCCTCCTCCTTATGTGGGACATGACTCCCAGGGGTATAATTCTCCCTGGAAATATGGAACATGACTCCCAGAAAAGAGTCTGGTCCTGGTGTCATGAGATTGAGAATACCTTCTTGACCAGAAGTGGGAAAAGAAATGAAAAAAAATAAAGTTCCAGTGGCTAAGAGATTTCAAATAGAGTCAAGAAATCATTCTGGAGGTTATTCTTATGTGTTATTTAGATATTCCTTCAAGTTTGTAGTATGTTAGAATAGCTAGAAGGAGATACCTGAAACTCTTTAACTGTAATGTAGTAGCCTTGATTCTTGATGATTTTATAACTAGATAGCTTTTACTAATCGACCATGTGATTGTGAAAACTTTGTGACTGACAATTCCTGGATCCAGTGTATGGGCAGATGAGTAATAAAATAAAGACAAAAACAAATAATAAGGGGGCATAAGGGTTGTGGAATGGTTTGTGTGTTCTTTTTTATTTTTACTATTTTTATTTTTTTATTTTTGGAGTAATGAAAATGTTCTAAAATTGATTGTGATGATGAATGCACAACTATATGATGATACTGTGAACCACTGATTGAATATTTCAGATATATTTTATGATGTGTGACTATATCTCAATAAAATTGTCTTTATAAAAAACTTATTACAAAGCCAAAGTAATCAAACCAACATGGTACTATCACAAGGGCAGATACATAGACCAATGGAATCAAATTGAGAGCTCAGAAGTCAACCCTCACATGTATGGGCAACTGTGTTTTTGAAAATGGAACAAAGACCACTCAACTGGGAAAGAATAGTCTCTTCAACAAATGGTGCTGGGAAAACTGAATCCACATTTGCAAAGAAAAAAAAGAAGGATGTACTCTACCTCACACCTTATACAAACATCCACTCACAATGGATCAAAGAGCCAGAATTGTCTGAATCCTAGAAGAAAGTGTAGGAAAACATCTTCAGGACCTTGTGTTAGGCAATGATTTCTTAGACTTTAAGTCTAAAGCCCAAGCAACAAAAGAATAAGTAGATAAATGGGACCTCATCAAAATTAAAAGATTTTGTGCCTCAGAGTACTTTATCATGAAAGTAAAATGACACCCTATAAAATGGGGAAAATATTTGGAAACCACATATCTGATCAAGATTTATATCAAGAATATATCAAGAAATCCTTCAACTTAACAAAAGGACAAACAACCCAATTTAAAAAAATGGGCCAAGACTTGATTAGGCATTTCTTCAAAGGTGATATACAAATGTCCTGAAACCACATGAAAAGATGCTCAACATCATTAGCCATCAGGGAAATGCAAATCAAAGCCACAATGAGATACCACAATGAGTCACTAGAATGACTGCTACTATTAAAACAGAAGGTTACAGGTATTGGAGAGGATGTGTAGAATTAGGAACACTCATTCATTGCTGGTGGCCATGTAAAATGTTGCAGCCACTGTGGAAGATAGTTTGGTTGTTCCTCAAAAATTCCAGTATAAAATTGATGATCAGGAAATCCTACCACTAAGTACATACCTAAAATATTTGAAAGCAGGGACTCAAATGTATATTTGCTCACTGGTGTTTGTGACATTATTCATAATTGCCAAAAGATGGAAGCAACCCAAGTGTCCATCAACCAATGAATGGATAAACAAAATGTGTTATATATATACAATGTAATATTATTCAGCCATAAAAAGGAATGAAATTCTGAAATATGTGACAACCTGGATGAACCTTGAAGACATCTTTAGTGAAGTAAACCAGATAGAAACATTCAAATAGTGTATGATCTCACTAATATGAAATGATTAGAATAAGCATACTCAGAGTCAGAATCAGGAACTTAGTTTGCCAGGTGATGGGGTGGGCTTCAGGAATGGGAAGTCAAAGTTTAAAATGCACAGGGTTCCTATTTGGAATGATGGAAATTTCTTAGTAATGGGAGGTGTTGATGGTTGCAAAACATTGTGAATATAATTAACAGCACTGAAATAAATATATGAATGTAGTTCAAAGGCAGAAATATTAGGTTTTATATATGGTAACAGAATACAATTTTAAAAATATCCGTGGAACTACACTTCATAGATAGTGAACCCTAAATTAAACAATGGACTATAGTTAATTGTACAATTATTAAAATGTGCTTTCATCAATTGTAACAAATACTCCACACCTATGCAAGTTGTTAATAATAGTGTGGTTTATGGGAATTCTGAATTTCATGTATGATTGTTCTGTAAGCCCACAACTTCTAAAATAGAGAAAAGTATTCTTTGAGAGTAGAGTGTTTTCATAGTTGTCCTCATTTCATAAATATCTCTTATTCCTGATTATTGTCCAACTCAACAACATCACTGTTAATTGCAAGAAAGAGAAACTCCAAGTAAGTTGTCTGATGCATAAGAGAGTCCTTTGAATGAATGAAGCTGTATAGTGGCTTAGTGGGGTTCCAGCAAGCAGAAGGAACAACTTTATCCACTGATTTCTCTCAAGCCTCAGTGGGTTCAGGCTGTATAGTAAACTATTTAGTCCATTCTCTCCTTCCTTTGTTGTCATGAACAATAATGAAATGCCTGGCATGGAGTAGGAATGAAATAGATGTTTTGACTGATAAAGAGGATGCCCAATTCAAATTCAGATAAAAAGCAAATTAATTTTAGTGTTAGTATATCCCATGCAATATTTAGGGTATACATATACTAAAATGTTATTCATTTGCTAAACCTGGCAGGCCTATTCAGATAAGTGAGAGAAAAATTTGTCACTGATTAAACCTTCAGCAACAAAAGTAGTGTGATTTAATAAAATGGTTTAGAATCAGGGGTGATGAAGAGCTTTACTAACTTAAAAAGCAATCTTGGGAGTCCCTTCCCTCACTGGTCTGTTTCCCTGTCTGTAAAATGAAAAAAATAAACTAGATGATTACTCAACATCCTTTTTGCTCTGAGAGTCCGGTATTTATTACTTTTGGAAAGAGGTCCATGTACTGTGCTCCCTGGATGTGCTTGAGAGACTTTATATTTGATAGTGGATCTCCAAGTGGAGATGTAGTATACAGGAGTTCTCCCCAAAGTATTTGAGTGAATTTATCATTTTGTCAATATTACTTCATTGTGATAATTAAGAAAAAGCTACTCTGTATCACCAATACCCCTAGAAACTATAATGTGGAAAGGAATATTGGTTCATTAAGGCCCCAGGGTATGTGTAACCTGAGTGAGCACTAAATAAAGGCTTTTTACCTCCTTTTTCCTTTGTTAGTTCCTGCTTTTGCAGCCCCTATTTCTTTAAAGCATTTCCCTTGAACTATGTCATTAGTTGGTGCATTTTATTCCTCTTCTCTGTTCCAGAGTAGGTTTTAACCTAATCCTCCTATTATCATTTGGGCATGAAAATTACATATTTCCCCCAATCCTAGTAGGATACTAAATAATGAGGAAAGAATGGTATCAATTTGCTTGCATTCATTTTATTCCATCCCTCCAGAGAAGGATGTCAGCATTATGATCCTTGTTCACAGATTCATTTGCATTTCCTTCACCAAAAATCATTTCATTATCTAATAAACCACATGATTTTCACTTCTAGTCAGTGCTAATTGATTTTTCCCTATTTATATCTTCAGTGGCTGGGAGAGCTTTTCTCAAGATAAGGTAGACTTCATTTTCAAGTCATCATTATATTCAGAACTCCATTCTGTCAGCAAGTTCCTCCATTACAGCTGAAGATCACTATTTCCTAACTCCTTCCTATTAATTAATCACTATCTTTATACATGTAATAAATACTTTGACTGCCAGCAAGAAGAAAAGAAGTTTAGTCTTAAAAGATAGGGCTTTTTTCCTTTGAAAACTACTCAAGACAGCATAAATATTGGCTTCTGTATGATCTTTTGCCATTATAAATAACATATTGCCCTAACTTGTTGTTTTCAAGCACTCATTGAAAAAGACAGGGATACGACTGTAAAGTGAAAGGTTTTGACAGGGAGCTAAGGCTGGATTCAACTCAAAATGGCCCAGTTGTGAGCACCTTCACTAATTAGCATCCTATCTACACTTGTCTTTTATTTCAGTAGGAGTGATTTTTATATCTGAGAGGGGGTAATTCTGATAATAAGTTTAAATTTGACAAGATGTGAATTACACATCTTGCAATTCCTAAGCAGAATCTTCTGTGCTTCATTCACATGCAATATTATGCCCTAGGCATAGTTCTAAGAAAGGCCCAAGTCTTAACTTTGACCAATAAATAATCATCAGCCACAATACAACAGGTCCTTAATTCATACATTTTCTAATAGCTATTACTTAGAGGTTTTATCTAATGATCTTCAAGTTAACATTGACCTCAAGTGGAAAAAAATCACAATACTAATGTAATTGGGGGGAGTTATAATATTTCAGCTTTCTCAAATTGATAGAGCCTACAGGTGATTCTGTGAGAAAAGAGTGAGGTGGGAAGCAGGGTGGGTGAAAATGAAAATGAAAATCTCATGTTTTATTCCTTAAACCAGAGCTTCCCAAATGGTATTCCTCAAATGGGTTACAAATGCACGCAGAAATTTTTCCCCTCAGCCTTTAGGTGGCTGATTGGGATCTTGGGTATCCTTCCCATCTCTTCAGTGTACCATACTTTTAATATCTTTTTATATGTATGCTGTGATGTGAAAAAGGTTGGGAAGACTGTTCTATACCCTAAGGGTCATATCAGAATTATTGTCATGCTGTGATACCATGGTAAGCATTTCCTTAACAAGTAACTGGTTCTGGTGGTTTATCATATCCCACAAATGTGATGACTTGGATAAGAGCATGAGAACAACCTGACCAGACTCTTTGTGGGTCTCTGTATAGGGGGCATACAAGGGAATGCAAGGAAATGTATAATGTAAAATAAAGATATTATGAAAATATAAATGATCATTTCTCCCTATAATGCTGTGCTTTATCATTTTTCTGTCTCTTTCCCCTATCCAATTCTAGACATACACCAAGAATCCAAAATCCTTGTTATTGACTATATTGGATTAAAAATGAGAACATAATGTTCCACAATGGGATATTGTTGGCCCAGGCAATTTCACAGAGACAAATGTGTAGCAGATGCTGCTTAGTATGCAAGAAGTAAGTTCCTGACCACAGGCTTTGGTCTGGATGGGCTGAGGTTGAAGTCCATTACTCTCCCATGTCTTATCTGTCACTTTTAATTCCTTCCATTATTTTCTTCAGTCCTGCATTTCCCTGACTCAGCTGTCTCCTGCCCTTCCCATCTTCCTCTCTTCTCCACCCTTTCTTTTTTCTCTTAGCCTTCATAGGTCTGCAATGGTATTGATAAGTTGGTAAGTTCACTTGCTCCTTTCCACTAGCAAGGAAAAGTACTTTTCTTGGCTTATGATTTAGGGAAAAATGAAGGCTTGGCTAAAAAAATATTTTTTGCTGTTTCAGTAAGTAATAGTAATGAAATTCACTTATTTTACTTTTATATTAAATGCTTTTCTGCCAGATATTTGCATGGCTCCCTCCCTGACTTTCATCAGGTCTCTCTACTCAATGGAGAGGCTTCACAGAATCTTCTCCTCACCCTAGCCATTACTCTCTATCTACTTACTCTGCTTTGTTTCCTTAGGACTCATCTTTAGTTATTGCCTTTCTCCCTTTACTAGAATGTAAGCTTCATGAAAGCAGATGCATTGTTTCAGTATTTTATCCCCAGTTCCTAGAACAGTTCCTAGCACATAGTTGGTATTCAGTAAAATTGGTTGAATGAATTAATATCCTCATTATAAAGGAAATAATATGTACATTAACAAAATGTTTTAAGAAAACACCTGTTACTCTGTGTGAATAATTTGAACCATACATTTGTTCTATTTACATAAGCATTATTAATAGAAAAACAGATATATAGTCACAGTAGGGGAAAAAATTAGAGAATGGATTAAAATGCCATTCTGCCCAAAAAGTTTCCTCAATATAAGACTATCCAAAGAGATATTTCCATCATCTTCATTCCTGTAGCATTTTGGATGACTTATAATGAACAACCTCCTACCATTGTTACATATGCACATGTCTGATTCTTCTTGCTAGATCATAAGACTTTTGAGGGCAAAGCGCATGTCTTACTCACTTCCTTACCTTTCACCCTATGTAGCACAGTGCTTTGAATATATTGGCTATTCTCTAAAATATGTGATAGGTTCATTGCTTTTTCTTTGTGTTTATTGCTTTTTCTCTAGTGTGTGCTTCAGAAAAAGATTCTATTTCCTTATCTGTCCAATGAAAGTTGAATTAAATCATTTCTAGGGTCTTTCAGGCTTTGATTCTCTATGGTTCTATATGCAATTCACCTTCAAATCATGTATATCTTGACTTTCAGGCAACAAAAATGGCATTTTAAGATGCTCTAGGGTGACATTTCCCCACAGAATCCTTGCACAACTAAAAAAAACTGGCAGATCTATGTTCCTCAGAGTCCTGGAGAACAGTTAGAAGGTTGCAGTAACTGGGCAAGTAAAGAATCAAGAAAATGCAGCTTTAAAACTGGTAAGAGAAGCTCATGACCCCCTTGTTGGCACCTTGCATGCCCCTTCCATGGAACAGGGTGGAGCCAACTTGCACTTCCATTGGGGGTACCTGGCTGATCTGAGGGAACAGGGTAAGCCCTATTTGCATACTGAATTGCCTGTACCTCTGTGCTAGGCTGAAAGACTGAACCAGGAAACTCATCTATGGCTCACTCTCCCAGAAACTGTTCTGAAGGCAGAAGCAGCATGCAAACAGCTAAATCAGTATATGAAACAATTAAGTGAAAGTGACCTGAGGCAAAGAATTACCAGATTTAAGTCATGCAATAGAACATCGAGGAGAGGGAGAAAGTCTATTTCCATAAAGAGTAGTGGGGACATTCTAATTCCTATAATTCCTAAGGCCACAAGCAGGCTAAAGCCCAGGACAAGACACAGGCTCAGAAAAGACAGAGAAGATCTTGACTTTGCATTTCCCTTGCACTGATCTACTTGACAGGAGATCTGAACTATGAAGGACAGTAGCCCCTAATTCAGAACCAATTTGCAAAGACTGTGAAAAGTGTTTTTAATCTTTGTTTTTGTTAGCTCATGGCACTGAAGGAAATCTCTGAACATATCACTAGCCAAATACAAAATTAAGGAGAGACATCTCAGGGACAAAATCTCAGAGTTAACACTTTAAAATATTAATATATATAGGGTGCAACAAAGATTACAGTACAGACAAGGAAACAGGAAATGATGTCCCATCTGAAGGAACAGGCTAAAAATCCAGAAACCATCAATGAGGAAGACAAACTTTGGAATATTGTATAAAGACTTGAAAAAATAATCTTCAATATGTTCAAGGAGATCAAAGAAAACACAGAGAAAGAACTAAAAGGTCAGAAAATCAATGAATGAACAATATGAGAATCTCAATAAAGAGACAAAAATTGTAAAAGGAAAGCAAACAAATTCTGAAGTAGAAGACCACAAGAATTGAAATGAGAATTCCCCAGAGGGCTTCAAAAGCAGATTGGAGTGGGCAGAAGAAAGGATCAGTGAACTCAAAGGCAAGGACAATTGAAATGATTCAGACTGAGGAGCAGAAAAAAAAAAGAATGGAAAAAAAGTGAACAGAGTCTAAGAGACCTGTAGGACACCATCAAGCATGCCAATATACATATAGTGAGAGGCCCAGAAGGAAGTCAAAGAAATAAGGCAGAAAACTTCTCAAATTTAACAAAAGACATGAATTTGCACATTCAAGAAGCCCAATGAATCCCCAAAAAGGATAAATGCAAAAAGAAGTAGTCAAACTGTCCAATTCCAAGGAAAAGCAGGGAGGTCTAAAAGCTACAAGAGAAAAGCATGTACAAAGGAGTCCCTGTGGTAGGGTACTATTACTGTAGCCTGTTACTTTTCCCTGGGACCCAAAAATACATCCTGTGCTCAATACCAGGTATGTTGGTCTGGTGGACTAAAGTACAATCTCCTGGTAGATAAGGGGACTGCCAGTACATTCCTTCCCTTATTGGCCCAAGCATAAGTAAATAGTTACTGAAGATAGTTTGATTCTTATGGGCATGTTTTGTGACATACAGGTCACATCCCATTGGTATATCTGTCCCTGGTGGGGAGGGAGCAGAGTTTCTCCACTACAGCACACAAATGAAGGTGTGTTATGCACAGAACATCTCCCTTCATCAGCCATGAATTGAGACCTGCTAGCTATGGGGAATAGACATTCACTAGTGAAGGTGACATTGTTCTGTGTGAGTAAAAGTTATTTCCATCAGATTCTGTGAGGGCCATGCTTTTGTGGTGACCCCAACACTATATTGGTTTGGGTTGACATCTTAGGTGTCTTGCATGCTAACCAAAGTCCCAACAAGATTAAGTGCCTATTTCTCATCAGAAATCATGGAAACAAGAAGGCAGTGGGATGAAATATTTAAAATGCTGAAAGAAAATAGTTACCAGCCAAGAATTTTATATCTGGCAAGATACTCTTTCAAATATGAATGAAAGATGAAGAGAGACCCAGATAAACAAAAGCTGAGGGAGTTCATCACCACTAGACCTGGTCTACAGTCAATGCTAAAGGGAGTTCTTCAGCCTGAAAGTAAAGAACACTGGACAATGGATCAAAGCAGTATAAGTAAATAAAAACTACTAATAAATGTAACCAAACTGGTAATTTTCAAAAAACAGTATTATTGTATTGTACTATGTGGTACATAACTCCACTTTTACTTCTTGCAGGTTCTGTAATGCAAATGCACAAAATAATGATGAATCTATGCTTTTGGACATTCAGTGTCTAAAGATATAATTTGCAGCAAGCAAAACAAAAAGATGGAGGGGAAGGAGTACAGGAACACTGAATGCTGAATGTGTAGGCTATTGAAGTTGGCAGAAAATCAAATGTGATTGTGATAGAATTAAGATATTAAATTTTAGCCCTATAGTAATAAAAAATATATAAAAAATATATATGGAGGGAGGGACAGGATGATGGAATAGTGAGATGTGGAATTTAGTTACTCCTGTAGGGCCAGCCAGGAACTGTATGGAACAGCATTTTGGGGGACCTCTGTGACTGGACATGCATTGTACACCACTCTAGAAAAGGTGGAATGGCTGAGATTGCTGAGAAGAACTGTAAGTTTCCATGGGCAGGGTTATGGTGCCCCTCACCCAAAGGCAAAGCAGACTGTCCTGAAGCAGTTTCCCCAAGGGAAAAAGAAACAAACTGTGCTGGGAGCAGCTCCAACCACAGAATTAATTAACAAATTCAGACTGCTGAATACAAGCTCCAAACCCAGGTAAACCAAAAGCAGGCATAAAAGGAACCAAGAGGATTCAGTCTGGCAGAGAGGAGGTGGAGCTAACAACAACAACAACAGCAAAATGAAACAGACTTTTGGAGTTGGAGCTCTTCAGAATAATAGAAAAGGGCTTGGCTCCAAGGAAAAGGGGCACATAGAAATGGGTACCAACTGTGGTTCTTGCTTCCAAACCCAGGGAGCTTGGGTGTGGCTCTGCAAAGGGATATTTTTTCCTGTTTTTCTTTTCTTTCCCTCTGACTCTTTATTTTTTCACTTTTCAATAGCCCATCAGAGCTGCTAGACCACTCAGGCTTCAGCACTGCTTCAGGCAAGGGTGGGATTAAAGTTGTCTGAGAGTAGCTACTCAGGTGAAAGAGATAATACTCCAAAGGGCATATTTTTAAATAGTCTATACTGGGACTGACAAAATTTGGGGGCTGGGGAAAGACCTTTAAAGGGTTTCCCTTTTTTTTTTTTTTAACTATTCTAAATAGCTCACTACAGAAATCCTCAGATATTTGCAACTGGAAGCTGGATCCAGGCAAGGAAGGAGCTAAGATAGGATTGAGAGAAAAACAATAAGCCTAGTGGGGGAGATAATCCCCTAAAGGACATAAAATCCCCAAGACAAGGGGGGCAGCTCAAGTGGTAGCCCTTCTTCAGAGAACTCAGACCCTAAGGTCTGGATAACAGAAACAGCTTGAATCTGTCATGCCCATGGCAGGGACAGGGTCTACTGAAAATTAAGGGCAACACACCACTTTACACCAGTGGGGAACTGTGGTCTGACAAGTGCCACCAGCTGGACAGGATAGGAAAAGCACAGTGTCTAGAGGCTTCACAGGAGGGTGTGAAAACCTTTGAGGTCTCATTCTCAGGGAAACTTCATCCAGATTGCACTCTTTTCTGAGACCTGGGCCTATCTGACCTGGGAAAATCTGATTGGAGGAGATCATATCTGGGAAGACCCTCTCACAACAGCTTTACATAGAGGCAGGGCAAGACCATAAAAAACATGAGGGGAAAAATTCTGATCAACTAAACAGAAGCTGTACTAGAGGTTTAAAATAAGTTGAACTGAAGGCCAAAGAACAGAGAACAAACCCAATCAACAAGAAAACTGTAGGTAATAGGGTGAAAATGAGCTCCAGCATAAACTAATCAAGAAAATCAGATGTCTAGACAGCTAAAAATAATGAGCCATACTAGGAAACACAAAAATATGGACCAGCCAAAGAAACAAACTAAGACTTTAACTGAGATACAGGAATGGAATAGGCTAATTAAAGATGTTCAAACAAATCTAAATCAAATCAATGAGCTGAAGGAAACTGTGGCAAAAGAGAAGAAGGATATGAAGAAGACACTGGAAGAAAAGAAAGAAGAATTTGTAAGCTCAAAGAAACAAATGACAGAATTTATGGGAATGAAAAGAACAATAGAAGAGATGAAAAACACAGTGGACACATAAAACAGTAGATTTGAAGAGGCAGAAGAAAGGATCATTGAACTGGACAACAGGACATCTAAAATCATACACAAAAAGAAAAGATAGGGAAAAGAATGGAAAAGTAGGAGCAGGGTCTTAGGGAACAGAATGGCGACATGAAGTGAATGAATATACATGTTATGGATGCCCCAGATGAAGAAGAGAAGGAAAAAAGGGACACAAAGAATAATAGAAGAATGAATCACTGAAAATTTCACAACTATTATCAAAAATATAAAATTACAGATTCAGGAAGTAAAGCATGCCCCCCCAAAAATAGATCCCAATAGATATTGTATTAGTTAGGGTTCTCCTTGGAAACAGAATCAATGAGAGATGTCTCTGATTATCAAATTGTAAAAGTGACTCACGCAACTGCGGGAGTGCATGAGTCCGAATTCTGCAGAGCCGTCAACAAGCTATCAACTCCAAGGAAGACATCCGACGAACTCCTCGGGAAATGAACCGACAACTTTGACGAACTCCTCAGGAAACGAACTGGCAACTTCGATGAGCTCCCCAGGAAATGCTTCACTGAGCAGCCGAAGAAGAAGTGAAGGTTCTCTAACCTTCCGGCTTATAAGCCTCCAACTGATCACCCAGACCAAATCCAGCCAATTGCATTCTCTCATTGTGGAAGGCACACCCCTTGATGAGTCATCAGTCAGCCGCAGTCAATTGACTGATGATCCAACAAACCAGCTGATCACCCGGACCAAATCCAGCCAATTGCATTCTCTCACTGTGGAAGCACGCCCCTTGATGAGTCATCAGTCAGCTGCAGTCAATTGACTGATGATCCAACAAACCAGCCCGTTGGTTTATTAACCAGCCTCAAATATCCTCACAGCAATCGTCAGGCCAGTGCCCGCTTGACCAGACAGCTAGGCCACCTAGCCAAGTTGACACATGAACCCAACCATCACAGTCCACCCCTTGTCAACTTGGCAGTTGTACACATTACCTAAAACCATACCTTCAAAATGAACGTTACAGCTTATGCCATATGATAAGGGGATAAGACAGAGAAGAAAGCAAAAATATTTTCTTTACAAATACAAACATACAAAACAAGGAAGAAATATTCATGTCATCATAGTCCTCATTTCTGTAACTGGTCACGTGGCCGTAGTTCATATTTATTACGACCTTCTTCCACTACCCATTCCATGTTCCCTTTACCCTCAGCAAGCACTTCAGCTGGCCGTGGTTCTTTGCCTGGTGGGGTGACCCAAACCTTCATTCCTGAAGTTTCTTGGCCATTGGTAGCCCTGCCTGGATTGGGTTGTTGCAGTTTTCCATTGACTTGAATCACGGGGCATGGTAGTACTAAGAGACACCCTAGGGGATCTCCTGTATGCCAGGAAAACTCTTCTTTACTTCCATTGTGTAGCTGCAGTGCTATTTCCCCTTGATAGTCAGGATCAATCACCCCAGCCAGTACAGTAATCCCCTTACTTGCCTGTTGATTCAGAGGCATAAGAAGCCCAAAGTGGCCAGGTGGCAGTCTTAACTTCCAGTTCAACGGGATTATTGTTGTGTTTCCTGGTGGAAGCACTCCTCCTTTTGGAACCAAGACTTGTAGACCAGCAGAGCTTAAACTTGCAGGGACAGGAAGCAAAAATTTCCCTAGTGGATCACTAGGGGTGATAGTGAGTGGTGCTACTCCTGTTTCCACTCCTTGATTCCTGGACCCATGAATCCTGGCTATGGGAGAAACAGCACCATAGACTGGATGCTGATTCAGAGCATACACAGCATCCTGGAGAAAACTGCCCCAACCCTGCAAGGTATTGCCACCTAGTTGGCACCATAATTGAGTCTTCAATAGGCCATTCCACCGTTCTATCAACCCAGCTGCTTCTGGATGATGGGGAACATGGTAAGACCACAGAATTCCATGAGCATGTGCCCATCCCCTCACTTAATTTACTGTGAAGTGGGTTCCTTGGTCCGAAGCAATGCTGTGTGGAATACCATGACAGTGGATGAGGCATTCTGTAAGTCCATGGATCGTAGTTTTGGCAGAAGCATGTCGTGCAGGGAAGGCAAACCCATATCCGGAGTATATGTCTATTCCAGTAAGAACAAATCGCTGCACTTTCCATGATGGAAGTGGTCCGATGTAATCAACCTGTCGCCAGGTAGCAGGCTGATCACCCCGAGGAATGGTGCCATATCGGGGACTGAGTGTGGGTCTCTGTTGCTGGCAAACTGGACACTCAGCAGTGGCTGTGGCCAGGTCAGCCTTGGTGAGTGGAAGTCCATGTTGCTGAGCCCATGCATAACCTCCATCCCTACCACCATGATCACTTTGTTCATGAGCCCATTGGGCAATGACAGGAGTTGCTGGGGAAAGAGGCTGATTGGTATCCACCAAATGGGTCATTTTATCCACTTGGTTATTAAAACCTTCTGCTGAAGTCACCCTCTGGTGAGCATTCACATGGGACACAAATATCTTCATGTTGTTTGCCCACTCAGAAAGGTCTATCCACATACCCCTTCCCCAGACTTCTTTGTCACCAATCTTCCAATCATGTTCCTTCCAATCCCTGACCATCCAGCCAAACCATTAGCAACAGCCCAGGAATCAGTATACAGATGCACCTCTGGCCAGTTCTCCTTCCAAGCAAAGTGAACAAACCAGGTGCACTGCTCGAAGTTCTGCCCACTGGGAGGATTTCCCCTCACCACTGTCCTTCAGGGATATCCCAGAAAGGGGCTGCAGTGCTGCAGCTGTCCACTTTCAGGTGGTGCCTGCATATCGTGCAGAACCATCTGTAAACCAGGCCCGAGTCTTCTCTTCCTCAGTCAACTGACTGTAAGGAACTCCCCAAGATGCCATAGCTGTGGGCTGGGCAAGAGAAGGTAAGGTGGAAGGAGTGGGGGCCATGGGCATTTGGGCCACTTCCTCATGTAACTTACTTGTACCTTCAGGACCTGCTCGAGCTCTATCTCGTATATACCATTTCCATTTTATGATGGAGTGCTGCTGTGCACGCTCAACTTTATGGCTTGGTGGGTCAGACAACACCCAGCTCATGATAGGTAACTCAGGTCTCATGGTAACTTGGTGGCCCATGGTTAAGCGTTCTGTCTCTACTAAGGCCCAGTAGCAGGCCAACAGTTGTTTCTCAAATGGAGAGTAGTTATCTGCAGAGGATGGTAAAGCTTTACTCCAAAATCCTAAGGGCCTGCATTGTGATTCTCCTATAGGAGCCTGCCAAAGGCTCCAAACAGCAACTCTATTTGCCACTGACACTTCCAGCACCATTGGATCAGCTGGATCATATGGTCCAAGTGGCAGAGCAGCTTGTACAGCAGCCTGGACCTGTTGCAGAGCCTCATCTTGCTCCGGTCCCCACTCAAAACTAGAAGCTTTTCTAGTCACTCGGTAAATGGGCCGGAGTAGCACACCTAAATGAGGAATATGTTGTCTCCAGAACCCAAAGAGGCCAACTAAGCGTTGTGCCTCTATTTTGGTTGTAGGAGGGGCCAGATGCAGCAGCTTATCCTTCACCTTAGAAGGAATATCTCGACAGGCCCCCCACCACTGGACACCTAGAAATTTTACTGAGGTGGAAGGCCCCTGTATTTTTGTTGGATTTATCTCCCATCCTCTGCCACGCAAATACCTTACCAACAAATCTAGAGTAGTTGCTACTTCTTGCTCACTAGGTCCAATCAACATGATATCATCAATATAATGGACCAGTGTGATGTCTTGTGGGAGGGAGAAATGATCAAGATCCCTGCGGACAATATTATGACATAGGGCTGGAGAGTTGATATAACCCTGAGGTAACACAGTGAATGCAAACTGCTGGCCTTGCCAGCTGAAGGCAAACTGTTTCTGGTGGTCCTTGCTGACAACAATTGAGAAAAAAGCATTAGCCAGATCAGTAGCTGCATACCAGGTACCAGGGGATGTGTTGATTTGCTCAAGCAATGATACCACATCTGGGACAGCAGCTGCAATTGGAGTCACCACCTGGTTAAACTTACGATAATCCACAGTCATCCTCCAAGACCCATCTGTTTTCTGCACAGGCCAAATAAGAGAGTTGAATGGGGATGTGGTGGGAATCACCACCCCTGCATCCTTCAAGTCCTTAAGAGTGGCATTAATCTCTGCAATCCCTCCAGGAATCCGGTATTGCTTCTGGTTCACTACTTTGCTAGGCAGAGGCAGCTCTAGTGGCTTCCACTTGGCCTTTCCCACCATAATAGCCCTCACTCCAGGAGTCAGGGAACCAATGTGAGGATTCTGCCAGTTGCTGAGTATGTCTATTCCAATTATGCATTCTGGCACTGGGGAAATAACCACAGAATGGGTCCGGGGACCCACTGGACCCACTGCGAGACGGACCTGGGCTAAAACTCCATCAATCACCTGACCTCCATAAGCCCCAACTCTGACTGGTGGACCAGAGTGACGTTTTGGGTCTCCGGGAATTAATGTCACTTCTAACCCAGTGTCTAATAATCCACGAAATATCTGATCATTTCCTTTTCCCCAATGCAGTCACCCTGGTAAAAGGCCGTAGGTCCCCCTGGGGAAGGCTGGGAGGAAGATTAACAGTAAAAATTTTTGGCAGTGTGACAGGGTCCTTCTCCAAGGGTACCCGGCCTTCCCTTCATTCAAGGGGCTCTGGATCTGTAAACTGTCTCAAGTCTCGGAATTGATTAAGGGGCCGTGACTCTCTGTTTTTGTAATTCAAGGGAGACTTTTGTTCACGTGGCCTAGAATTCTTTTGCTTATATAGTTCAAACAAGAATTTAGTCGATTGCCCATCTATTTTACTACTTGGTACTCCATGATCCACTAGCCAACGCCATAAGTCTCTGCGAGTCATATTATTTTGATTGCTGCTTTGAGCCTGTTTTCCATTATGGTAGCCCTGTCCACCTTGTCTGTGGCGATTAACTGCAGCCACTTGGCTTCTGCTGACTCGGGACCCGATTATCCCCATTGTGTTTAAGGATTCCAGTTCAGTGACAGCAGTTCCTACAGTAATATCTGACCTACAGAGAAGGGCGACTACAGAGCTCTTCAGGGATGATGGAGCTAGTTTCACAAATTTATTCCTTACAGTCCTGGTAAAAGGTGTGTCCTCTGGACATTCCAGGGCTGTGTGAGCATGTCTTCCATGATAAATCCACTCTTACATTCCAATCTCTCTAAGCCTTTGAATCCCCTCCTCCACATTATACCAGGGAAGTTCTGGCATTTCAACCTCTGGTAATGCTGGCCACCTTTTGATCCATGTTTCAGCCAGCCACCCAAACAAACTGTTAACACCCTTTCTAACCCCTCGAGCTACAACATTGAATGTAGAATCTCTGCTTAGTGGGCCCATATCAGTAAATTCAGCCTGATCCAACCTTATATTCCTTCCACCATTATCCCACACTCTCAATATCCATTCCCACGCATATTCCCCTGGTTTCTGTCTGTATAAATTGGAAAACTCATACAGTTCTTTTGGAGTATAGCGTACTTCCTCATGGGTCACACTTTGTACTTCACCCTTTGGGGCTTGTTGGGACTTGAGCCTAGTTATAGGTCTTGAAGCAAAAACTGGTGGTGGGGGTGGGTCATGAAAAGAGTTAGAATTATCTCTCAAGCCATTCACCTCAGGACACTCTGTTGCATTTTCATCTCTTAAAACAGGATTAATCTCTCCAGACAAAAGAGTGAGGGCTGCTTCCTCAGGGGAGGTGATTACAAGATTAGCAGGCATTGAAGGGTTAATCTCCTTAGGTGGGGGTTGGGCGGCAGGCTCCTTAGGGCAGACTGGAGGCAGAGAAGCTGTTTCCCCAGGACAGCCCTCTACAGGTAAATCTAACAATGACCCAGCAGAATCCAGGGTTCCAATGTCCTCACTGTCATTATTATCAATCCATATGTCTCCATCCCAAGTTTCCGGATCCCATTCTTTTCCAATCAATGCCATTACTTTAACAGCAGACACCCTGAGAGGTTGGGATTTTAGTTTACGCTGTAAATGTGCTACTCGCACAATAAGAGACTGCATCTGATTTTCAGAAACCTCCAGTCTGCGGGCACAGGAAATAAGATTTTCTTTCAGGGCACACATGGAACCCTTTACATCTGTCATACTGTGTTCAAGTCTTGAATTTGAAGCCTTTAGCTCATCCCTTTCTCTTACAGCTGTGTCCAAAGTATCTAAGAGCAGCCAGCCAACATCATTATACCTCTTAATACAGCAAAACTCTGTGAAAGTGTTGAAAACACTGTCACCCAGAGCCTCGCTTCGTACTAGAGCACAATTAGGAGAATCAAATGGTGCTATTTTGCGTATTTCCTTTGCCAACTCCTGCCATGGACTGTTAGTACCCTCTTGATTATTGGAAATAGAGTCATTAGTGCCTCTGAATCTAATCAGAGTAGAAAACAAATTGTAAAAGCCCATTTTAAGATTCCGTTTCTCAAGAACCATTTCCGGTACCAAGTTGTATTAGTTAGGGTTCTCCTTGGAAACAGAATCAATGAGAGATGTCTCTGATTATCAAATTGTAAAAGTGACTCACGCAGCTGCGGGAGCGCATGAGTCCAAATTCTGCAGAGCCGTCAACAAGCTATCAACTCCAAGGAAGACGTCCGACGAACTCCTCGGGAAATGAACCGACAACTTTGACGAACTCCTCAGGAAACGAACTGGCAACTTCGATGAGCTCCCCAGGAAATGCTTCACTGAGCAGCTGAAGAAGAAGTGAAGGTTCTCTAACCGTCCGGCTTATAAGCCTCCAACTGATCACCCGGACCAAATCCAGCCAATTGCATTCTCTCATTATGGAAGGCACACCCCTTGATGAGTCATCAGTCAGCCGCAGTCAATTGACTGATGATCCAACAAACCGGCTGATCACCTGGACCAAATCCAGCCAATTGCATTCTCTCATTGTGGAAGGCACACCCCTTGATGAGTCATCAGTCAGCCGCAGTCAATTGACTGATGATCCAACAAACCGGCTGATCACCCAGACCAAATCCAGCCAATTGCATTCTCTCATTGTGGAAGGCACACCCCTTGATGAGTCATCAGTCAGCTGCAGTCAATTGACTGATGATCCGACAAACCAGCCTGTTGGTTTATTAACCAGCCTCAAATATCCTCACAGCAATCATCAGGCCAGTGCCTGCTTGACCAGACAGCTAGGCCACCTAGCCAAGTTGACACATGAACCCAACCATCACAGATATACTCCAAAACACTTACTTATCAGACTGCACAATGTCAAAGATGAAGTGACAATTCTGAAAGCAGCAAGAGAAAAGAAATCCATCACATACAAGGGAAGTTCTATAAGAATGAGTACATATTTCTCAGCAGAAACCATGGAGGCAAAAAGGCAGAGGTACAATATATTTAAGATACTGAGAAAGAAAAGCTTCCAAAAAGAATTCTATATCTGGCAAAACTGTCCTTCAGAAATGAGGGAGAAGACCTGAGTACCTCTTTGTTGCTCACATGTGGCCCTCTCTCTCTCTAACTGAGCCACCTTAGCAGGTGAACTCATTGCCCTCTCCCCTACATAGGACCTGACTCCCAGGGGTGTAAATCTCCCTGGCAATGCAGGATATGACTCCCAGGGATGAATCTGAACCCAACATCATGGGATTGAGAATATCTTATTGAACAAAAGATGGATGCAAAATGAGATGAAATACTTTCAGCAGCTGAGAGATTTCAAGTGAAGTTGAGAGGTCACTCTGGTGGACATTCTTATGCACTATATAGATAACACCTCTTAGGTTTTAATGTATTGGAATAGCTAGAAGTAAATACCTGAAACTATCAAACTCCAACCCAGTAGTCTGGACTCCTGAAGATGATTGTATAATAATGTAGAGTATAAGGGGTGACAGTGTGATTGTGAATGCCTTGTGGATCATACTCCCTTTATCTAGTGTGTGGATGGATGGGTAGAAAAGTGGGGACAAAACCTAAGTGAAAAATAAGGTGGGATGGGGGTATGGTTTGGGTGTTCTATTTTTTACTTTTATTTTTTATTCTTATTCTGATTATTTCAGATGTATGGAAATGTTCAGAAATAGATTGTGGTGATGAATGCATAACTATATGATCGTACTGAGAACAGCTGATTGTATACCATGGATGATTGTATGGTATGTGAATATATTTCAATAAAACTGAATTTAAAAAAAAATGAGGGAGAGGAGGGCAGGGCAAGATGGTGGAGTGGTGAAGTGTGAGTTTTAGTTACTCTTCCAGGGCAGTTGGTAGAAAGCCAGGAATTGTGTGGCCCAGACACCGCAGAGAAGTTTGACTTCAGACATACTTCATGCAACACTCATGAATGAGTGGAACAGCAGAGAACAGTGAAATCTCTAAGTTATTTCAGCCAGGGGCCCATGCCCCTCCCTTCCATGCACAGTCCCATGAGAGGAGGGACCATCAGTGCTGGAAACCAGGAAGGAGAACTGCAGTTGCAGCACTTATTAAAAACTCAGCATGATGATCAAACCATAGATAGACTAAGACCAGACACTGGACAATCTGGCAGCAGTCAGCCCTGCAGAGAGGAGATAAGGATAGCAAAAACAGCAAAAAAAAAAAAAAAAAAAATCCAAAAATAAAAACAGACTTTTAGGAGTTCAGGTGAACATAATACTGAGAAGGGCAGGGATCAAACAGAATCAGGCACATATGCAAATCCAAAGGGCCAGGACCCTTGTCTGAAAAGTCTGGTTTCTCTGGTTTCTCTGATTGTTCCTTAATCACCCTCAACTCCTTGTCTTTTGGCATTTCAACAGCCCATTAGATCTGCAGGGAATGTAAATAGTCCATAATGGGCTCTTCTTCTTTTTTCTTTTTTTTTTTTTTTGTATGTTTTTATCTTTCTCTTTTTCTAAAACAATAATTCTAAGAAGTGCATTACAGAAAGCCGCAAGGAGTTGCAATTTGGGCCCAGGCAAAAGCAGAGCTAAGACAGCTCTGAGAGACAAAGCAATAAGTCTAGTGGTGGAGAAAACTTGCCAGAAACCATAACTTCCCAAGAAAAGAGGAGCATGGCCCAGCACCAGGGGTAGCAATCCTTTTGGGAACTCAGATCCCAGGGGCTGGAATTCAGAAACCAGCTTCAGTCAACCATGCCCCTGAGAGGGTTATGACCACCAGAAGAACCAAAGGTTCCACACCTCCTTACACTGGTGGTGGACTCTGTGGGCTGGCAAGTGCCACCTGCTAGACAGCATAGGAGAAGCATAAACTCTAAAGGCCTCACAGGAGGGTCTCATTATCAAGGAAACTCCACACTCTTCTCCTGAGAACTGGACCTCTCTGGACTGGAAAACCTGACTGGGCTTGACCATACATGAGGAGACCATCACACAAGAAGGCTACATAGAGGCAGGGCAAGAAACAGAAAAACAAGAGGTGAAAAACTCTGATCAACTAAACAGAATCTAAGTTAAAGGTCTAGAATAGGCTGAACTGAATACCAAGGGTTAGAGAACAAAGCCAACCAACAAGAAAACCCTAGGTAAAAGAGTGAAAACTAGCTCCAGAATGAACTAATCAAGAAAGTTAGATGCCTAGACAGCTTAACAATGAACCATACTAGGAAACATGAAAATATGGACCAGCCAAAGGAAGAAACTAATAGTTTAACCAAGATATAGGAGTTGAAGCAATTATTGCAAAACCAATTCAATGAACTGAAGGAAGAACTAATTGGAGATGTTCAAACAAAGCTAAATCAATTCTCAGATCAAGTCAATGGACTGAGGGAAGATATAGCAAAAGAGATGAAGGATATAAGGAGTACATTGGATGACCATAGGGAAGAATTCATAAAATTGAAAAGCAAATGGCAGAACTTATGGGAATGAAGGGCATAATGGAGGAGATGAAAAAGACAATGGAGGGATACAACAGTAAATTTGAACAGGCAGAAGAAAGGATCAGTGAATTGGAAGAACAGACATCTGAATTCACACACATGAAGAACAGATGGTGAAAAGAATGGAAAAATACAAGCAGGGTCTTAGGGAGCTGAGTGACAACATAAAACACACAAATATACATGTTATGGGTGTCCCAGATGGAGAAGAGAGGGGAAATGGGGCAGAAAGAATAACAGAAGAAATAATCACTGAAAATTTCCCAACTCTTATGAAGGACACAAAAATTAGAGATTCAAGAAGTACAGCACACCCCAAACAGGGTAGACCCCAATAGACCTACTCCAAGTCATTAATGATCAGATAGTCCAATAACAAAGAAAAAGAGAGAATTATGAAAGCAGCAAGAGAAAAGCACTCCATCACCTACAAGGGAAGCTTGATAAGACTATGTACAAATTTCTCTGCAGAAACAATGGAGGGAAGAAGACAGTGGCATGATATATTTAAGATACTGAAAGAAAGAACTGCCAACCAAGAATTCTATATCTGGCAAAACTGTCCTTCAAAAATGAGAGCGAGATTAAAACATTTTCAGACAAATAGACACTGAGAGAGTTTGTGAATAAGAGACTGGCACTACAAGAAATACTAAAGGGAGTGCTACAGGCTGATAGGAAAAGACAGGAGAGAGAGAGTTGGAGAAGAGTGCAGAAATGAAGATTATCAGGAAAGGTAAAAGGAGAGGAAAAAATAAGATATGACATACAAATTACAAAAAACAAAATGGTAGTAGAAAGTACTGCCCTTACAGTAATAACACTAAATGTAAATGGATTAAACTCCCCAATAAAAAGACACAGACTGGCAGAATGGATTAAAAAACAGGACCCATCTATATGCTGTCTACAAGAAACTCACTTTAGACACAAGGACAAACATAGACTGAAAGTGAAAGGTTGGAAAAAGATATTTCATGCAAACAACAACCAGAAAAAAGCGGGAGTAGCTATATTAATATCAGACAAGTTAGACTTCAAAAGCGAAACAATTAAAAGAGACAAAGAAGGACACTATATATTAATAAAAGGGTCAATTCATCAAGAAAACATAACAGTCATAAATATTTATGCACCAAGCCAGAATGCCCCAAAATTCATGAGGCAAACACTGCGATCACTGAAAGGAGAAATAGATACCTCTACAATAATAGTTGGAGACTTCAATACACCACTCTCATCAATGGATAGAACATCTAGACAGAGGATCACTAAAGAAACAGAGATGTTGAATTGTATGATAAATGAACTAGACTTGACAGACATTTATAGAACACTACATCCAACAACAGCAGGATACACTTTTTTCTCAAGTGCTCATGGAACATTCTCTAGGATAGACCACATGTTGGGTCACAAAGCAAGTCTCAACAAATTTAAAAATATTGATATTATACAAAACACTTTCTCAGACCACAATGGAATGAAGTTGGAAATAAATAAAAGGCAGAAGGCCATAAAATTCACAAACATATGGAGGCTAAACAACACCCTCTTAGAAAACCAGTGGGTAAGGAAGAAATTACAAGAGAAATTAGTAAATACCTCGAGGCAAATGACAATGAAAACACAACTTATCAAAACTTATGGGATGCAACAAAGGCGGTGCTGAGAGGGAAATTTATTGCCCTAAATGCCTATATTAAAAGAGAAGAGAGAGCAAAAATTGAAGAGTTAACTGCTCACGTGGAGGAATTAGAGAAAGAACAGCAAACTAACCCCAAAGCAAGCAGAAGGGAAGAAATAACAAAGATTAGAGCAGAAATAAATGCAATTGAGAACAGGAAAACAATAGAGAGAATCAACAAAAACGGAAGATGGTTCTTTGAGAAAATCAATAAAATTGATGGACCACTGGCTAGGCTAAGAAAAAAAAAGAGAGAGCAGATGCAAATAAATGCAATCAGAAATGAGAAAGGAAATATAACTACCGACCCTGCAGAAATTAAGGAGATAATGAGAAGATACTATGAGCAACTATATGCTAATAAACTAGACAACTTAGATGAAATGGACAACTTCCTAGAAAAGTGAAAACAACCAACATTAACTCAAGAAGAAACAGATGACCTCAACAAACCAATCACAAGTAAAGAGATTGAGTCAGTCATCAAAAAGCTCCCAAAAAGGAAAATCCCAGGACCAGATGGTTTCACATGTGAATTCTACCAAGCATTCAAGAACGAATTAGTACCAATCCTGCTCAATCTCTTCAAAAAATTGAAGAAGAGGGAAAGCTACCTAACTCTTCCTATGAAACCATCATCACCCTAATACCAAAACCAGGCAAAGATACTACAAAAAAAAGAAAATTATAGACCAATTTCTTTAATGAATATAGATGCAAAAATCCTCAACAAAATACTCACAAATCGAATCCAGCAGCACATTAAAAGAATTATACACCACGACCAGGTGGGATTTATTCCAGGTATGCAAGGCTGGTTCAACACTTGAAAATCAATTAATGTAATACACCACATCAATAAATCAAAGCAGAAGAACCACATGATCATCTCGATTGATGCAGAAAAGGCATTTGACAAAATTCAACATCCTTTCCTGATGAAAACACTTCAAAGGATAGGAATAGAAGGGAACTTTTTCAATATGATAAAGGCAATATATGAAAAACGCACAGCTAACATCACACTCAACGGGGAGAGACTGAAAGCTTTTCCTCTAAGATCAGGAAAAATACAGGGATGCCCACTATCACCATTGTTATTCAACATTGTGCTGGAAGTTCTAGCTAGAGCAATTAGGCAAGAAAAAGAAATAAAAGGCATCCAAATTGGAGAGGAAGAAGTAAAACTTTCACTATTTGCAGATGACATGATTCTATATGTAGGAAATCCAGAAAAATCTACAGCAAAGCGACTAGAACTAGTCAATGAATACAGCAAAGTAGCAGGCTACAAGATCAACACGCAAAAATCTGTAGTGTTCCTATACACAAGTAATGTGCAACAAGAGGAGGAAATCAAGAAAAAAATCCCATTTACAATAGCAACCAAAAGAATCAAGTATTTAGGAATAAACTTAACCAAGGACACAAAAGACCTTTACATAGAAAACTATAAGAAACGGCAAAAAGAAATTGAACAAGACCTGAAAAAATGGAAGAACATGCCATGTTCATGGATTGGAAGACTAAATATAGTTAAGATGGCAATTTTACCTAAACTGATTTACAGATTCAATGCAATACCAATTCAAATCCCAACAACTTACTTTACAGAAATAGAAAAACCAATAACTAAATTTATTTGGAAGGGTAAGGTGCCCCGAATAGCCAAAAATGTCTTGAGAAAGTGGAATGAAGTGGGAGGTCTCACACTACCTGACTTTGAAGCATATTACAAAGCTACAGTGCTCAAAACAGCATGGTACTGGCATAAGGACAGATATACTGATCAATGGAATCGAATTGAGTGTTCAGAAGTAGACCCTCACATCTACGGACAACTGATCTTTGATAAGGCAGTGAAGCCGAAGCAACTGGGAAAGAGCAGCCTGTTCAATAAATGGTGTTTGGAGAACTGGATATCCATTTCCAAAAGAATGAAAGAGGATGCCCATCTCATACCTTATACCAAAATTAACTCAAAGTGGATCAAAGACCTAAACATTAGCACCAAGACCATAAAAATCTTAGAAGAAAATGTAGGGCAATATCTTAAAGATCTTGTGAAAGGAGGTGGTTTCTTAGACCTCACACCCAAGGCACGAGCAACCAAAGATCAAATAGACAAATGGGATCTCCTCAAAATTAAACACTTTTGTACATCAAAGGACTTTGTCAGAAAAGTAAAAAGGCAACCCACACAATGGGAGATGATATTTGGAAACCACATATCAGATAAGGGTTTAATATCCCCAATATATAAAGGAATCCTGCATCTCAATAACAGAAATACAAACAATCCATTTAAAAAATGGGCAAAAGACATGAACAGACATTTTTCTGAAGAGGAAATACAAATGGCTCAAAAGCATACGAAAAAATGCTCAACTTCACTGGCTATTAAGGAAATGCAAATCAAAACCACAATGAGATATCATCTCACACCTACCAGAATGGCCATTATCCAAAAAACAGGAAATGACAAGTGCTGGAGAGGATGTGGAGAAAGAGGCACACTTATACATTGTTGGTGGGAATGTAGAATGGTGCAACCACTCTGGAAGACAGTATGGAGGTTCCTCAGGAAGCTAAATACAGATTTGCCATATGACCCAGCTATTCCATTGCTGGGTATATACTCAGAGGAACTGAAACTTAAGACACAAACAGACATTTGTAAACCAATGTTTATTGCAGCATTATTCACAATTGCCAAGAGATGGAAACAGCCCTAATGTCCATCAAAGGACGAGTGGATAAACAAACTGTAGTATATACACATGATGGAATATTATGCAGCTGTAAGACAGAACAAAGACATGGATCATGTAATAATGTGGATGAACCTTGAGGACATTATGTTGAGTGAAGTTAGCCAGAAACAAAAGGACAGATTCTGTATGGTCTCACTAATATGAACAGACATTAATGAACAAACTTTGGGAGTTAAAAGCTGACAACACAGGCGACCAGGAGATAGAAAGAGGGCAGAGATCAGCCATTTGATGCTGAAGGACTACAGAATGTTTAGGATTGATTGCATAGATCCAGAAATAGATAGCATAATACTGTGTGATGGTAGCACGGTATTGTAAGTACACTGAACAAAGATGTCTGTGAGTAAAGCTGAAAGAGGTGGGATAGGAGAATGTATGACACCAGAGGTAAAGATAGATGATAAAGACTGGGACTGTATAACATGGCAAAAACTGGAGTGGCCAGTGACTGTTACTAAATATACAAATATAAAAATGTTTTTGCATGTGGGAAAGCAAATGAATGTCAACCATGTAGAAATTTGAAAAAGGGATGGTATTCAGGAAAAAACATAATCAAAGCAAGCTGGAGTCTATGGTCAACAGTAACATTGTAATATACCTCCATTGAATGTAACAAAGGCAATATGCCAATGCTAAATATATATGAGAGGGGGATATAGGGGAGTAATATGGGATCCTTGGTAGTGGTGTTATTTGCTGTCCTTAGTAGTATATTGTATTGTATGACATGTCATTTTTCTTTTTATCATTTTTTTTCTTATTGCTAAAAAAAAAACAATTTTTCTTGTAGTAATCAGTATGTTCAAGTGCTGATTGTGGTGATAAATGTACAACTTTATGATGATACCATGAACAACTGATTGTACACTGTGGATAAATGTATGGTATGTGAAATAAACTCTATAAAATTGCAGGAAAATATATATATAGGAGTAAAAGTGTTGGAGAAAACATGGTGAGAGGGGATGATGCCCTCACCAATATGGACTAACTACAATGTGTAAACTCAGAATTGAATCTTAGAACATAGCCTAATGTGGACACAATAATTGTAATAGTCCCTAGATTGTAAGCTCTTACATCAGTTAACTCTATCCCTGAATTGTAAGGCCTATCTCTAAACTTTGAGATGCTGATCCCCTAGCGTATAACCTGATTGGTCTCTGGAACAATGCATATCTCTGAGACACCTGAAACTCAGAGCTAGAGCTCGGCAGATATGAATGTCAGTATTAGTGCATACAGCCAGTGTCAAAAAAAAAAAAAAAAAAAAGCTGAAAAAGAGCCCAGACTTCAATTAGTTGATATGAATGAAGCAAGGTCTGGTTAAGACCAGCGCAAGCCAGGCCAAAGGATAAAGGTTCAACTGATTGTGTTTTAAAACTTCAACTTTCATATGAGACCAAGGGACTAGATATCTATTTGGTACAGGATCTAAATTTTCTAAACAGTACAACTCTACAGTCGATTTGTTCAAACACCACAATGCGTGGTACTTTGAATAGGAAGTGAGATACGGTAGGTTAGTATAGGCTGGAATGAAATAGTGACACATCCTAGAGTAATTTGGGCAGATAATAAAAAAAACATATTTACAGCCTCCCCCTCCCAGCCCTGAGGATCTGGGGGAAGGTGCGGATGTTGGTTGGACATGCTCACCTGGACTGGTGTTGATGTTGTCATAAACATTGGGACTGGCAGTTTGATGTGCTGAGCCCTCGAGCAAGGGACTTTGCCCTTATGAAGCTCATTACCACAAAGGAGTGGTCTAAACTTGTATGTAATGGTGCCTAAGAGTCTCCCCCTGAGTACCTCTTTGTTGCTCAGATGTGGCCCTCTCTCTCTCTAACTGAGCCAATCTCGGACAGGTGAACTCGCTTGCCCTCCCCCCTACGTGGGACCTGACTCCCAGGGTGTAAATCTCCCTGGCAATGCAGAGTATGACTCCCAGGGATGAATGTGGACCCGGGCATCGTGGACTGAGAGTATCTTCTTGACCCAAAAGGGGGATGCAAAATGAGATGAAATAGTTTCAGTGGTCTGAGAGATTCCAAATGGAGTCGCAAGGTCACTCTGGTGGACATTCTTATGCACTATATAGATAACACCTCTTAGGCTTTAATGTATTGGAATAGCTAGAAGTAACTACCTGAAACTACCAAACTCCAACCCAGCAGTCTGGACTCCTGAAGACAAGTATATAATAATGTAGATTACAAGGGGGTGACAGTGTGATTGTGAAGACCTTGTGGATCACACCCCCTTTATCTAGTGTATGGATGAGTGGAGAATGGGGATAAAAACTAAAGGACAAATGGGGGTGGGATGGGGGGATGATTTGGGTGTTCTTTTTTCACTTTTATTTTTTATTTTTGTTCTGGTTCTTTCTGATGTAAGGAAAATGTTCAGAGATAGATTGTGGGTGATGAACGCATAACTATGTTATCATACTGTGGACAGTGATTGTATATCATGGATGATATGGATGATTGTATGGTGTGTGAATGTATTTCATAAAAACTGAATTTAATAAAAAAAGAAAAAAATGAGGGAGAGATTAAAGTATTTCAAGACAGTACAGACACTGAGACAGTTTGTGAATAAGAGACTGGTGTTACAGGAAATACTAAAGGGAGTGCTACAGGCTGATAGGAAAAGAGGAGAAAGAGGTTTGGCAAAGAGTGTAGAAATGAAGATTATCAGGAAGGGCAAAAAAGAGAGAGAGGAAAAAATTAGACATGACAATAAAATCCAAAAGACAAAATGATAGAAGAAAGTACTGCCCTTACATTAATAACACTAAATGTTAATGGATTAAACTCCTCAATAAAAGACACAGACTGGCAGAATGGATTAAAAAAACAGGACCCATCTATAGCCATCTACAAGAAACTCACCTTGGACACGAGGACAAAAATAGGCTGAAAGCGAAAGGTTGGAAAAAGATATTTCACTCAAACAGCAACCAAAAAAACAAAAAAGGGGGAGTAGCTATATTAATATCAGACACAGTAGACTTCAAAAGTAAAACAATTAAAAGAGACAAAGAAGGACACTATAATTAATAAAGCAGACAATTCAACAAGAAAACAAAATAAGCATAAATTTATGCACCAAGCCAGAGTGCCCCAAAATTCATGAGGTGAAACACTGAGAACACAGAAAGGAGAAGTAGATAACTCACAAAATAGTTGGAGACTTCAATACACTACTCTCATCAATGGATAACACATCTAGACAGAGGATCAAGAAGGAAATGGAGATTCTAATTCCATGATAAATGAACTAGAGTTGACAGACATTTATAGGACACTGTACCTCACAACAGCAGAATACACATTTTTTCTCAAGTGCTCATGGAACATTCTCTAGGATAGGACCACATGCAGGGTCACAAAGCAAGTTATCAACAAATTTAAAAATATTGATATTATAAAAAAAAACTATCTCAGATCATACTGGAATGAATTGGAAATGGAAAGAAAAATAACAGTCAGAAATTGTAAAATTCACAAATATATGGATATTAAAAACCACACTGCTGTAGAAGATCAGTGGGGTACAAAGGAAGAAGAAATTACAAGAGAAACTAGTAAATATCTCAAGATAAATGACAAGTGAATGAAAACAACATATCAAAAATTATGGGATGCAGCAAAGGTGGTGCTAAGCGGGAAATTTTATGCTAGCAAAAATGTCTTTATTAAAAGAGAAGAGAGGGCAAAAAAACTTGGGAACATAATGTCCACCTGGAGGAACTAGAGAAAGAACAAGCAAATAAACCCACAAAGCAAACAGAAGGAAAGAAACTAACAAAGATTAGAGAAGAAATAAATGAAACTGAGAACAGGAAAACAAACAGAAAGAATCAACAGAACCAGAAACTGGTTCTTCAAGAAAATCAAACAAAATTGATGGACCCCTAACGTGGCTAACAACAAAAAAAAAAGAGACTGGATGCAAATAAATGCAATCAGAAATGGGAAGGGAAATATAACTACTGACCCTGCAGAAATAAAGGCAATAACAAGAGGATACTATGCGCAACTATATGCTAATAAACTGGACAACTTACAAGAAATGGACAAACTCCTAGAAAAGATAAACAACCAACATTGATTGAGAAGAAATAGATGACCTCAGCAAACCAATCACAAGCAAAGAGGTTGAGTAAATCATCAAAAACCTCCCAAAAAACAAAAAGTCCAGGACCAGATGGCTTCCCATGTGAATTCTACCAAGCATTCAAGAAAGAATTAATGCAAATCCTCCTCAAACTTTTTCAAAAAATTGAAGAGGAAGAAAAGTTACCCAACTTATTCTATGAAGCCAACACCCTAAAAAACAAATTCTGGTGGAAATACTAAAAAAAAAAATATAGTCTAATCCCTATAATGAATATAAAAGAAAAAATCTGCAACAAAAATACTTGCAATCGAATCAAGCAACACATTAAAATAATTATACCTGTGAAAAGTGGGGTTTATTCCAGGTATGCAAGGCTGGCTCAATGCAAGAAAATCAATGAATATAATACACCACATCAATCAATCAAAGCAAAAGAACCACATGATCACCTCGATCAGTGCAGAGAAGGAATTTGACAAAATTCAACATCCTTAATGGTTGTAAACACTTCAAAGGTAAGAATAGAAGGGAATTTCTCAATATGATAAAATAATATATGAAAAACCCACAGCTAACATCGTATTCAATGGGGAGAGATTGAAGCTTTCCCTCTAAGATCAGGAAAAGACAGGGGTGCCCACTGTCACCATTGTTATTTAGCATTGTGCTGGAAGTTCTAGCTAGAGCAATTAGGCAAGAAAAAGAACTAAAGGCATCCAAATTGTAGAGGAAGAAGTAAAAACTTTCATGTTTGCAGATGACATGATTATATATGTAGAAAATCCAGAAAAATCTACAGCAAATTTTAATAGAGCTAATCAATGAATACAGCAAAAGTGGCAGTCTACAAGATCAACACACAAAATCTGTAGTGTTCTTATACAAAAGTAATGTGCAACAAAAGGAAGAAATTAAAAAATTCCATTTACAACAGCAACCAAAAGAATCAAGTATTTAGGAATAAACTTTAATAGGCCACAAAAGACCTATACAAAGAAATCTACAAGAAACTGCTAAAAGAATTGAAAAGGAACTAAAAAAATGGAAGAACATAACATGATCATGGATTGGAAGACTAACTATAATTCGGATTTCAACTCTACCTAAACTGATTTATAGATTCAATGCAATACCAATTTAAATCCCAACAACTTAATGGTAGAAATGGAAAAACCAATAACCAAATTTATTGGAAGGGCAAGGCACCCCAAATATCCAAAAATACTTGAGAAAGAGGAATGAAGTGGGAGGTCTCACACTACCTGACTCTTTGAAGCATATTACAAAGCTACAGTTCTCAAAACAGCATGGGTACTGGCAATAGGGACAGAGAAGCTGACCAATGGATCGAATAAGGGTTCAAAAAAGACTCTCACTTTCTATAGAGAATTGATCTTTGATAAGGCCATTAAGCCAAAGCAACTGGGACAGAGTAGCCTCTTCAATAAATTGTGTTAGAGAAATGGATATCCATTTCCAAAAAGAATGAAAGAGGATTCCGACCTCACACATTGTACAAAAGTTAACTCAAGTGGATCAAAGACCTAAAATAAGCACTAAAAACCATAAGTCTCAGAAGAAAATGTAGGGCAATATCTTAAAGATCTTGAGATAAGAGGTGGTTTCCTAGAGTTTACACCCAAAGTGGGAGCAACAAAGAACAAATAGAGAAATGGGATCTCTCAAATCAAACACTTTTGTATATCAAAGGCCTTTGTTAAAAAAGTAAAAAGGCAGCCTACACAATGGGAGATAATATTTGGAACCACATATAAGGTGTAAAAGTTTAATATGACAAATATATACAGCAAAACTACAACTCAACTACAGAAAGACAAAAAACACAATAAAAAATTGGGCAAAGGCATGAACCATCACTCTTCTTGAAGAGAAATACAAATGGCTCAAAAAGATATGAAACAATGCTCAACTTCACTGGCTATTAGAGAAATGAAAGTCAAAACCACAATGAGATATCATCTCACACCTACCAGAATGGCCATTATCAAAAAAAAAAAAAAAAAAAAAAAAAAAACAGAAAATTATGAGTGCTGGAGAAGATGTAGGGAAAGAGTCACACTTATTCATTGCTGGTGGGAATGGTAGAATGTTGGCCACCACTCTGGAAGAGATGGGGGTTCCTCAGGAAGCTAAGTATAGATTTGCCGTATGTCTCAACCACTCAATTTCTAGGTATATACTCAGAGAGGAAATGAATGTTAAGGCATGAGGGATATTCATAAAAACCAATGTTTATTGCAGCATTATTCACAATTTCAAGAGATGGAAACAGCCTAAATGTCCATCAATGGACAAGTGGTAATCAAACTGTGGTATACACATGATAGAATATTATACAGCTATAAGACAGAACAAAGAGATGGAACATATAATAACATGGATGAACCTTGAGGACATTTTGTTGAGTGAAGTTAACTAGAACAAAAGGACAAATACTGTGTGGTTGGCATATATGAACTAATGTTAATAACAAAGTTTTGCAGATAATACAGGCTTCAGGAGATAGAAAGAAGGTGTTCTAGAGTTCAGCATTGATGCTGAAGGACTACCAGAATAAATCAGGATTGATTGTATAGATCACAGAAACAGCATAATACTGTGTGATGGTCACATCTTTGTGAACAAAGTTGTCTGTGAGTAAAGCTGAAAGAGGGGGATGAAGAGGGGGAATGTATGACTCCAGATTGTAAAGATAGATGATGAAGCCTGGGATGTATAACTTGGAAAAAACTGGAGTGGTCAGTGACTGTTACTAAATGTACAATATATAAATATTTACCTGTGGGAGAACAAATGAATGTCATGATGCAGAGTGTTGAAAAAAGGATTGGCATTTGGAAAAAAAACGCATAATTAAGCAAACTGGAGTCTAGTCAACAGTAAATTGTAATATGCTTCCATGGAATGTAACAAAGGCAATATTCCCAAAGTTAAATGTGTACGAGAGATGGATATAAGGGAAGGATATGAGATTCTTGGTAGTGGTGTTGTTTTCTGTTACTGATTATTGCATTGTTTGACACTTTGTTTTTTTTTTTTTATTTCTTATTATTCACCAAAAAAACTTTTCATAGTAACCAATATGTTCAAGTGCTGGACTGTGATGACAAAGTACAACATATGATGATACCATGAACAACTGATTGTACATGAGGATAATTGTATGTGTTATGTGAATAATATCTATAAAATCATAGGAAAAATATAATAGTGGTAAAAGTGCTGGAGAAAAACATGAGAGATGGATGTACCTATTACTCTTTATGAGGAGGCAGAATGGTATAGCCTTTCTGGAGGTCACTGTGGTGGTCCCACAATAACCTAAGTATGTGGGGTCCATAATGTCCTGTAACCTATTATGAGGTATGTACTTGGAAGACCTGAGAGCAGAGACATGAGTGGACATTTGCACATTGGTGTTTATGGAGGCAGTATTCATGATTTGCAGTGGGTGGAGGTGGCCTAAGTGTATACTATGAGGAACAGAATGGTGAACTACGTTTTATGCATGCAATGGAATATTGAGCAACTATGAGAAGAAGTGAATTTGTGAGACACAAAAGGAGGTGAATGGATCCTGTAGACAGTATTTCAGTGATGTATGCAGAAAAAAATGCAAACACTAAATGCCTCACTAATATGGACTAACTATAATGTGTATAAACACAGAATGAATCTTAGAGCACAACCTAACAGGGAAATGATTATTGTAATGGTCCCTGATTATAAACTCTTACAGCAGTCAATATATTCTGAATTGTAATAACTGTCTCCAAAATCTGAGATGTTGATCCCTGGTGTATAATCTTATTGGCCTCTGGAACATTGGGTATCTGTGTGACACCTGAAACTCAGAGCTAGAGCTCAGCAGAGATGCATGTCAGTATGAATGCATACAGCAATGTTTAAAAAAAAAAAAACCTGAAAAGAGCCCAGACTTCAATTAGAGTATGAAGGAAGCAGATCTGGTTAGAGTAGGAAAATGGGCCAAAGGGTAAAGTTTGAAAGTGAGTGTTTAAAACTTCAACTTCCATGTGAGACAGGGGAAGAAAATATTTATTTGGTGTATATTTCTAAACAATATAACTTCTACAGTCAGTTTATTCAAACACCACAATTACATGGAACTTGTGAATAGGAATGAGATATGGTAGGTCTGTATAAGTTAGAGTGAAATAGCAACACATCCCAAAGTAATTTAGTGGAGAAAAAATATATATTTGGGTCACCCCTGGGGACCTGGGAGAGGTTGCAGAGGTGTTTGACTTCCTCACCTGGATTGTTGCTGATGTTCTCAAAACACTGGGGACTGAAGTCTTCAAATGCTGAGCCTTCTGTCTTGGGACTTGCCTATGAAGCTTTGTTATGCAAATGAGAGCCAAACCTGCTATTAATTGTGCATAAGGGTCTCCCCCTGAGTACCTCTTTGTGCTTTTTGTGGCCCTCTCTCTTAAACTCATTCATCATGGCAGGTGATCTCACTGCCCCCACCTACAGGGACCTGACCCCCAGTGGTTTAAATCTCACTGGCAATGCAGGGGATATGACTCCAGGGATGAACCTTAACCTTGGCATCATGGATTTAGAACATCTTGGACCAAAAGGGGGATGCAAAAATGAAATGAAAT